>NW_020897693.1:19622729-20316733 GCF_003984885.1 Neopelma chrysocephalum
TATTATAGTCCAACCAGCTCCACAAAGTGCACTCCTTACCTTGACAGCACTATGGATTCGATATCGGAAAGTTTCATTCCATTCTGGGTTATCAGAGTTGTCAACAACCTGAGTTCGGGAGACTATGGGAGATGCAGTGGGCAGCTTTAGTTCCACATAGCAGTCTGCCTTGGACACTACAGCAGAGAGAGCAGAGACAGACGTCAGAACAACTTTAATCAAACATAACTTTTCCCATAAACTCCTCATTTTCTAGATCTCATTGCATCATAGAAAAGTGTAAATTTAAGACTGGACTTCTAAAGCAAAAGCCTTTAATGAAGTACATGTTCTCAAACGGCAGCAAATTGAATATTATTTCTTTTTTTCTCGTTCATCCAAATCATAAAGCCCTTAATAAAAGAGACTACTATTTTAAATGGAGAAGATCAAATTTTGAAAAACGATTACTGCTGATACCAGGCTCATTGCCTCTTGTCTTGTCACTGGGTACCACTGAAAGAGCCTGGCTCCATCCCCTTAACATCTTCCTTTTCAATACTTGTACATATCAATGACATCCCCCTGAATCCTCCAATGTGTCACTCAGTAGCCCCAGATCTTTCAGCTTTTCCTCATATGAGAGACACTCCAGTTTTTTTACCACTGATCACCATCCTCTGAGTTTTCAGTCCAGCTCCCTGTCTGCTCATCCAGCCCATACTTCATCAGTTTATCTATGAGAATCTTACAGAAGACAGTGTCAAAAGCCCCACCAAAGTCCAAGTAGAGAACATCCACCACTGCTATACCCTCATTTAGTCTGGCCAGGAGCTGAGCTATCTGTTTCCATTCCCTGAAAATAACTGATTGTCTTTGAGTCCTACTTTCTTCCAGTTAGGGCCCCTTCTTCAATGCAAGTATGGGAACAGTTCTTCACTCCAGCTGAACAGATAGCCCATGAAAAAGAACTCTTCATAGTGTGAATCTATCCCTCAGCCTCTCAGGAGGGTTTTCCATTCCTTGAACAGCTATTTAGCATTCCAAGTAGTTCAGTATTGGATGCCAGATATAAACTTAAGGCAGACTACCTTACTGGATTAAATCTGAAGTAATTAAATCTCAAATGAGTTTTAAAGATCCAAATGCCTCAAACATTCCTGAGATCTTTACACAGACGTGTAAATGGAAGGAAATATATACCATGCTATCAAAAACAGGAACAGATAAAAAGCAGCTTGTCTTGGAATCAGTCAACCACCTACTTCTTTAAAGGCTTCAATGGCAAATAGCAGGTACATGAAATAAAGCACTACTACAGCTGAGAAAATAAACATTTGGAAGCTAGAATTGAAGATTTCTATTTCCAGGTTCATGAAGACTGTTTAGCAGGAGCAAGGGTGAAACTTGCCATGAGCAGAGGGCTGAATCCAGAGAAAGGAATACAGAATAGGTCACAGTAGGACAGGTGAAGGAGCAGGGAAGAAAAACATTATCAGGAGTTGATCTTGTTCTGCAAAGTAGCACGCTTAATCTGCAGCTTGGCTCACATCAAGATTTTAAAGTATACATAATGCTTTACAAGAGAAGCTCTTGTTGAGACATAAAGGCAATACAGTATGTGTAAGTAAGAAGCTCCCTTAACAATGCTACCTGTGTTAGAGGTATGCACTGACCAACCAACCTGTTTTCATAATACCTTGACTAAATACTTACACAGATCTGTACCCTTGATGTTTCTGGCTCGGAGGACTTTCACTGTTAGGTTGTAGTAAGGGTGCTTTTCCCACTGAAAAGAAAGGAACAAGCTAAGCATTTAACTCGATTGCAATGCCTGTTCTATAAACACACTAGAATAAGTCCAGAGAAACAGATCAGACCAGCCAGCCCAAAATAAACTACTAATGAGTCAGTTTGGGAATCTCTGCAGCACTTTCAGTGTCCTGGAGGAAGACCAAAGGAGTCCAGAAGGAAACTCAATTCCCTTTCAGCAGCATGAGTGATATCTTAAAGTAACTCCTCATAGACTTCAGAAAATAAATCCCTTATTTAGGGTTTCCTCTAATTATAGATCAATTTTTAATTTCTTCCTTAGTACATTCTTACTGGACAATAAACAGATACTGAAGCTGCTGAAATAATTATGATCATGACTCGACTAATTTAAGACTACTTGCCAAGGGCACATGCACACTTGAGTAAAAGCAGACATGGCAAGAATCTTAACAGCATGGTCTCAAGACATAGAAGGCATATGCTGTTTACAGTGAGGAAAAAAAACAACTAACACTTTCTTGCAGGAACACATACTTCATGGCAGTTTGAGCAAGAAAAGACAAAACTTAAATTCCTTTTCATTCTGGACCGTTACTGATATCAGCACTCTAAACATGCATGTGACTTTACCAACATAGATCAAAATGTAATCCGTGCTCTTGAAAGCTTCTGGGAGACTATTTTTGGAAAGTAATATTAGTATCTAACTGCCAGCATGTGAAGTGAGAAAAAAAGCCTGTCTGGATTCTAGAAGATTATGAAGGAAAAGTGGGGGGAGGGCAGGAGAAGACAAGAGAAAACAGCATGAGATGACTTAGTACAGAGACTGCACAGAAATAATTGTGTAGGGCTCAGGAACAAAATGGGATTCTGCCTCATTTTCATCAATTATGACACAATCCTGGCCAGTTAGGAACTTTTTCTATTCTTAAATCACATTTTCAAAATGCTTTTCACAAGTGGTCAATAGTTTACATTCACAATTTCCTACATGGTTGGCTTGAGACAAGAGTTTAACTCCAGATACGCTAAGTGTTCATCTAGAACTGAATTCAACAGGATCTTCACTTACAAAAAAATGCTGCAGACTGATAAATGAGGCTCTGAAACAGATTTCCCAGAGAAGTTGTGGTTGGCCCATTCCTGGAAGTGCTCAAGGCCAGTCTGGATGGAGTTCTGAGCAACCTCGTCTAGTGAAAGGTACCCCTGCCCATGACAGGGCGGTTGGAACTAGATAATCTTCAAGGTCCCTTCCAACCCAAACCATTCTATAATTCTATGAAATATTATATAAATACATACAAATCACTACATACTACATACCACTAACAGGAATCTCAAGGAAGCCAGTGAACCTTGAACTGTTAAACTCTTCTTGAATATTCCTTATCTGATAAATGGCACTATACTATGTTTGTTAAGCAGTCATGCATGGTAAGTTTTCCTCATTTTTAATCACATGGAGATACTTGCCAGCTTTTGCAAAACAGGGTTTGAACAACACAATAAAACCAAAGCATACATAGCATACTGAATATCTTTGTACTAAGCAGATACCATCCACCCTGACCAGCAACTGAAGAGGAAAAATTACATGGATCATCTAATATATCACACATGCAGGTACCAAATTAAATTTGGACAAATAAACCCCAATTATACTATTATTAAAGGACTCTTATTTGCAGCACTGACATGTTGAAGATACTCATTCCTTTATTTGTTTCTGGGAACAAGACATGCCTTTACATCTAATTTCACCATGAGCTTCACCCTTGAGATGCTAGTTTTTCTTCCTTTTTAAACCTTTCCTAATCACTTTTATTCAGTCACTGACACTACTTTCTCAGGCAAAGCCTAACCTCAACAAGTTGAGGTATGCACTACACATAGAAATTCAAGACTGTGTGTCATTCCCATCAACTTCCTAAAGTTGCTGCAACTCTCCTGGTTTTTGAGAAATGAAGCTACATAATCACACTTCCACAGCTGTGAAAGTAATCTTCACTCACGTAGCCTGGCTATCACCTGAAATTCACACACTATTAGCAGAGGAAGCTCAGAACACCCTGAAGATAGCCTATCTCTCTTTTATTGCATACCATCTGTCAAAATGTAGTTACATGCTCAAAAAAAAAGTCCTTTCCAAAGGTCTCTAACAACCTTTGATTTACAGCCAGTCGTTACACAGCTGATGATACATTTTCCACACCCAGATCATAATTTAAGGGCCTAGAACCCAGCTGACATTTCACTGTGCTCCCAAGCCTGTGCTATCAATTATGCCAGAACCTTCTCATATGCCTTTTGTACTTATCTTTTAGCCAAGGCATAGCAAGGTCATAGCATGTTGCCAGGTGAGCTTGCAGAGTAATAAAGCATGGGAGTATCAGATATGCTCTATCTGAATGATCAAGGAAAAGGCAGGTAGGAAATCTGTACGGGAAATGGAGAACAAATACAGATGACAGTTCTGCCTATACCGGCATACGTGGCAGCATACCAATGTATGTGTCTGATGCAAGCAACTAATTTCTACTTTGCAGTCTAATGATTTTTCAGAATCACTGCTTTTCCAGAGCTTCGGAGAGTCCATCTGAAGCAAAAAAATCCAACCCTTTAAATCCTAAAATGAGGGTACAAGACTGAATTTTCACATACTTAACTTCACTAACAATTGTCTGTACCTTTCATCTAAACTGAAGGTGCTTTTGCAGCAGCAAGCAACTGTAAAACTAGTCATCCCAGCTACAGGACCCAGTAGTCTTTACTCTCATATAGCCCAGAATAACTGTCTTTATTCAGTGGGATGGAAGTGTTGGGATCCACTCCACATCTGTCAGTGCATGCCAGTTGCATTATAAAAATGTTGTTGTAGCAAATAAAAATATATATTTTGTGTTCACAGTTACTGGGAAAATCAGGTAGCTCAAAGAAATGTGCAGTATACCAATGGAGCACCTTCTCCCCATCTTGTTCCTGCTCCCAAGAAAACATGTTGCCCATTATTCCCTTCCTTGTGGTCAAGGCGTCACAAGTTTGCTTTTAAACTCAAAAGCAAACACCTGGCTTTCCTAGGCACTCTGCAGCTTCCCTCCTCCCCCAGGAGTGTGCATCTGCAGTCATGAATGGAGGCTTACAGATGCAGCCTTAAGAATCATGGTCTTTTGGCAGGCAAGATTTATAGTTAGTCAGGTTATGAGTAGTGCTAGCAGCTCAGTAACACAACAGCAGTGGCAAACACTGGGGTCACTCTCAGTTTATTGTTGTTTGCCTTTAGAAGTGTGAAAGTAAAGCTAAACTCTGGAAAATTAAAGAGATCTGATCATGTGAAATTTACTTACAAAGCCAAAAGGATGATCTGCTGCCTCACTCCTTGCTCAATTGCTACCAATTAGACAATACAAAATTGTCTAATTGTTGGGCTGTCTTCCTACCAGCCAGCCTAACTTCACTAAGTAGTGTTAACTTTTTAAATTTTATTTGTATAGTGAGCACTTAAGGGGAAATATAATATTCAGTGGTTTGCAGGATAATGGAGGCTAACACTAGCCTCTTCTACCCTGATTTCCCAAGTACTAAACAACAACATTAAAAAGTCAACAAGATAATTTTTATCATGCAGCAAACAGAAGTGCATAAAGGCATACAGGCAGCAAGTCATTTTGTGACATTTAATGGTCATCTCAATTTTAAGTTGTATATTGAGGGATTAGTGTGAGACAACACGACAGGTGATCAGATTACAGATCAGATCTCCTAGTCAGAGGCTCCTTCACAAACATTTAATGTAATTCAAAATTGAGGTTATTGGTCAGACCATGTTACACAATGAAATGATTTCACACCAGTCAAAGGACAAACACATCAAAACCACCTTATCTGTAGTGGTTGCACTGCATTTTGAACAGGGACTCACATCATTATTAATATTTGTCTACTTGAGACCATTAATCTATGTAGGATAAGATAGAGAGCATAAAAGAAGAGAACTGTAATCAAGGATATTTTGTAAGAAAACACATAAGCATGGTTTTGTCTCTACTAATGAGAAGTGCGGTATTCTCCCCCTAAAAAAGTACTTGGCATCAGCTTGTGTTCCCCAAAAACTAAGGAAACACAGACCTGCTCTGCATTTCCTCACACAGACCCTAAATTTAATAAAAGCCTGGCATCTCTATTAGCATTATCATTCAGGGCAAATTTTAAATAACAACAAACTTTTTAATTCCTGTGGAAGTACAGAACCGGTTTTCCACACATGCAGTAACAGGAAGTCACTACTGAACACATTGGATAAGGAGAGACATCTCAAAGACAGCACTATGATTTGTCTTACCCGCCAGTGATAAAACCCAGTCTCTTTCTTCTCCTTCCTTTGGAAGAGCACAGCTGCCAGGCAAGGCAGCACTCTGGGTGGAAGTGGGCCCCGCAGCACCTTATGGAACATGGGAAAAATGTCTTCTTGTCTCTGCAGAAAATCTGACAGGGACACCCAGAAAATAAGGAGAGTCCCTGGACGCCCGGCTGTGAAGCGCTGTTTGCTACAGACTGGTCTGAAGTTTTGCGCAGGACTGGGCTGCACTCCAGCTGTGAGAAACTGAGGTGTGGCCTGCACTTGCCAAACAAGCCAGTTCAAAACCTTGCTGGCAGGTTTTGCAAATAGTGGTATGAGATAAGGGCAGCAAAGCAGCACCAAACAGGGAAGCTCTGGACAGGAGGAAGCACTGCTTTGTGATTAAGCCACAACATCAAAACCCCCAGTCCAGATCTTCTTTGAGAGTTCCAGCAACTTGATCCATGACTTTGACTGTTTTAAACCCTTTTCAGAGTTACAGCATACTCTAACAGAGTATTTTTAAATAGAAAGAAATTCCCATCTTACCAGCCTGAAGCAAAGCCAAATTTGTCACTGACTGTAGCTGCCCAGAGAGGTTTCAGGGAGGCCAGAGTGAAGGTACCACAACTTGATCTGCAATAGGGTGCCTCAGAGAATATCAATTCCCCACTATGTCTCACCTCTCACTATGTGAGCAGCCAGTACAAGTATCCCCTTTCTCCTCATTTACATATAGCACAGTCTTGATTCTTCCACCAAAGGTTCTCAAAAAACTGTACAAGAGATAGGGCAGATTTTTTAGGAGTCTATCGTGCCTTAAAAAAGTCGTAAAGGAAATTGTTTACTGGGAGTGATTAGTTTATTAACAGCTGCTGGCAGTTGGCTCACTGGAGCTTTTTTATTAAAGAGCATAAACTGAAACTGCAGACCAAGAGACAAACTTTAGTGTTTCAACAATTAAAAAGTGGCAGAAAATGTATGAAAGCCAATAATGCAGTATGTCACTAGCTCCATACAAACATGAGAATGTGACACATTCCCAGCAGGGTCCCATTCATTAATCATTTCCTGTCATTAGTGTCAGTCACCATACCAGAATTTAAGAAAATTAATAAAAGCATAAGCACTGACATTTAGAACATAAACAAGTCAGTGCTAGTTAGTGAATCCACAGAATTAAGAGTCAACACAGAGGCAAAAAACAAACATCCATCTTGAAACAGTCAGCAACTGCTGTAATGGTCTTGTGTGGTACCAAATGGGGCTGAAACTGGGCTGAAAAAGTTATTTGCTTTTCTGCACTGCACTGAAGGTGAAGGACTGGACGAGATTCACTCCTACGAAAACAGGCTGAGAAAGTTGGGGTTGTTCAGCCTGGATAAGAGAAGGCTCCAGGGAGACCCAATTTACAGTATTTAAAAAGGGCTTACGTATTTACAGGCCTTACAGTATTTTAAAGGGGCTTAAAAAAAGAGGGAGAGTAACTTTTTACACTAGCAGATAGTGATAGGACAAGGGGGAATGAAGTAAAAGAGGGTAGATTTAGATCAGACATTGGGAAAAAATTCTTTACGCAGAGGATGGTGAGGCACTGAAACCGGTTGCTTAGAGAAGTTGTGGATGCCCCATCCTTGGAAGTGTTCAATGCCAGGTTAGATGGGGCCCTGAGCAAGCTGATCCAGTAATGGGCAGCATCCCTGCCCATAGCAGGTGGGATGGATCTAGAAGATCTTTAAGGTCCCTTCCAACCCAAATCATTCTATTACTATCAAACTAGGTTTTATTTATCTTCAAAAAATTGCAGAACAGTGTGATTTTTTTTTTTATATTTAATCTAATATAGTTTGACCATAAATTACAGGAAAATGGAGGTGGCCTCACATAGCACAGTAACATGGAGAAATCACATTTATTCTCAAGTTTATTACAGGCAGTATATAAAGCCTCTATCTTGTCTTGTGAGTGCCCAACTGCATTTAAAATTAGGCTTACCTTCTTCTGGCATTTTTGCTCCCCTTCCAATAAAATCTCTCAGCACAGGATCTCACATTTATAGAATTTCTCTGTCAAGAAAAACTGATATGTTCTATTTAGAATACGTGCTTAAGAATTGTTTCATAGTCAACAACAGATCACCCATTAACATTGTGTGCAGTTTTAGCCATCTACAGGCACTGCTGTCAGTGAACTTCATATCCAAAGAGAATCTACTTGTTTTTGTCATTTCCTAGTAAGAAAACAAGCAAGTAAAAAGGCATCAAAAGATGAGGCAAAGAAAGCCTCATACCCAGTAACTTTACTTCTGCTTGTATTAACATGTCCACACTGGTAAAGGTAGATTTATATACATGTTATGCTTATTTTTTTTGTCAGCAAGCATGAAATGACACCATCATCAACTACACTACGTGGTATTTAAAATGTGTCCAGATATCACAAGGAGTCCCTTTTGGTCCCATTAGCAACACTATGAGGAGAGCTGAGTGCATAACTAGAAGAGATGAAAATCTGAAAGGATACAATCAAGGACAGCATTTGATTTGGTTTTTTTTTTTTTGGTGGGTTGGTCTTCTTCAGAAATATCAGTGTACTTAGTTGTTTAATTTATTCATCAATGACCTGGATGAAAGGACAGAGTGCCTCCTCAACAAGTTTGATGACAACACAAAGCTGGGACGAGTGGTTGATATCCCAGAGTGCTGTGCAGCCCTTCAGAAGGACTAGGCAGGTTGGAGAGATGGGCAGAGAACTGTCTGAAATTCAACAAGGGCAAATGCAGGGTCCTGCACCTGGGGAAGAATAACCCCCTGCACCAGTGCAGGCTGGGATCTGACCTGCTGGAGAGCAGTGCTGTGGAGAAGGTCCTGGTGGACAACAAGCTGTCCATGAGCCAGCAGTGTGTCCTTGTGGCCAAGAAGGCCAATGGTATGCTGGGGGGTATTAGGAAGAGCATTGCCAGGTGAGGCCACATTGGGACTGCTGTGTCCAGTTCTGGGCTCCCCAGTACAAGAGACATGGAGTTTCTGAAGTAAATTCAGTAGAGGGCTACGAAGATGATCAGGGGACTGGAGCATCTCTCATACAAGGAAAGGCAGAGGGAGCTGGGCCTGTTCACCCCCAAGAAGAGACAACTAAGAGGGAACTTCATCAATGTATACAAGTATCTAAAGGGAGGGAGTCAAGAGGACAGAGCCAAGCTCTGCTCAATGGTGCTGAGCAATAGGACAAGAAGCAACAGGCAGAAACTGATGTACAGGAAGTTCCATCTGAACATGAGGAAGAACTTTACCGTGCAGGTGACAGAGTACTGGAACAGATTGCCCAGAGAGGTTGCGGAGTCTCTGTCACTGGAGATATTCAGAACATCTGGATGCAATCCTGTGCTACATGCTCTAGGATGACCCTCCAAATGACCAGCTGTGGTCCCTTCCAACCTTACCCGTTCTGTGATTCTGTAACATGGAGACAAAAGACTTCCTCTGTGTTGGTATCTCCCATTTCTATAGAAATGGGAAAAGTGAAGATCTATATTCTACTTCCAACACTAGACTACTCTGCAACCTACAGTTTAAACAGCTGCAAATCTGTGAATCTAAACATTTCCTGATTTGGTCACACAGAGCTCAACATCCCTCCCCCAGCCTAAAATAGCTATCACCACTCAAAAAAAAAATTTGCCAGTAGATTTAGTGTTCTCTAATAAGTACATATTTAATGGCATAAGACTTTCAAAAACATTATTCAAAGAGAGAATACAAAAGTGGTTTTAGTAGGATTTTGAGAACATTCACAAGCATCTATAAACTTGTAGATTTGAAAACCTAAGTTGAGAATTGATGACATGGCCACATTTCATTCACACATATTAAAGCGGAAGGGATACCGAAAATCCCTGCATTGAGTCTGACTTCCAGGACAAAGTGGAAAATAAAATCTAAAGCAGAAGCTTAACTGCACAATGACTGAAACACACACTGGTACACAATATTTATTACAACCTATTGCTTTAGATAAACCTGCTGTATGGTTAGTAAACCCAAACCACACTATATGAACCAAGAAAAAAAAATTACAGCACAAACCACATCTCTGTAAAAGGTATGCAGTGGAGATAAAGACAGGCACAACCTTAGACCTGTAAGTAAGAGCACAATGAAGATCCTCATATGCGAGTACAGCTCTCCTGGTAACAGAAAATGAAGGTAAATAAAACTCATACTAATGGTAAAAATCAGAGTAGTATTGTTATATCTGTATACAAAGAATACAGGGTCTTTTTAAATACTCTTCTTTCATTCTCAATTACCTGTAAACACAGCTCTCCCAAACCACCTTCCCTCTGTACCTGAACCAGTATATAAAGATCTATACAGAATGTGCAAATCCAGTATAAGTATTTTTAGGCTCTCTTCTTCAAATAGAAGAAATACAAGTTTAAAAACATTAACACCACAGATTCCCTCTACCCAGTCTCTGCAGAAAGACATCCAAGTATAGAAGTAGCAAAACACTGGACCAAGAAATCCATAAGAATGCATGAACAATATATGAACAATAAATACAAAACACATGTGGAAAAGCAAAAAACAGTTATCAAGGGAAACTAATACTGGCAAGGGAAAGTGAATTAGGACTCATCAGCTTACAGCAGATCTGTTCCTAAAAAACATTCACATAAAGGCTTAAGTAAACCTATAATGTTAACTGAGATCTAACTACATCTTAGGCTTACAGGATTTATTCATAAAGATGTGATATCTGGTAGTTACATGCCATGCTCATACTATTTAATGATACCATATTTATAAGTGTTGCTAGAGCAAGATATTGGGAGTCAAATAGCTACTCTATTGGGTTATTGGCTACTGCTGCCTTTTCATTATCCCTCTACACAGATTCTTTCTGCACCAAACATTTTAATACCCCTCTACCAATCTGCTATTTTATGCTTTTCAAAAAATAAGTTAGACAAAAATATTACAGCCTACAGTGAGTGTGGTACAATCTAGTTCTTGTGTTAAGACTTCTGGCCCAAGAGTAATTTAAGAACAGTACCAGCCTGAGCAGAACACAGTTCTAGAGCACTTAAAATAGACAGATGTTGAAACAGTCTGGATTTTACTTCAATGCCGGAAAGTGAGCCAGAGACTAAAGAATTTATATACACAAATCTCAAGCATAGTCTAGAAGCTCAAGCAATAACCAGAGTTCACTCCTTCCAGAAATTGCTTTAGAGGGTGTTCTCTGCATTTTGCTACGAGTGCAGATATGAACTTCTTCAAATAGTATTTGAGCTTCCACTAAAGCTAAGAGGGAACATATTCAGTGCAAACAACACGCAAGTTATTTCAATTTAAAGCTCTCAAACTAAAGCGAAAAGAAAAAAGCTTACTGGTGATATCTACTGTTTGTCTGACTACCTCCTGTGAAACAACTTTTTATCTGAAGGTCAGGCAATAACACTGAATATCAAAAGAGTCCTTTGGCCGGCACTTAAACATTTCTGTCACTGAGATGAATGTAAAATTATACTTTCTATGTCTAGAAAGACAGAAGCCTCCTCTATGGCAAACACTTGATGATTTCCATGCAACACTGATATAGCTGCATAGACTTTCAGGGAATTTCAATTTTTTAATAAATATTTACATACAAGGCCAAATCACAACATTTTCACCCTAAGAAAGTACGTTTTATTGTAAAACTTGATTTGTGGTGAACGTCCAACAGTTGTCTAACAGTTCATTTGCAAGGCTGGAGTGCATTACAAAACCCACTACAAAAATCAATTTCTGTTCTTCATCTGAGTACTGAGAGGTTCAGTGTAGTTGCCAGCACTATAACAACTTGGTTAAAGTAATTTTCTAGTAAATCAATATTGCCAGGTAGGTACAGTCAGTCCACATATACAAATGACTCCTACCCAGTGTAAGAGAACCTAGCAACAAGCCTCAAAAATCTCAGACACATCAACTTCTTAAGTCATCAGTTCTGAATTTCATATGAATGCTGGAATTATTGACCACGACAAGGTCAGGTGTCGAGCGTGTTGACTTCTTTGGAGCAGAAATAATGCACAACTATTGCATTAGGGTATCGAGCAAATGCACTGTAAAGAGAACAAAACACCAAAATCAGCTGTCAATACAGACAGACAGTTTTCCATATTCAAACAAGAACATCCAAGTTGTACAGAATCAGAGACACCTACATGAAAGTGACACTCTCTTTTTTAAATTACAGCCTGAATATATTCTTGAGAAAATCAGACAAAAGAATTCTATAGATTTTGTAAGCCGGTTTTTTTTTTGGTGTCGGTTTGTTTGGTTTTTTTTAAATCTATTTTCATTTCTATAGGAATACTTCACTTTACTTCAACTTGGTAACAAGTTAAGGACTGGGCGACATGCTTGACCTTTAAAATCTTGTTGAACTTAACAGCATTAGAAAAAGTCTATAAAACAAAAACAATACTGCCTGTGTAAACTTAAAATTCTGATGCTATATGCTACACATTAAGAGCAAAAAACTTAATATGCACAGCAATATTTAGACCTATGTTTATTAAAATATTCTGGAAAAACAACCTTTCCTATCATTGATAATGCTACTGATATCTCAGAAGAGTTCACACCAACAAGAGAAACAATGACTAAGTTAGTCATATGGCATTTCACTCGAGTTCAAAGAGGAAAAAGTGCAAGTAAAATTTACATTACATATAAAGCCCTAGTTGCCTACTAGGAATAGCAGAATAAAAGTTATTGGCATCCATGTAATCAAGTAAATTAGTTTTACCTTTAGATATCCTACAATAATTAGGCTACAAAATGTAAATCAGTCAGAGAACTACAAAGCCATCAGATATAGAAAACTACACATGTATCTTAGTTTGAAATTCTTTATATCATCCTTCGTAATTCTAGTTAAGAAGCAAGTAGTAGCAGAATGATTCTAAGCCTTTTAGAGTTGTGAAATAAGACCTCTAGGGAGTTTCTGAAGAGATTTTATACTCCTTTGTTGAAAGTAGGATTAAACTCTTGCAGTAAATTCACTGAGTAAAGCTTTGAGGTATTCCCCATCAACCAGTTGAGCAATGTAATTTGTAATTCAAACAGTCTTCAAATAGCTCCCTCATACTGCTGTTCTCTCTGGATATATACACATTCCAGCTTTTCCAACATTTTTAGTTTAAGTGTAATAGATATCCATATTTGATTCAGTTTACCAAGCTCTCTCACCTGTTACCTATCTTCTTTTTACAAACAGTGCACACCTTCTCCTCTGTAATAATGCACTTCACTTGCTGATGCAAGATCCGCTCCTCCTGGACCTAAAGAAGGATAAAAAACCCAACTTGCTCAAAGATTAATGCCACGCTACAGCTGCCTTATAATCTGGAGAAAGTGCAAACTGTCACAACATTTAATTTTCAGTATCCACATTACCAAGTTATGCAGCACAAAAGAAGCAGATCTGTAGAGCAGAGCAGGTGGTATTGAACACCCAATACGCACACTATATGAATTACAGGATTTTACTTTCAACTTAGTCCAAAGACTAAGGCATTCTAACCGCTAAGGGGTGTTAAGGTGAACTACTGAACTGCTTCCTCTGGTTCACTTTATTTGAAAGAAATCCAGTCCAAGCCATTTGAGATGGTTCTGCAATGCACACCACAGCACAGTGAGTCCAGAGACTTACTGGAAAAACAGATACCTCATCCAAACTAAAATGAATGTACACACCATCTCCTGCTGGGATGTTCTATCTACTTGGATCACATTTCAAGTGCACTACAGCACCATCTAGAGGACACACATCCCGTGTAAGGAACAGTTAATTTAAATATTGAACATGTTTTAAAACACTGTTCCAATAAATGACAGGTGCTGGGTGCTTACCCTCAGAAACTCTGCATGGAGAAGATTCTTGAGCACTTGATTAAATCTCTTCTTCTGAGCATTTTCTTCAAGGACTTTCTCTAAGAAGATGCGAATCTCACTAATCTGTGTATTTGCTGGGAGTAGGTTTATTGCCTGGAACAAAATATACTTAAGTTAGGAAAAATATACTTAAGCTACTTAAAAAGGAATAGAGACCAAAATAGAATAGTAATTGACACATTTAGCTTGACACTTACAATCCACTAACTTGCCTACTCCAGTACCTTCTGTAATCTTCTGCCAACAGTACAAACTGAGTAGTTACAGGTCTGATTTACCTTAGTGGTATCCAGTTTGCTGTGATGTAGTTCCAAAACCTGCAGAGCAGCCTGCAGATTGGCTTGAGGCTCCAGCACTTCCATCTTGATTGGTCCCAGGCAATGAACACTAGGTGGGGAGAGATACATCCGGAGCAGTGACAGATAGACCTGTTGCACACAAAAGGAAAGTTCTGAAAACACTGCATGTATCCACAACTGACAGTGCTAGTAGAACCCAGCAATGGTACTAAGTTGTACCCATGGCATCCAAAATTCTGAAGAGCTCATTTAAACAGCTCTTACCTTAAAACAATACAACCTGAAAAGTACCAATGATGTTCAAGGCCTTTTAAGACTTGCATTCTGAAGATTTTCTATAAAAGTAGTTAATAATGCCTCCCTCATCTATATTTCAGAACTCACTTATAGCATTTAGAAACCAACGCTTCATTGCTTTTTACCCCTATCTTTTCTCTAGCTGTACGTGGAATACACAGTAATTTGTCTTTTGAATTCCATCATAACTCCAATGATACAGTATCATTCTCAACAAAAACCAAATAAAAAACAACTCCCCAAAACAAACAAACAACTAAAACCACAAACAAACAAACAAAACCAAAAAGAACCCAATCAGTCATCTACTAATTCCTAAATTCTAAGAGCTTATACATAGGCTCCCTACACAAACCTTGAAAAAGTCTATACAGAGCCAAAACTTTCAAGTCCTGAAAAAGGTATGAGTAGTCTGCTACATCCTTACTGAACAGGAAGACTACGAAGATGAAGCCACTTACATCTTTGCTGCCATCTTTATTTCTGTCATAATGTTTATGGCAGTAGCTAGAACAGAGAAGAATCAAGTAAAATACAAAAGCAATTTTAGAACTCATAGAATCAGTTCACAGAAATTAACATTTAAATGCTTTGACTACTGAAGTCATCAAATTAAGTAACATACATCCAATTTGGATCAATTAATCAAATTGCACAGCAAAATTACACCATTTATTTTGCATTAAAACGCTGAGAGAAGGGAGGTTTTGTGCAAATCTCCCACTACCAATCAACTTAAAAAGCTTTAATGCACAAGCTAAATTTAATTTAGCTGTGTAAGAAAAAGGGGGAAAAGAGATATCTCCAATCAACACATCACAGCATAATAACATATGCGTAGATATTTCTAAGTAGTGTATCCGAATCACAAAGAGAAGCTGTTCATTAGAGTACGCTGCATACAGGGGCTGAATGCCCTGTAACAGGCATTTGCTGAAACTAGCTTGAAAAGAAGCTACATTGAACAGGCCCCAGTGTTCACATATACCTGCCAGCGCTGAGTACCTGAATACTTCTGATTCACTCAGGAGGTTCCCTGGCACAAAATATCTAGAAAAATACCGTATCTTTACTAAGAAGATTCTGTCTAACTGAAGGAGCCTAACTTGGCATGTGGGCTAATGAACGTCTCTCCAAAGAGAAAGGAAGCAAAACAACAGAAGTTCACAGGCTAAGAACAGATGGAAACAAGAAACCCATTGATGACAGTCATATTGCTCTAAAGTGCAATGACAGAAGAGCATGAAAAGGCAAACCTCAAGGGGACAGAATGAGCATCTGTAATGAACACATACCCGGAAAAGCCTAAAAGTCAAAAAAACATGGAAACCCAGAAGATCCTGAAAACTTAAGAGTGTTCATGTTCCATATACAGAAACATTTCACTACACATCCATAGGGAAGTGAGCAAACTAAGACTTGCTAAAAAATAAAATAAAATGAAGAAATCCTTACTTTTCAGCCATGTTGGTGTCCTTCAAAATATGAACATAAATAAAAAGAGCTTGCTCATGCTTCCCCATTCGACCCAAGAGCAGAGCACGTTCTTCTAGGAGACCTAGTGATAGCATGAACAATTAAGTCAATAGCTACACAGAGAAATGACAGAAAAAGTTCAATTAGTGATCAGACTATCAGTAGGAATTATTAATCTGTGCTCAGACTAATTTAAATTACACTGAGACTGTAAGTCTACACTTCACACGAGTCTCAGAAACCTTTTATGAATTCTTAAGAAACAATAATCTTCAGAACTGTTGAAAAATTCGGGCTCATCAAAAAGTTAGGCTAAATATTTAAGAGATGGGAGATACCACAAGGTCTTAGGTCAACAGTAATCCTGCAGAGACTGGCAAACCCAACTGTGCCAGCAAAAACAGTATACGTACCAGTGGCCTACAACTACAGATACAGTCATCTTGTCTGTTTCTAGTTACCATGATTCTACAATAAGTGAGGAGGTTTTGCTGTACAATGCAATAAGCTAGAGTTTAATTAATCTATGAAAACTGAACTCACCATCAAAGGGGAAGTCACTAATTAGCCGACCAGGTTCATACCAGCTAGACTTCTCCAGAAAAAGTAGAAGCTTTTTACGGTAATCCCCCAAGTCTCCTCCTTCCTCCCCAGCAGGCACTGGAGTTCTATCTATATGGAAGAAAACAACATACGCTAAATTCTTACAACTATTTTACTACACTAGTACAGAGGAGAAGATGAACAAACAAATCATCATGAAGAGGAACTAAATGCTGATAGAACTGTTACGTGGATTGGGACTCCAGTGTACCTGCCAAATTACTTCAGCTCCTTAAAACACATCAAGTGGCCGGATAAAACAATACTCAGTTATTCAAAACCCTTCCCTACCCTTAACATGCAGGATTCAGGGAGCAGTAGCTGCCATTCTACTTAATTATGAATAAAGAGTTGCTTGATCCCTTAAAATCTCTTGGGAGGCAATAAACTAGCTTGCCCTACAAACCCACAACTTTTGTTGTTCCAGTTCCTCCATCACTTAGGGTTGAACAGGGAAGGCTAAAAAAATATGGTATATGAAGACTCCCCTGTGCTGTCCCATACCCCTGGTCTTCTCACCAGAAAAGGCTAAACATACCTGCAGGGAAAGAATTGAGATATTCTTTCATTAATCCCTGCACTTTCTCACAATACAGCTGGATCAGACAGTTGTGAAAGTCTGCACCGGTTTCCTCCCAAACATGAATGATGTGTTCCTGTGAATACATGTTAAGGTTCAGTTACAGACACTTCCTCTGGGAAGTAACTTATTATAAGCAAGCAACAGTTCCATGCTTGCCTTTACCAATCCTGACTTCAGGATTTCATAAATTTCAATTATGGGATTTTTGCACAACTTATGGCAAGGCTAGCATTCTGTGAGACAGCATCAGAGTCTGACTCCTGGAGAACTACAATCTTACATGTAACATTTTGTACTGAATGTAATGCAGTAGTAGAGATTGAATTCTTACCAGATAAGGAATAGTCAAGCTTTTAAAATTTTCTATCAAGAAACTGAGCACTTTGTCCCGTGGCAAAGCTTCCACTTCAGGGAGGTCTTCTGTAAATATCTGTTAAACAAAATTTTATTCACAGAAAGGTGTGGGGGTTTTTTAAGTGCCACAGTGTATTTTCTCGGAGGCACTGAAGCCCAGCATATCATCACATGTGCCCAAAGAGTAAGCAGAAGAAGTACAAAAAAAAAATCTGAGCAGTTTATTCAGGCATTGAGAAGTTATCTTCACATCTGAAGAGATTAACAAACATCCCCTTAGTGAACACTCTTCTCTTACAGAGCCCAACATCTTCCAAATACAGGTACTCAATTTTATATCAAAGAGAAAAAAGAAAATAAGTAAGGCAAATCAACATTTGACATTTAAATACTCAATCAGGCTCTTGCGCAAAAAGTGTGACATCAATAACATTAAATGTTGTAAAGTATTTCAAGAATGGACAAGAGTAAGAAAAAGTGAAAGACTGTCCTGCTCTATCTACTGCTAACATTACCACAGTACTGAACACAGAAAACAAAAATTATATCTTTAATTGGATTTAGCATTAATACCCAGCTTCTTAGGTTAAGTTATCCCAATTCCATATACTACATTAAGAATCTCAACGACAAGGGGCCTGTTTCAACCACACTTACCTTCAGTCCATCTTCAGGAAAATCTCTTAGCACCCAGACTGAGTAGGAAAATACCAAGTGCAAGTTTTCTGTGCCTGGAATATAAAAAGCAGTAAGGCTCAATGTTAAAATCCTAAGCATCTATCTACTCACAACACAAGCAGATGCCCTCAGAGCCAGCCAAGCTTAATTTACATGAAGAATCCAATTTGGTTTTCTCCCTGCTCAAGTCAAGCAAATTGTGCATTCCAGGTTAAATCCACAATTTCATTACTTCACAGATATGATTTCAAACAGAAACAAAAATTAACTCAAATACTAAGTGCCACCAAACATAAACAATTCAGCCCAAAACTAAGATTGGTTGTCTTAATCACATTCCAAGTCTCCCTTTATGACTTGTTTTTAGTAGGGTAGAGAAAGCACTGTACTTTTCATTTACATAACTTCCTTCAGTCATTTTCCAGCCTGTCAGTCTAATGACTTCTATAGCAAATGGTCACATACTTCAAAACAAGTAGTAAAGCCTCATAGTGCTGAAGTAACTAGCATAGAAACTATATGACATCTAATAGCTTCTCAGCTTTTAAGAAAATGTAGGACCTGCCCTTTTAGAAAGAATACTTCTGTTTGGACAATTCGGTTCACAAAACTAATAAAACACGCTAGGAAAACATGACTGTGTGTCTCTGTTGACACAAGGTAAGTATCAAATACACATCAGTAATACATACTTGATGACTTAAAAGATGACTCCACAAGCCTGGAGGAATTTTCTGTAATTACTTGAGAACTATTTCAGAGTATTTTATTAAATCCACAAAAATCTATAGAAAAGAGTCGACTGAGGAAGAGTTTTTACTTCACTCAGAATGTAAGTGAAAGCAACCAGAAATACACCCTCTAAAACTAAAATAATAATAACAAAAAAAACCCCAAACAATTATTGCTTGGATTAGGAGATCATAACTACGAAAGTCTCACCAAAGGGGTGGGCAAAGGGAAAAATCTGGAGAAACCCCATAGTCTGAAATGCTTTTATCAACTTAGTTTAGGGACTCCCGGAAACAACACTCATCAATTAATCAAGAATGGGCAGTGCAGCTAAAACAACCACACATATAGTGTTATGTTTCTGTTATTTACTTGGGGGGAAATTCTGCAAGAGACCCCAGTGTAAAACATTCCGTTTCTCAGGAAGAGTCAACTTTCTAGGTTGTTTCCACTGTATTTCACTACTCTGAAGTAAACAAACATCCTTTATCAGTTTTAAAGAGCTGACCAAGAAGAATACAGAAAAAACAATTTTCAGGGGGTCCTGAAACAGAGAAGCTCCAAAAGTCTAAATAAATTTAGCAAGCTGCCAAGATTTTAAAAACATTATTACAGATAACTTGGGTAATTATAGGTCTTAACCTTCAGCAATCTCAGGTAAAACAAATGAACAGCTGACATAAGTTGATTGAGATGAATTTATCAAGATGACAGAATTACTATTTAAGTAAGATTAGAAGTTTCTTTTGTAAAGCTGTGCTGAACACAACATATTTACATTTCTCTAAGATGAGTGACATTACCAAATGACACCAATCAGTAAGAAGTGTTAGAGAGACATGGTACAAATGGGAAAGGTCTCAATATCGTTGCTATGTATGCATTATCACTGAATAAACATATTGCTAATTGAAGCCAGCAGTTTTTAAAATAAGTAATTATGGAAAAAAAATACCAAATTTGGGTAACAGTATAAGACTAAGAGATGAACAAAGGTATTTCCCTCATAAACTATGCACTACCAAACCAGCAGTGTGATACTTTTGAATAGTTTTGCTTTTAGAAGTAATATTGGATGGAAGGGAACTATTCTCAGATTTAGCAAATAAAAAAAGACTCAAGAGTTCACAACAAATAGTCAACCAGACAAGTTTCTACCATGATGCTTGAACAGCAACTACAGTTGTTAAGTCATTATCTAGATCTACTTAAACACAGGAAACAACAACTTAATATAGGATTTTCATCTCATAAAAGACAATACAAAGACCAGCAACTAGAAGTTAAGACTTTCATCTGGAAAGCCTAACCAGAAGTTAAAATTTTCCTTTTGTCAGTGATGATAAATCATTACTGGAAGAAAATTCAAAATACTATGGCCCATTTTCTCCCAGTGGAAACTTTAATCAGAAATAAGGAATGTTTTCCAGTAAGACACTCAAGTTTCAACAAAACATCCGTGAACTAATACTTGAAGTTTGCATTATGCAAGAAACCAAACTAGATGACAAGGATATCTTTCAGCTTGATAGCCTCTAAAAGTTGCCAAACAGAAGAATAACCACTAAGCCAAATAGGAGTAACAGCTTCACAAAAATACTGCTCTCCTTCACACTCACCCAAATGCTGCAGATATTGCACTGTCCTCTCATGACCCTTCAAAGGTGAGTTGGCTTTCTTTGACTGATCCACCAGTACCTGTAGTGCTTTCAGAACAAAAAAAATTCATACCTTTGTAACACAAGTATAGTCTCAACTTGAACCATAAAAAAGTGCATTTGAAGACAAAAGAAAGTTTTGTTTTGAACATACAGTCCAAACTGTAACAGGAACAAAGACTGATGTGATCACAAGATGGTGATTAAACAGTCTCTTCTGAATACTGTCTGCTCACTGAAGACAAGTAAAAACTCAATATGAGGAATACATGGTTCTATTCCTTCTCCTCTCCCAACCACATACTTACCTTTCTCATGCAGACCTTTTTTCTCATACAATATTATCAGCTCACTATATTTGTGTGCCTTCTTTAGTACATGCTCACTCTCCTCAATATGGCAGTGATTGTTCTCCAGACGTAGCAGTGGTGCCACCAGCGCTACATTTGTCTGCAAGCAAAAAGGGAACACTTCAAGGTACTTCACTGGAAGTGCAACTTCAAAGCATATAGTACAAAACATGAGTTGGAAGCAGGGGCTGGGGGGCAAGGAAGCCTTATAGCATAAGAAATACAAGAAATGACAGTTTAACATCTTAGAGTAAGGCCCATGTTCATTTCCATCATTTCTGGAAAGAAAACTGTATCAGAGCTACTCCCCTTCAAGAACAGAGGTCAGCTTTGGAAAGCATTGCAACAGCAAAGATCATACTCTTCTGCATTTAACAGTACAAGGCAACGTAAGCATTCGTTAGAACATCAAAATACACAGGCATGCCCATGATCTTTCAACAGACATAGCAACCAGAGACAGACACATCTGCTTATTCCATGGAACTGTTTCCTGATCAGTGATCAAACTAGCTAACCAAGTCTTACACATCATTTTTAGACCAAAGACAAACAGTTGTGTGAGAATTTCTGAAGTAGCTCCTTATCCTCCTTCTTAAATATTCCTGAAATTCCAACAGAGCTCATGTGGCAAAGGAAAAGCCTCTAGGTCAGACAGACACTCACATGCAGGTAACACTTTAACAGGGTGGTATCAATGATTTGTAGCAGCTTCTTTTTGGATTTGATTGTGGGTGTTCCTTCCATGAGTGGCGAGGTACTGGACTGATGGTCAGAATCATTTAGCTTCTTCACTAGCTGACTTCTTTTCTGTAGGACATCAAATGAAATTTTAACTGGAAAAGGCCATGAATTTCTACACCTCACCTTAGAAAATATAATCCACCAAGTAAAAAGACTAAATTAAGCCAATTTAATAACTTGATTTAATAAATTGTTTCCAAAAGAATTTTTATTGTTACTAACTATTCAACAGATGAACTTTACAACTACATTCAGGTGTATACATTTGTTTTGCAAATGTATAGTTTTGCAAAATGTTCAGAGTCTTGAGAAAATAGTCAGAAGGAAATTCTGTTAACCTGAGTAGAGACATTTCAGAGAAGTCAGGCAACATTCAAAACACTTGGAAAATTATTTAGGTTTTGAACTACTAGGCACAAAAACTATCCTCCTTTGGACACAAGCTTCCTTTTAGTCTAGAAAGGATGGCAATCAAACAATTCAGGTTCCAGTAACGACAAAATAAAGAGGGCAGGAAGTTACGGTGCCCATTACCTCCTGTTCCACATTTTAATGCATGCTCTTGACCTGTCTCCTGGACAATGTCCTCCACAGTAGTCACCAAACAAAAACAAAAGATCAAGCGCTCAAGTCTTCTTCAGAAGGATACCAGAAATAAAATACTGGACTCGTATTCAGATCCGATCCGTAAGTAAATTTGGTCCAGTCACACATGATGTTTCCCACATAACTGCGGGGTATCTCACATGTTCTATTTCCCCTACTTACTCAGGAGCTGCTGCCATAGTTTCCAACCATGAAGACAGCCCACTAAGGCTAGCATGACAGAGCTGGAGTAGGTGTACTGCTTCCTACACATCAAAGTAAACCAACAAAGCATGCTAAAACTGAATAACCCTGCTCTAAAAACAGGTAGAGGAGAACTCACTTGAGTTAGGTAGTCTATCAGAGCTAAATGTGCCTTCTCCAGCTCTGCCCCAGAGAGCCCTGGCAGGGGGTTGGGATACTGTAGCTGTTTCCTGTAATCTGTGGGCAGGAGGTCAGGATACAGACCCATCACATGAGTGGGATCTAAGCAAAAAATAACTAGTATTAGTAACCATTCATAATATTTTTGTAAACTCTTAGAGTCAGCTTAGCTTTCTAACAGAGCAGTCTGTAGTCAACTGGTATATCCATGAGATTCTAGACAACAAAATTCACTCGTTATAGAAGAGAAGTTAAAACAAGGCAAAAGAAGCAAGAGAAAAAACGTTTCAAAATCCAAGCACAAAAAGTTTCAACCTCTGCACTTGGCACAAGTCGAGGACAAGCCATTATTATAATTATCTTGCTGCTCTTCCTACAGAATCCCAGCATTAATGACTCTGACAGTAAGACAGGACTTCTAGGAAGAAGCACTGTTTTAAGAGAAGATTTATTGTGCTTTTGAAAAAGAACTGAATAGCACCACCTGTAACTAATGAACACCCGTGTTCACAGAGTTTAATCAAATTCAAAATTACTGTCCTCTAATTTAAGTTTAAAGTATTTTGAGTTCTCAGTCCTTTTCTTTCACTGTAGTTTTCCAAAGCAAATATGAGGTGCCATCAAAACAAGTTCTAGGTTTAAGTGTACAGGAATCTCAGTCTTAAGCACTATTCTATGGTACAGCTGAGTCTTAAGTGTTCTTCCAATAGCCCTAGTACAAATCAGACGAGTAGCATCAGAGACTATTTTGACTTCCAAAAGCACAGAAAAGTTTCCTCGTTTCAGCAGCTTGGTTAAACCAAGGGTTAAGGGTCCTTTGTTCTGAGTAAAATGACTTTGCAAATCTACAGATGTTCCTTACTTTTCATTCCAAGCTATGAGTAGGCTTTTAGCAGCTGCTGAAGCACTCAGCTTCAAGGGTCTGTGCACATGCTATGCATGCTGTAAAATAGCCTAGAATACAAATACATTCTGCACAAAGGGCAAACTCTTGATTTAACTTAACTTACTAGGTGTACTATTACCAGTTTCACCAAAAAACAACCAAACAGCTGTCTAGGTTATTTGCCATTCACAGGGGACTGGTCTGCATAAGACACCACTGTTTTAAATTAAACAAAGCATTAAAATAAAAAGCCTCAAGCAACAGCCCATAAGTTTCATTTCATTCCTTCTAACCTAGGTACCTCAAAGCTGACCTAAGCATTTACCTGTACCAAGCTTGGCAAAAACTTGCATAGATTCATCAAAGCGCTTCTGGCAGAAAAGGTTGAAGGCAAAGAGGTTCTTTATGTGGTGAATTTGTTGTCGCTTCTCACTATCTGAATCATCTTTCATTTCCTACAAACATACAAATTAACAAACATTAAAAACTCTTGGGCCTCACATACAAGAAGGAAACACTCTAAGAAATAACAGGAGCATTATATATTGGACAGATTAAAAAGAAAAAAGATAATCTTCCAAAGTGAACATGTCCAATGGTGCCTGTCAGATGCTGTGCTTATTGTGTCATGGAGATAACCTGGAAGGTTTGAAAGCTACTTTTTATTATCTATATAATTGCTCTGTCACAGCAACTGTCTCTTCACTCATTCGCCTTTTCAAAATTTTTTTTCAAGTCAGCAATTCAAAATGCCATTAATTCATTTTAATGTAATTCCAGGGAAGTTTCCAGAAACCAAACAATCGTAAAACAGTAAGAGCAGTACAATTAAACGTACTGCATCAGCATCTATAAAATGTTATTGTTTCAGGATTAGTACTAAAAAAAACCAAAAGCCATGTGACAAAACACATAACTTCAAACAACACTGTTCACAAGCAGTCTGAAGACTTTGAAGTCTAACTGACTTCAAAATCTAAAAGAAGATAATCAATTAAACAGCTAAGAGGTAAGCTTTTACACAAAGGATGATATCTCAAAATCTAAACCACAGGACATCAATACAGAATAATGGCAGCCCAAAACTAAAGCTTAAGTCAAAAAGGCTAGAGTGTACCAGTTTGTGCAAAGTAGACAGCTGGGAGGCTATACTACGACTGACGGATTAGTGGACTTGCTGTAGTCAAGCAGATGGCAAATATCCATTTGTTTACTTTTGCACAATCACATCCGCTGCAAACTCAGTTTTTGAGTACTTACTGCCAACTGCAAAGCCAACTCAAACTGTTTGTCCTGCAGAAGCTGCTGGATCTGTGTTGCTATGGACACCGGAATGAGCCGCCAAACAAAGTGATTACTTGCCACGTATATAATATTTGTTCTGAAAACAAGACAAAAGTAGTCAGTTACTAAGTTCCAGTGCTGAGAAAGAAGCAATACCCTATCTAAAAAATACAATCCTGGTTAATACACACATGGATCAATCTGATACAAGAGCAACTTGAGCATTATTCCAAAGCAGAAAGAGAAGAACATATGTCCAGTGATCACAAATTCCCAAAGACACTCAACTCTATAATTTCCTCCTCAAGATATGGCCTTCAACAATCTGTTCATAAAAAACCCAACAGACTGCTTTAATGCTACTTCATACACTGAGAGATGTAGAAAAGCTGTTCTTCTCCCAGTTTTTCAGATTGCTACCATACACCCAGAGAGCCTGACAACAGTAATAATCAGTTCTATCCAATACCCTCCAGAGGTGATGAAGCGTGGTCTCTGCAGCTCAATGCTCTGTACCAGCAGCCGGGGTTCAAAAGTGCGGATCTCCACATACCTTGGCAGAACAGCAATGATGTAGGGAGGCTGGTGTTCTATTAACGAACCAAGAAAAATTTAAATTGATTGCTCCCAAGTATTCCTTCACATAAACCAGAACTTAAAGGCTTCTTTTCAATTTTTTTCCCCTTGAAACGTGCCCTTCTTTTCCCAGAAGAACTACAGTGCTTTAAAACACTACCTTCCATTTCAGACCTTGTGCCTTCATAAAAGATAGGCAATATGCCTACTTTATGAGGAGAAAGGTATATAGACTACAAGCAAAGAAGGCTAAGAAGCAAAAATAAACATATGAAACCTTTCCAACAGTACAACTTAAAATACTGTAGAAACTATCACACTCCAAATCCAGCTAGTTTCAAAATATTGGAAACATAATGATTTTATCACATACAAAAGAGTAAAGAAGCAAATTTAAAAAAAAAAAAAACACCTGCTACTTCTCACCCATGGCTATAGGAATATCTGTCCAATTCAAGGCACATTTCTGAGTACAGACCCCTTCTTCATTAAGCACAACTGTTAGATCATCTTGGCCAACTGCAACTTTTCCATCTGCTACAGGAGCTACCAATGGTTCCAGCTGCTTCCCTGTGGGAAACAGTTCTTTGATGGATCCTTTTCCATCCACCTAAGATAATAAAGAAGATAAAAACCCTGTTTTTTAAAATAACCTTTATTTCACAGCCGCACGAGACTAAAGCCAAAAAGCCCTAGAGGGATTTACATCCCAGACTAATCACTAACAGGACAAGTGCAGTTTTAAAGAGAAGCAACAACATTTTCTGCATATCCTAACTTATCTTATACATCATTATGGAACACAGAATTAATACTTTTGTGTCTGAGATGATGTATTCCTGTTACTATAACAGTAGCTGAGCACATCACTCATACAGGTTCATAAAATGCATAGCACAGTAGCAATATCAGCTGAAGTGTCCAAACACTTAATTCGGGCCAAAACTTTAACACTGTTTTGTTATGGCATGAGTGAGTGCCGCCACATAAAAAAAACAAACTAAAAGCCTAGCAACCTGTCTAGTCTTTTTCCCCTGCCCTAGCCAGTCATTTTGTGGCCACATGCTGTCCTGGGAACTGAACCCACACAAAAAATTGCTGTTTCATGAGCTGATAAAACAACTCACTGCCACCAAAACAGAGAATCTTTCTCCTTTAACTCCAGCTACACATTCTTGCTGCTTCCCTTGCATTTACGGCTCAAGCATTTTCTACATCAACAGCTAGCTAGCAGAAAGCAACACCATAAATACATGTATATTTTTTCTGCCTATTTAGTGAAATGGAGCCATTCAAGGATAGGTCTGTTAAGCTTCAGAACTAACCCAAAGTAGATATTTGGACAGGTAGTTTCCACCCTGGTTGCATGAGCAGCTGCACAACTACTTATATAACTAGAATGGAAGGAATAAACATCTCAGACAGCACTACAGAAAGGCATCCCTTCTTTTGTGAGCAGCATCAGTTTCAAGTGACTGCAAAAATTATGTGGAGTTTTCCTGTTGCCTACAGATCAGTATTGCCAACCATGCAAGAACACGTGTGGTGCACTTCATCTCCATCTTATTTTCCTATAATATCTGCAGAAACCAACTATAAAGGCAGAAAAGAGAATCAACTATAGCTGTAAATGAAGCGTAACTGGAAACTGTAATATAATGACAGTAAGTTTAGAGACTATCAAACTGAAACTACTACTGTTCAGCAAGAGAATCAAAAACAAAAAAACAGTTAAGCTTCACTATATGTCAGATAAGATATTCTTGGTCTTTTTTCCCTCTTTGAGCTATCTCCTTTCTCAATACATTAAATAAAATGCAAGCTGAGCTTACACAGACTGCTGCCAAACCAAAATGTATCTTCTCCAATGCCCTTTTTCTGCAAGAGCTGCAAACACTGGTTTCAACAGTAACAAACAAAATATCACTTCCCCATGACATCAGTTTAAAAGGACAGATTTAGACTGCCCTTCCCATACTGGAGTACCACATGCTGGTTTTCATAAATCTGTTAGCTAAGTCCCTGAGCACAGAAGCAGCCCCCATAGTGTTCAATGCAATCCAAATCTTCTTAAAATACTATTACACACCCCAGTCTTACCCGTATCAGGTAATAGTCCCTCTTGAAGCCTACACAGATGGAATTTTCACACCAGGCCATAGACTTGGGTATGTCAGGCACACTGAAGTCCCCCTGAGAAAAACAGGGAAAATAGGTTAAACTGGCTATTACGAGAGAAAAGCAGAAGTCAAATCTGGCAGTGCAGAGCATAACAGGAACCATATTCCCCACCACACATGCCCGACATCTACTGGTCAAGGAATGGCAGTATTCAACCAAAAGGCTAGATTCATGCACAGTAAAGAGGTGTGCTCTGAGCTAACTGGTAATTTTCTAGAAGGGCATTGTAGGTGAAAAAGCCTCTACCCACTTCAATTATTTATTTTTATCATTTCAGTATTCACAACTGCAGCTCTCTACACTTGTTGTCAGTAACCATCTTCTGACTTAATGACATATCTGGAAAACTTCGAGTAGAAGTGCACCCACTCTCATAATGTTGTCGTTAGGTATACATTCACAGATGCTGTATGCTAATATGCTCCACTGACTTACAAGTGTACTACAACCAGAATGGCAAAATATAGGACACAGCCCTTAATTTAATTTATTAACTGTATTGATGACATTAACTGTGATTCAAACCATCTATTTTCACTTTTATTTTGTGCTTCGTTGTTACAACTCTGCAGAACCAACCAGAGTCAACGCTCCGGAAGTCAGCGGTGTCTCTGGGTAACGGAGACTGCATAGCAAGTAGTAAAGAGCAACTACATCCCCTGTTAAGGCATATTAGATTACAGAAACAACACAACTCACCTGTAGTTCATGGAACTCTCTGTCCTTCCAAAAATAAAGCTGTAGCTTCTTACGCACTGCCACACACATTCTCAGCACCTCTTCCCCCGTACCTGATTGCTGTGAAAACAGATAGGCCTAACTCACAAACAGATAGGCACTCACAAAATAGGAGGCAAGTAAGATAATACAAGGTCAAAAGAATCCTCAGCCTGAAGCAAAGCCATTAACTGAAGAGCAGCTTTGTTCAAACCTGCCAGAAGGGCACTGCCTAAAAAAAGGAAGGGGAGGGGAAGGTGGTGTCAAAATACTTAAAAACAAACTTTGGCAGGGATTGTGACACCAAGAAAATGCAACAAAATAAAAGAGCACCAAAGGCATACACACACACAAACAGAAGATAAGTAGAGAGTTATCAGTCCAGCCCTGAAACTAGGATTAATAGCTGGAACTCTGTGCAGTATAGGAGAGGTAAGGAAATGGAACAATGCAAAGAATGTGCTATACTAACAGATGAAAATATTAATAACTTCTAATATTCTAACCTATTGGAAAAGTTTCTTGACAAGAAATACTAGGAAAGTTAAGTGCCTGTACACACAAACAACAAGCCACTTTGCAATGACCAGATGTAAAGGTGCTTTGAAACACATTACTTTTCACATCTAGAAAACCCCAAGTACTTTCTAGAAACTATTTAACACTTGAGCTTCCATGGGGCAAAGAGAGAAAACATGATGAAGAGCACTTCTGGTTATGAAGGCTTCTGAATTATATGGTAGGATGAGAAACTCACTGGGATAAAAATGAGTCACCTAATAAACCATAGCACATGAACAGGGGACTGCTATACCTTATGGCTTGAATCTATCACAACTACCCTGGGACTCTGCAGGCCAATAAACAGAAACAAAAATGTAACAAAAACAGTGATGGAGTTGCTTAGACAAGGGAACCACTATGAGCTAGTATACTGGCAATTCTAGGAAAGGGAATGGCTTTTATAATGAAGAGGACCTTTCAAAAAAACAAGACAGTCAAAGTTAAGTTTTTTATCAAAAGCTGCAATCATAACAGGCACAGGAAAATGCCTTATGAAGCAGAGGAAGAAAATGAAGGTGACTACACTAAAAATTGTTGCCTTAAGCAAATGCAGTAGATACTAATTTTAAAAAACACTAATACCCACGCAATTTGCATGCAGCACAAAATTAACAAATCTAATCTATAGAGAGACATGAAAAAGTTATCCTTATTACAAACAGTAAGGACACCTGTGCCACTGTATTCCTCCCCTTACCTGGAGATCACAAGTGAAGAGAGATGCACCTTTTGCCTTGGAAACCGTGGTGATTTGTTGAAATGTCAACAGGTCATGAACATAAATGTTATTTTCTGTTTTAAACAAAATGCCAATTATTATTCAATATTTAATACATGTAGAGGTCATTGCTAATTCAAATAAGTTATCACATTTTACGTTTATATAAAAAGAAGAACTTCGTAACTAAGAGCTGTAAGAAAGGAAAAGATGTGTTCGCAAAAGCTGAGAAGTGCTAAGGCACATATAAATACAAAAAATGCAGAAAAGAAGACTAACACCAACGTTAGTAAATTACATGCAGGAACTGAGAACAAGTGCTAACCAAGCAGGAGTGAGAGTGGAAGGGCCAGCAAGCAGGCCAGAGCAGAGCAAGTTCAAGATGGAAGATTGTCTGAATAGAGAGCATTTTGAACTGGCTCCTGAAATTAGCGTAAAGTGAACAGTTGCAAGCAGAGGGTACTGTGGTCAGGTTTTTATACACATGAGGATGCAAGCAGCAGAAATCTACACATGCTGGAGTCGGAAGAGCGGGGACTTGGAGATCATAAGGAAGGGAGTAGCAACATAAGCAAAAAAAAACCATAGGAAGATCATAAGGTTAAAGAAAGATAGCCAGAGCCAAGCAAACTTAGACCTTCCACAGGATGGTAAAAGATTGCCATCTGCATATAAACCAAATTTGGTGTAACACATCAACAGTAAGTTTGTTATATCAAACAAGTTTGGACAGAAGTTTTAGCCCCTATCGTACAGTGCACACATACACGTGCATGTGTATACTCCAATGTACATATAAATTATATGTATACACACACACTCCAGCGCACAAATGTACTTCATTTCTAATCACAAAACAGCATTAATGCTCTGTTCTCCAAGCTGGCTTACGAAAAGCAAAGCTACTTCTCAATCCATGCCACTTAACACTTCGTCTGCAAAATGAAAAGCTCGAATTCCACACAACGACTTCTCAACAATGAGACTGCTACACAGGTGTATGGAAAGAGTGCCACATTCAGACAAGTAACTGCATTGAGCTCATTAAATATTAGAAGGGTTTTCTTCACTTACCTAACAGACTGACCAAAATTTTAAATTGAGAAACAACATGAATCTGAAAGGGAGAATGATGTTAGTGACTCCATTCATAAAATAAACCTCTGAACAAGGGTTGATTATAGATAGTCTAAGAAAATGCATCTTAGATGATCTCATAATAATGAAAACAGCAAGACAGTTATCTATGCACCACCTTCCTTCAGTCACTGCAACCCTTTTAACTAACACTCACTTTTTAAAAGCTTGCAACCTAAGCTAGTAAAAAAAGCTATAATAATTGGCATGTTACTAGTACAAAAACACTTCTAAAGGATATGCAAAGTGCTGCTGAAAGAAGTTGCATAATCATTGAGGTGTTTTCCCAAGAATCAATATAATCGATGAGCACAAGTTCTCCAAAAAAAAAAAAAAAGAAAATGGCAGCAAGACTGGCAGTTACTTTAATTCTACATTTCAAGTAAGCGGAATTACATTCACATTCCTATATAGGATTGCATATCAGGATCAAATAATATATTACAGTCTGTTCGTGTATTACCATCATATTTACAAATATTTTCAGCCAGAGTAGCTGAAGGCTTACTGCTAACCAAAGCCCAAAATAAACCTGCAAGTTCCAATTCTTCGTTTTCTGCTTTAGCAATCAAACCAAGCTTATTCTGTTATGGGAAGAGTGGGCAGAAACATTTGTCTGTTTCATCACTAGAGGAATCTGTAGTTTTGGGAAATTTTTTTGTTAAGCTTAGCAGAGATTGAAGATATACATTACTTCATTTATTGGCTGAAAACAGCAGAAAACTGTCCCCACATCAAGGAGATGGTATTTCCTACCTGCTGAATCTTCTTTGAGAAATTCTTGTTGGATTTCTCTAGTGTCACTTCAAACCTATTGCAACCTATCAGAAAGATTTGAGAGAGTATGTAAACTGAGGTTGCCCTCACTCATGACTGCATACATCTCACACTAAGTAGATTACAAATAATTATGAAAGCAAACATAACACTGGAAGAATGACACTTCTAACATATCTGTGCTACCTCTGATTAATAGCTAAATGCATCAGAAGGTCCTCTACATAGTCAGGTGAAAATGTAAACTACACTACTTGTACCCATCCGAGGGCCTCATCAATAGTTATACTTTTGCCTTGCCAGAGTTTTAGATTACAAGACTTATTTCTAAGTAATTTGAAACCCAGAAATACAAAGATACCCATAAAGTCTTTATCCACACTTTATCCATCAAATATCAGCAATTTAAATTGCTAGGGAGCACATCACTGCAAAATAGACATGGAATAAACACTACACCACAAGGGTTTAAAAGGAGTTTTAGGGAGAAAGACTTACAGACACTTTCTGATGACATAACCTCTCCTGGCATTGATGCAAAAAAGGGGAAGAAATTTACCATGTGAGATAAGACACTAGCAACTCAAAACTAGCATGTTCTGACTGGAATAGACAGCCTACAAGTTTCAGAAAAAGCAAGCTGAACTCAGTCTGTAGAATCCAAGTAACTAAAAATGAACATTCTTCCAAGAGCTGAGAACTTGGAAACATACATTTGATTTTTACTTTCCTGTCCCATGCTACACAATATTAGTGTGTTCAGTAACATCAGTTTCTACATAATGGCAGGTAACATGAAGTACAAATCTCTTACTGAAAATCAATTTTAACTTAACTGAAAATAGAACAGTTCTATTTGTGGCATCTCTAGAATAGACTATGAACACTTATGACTGTCGAAGAGACAAGAAGAAGAGTATATACATGATAGAACTAGTTAGGAGGGATCCCTCTCCCCCATCTATGATGCTCATGGACCCACTGATTATATATGCTCTTTCACTAATCCAGTCCCTTAAAAGGTAATGTCACACCCCTCATAACTGGCACTGCTTCTGCATATATTTGCGCACTGTATTCATAAAAATTACAGTAGCTTACTATAAATTCAAACAAATAGAAACTTGACATAAAACATAGTTTAAAATAAAGGCTCACATTACTTGCTGTCTTTCTTGTATATCTGAAAAATGGTATGAACACTTTCACCAAAGATCATACACAAATATTCATTAAACTCTATGTAGGAAAAAATCAGCAATCAAACACACTTGTGTTAAAATCACTACAGCCTCCTAAAGTGCAGGAAATAAAAATAACATAATAAACTTTTTGTGCCATTCTTAAAATAAACTTACCTACGTCTTTCTTGATCCTGTAAAGCAGAAGATGCCCTTGTTTGGTACCAACAAGGAGCCATTCCTCTACAAAGACACGGGAGAAATAGAGTCTAATTAGTTCAACAAGTACTGCCCTTCCCAGCTGTGCTGGGTTTGGCCAGGGTAGTTAATTTTCTTCCCCCTAGTATGGGACTATGTTACATTTATCAGAGTACTTGGGAACTTTTTTCAAATGATAAAGCGGACATTCTGTAGTGACTACTCGTCTCCTATCACCTCTCCAGTGGAAGTCCTCAGAAGTAGGTTTCATTGTCAGGAAAGGATAGCCAAAGATCAAGCAGTAACAGAACAGACTAGGCATCACATTCCACTTGTTTATACAAAGGTAAATAACCAAACCATTGCATCTTCTGTGCAGTCAAAAGAGGCAATAAACTATTCTTCAGATGTTACTATCTCTGAGAGGAACAGTGCTGCATAGTGCGAAGTACTGTTAGAAAGAAAAACAAGGAGTTCTACCTGGATTTGACTGTTGATTTTTTTTTAACAGTCAGGTTTTTATGAGAACTCTCTGAAAGAGTCAGCTATGTTTGGAAAGATAGTGGCAGCTTTGCTTAGGTGACATTTGGATTGACTGGACAACCAAAAGCCATTTAAGATTTATAAAAGAGAATCTTTTAATCTACAAACTCCATGGCAGGCTTTCAAACTCTTCCTCTTTACAGCATCTACACCATACAAAAGGCACAGAATCTTCACAGGTTGATTAAATAAGAATGAATTTCTTCCTCACTGAATATCATGTAGGAAAGCAGTATACATTTCTTTCTACATCTAGTACTCTCTCATTACCAAATATACTTGCATTTTAATAAAGTCTTGTTTCCTGCAAGACCTTTCTTCCACTAGTTGGTACAAAAGTTGTAGAGACAGAATTACACCTCTTTTTACACATCTATACTGCCAGAAGCCTGGAGGTTTAGGCTTTTTCTCTACTTCAGCAAAATCAGCGCTTTCAAAGAAATAAAAGATAAAAGCTGCAATGCAGGAATAAACTATCGTCACATTCTCTCCAATACATAACTCCAGCATAAACAATCCATGTATAAATGGGGCGCTACAATTCAAGATATAATTTTGTTCTTAAGATAGATTACTGGGATTCCATCGTGTTCAGAGTTATTTTAATTATCGATTTTGTGTGATGGTAGGACATCTGATGGTAACTGCCCAAGGCTTCAATAAGCCTCATCAAGCCTTATCATTACGACAGCTGGTGCAGTCACCTAACCAAAACCTTGACAGTCAAGTATGCCCAAAAATACAACCTACAGTGATATACCATTAACACATGCAAATAGATTCTAAATCTAAGACCTCAACGTACCACCAGCATTTCAAGATAAATTTAAGTCAGAACACAGGGGATGCTCTTGTAGCAAGAAACTAGCTAGTCCCCTGTTACGACCCTGGGAATCCTGGCAGCCTCCCGCACAGCCAGGCGGGCAGGATAGCGGGGCCCGCGCCGCGGGCACGTCCCGCTGCGGGCACGGCCGGGAGCCGGGACACGGGACTCGCTCCCGCCGGCCCGGTGGGCGGAAGGGCCCCGCCCGCACAGGGTGCAGCCGGCCGGGGCCGGGCGGCGCTGCCTCCCCCGGCCCGCTACAGGGCAGGGCGCGGCACCCCCCCGCACGGCTGACCAGGACGGGACAGCGGAGCGGCTCGGGCGGCGGCGCGGCCCCTCCGGCTCACCCCAGGCCGCCAGGCAGTCGATCTGCAGCGGCAGCTTCTCCAGGATCGGCACATGCTCGAAGGCGTCGTGCATGGCGGCGACTCCCGCGGCCCCGGCTGCCACAGCGCCCGGCGCAGGTATAGCAGCACCGGCGGGGCGGGGCGGGGGAAAGCCCCGAAGGGAAGGGCCCCGACGGAAGCGCCCGCGCCGCCCGAAGGCTCCCCGCCTTTTCCGGCACCGCCCGCCCCGCCGCCGCTTCCGCCGTAGGCCCCGCCCGCTGCGCTGCTCCCGCCCCGCTGGCGACGCCGCGCTCGTCCCTCCGCCGCTCCGCGAGGTTCTTGGCACAGCCCGGGGCGCTCCGCCAGGGACAGAATGCCAGGAGCTGTCCCCCAGCGCAGTCCCCGCCCCAGCAGCCCGACAAACAGGAGCGGCCTGTCCCGGGGCTCGGGCGCGAGCGGGAAACGCATGTCGGCATGACCAGGATGCTGTCCCCAAGGGGACTCTCCTTACCCCGTCATAATCCTTGTGCAGCTTCATACAGCCCAAAAAAGGGACTGGCTGTAGCAAACACTCGTCTTCCCACAGCGTCAGTCTGAGAGGTGTTTGGTTTCCTTTGGCTTACATAAACCAGAGCAGGTAGGAAAGTCACAAAGTATACAAGGGCCTGCATAACCTAAGGCAACCAGATGAGAATAGCAAGGCGTATCTTGCGAGTAAATGTCTATTTTTGGAGGTCATAAGTTCTACTTTAGTGAACTTACCCTATGAACTTGGCCGGTAAAGTTCAGACTCCAGGGGGTAATCTTTACTTGTTACCTTGTCCCTTCCAGTTGCATTTATTTCAATCATGGAGAGGTGCAACCTTCACCATCACTGACGTAGAAACTAAACTAACTAACCCAAACTCAAAAAACACATGGCACTAAGTTCTGCAAGCATTTTCACCAACAGAAACCACTGTTTCAGAAAACAGGGACTGAGGATGCTCTGTGCTGGGAGATCAAAGCACAGGAAGGGGAGAACAAGCATGGTGTTCTTGCATCCAGCTTCATTCCTGCTCAGGAATGAAACCTTGCTAAAGCACAAAACTGTGCTAAGTCACATCCCTTTTTCAGATACCAGAACTGCAAATTGCCAAAGGAGTTATGGCTCAGGTATGTAGCTGGTCTCTTTGACCTAGGATCCCTACAAAAGGAAAAGGGATAGAATACTGATTTAGTGAAAGGAAACAAAAGTTTCAATAACACTGGGTAATAATGACTTCACATGCAAATAGTTGTAATCCAGAGAGCAAATTATTTGTGAGGCATTGGCCTTTTCAGGTTTTAAGAAGTACCACACTTTAGCATACAACATAAAATGCCGTATAAAGTGAACAGGACGATAAACAAAGCCCACAAACACACACCGCTATATGTGCAGAATAAGACAAACATACCCTTCCCTACACCAGGTCTTCTGATCCTGACTCACTGCCTATCAAGCCTGTGATTCTGTAATTTCTTTACCATGCTATGTGACCTCTTACTCAGTCCCTCCTTCAGCGTTCTCAGCAGGAACATTTTGTCACCCTAATGAAAAGCTGGTCAACAATATCAACTGCTTCAGTATGTTTTCAGTTTTCTGCATGGTATGCACATGCTGCAATTGCAACAGTAGTATCACAGCTACTTCTCACAAATCTATATAGAACTAATTAGGCACAAGAACTCTTAAAATCCTGTCAGACATTTATTTTTTCTGTAAGCAGAAAATTATTAGGAACAGGTTGTTGAAGATATTTGAAGTCAGCAGCCAAATTTCCTAAAGAAAATTCAGCTTCTCCACATCATTCTAATTAATAAAAACACTGGCAGACCTCAGACCTAAGAGTAGATCTTTTCTCTCTCCAGCTCACCAAGTCTTTCAGAGTAGTTTGCATGGTTTGTTTTAAAATTCCAATACCCTTTTGAAAGAATGGGTATAAATTTGAATTCTCTTCCCTGTCTACATAATTAAAGTAACAACCTGCATGATTTCTGATCAGGCATTCTAGCAAGCTAGCTTCCTGATTAAGCTTTCCTGAGCTTTTCCAAATCATGGAGCCAACACATCTTTAGGAGCAAAACTAGGTTTCAGAAGAGGCAAAGATCCCCTCAGTAGAACCAACCTACTTGACCAAACATGCTGTTGCGGGAGAGGCCACATTGCTACAACTCCCTTGCACCCTTGCACACACCCTCATTGCTCCTCACCCACATCTCATCCACTGCTTTTAGCCATCTCTCCTGGAATCATAATTGCAGGAGCAGCTGTGCACGTGCAATAGCCCACACTATACTGTGGGAGCTGGGCACTCACACAATTTTTCCATAGGACTACAAACGAGTCACAGCAGGCAGACACTTGCTGTAGGCTAGGAAGCAGATGCTACCTTCCAATGATACAGAAACTCTGCTAAAACAAGTGGAAAACCAAAAATGGCTAACCAAGGGATCAACAAGCCCCCCGTGGAATTCAGGACAACTTCAAATACTGCTTCAGGTAAGTACAAGAATGGAAGGGCAGAAGGCAGCAAGGATTGCCTAAGACCTAGCACTGTAGTCATAGGTTGCATGCACTACACTGCTACTGCATTTATTTTAGTCTTTAAATTATTAATTCAACTATGAATACAATTAGGGAAGCTGTTTAGATCTTTTAATTTTGTTCAGAAATTTATTATTTGCTCTACCTCTATTAGCTTTTCAAATGACAGACTTCCACTCTATTGTCAAGCTCAACAAGAAAAAAAAGAACTGTTGGGAATAACTGTATTATAAATACTGCGCAATAAAGAGCTAAAATCATGGAGCTTTGTGAAGATGTTAACACTTCCTCCTGTGAGACAACAGGTAGTAAGAAAGTGGAAGGACACAATATAAGCCTTTCTCTTCTTTGCCTAGCCTTTATTAAATAGTACATACAAACTGTTGTGCTTCCAGTAAAGAACATTTTTACCTATTTGTTTCAAAAAAACCTAAACAACCCAGAACAACAGGACTTTAAAAAAAAAAGAAAACAGAACCCCCCCCATTAAATAGCGAGCTTTGTGTAGCTTTATTTCACAAAATTTCCTCTCCTCAAAAGGACATGGAGGTAACATTTTTTTCATCTATATCAATTAAGCATAGCAAATTAGAAGTGTTTTTTAATTAAAGATTCTACCTGTAGCCTAAAGAAGAGCTCCAGCAACTCCTGCAGAAGCAGAGTGAGGTGCTATAGCCACAGCTTTTTTTTCTCTGCCCATCTGCTGAGGGTTCACTGCCCCACAGCACACCTAGCAGAAGATACTATGTCCTTGTGCCTCAGCTACTCTACTGTAAAGTGCCACGTTTCAGCTTGAATTGCTGATAAAGATGAACTACAGCTAAGCTACCAGACCTTACAGTGGAATGAATGAAGTACAGGCACATGTTTCTTTCTGCTGACATAGCTATGAGTGAAGAACCAGAAAAGCTTACTCCCTATGCCATTCCAGCAGCAGCCACATCTGCTCCGGAGCTGTCCAGCTACTGCTTGCCTGGTAATCATCAGCTGTAAAGGTTATGAACCTGAATTAGACCTTTTGCATACAGTCTACAGTGGGTTTCCATGAGGAAGTTATTGCAAGTGTAGCTGTTACAGCCAAGCAAAACATAAAAACAGAACACCAAATGCTCTTTTTAATCTCAAAAGGAGAAACAAAATGCAATTATATAGGAGTCTGAAACTTTGACTGAAACACAGTGATCTCAGAGTACTTCTTGGCCATAGGACCAATTGGGACAGGAAAGCTCATCATCAGATTACTTACATGGGAAGCAATTCTAAACAGAAACTGGGAACATAACTATCCCAGCACTGTGGACTCCCCATAAAGCCTCTTTCAAGTAAGGTAGGCAGTGCTTGCACCCTCTAGAAAGCAATGCCATGTTCTCATAGAAGAGCGCCAACTTCCTGGTGGGAGATGTTACATGTAAAGGGAGAAGAGCTGTGCTGAGTCATCTAGTTAATATCTGCTTAACGTGTCGTCAAGCACTTTTGGAGCGCTGCAGGAGTGGGTTTGGTGATGTTTGATGTTGTTGTTTTATTTGTTGTTTTAAATTAAATCATGCAACACATGAAAGGTAGGGGCAAATAATTTTTCCAGGCATCCACCACATTGCCGGCAATGAGATGTGCCACAACAGCAAGTGTTAGCTCTAGACAGCTGTTACCTACAGGTCAATGGCATTTAAAATAGAAAATCTTTCATACACAGTGTTATGAATAAAATTGCACTTGATTTTGTTAAAAACTCATTTCATTGTAACTTTTCCAAATATTTCCATTCTGGCATCTTAATTTTCTTCATCAACTGGAGCTTCTCTCTAAAACCCTCTCATGCATATTGGGCACATAACATACAACAGCAGTTGTAGCTACCGGAAAATGGGTCTGTTGTTTCTTCAGTGCTTACTTCTAGCTGTCCCCACCCTCCCCCCAAAAAGGTACGGGCAGTTCACCTCTAGGTGTCAATTGTAACATTGAAATATAAACTCCTCAAGCAGACATTAGGAATTTTAGTTTCACAGATTAAATATTTGAAAAGTTACAGAAGGTGCTGGAATAGTACATATGTAAATTGCTTAAAAATCCAAACTTGCAGCAACTTTGTAAATTCAAATTTCCAAAAGGTTTATATTGTCCTTGTGAACTTCTTCCACAGCAAGACACCCTCCACGACAGTAAAGCATCAAACTTTCAAGGCTGAGATCAACAAACAAATCAGCAGGATGCACTTGCTCCACCAAGCAACTTTAAAAGAGGCGTCTCCACTTCCAGCAGCGAAAAACTACTCCTTCATTCCATTTTGGACCTTTCGAAGTGTGTAATCATTCTTTCCTGGAAAATAAAATACCCAATGGTGTCATTTCCCCCAGTAGGTTTACCTTATTCAGAATGTGCACATTCACAACAAATGTAAACTCATATGCATTTTAAGTCAGGAATCCAACTTACGCAGCAGATATAGCGCTTTTTTTAGAATACATATTTGGAATACGTGTCTGTATTCTAAGAAGTTGTCCCCACTATCCTTCCCCCCTTGTAGTATTTTACTGCTGCACTGACAAGATCAGAGTCCAGTTCTGATAAGCCAAGTCTTTATCAGCTGATTCATGACTCCTTTGGCATGTGAGAAGACTAATTTGAATTGAAGACTTCTTTACTGACCTCATCTGAATCCAGAAGAGCTGGAAGAGCACTGCAGTGGGGGAGGGGGAAAAAAAAGTTAAAATGAATACATACTAAGAGCATACTATTGACAATCATTTTTAACCTTATGTTGCTTTTAGGGCACAGAAGAGCAACAAAGACAAACCTCTCAATTTTACAGAAATTAGACAAAGACACACAAAAAAGGAAGAGCCCAAGAAGTATCCTCAACCACCTTTGCAGTTTCAAATTCTTTTTTTCTATGCTTCTCATTATCAACTGAACAATTTCCAAGTTTCCAAATAAGCCGCATCATTCATGCAGGAACACTGTTGAACTACACTGAAGAAATTTACAATATGGGACCATGTTGTAAAAACACAGCCCAGGAATCAAACAAGTTCCACTGGTACTCCAGCCTATAACAGACATCCCATCTGTTGAGATCTTGTCTCTTCACAACCCTGATCAGACTCTCAGGAACAGAAAACCCTGCAGAAGAGGAGGTCGAAGTGTCCTTTCATAGCTTACACCAGTCTAGTCCTTTCTTTCTTAAGGAATCCTATCAGTCTTCAAAAAATCAGTATTAGAACTGGGAAAACCAAATTCAATTTAGAAAATGCACTTTTTCACCCTCTAGAAACTTCAACCTAATTTCTTGTCTTTACCTAACTTCAAGCAAAGTTTTGTACTTCAATCCAGAGCCTCTGCCAAAAATACCTCTTCAAATTTGTGAACATAATTAATCTGTGAACTTCGGTTTTGCTACAAAAAAGGTAGCATTTTTAGGATGTAAAAGTTATTAAAAGCAGAATAGATGTAGACATCATACACAGCTGACTATACTGCCAGAAACATAAAAATTTCAACTTTATTTGGAATGTCGGTTGTAAACTAAATTACATTATTCCATGGTTTACATGCAGCAAGATACTCAAGGGTCTTTTCAGAGCACTTAACAGAAAGTGGGTTTGTTTGTTCTGTATTCTAGATTTAACTTTAGTGAAGTGCAAAGCAGTCTGTGGTTTCACAGTCCGAGGCAGTGTTCTTTAAGTCAGCATGTTCAAATCCGAGAGACTGCATACAGCCAAGTGTCATCACACTAAGAAGTCAGAGGCCAGTGCCAGGCTCTGCTCATGGAAGCCCAGCATACAAGTTATAAAGCATTCTAATGTATTGTGTTCTTCTGGGCAAGGAACCCGCTTTTATTGTGACTATAAAAATACTCACACATCTGTCACTGATGAAGGAACATTCTCCTCTACCCACTTCAGGTCATCTTCTTGCTACAAATACAGAAATTAAACAGAAAACAAAAGTCAGTTTCCCCAAAATGCTGTCACATGCAAACCTTTTTCTTCTCAACCTACTTGACAAAAAGTAATTTATTTAAAATGACAGTTAAAAATTTAAACAGAAACCAAAAACCCAAACAAACAACAGGAAAAAACATCTTCAATTTGATTTCTGGATTACAGAAAACACATTCCAGGAAAGAAAAAGAGGACTAAAGAAAAACTAGCTGTGAACTCTTTAATAGTCTAATGGTGACTAGGAAAAGCAGGACCTCAGGACACTTCGGTTATTTACATAATCTATTTTTAGTCTCCCAACAAAGAACACTATCTTTTGAAGATGTTAATAGATGAAACAATATAAAAAGCACAAGTCAGATTTATCAAAGGTAAGTTAAACCATACTGTCAGGATTTCTCATTTCTATCTGGTGAACAGTCTCTTAATTCACAACACAAGCACATTTGTTCTGAAGTTGTGGAAATGACCCTCTCATCCCCCTGGGTCCCAAAACAGAAAAGTTTGATTTTTGTGTTATCCTCAGGTAAGTAGGACACAATTGCAATCAACCTTTGAGAAAAACAATGTCAACAACAAAAATATGACTGCTATTATAATGAACTCCTACATGTTCTTTCCACTTTTAAGTTTATGCAAAAATTCCATGAAAATTCCAAGACATATTTTCTACCTCCTAGATCAATGTGGCTTGTAAGCCACATGGAAAAAAATGCGCATTATCCTGAAGTATTTAGGCAGGTACATAACAATATCCATATCACCCCATTCAAGTAATAAATCACAAATCTCAAAACCAGAAGGCAATTTATTTAAAATATGGCTGAGCCTCCCTCTCAGACTGACAAACTTGTTAAAATAATGTATTACTCATTATCAGAATATGGTATTATACAGTTCTATCTATACTGGATTGCACAAACATTCCTAAAGAACAGATTGAATTATAAAGTTTCCATTGTACATACAGGAAATCTGATGAAAAACCTGTATTTGCTTTCTTTTCAGAAGTACTGTAAACTTACAATACTTTGACTCACTCACACTGAAGCAAACAAAAACCCTCATATTTATTGGCTCAAAACTTTGCAAAACTACTCATAACTACTGTGAGCAAACAAAGAGATGAATCTATATTCTTTGAGGTAGAGAGAGCGTACTCACAGCTTTGTTTGCTTTTACATTCCCATTTGGTTCTTGCTTTGTACTTCTCATTTTCATTCCCTCTGAAAACAAAAGGAAAAAAGATTGTGATAACTGAACTATAATTGTTCGTAGACTAAGTGAAAGTGTTGAATCTTCATTTAGGATATTTCATCAGATTCAAGAGGCAGAATTAGACAAGTTAATGATTAGAGACAGCTTTCCCATTAGAAGGCTTGTAGTATTTTTTCCTGACAGGTGGAATACCTAGTTTTTCCTGAATTTTGCAATTTTACCTAAGAAATATAAATTTTCTAATCATTTTATTTAAGCCAGATATCAGCAGCATAGAATTCTGACACAGTTACCCAGAGAGGCTATGGAATCTCCATCTTTGGAGATACTCAAAAGCCATCTGGACATGGTCTAGGGCAACTTGTTCTAGGTAAACCCTGCTTGAGCAGGGGGTTTGGACAGGATGACCTCCAGAGGTCCCTTCCAGCCTTAACCATTCTGAGACACAGGCAACTCCCAAAGTTTATTTTACCTACTGGCTGCTGACCAGCCACTTGGTTGACTTACGAGATGAACAGCAACATGCATCTCCCAGCCTGACAGATAGCCAGATAGAGCTGATTTGCCAAATGCACCTAATGGATTACACACTTCTCCTCAGCCGCTACACAAGGCAATCAGCACCAATACATCGCAACATAACTGAATTGTGGACAGACAGCAGCAACAGGTATGTGGCCCTACCTTTTACACAGCTTATAAACAGAGGTGTTACAACAGACAATTTCATGAATAAACATATTCACCCCTATGTTTACACTGGACATTCCTATGCTAGGCCTTAACATGGAAAATGAAGATTGCAGAGTTCAGAGCACAGATAATAAACGAAAATTCTTAAATGGGATTTTAAAAGAGAACTGCACACTAAACCGCTGCCTAGCAACAATATGCAAGAGATCCTTGCCATCATGACTGGATTCAAACCTAAGACTTGACATATTCAATAAAAGTCCAATAGACCTGGTAAAGCAACATCAGCAGTAGCAGTGTTTCCAGTGTCAACCCCAGAATTAAACATTGGCAAGGTAAATACTAAACATAAAGCCAGTATTTTCTCTACAACTACATGTATCGATGGCAATTGATTCCACTTTTCCAGCAGCAACGAATTTTTTGCAGAGAGCAAGACACCTTCCTCCACAAAAGTGTCTCTTTAACACTGAAATTAGGTGGAAAAAATTTTCTCTTACCAAAGCTTTCCTTTAACATTGGCTCTTTCTGCTCATCATCATCCTCCTCTTCTGACAGTGGTGAGAAAGCAAACCTTCAGGAGTGAAAGAATGAAAGCTATTTTAGAATTGTATCTCTTGCCTCCCAAGAGATCCATTACCCCAGCATTCACATGACTTGATTATTCTGTGTAGTTCACTATTTTTAAGATCGATGCTCAACTATATAATCAAAAGTTTAAGAGTCACTTCCTTTTAAACAAGTTCAGCACCAGGAACAGACTGGATTTTATGTATGTGACTTCTCTATGCTTACTTTTCCTCAAAGCCCCTACACACACTGCTTAGTATCCTTATGGAGAAGTATAGAGTAACTAAAAATCATCCTCCAGTACTTCTTTGAATAAACAAGCATTCCCAAAACCCAGTATTTTTAGGAAAAGGTAAGAAAAGCTGAACCTTTGGTTATTAGCAGATGGTCTCCACAGAATCATGATGACAAAAAGGATCATTGAAAACAATAAACGCCAGATGGCATCATCCACCCATAGCTCCTGCCAGTCCTGCCAAGAAATACAGCAGCACAAATGGAAAGTGTTGAGAAGCAAGAAATTCCACGTCCTCATCTCTTTCCAAGGGTGAACTACAGGCTCATTACTCACAACAGTGAGAATTTTAGCATGTGGTACTATGTGGCAATCTCACTGCCAAATGTAAACTTATTAAGAGGCAGCAATTGTAGAAAGCATTCAATATAAACTCACCGACTGACAGTCCACCAGCCTGAACTTCATGGTGGTCCAGATGATAAATACAATAGATGCTGCAATATTCAAACAAACAAGCTGCTTATTACTACAAAATACGCCAATTCAAATATCCCAATAACAGGACTGTTTCCAAAACAAAGACCAAAAACCTAAATAGTGAAGTCTTGAAATCCAATTCAATAGTTTTTAAAAACAAGAGATGGATTTATTGTACTGGCCTTATACAATAATTTAGGCACAGACACACAGAGACACAAGGCATAAATCAAATATTAAGTATTTAACCAACTCACTTTAATTTATTTTTCTTACATTACTTTTATCTAGCCTCCAAACCATGGTTTCATTATCAGTTGACAAACAAAGCTTATTTGAAGTAACCCAGCAATGTGATCTGCTTGAATGCCTTAAGCATTCAGATCTTGAACTGCAACAGTTCCAATGCTCAAACTATGCCCTTACCATAATTTTACAACAGACTTCCCTCCACTAAGGTGTTCTAAGTTGACTAAGAACCACGTGCTGAAAGGAATTTCAATCAGAGCTTTAAAAGGAATGTGCTTTTTTGCCTGATTGTTTAAATAAAGGCACAGTCTTTAGAAGTTTTCTGCTCATTGTATTGATAGCAGAGCACCTGGAAGCATCAACAGATTTGTTCTTGAAGTTCAGTTCATCACTATTATAAATGGAAAAAGAAACTGAACCTGTATTCTTCCAGAATACAGAGCGCAAATGTGTATTCTTCCAGAATACAGAGGGCATTATGTTACAATACTAAGAATACATTTTTCAAGAATCACTCTGGTCCTTCAGCTATCTGGTCTTCAGACATCTTAAAAATGAGACAGTATACAGTGATATTGTGATTTTGGCAAAAAGTATCTCTGTGAAGTTAACAGCACAGGATAATAATCTTTTGCCCCCTAGCAGCTTGTAGTGGGATTTAAGTGTTTCCTTAGAGGATCTGCATTACTATTGATTTTATTAACATCAGGACTAATAATCCACTGTTTCTGAAATATCAACATAACACTTGGCAAAGACCCACTGTTAGAAACGGGTCAAGAGTTAGAAATATCAAGAACTTTGATTGTATTTACAGAAAGGTCACCAAACTTTAAGATTTGCTTTAGTGACCAAATCAAGCTATATAAGGAAATGGAAAGAGGTCTTACTTGATAGACATAATTTTCTGCTTACCTGCTACTGCCAAGATGAGCGTGTTCGTGAAGTGCCGATACAAAGAGAGTTTCACAACATTCCTTCGAAGTTTTAGCAGCTTCATTGTTTGAGTTAAGCTGATGAATATGTATGAAAAGTCAAGGAAAAGCCTCTGAAGGGACAATCTGGTCACAGACTTAGCTAAGACGCAGATCTTATGATCAACAGCTCTCCCACCCCCAGAGCCCTCCAAAAAGACAGTTCTCAGTAGAAGAAAAGGTTGATCCTATAGCAAAGGTATCAAAGAGCAGAATCAGTCCCTTATGACTGTTATTTAGTTCATCTACACCTGTAACTCTTGTCACACAAAGATGGTATCCAGGTATCTATTTTGGGCTATGGTCCATTCCTCCAGAAAAGTGTCACTTTTACTTCTGATAAAATAAAAGTAAAATTTGAACTAAAAATGAGTTAAAATCCAAGTAATGTATACGGGTGCCATCACACTTTCTTTTTTATTTTATTCCCAGTGACAAAACAAGTGCTTAGAAGACATATCATGGTAGGGGAGAATTGTGGTTTTCATGGTTTGGCAGCAAGCTATTCACATTTTAAATAGAGTTTTTGCTAAGAAATAGAGTGTTCACTAAGAACACTTTATAGGGATTTTGCTATACACGAGTTCAGTATTTAATGTCAGTTGCTAAAGTCACACAAAATTAGGGTTGCTTGTCAAGACACCAAAAAGTGAACTGCCCCGTTTTGTCACCTACTTCAAGATTATTTCAGATTTTACAGAAAGACTTTTAGGTTTGATGTTGCTAAGCAACCTTCTCCCCAAAACATAAACTGAGTCAGTTCTCCAAAGGCTCCTTCTCTGGTGCCATGACATGCTACACTAGAACAAACTGCTTTCATACTCAGCAATCAGAGACTGATAACAGACAGACTATAGTCAGGAGCAGCTTTAACACAGATTCATCCAGTGCAAGAAAAACTAGGTAAGCAGTAGGTAGTAGGAGCTTACCTGAACACTCAGTTACAGAAATTCTATAACCTTTACCAGAAGTAGAAAAAAATATATACTTGAAGATTATTTAAAAAAAAAATCAGCCAAAAAGACTTCCCAAAAAAACAAACTTAAAAGAAAACACACTCCATCAAGTAAAACAGTGAAGGATATCCACCAGCACAGGGCAGTATCTAGGAAAGCCAGGGGAATAAAAGCCAAGGAGGCAAGATCATTCTGGGCCTGGAGACAAAGAGAGAGCCAATAAGAACAAAAAAGAAAACAAGGTATAGAAGTGAAGAGGGTGAGGCTATTTTACATGAAACCACAAATACACCACCACAATGCTTCTGAGTTTTGCTACAGAAACAGAGGGCTTGAACCAAGAGTTTAGCCCAATGCACAGAGAGGAACTGACAGTACCACACTGTCAGTTCCCAGTTCTCCACCAGCAAGGCAAGAAGCAGTTTTCCAGATTAAGTCAATCTAGCACTGTTAAAAGGAGTCTCTGCTGAGGCAGTTGCTGTGATTAATTGCTCTGGCCACTTCCATTACAGAAAACTAGCAATCAGCTTGTTAGAGATGTAGTAATTAAATCTTTTACCCTATCCATGGACAAACTGAAAGCTCCACTGGCAACCCCAAGTTTGACTAAAGAGGCAAAACTTGCCTTTGTGTGTACATCAAAAACTATCGAAGTCCTCACAGAAACAAGCAAACCACATTCCTTTTAAGTGTAAGACAGAAATAATAAGCTGTGAATAAGCTTGTAGCATTCTGAAGTTTATAAAAGGATATCCACAAAATAATACAGGCATCAATCATGGACAGGGCCAAGTTTGCTATCAGAGCCACAGTGTCATAGAAAAACTGGAAAAGTACCAAATATGTGACAGGTTAAAAACCTTATCCCAAAATACCAAAAGCAGAACAATAGAAATCTACATCCCAAGATGCACTTCTTAATGAATCCAGGAGCAGCAGCACTTACACATGCTTCCCCAGTCACAGCCTCCAAAACTGGAGTGGTGGGGATTTGGGTTGTTTGTTGTTTTGGGTTTTGTTGTTGTTGTTGTTTGGTTTTTTTTTTTATTCTTGGGTAGGGTTTTTTTGACTCATGACCAGGTGACCCAAGCTGTACGTTTGTGTCTGCAACTAGCCCTACCTAATCCAAAGTCTTAGACACAAGGGTCCAGGCTGAAACCCGGCTAATCAGAAAACTAGTAGAATTATTTCAAACTATACCAAATTATATCCTACTAAATAGACAAGACATTGAACTTAAAATAATTGTCAATAATCTATATTGACAGTCTCAGAATTTAACCACTTCATTGTCTCTTTCAGCATAGCTCTAGGATTCTTCCTTGGCATACAAGTAAATAAAGCTGATAGTGTCTGTGGCATATGGGAAAATTCAAGCAGTTATTACTGACCCCTGTGACTCTAAGAACACCTTCCATGCCAGAAAATAATAGATAAAGAGCTCCAGCCATAACAACTTTGTGAAGAGTAACTCCAAGGCGAGGCCTGTAGGAAAAAAAAGTGAAATTCACATTAAGTGGGGAACTAAAAGTGAAGTCATGTCAACTTGAGTCTCACACAAGTTATGAAGTACATGAATAAAAAGGTCCTTGTGACAAGCCACTTCTGGATCCAAAAATAATTTTATCATGGTGCTCAAAGCATACTATTAATTTTGTCTTATGGTATAATGGCACCAAGGGAGAGATTGGTAACAGTCCTGTTTCCTAGTTAACCTGCTTAGTATCTTACAACCATTTCAAGAAGTCACATCCCACTTCTACACCAGTTCCACCAGTACACCCACACTTGCCAAAAGCTTCCACTACCACACAGTGTGTTGTTTTACCATTGAATATAGTTAGGGATGGACAGATAAGCAGCACTCCTAGCAACAGAAGCCTCCTAAAGCAGATCCCCTCCTCTATCAGTGATTATTGACCTCCTCTAATTTCTATAAGATGCCAGAAGGCAGGCACATAAAGCTCCCATTCCACTCAGTGGAGTATCAACAATGACTCAGACACTCACCCTACAGCAGTACACAGAAAAGGATGGAAGGAAGAGTGATAGCAATACAGAACTGTATGTCTCTGTTTACTAGTGAAGAAGTCTAGATCTTCACAGCACTTAATTAAAGCACCTACCTTTTCACAAGCAAAGTACAGGGAGATGAATATTGCCCTAAGTTATTAAAAGACAATAGTGAAAACCCTTTAAATAGAACACAACAAACCTGTAACAAATTACTTACTTGACTATCCCATATCCCAGGCTGACTATGATGACCAGAGTTCGAGCCAATGATCGCTTCACAGCAGAGAGAAGTTCTGCCAGTATTACTGCTCCTTGAACTACCAAAAGCAAAGAGGAGGAAGTTCGGTTATTAAAATATAATTTCTGTTTTATTAACTACTGCATATGCAATTGTAGCACAAGAGCAGATATAGAAGGTAGGCTACTGAAGTGTATAATCTTTTTATTACCTACATCTGGAGTAATCTTTCAGAAAAGATAGGTCACTTGGCATAAAAAAAAAGCTATTGAAAAAGTTTACATCCACAGAAAGTGGAGAGTAAATGATCCATAAAACATTTATTCATAGGGTCAGCCTGGATACTCTCCCAAACAAGTCAGCCAATAAAACCTTGTATACCATGGGTGTGGCCAGTTAGCAAAGTCATAATGACATTTTACTTGCAGAGTTTCATTTGTATGCATCCAGCTTCAAAATTCAAAACCAGAGTACCCCAGTTTTATGTGAAGGAACTCTCTTAAAATGGATTATCAGGTTGGGCTAAATACCAAGAGTTATCTACAATGCTGTCCTGTTGAACAAGGAGTTTCACAGTATCTTTCCAAGGCCAACACCAACTGTCAGAAATTAATTACAAATTACACTTAGGAAGTCCTATTTTAAACTTCAAGCCAGCACTACAACGTATACTCTCCAGAATCTAGCATTCTACATGCCTAAGACACTACACTCAGGAGTCAGACTAAGCAACAGCACTTTAGCTTTAGAAGAACACATAGCATCATGTTTTCAACATATAAAAAAAATACAGAAATTCTGGTTCCATGTTCTTCGTTTTGAAACAATCCTCAAGTAATCATATGCTTAATATGCATATGTCACCCCAACTTAGCATAAGCCATTAGTGCTGTGCCCCAGCATAAGCCATTAGTGCTGTGCCCCATCAATTAAACTGGGAGATGCAGCTGTCACCTACCAGATTCTCCTGTGTAGCGAATATTCTGGAACTCTGCATAGAAAACTGCTTTCTCAAGCATTCCCAGGAAGATAACAGCACCAATCCAGAACTGGATCCTCAGGAGATCCCGCCAGTAACAGGCTGACCATGCAAGCCATAGAACCCCGAAGAATACATACACAATACACATCACCATGAAAAACTATTACACAAAAAGAAATAAGAAATAGGAACTTTAGACCCAGAAAAATAATTTCCTTGTTTCCATTCCACAGCTGTAAGATAACTCTATTTTCTCCCCCAGTATAGCAACTTCGGAAGTTTTTAAATAGACTGTTTCATTTGTCTTCTCTGCATTCTTTAACAGTGACAGTTTGATTTCTCACTGCCAATCAGAGTAACTGACTTTCTGAGCAACTGCTCTCTTGAACAGTAGTCTGCCAATTTATTGACAGGCAGCTTTTCTAAGGAAGATATCATGAGCTACTAGATTTCAAAAACCCAGATAATAATTCAAGCAAATGATCAAGTACTAGAAACTCTACTCTTTCTCCCATATTGTTTTATTAATAACTTGATAGTACATTTACAGTATTCTGCAAATAAACTTACAGGTCACCTTTACACACCATTCCATAGAACACAGATAAGCAACTAATGCTTGTAAGCCCTCTGTTCAAATAATTCAACAACTTTTCTCAAAAGTTAATTTCCAGCAAACTCAGTTTTTAACCAAGCTTTAGGTCAGCCAAAAACCTAGAATTGAAAAAGAAACCCAGCTTTCATTTAAATATTAACGTTTTGTGCTTTTTGGGATTTTTTATGGTCCAGTATTACTTGTTTGAGAAGAACTTTCATGGTACATCTCCTACAGCAAACAATAAGCTTGACAACGCTGCTCAATAGTAGATTTTCTAAAGGACAGCATCATACTAGAGCAAGTTAAATTTTTAAAAAGCACACTAAGAGGGATTAGAAGGAGAGCAAGACATTAAACGAATAGCAGGAAGTATTTAGCCAAAGTAATCAAGCAGTCTCCTCTTCCAGAAGGAAGATTTTTTTTTTTTAAAGCAAGTATACTCTGAAATTAGTTGCATAATCCATTGAAACTTTCACAAACTGAAAACACCTTCCTTAGGAGAACAACTTACTGATCCTCACAGATTTTCACATCTGACTAACCCATGCAGTTCAAATGCTAAAGGCCTAGGCATGATAGTTCATGAGCAGATGCTCCATTTAGAGAGACAGACCTTTTTCTGGACCTGTCACATGGAATATTCACACTGGTGAATTACATTTCAATAGAGTTGCTAGTGGTTTTTTATTTCTGCCGGAAGTAAAATGTGTTTCAGAAATGCTGTCAGGCTCAACTGTTTACAGGTCATTCTTGCCAATAGTCAGGCTAGAGACTTTGCTTGTTGTTGATCCCCAGCTAAAGTTTGCCTTCACTACATAAACATTAAAGTTTTTTTATTCTTTAGCCTTCTCAACAGAGGAAACGAGCTACCAAGTCAATAACTCCTTTGAATAAAAAGGGGATTAGCTCTTTGTAGCTCAATTATGCTTTCACTGTTAGGCAGTACTAAAGACCTCCTCATGGGGTATAAGACAGCTGGTGGAAGAAGGAAGATTAAGCTGTAAAAGAACAAAGAAAGCAGTGACAAATGAAAGGGTAGCTGCAAACAAAAGCATGGAATAGCAAATTTTGTAAGATGTGAGCTAAGGCGAATAACAGTGTCAGTAAAACTCAGTTTAGAGCTAACAATACTGATAACTTCAGGAACTACAAATTAACATCCATTAATTCAAACAATCCAGAGAAGGACAACATTAGTGTCATGCGCAAGCATTTGAAATCTCTGTTTTCCCTACCCTGTACTTAGTACAAAAAGAAAAAGCAAACAAAAAAAGCCAAAAACCCCTCAAAACAAATAAACTAAAAACCCACTAAACCCAAAAACACCCTCTGCCAAGTAACTTTTTCTCCTGAGACACTGGTTCTGTGTTTCCTGAAATATGAAAGCAGAGTATTTAATTGACATTCAAATCAACTGACAATTTTACAGATCAAAGAAAAGCTGGTTTACTTACAATCATCAGAGGATAGTCTGCAAGTGAGAGATACTCATACGGCCCCTTCAGTTCTACTGTCACTGTCAAAAGACAATTCAATAACCAAATTGAACAAGAACCAAAAGAAGGAAGCCAGGACTTAAATGATTTTCACTCAAGCATAAAGAAATTACGTCTTCACATAGCTTTTAAATCTAACTTGCACTTGATTAAAGAAAGTTAAGACTTATAACACGCTCAGCTAAAAGCATGCAATTAAAATTACACGCTCCATTACCAAGTAACTCATGGCAGTATTTAAAAGTAATTTTTGCTGAAGATTAATGTGTAACAAGAAAAATTCAGAAAAACACGTAAGTTAACTGCTTAAGGGGATTTTCAAACTTCTCTGAAGTTTGAATAGGTTATCAATGGACGGTTAGATATCTTATATTATATCAAGGCAAGAATTATGATCTTAGTACTCTACATGTTTTGAGTTTATTAATATATATCACTGTATTGGTCTGCACATTTTTTAAAGAAAACACCAAGCCTCAAAATTGAAATGCTTTGGATTCCTCTTTATTTCCATCAGTAAACAGATAGAACAACAGTTTTAGGATCTTCAAGAAAGTAGCAAGCACCTATTTTCTTATGATAAGAAAGAGCTGTAGTAATACCTATGTGAAGTGAAAGATAGTGTCTTATGAAATTGAACCATACAGTATATATTAAAAGTACCTTAGAATACACTCAGACTGGTAATACATAAAAATGGTGCTGTATAGTTGTATTTCTATATAGACAGCTATCTTACTTGTAAAGAGCTTATTTTGATATGAGGAAGGTGTTGTCCTCTCCATTCTTTTAACTCTGGCATTAGAATCCTTTCCAATTTGCACAATAAATATATATGGCCCATCTCGCCAAGTTTTGATAACAGCATTCATTGCCTGAAAATAAAACATCTAAATGTTAACAGTGCACAGTGAGAAGACAAAGAAAAGACAGAAGTAGACTAGCCATACATGGGTGATATCTTACATGTAAATATAAAGTTCACCTCTTCTGAGACCTAAAACTTGTTAGTAAATATTTGATATGTAAATTTTAAATGTATTTATTAGACATAATACTTAAAATTTAGTTGTTTGAATGCAGAAGAATCCTCAAAGACGTGGGAGGTGACCACAGCTTTTTTTTGCAAATTTGCAAATTTAATACTGGCTTACTGCAAGAGTACTCAAAGGTTCTGTAAAAGCTACAAAGAACTCAGGAGAGCATCCTAATTCTTCTTTTCAGACTGGAAGCATTAGGACCATCACAGAGATAAGTATTTCTTGCTGCAATCAACTGCACAACTACATATAACTCAGTTCCCTGGTGAAGGCTGAATTTTACGGTGTAAGATAGAAGAGGTAGCTGAGAGATTTCCATAGTAGTCATTTCCTATGGACACTACTACTGTGGTCCCTGCAGCAGCTCTCACCCCTGTAAGACTCAGATCCTGCCAATAAACTAACAGAGTAAGCTTGTCCAGATAAATATTCGCACCATAAAACAAATCAGATTTCTTTGATTTCCACAACTGAAGAAGTTCTAGCTATCTCAGAAACTGCAATATTTACCAGGAGCTTTAAAGTTAAAACTATCTACATGTATGCCACTCACATGACTACTGCAGAACTGCCACAAAGACTTTTTTTTATAACACCCTCTCCAAGAGAATTTCAGTATTAAGAGCATGCATTTCTTTTAAGAAACCTCCTGACTGCAAGACCTAAAGCCAACAGCATATTATGTATAAAAAAAAAAAATTCTGCTAATATTGACTGAAAATAAAACTTATTTAGAAACACAGTAAACTCAAAAGTAAATGGGTAAATTTATATACACCACTTTTGCCTTTAAACTATCCCTCTCTTGCTGCATTGATTCCTTATTTCACAACTGCACAAGCAACTATTTATGTTTTAGCTTTAGAGTTAATGGCCTTTAAGTACACAAGGAGTTAAATACATTTTCTTTCTTGGCATCCAGGACAATCAACTTGAAGCTATTTTGACAATTGTTCCGCCTTGAGTCTTGAACATAACATATAATAAAAATACTAACAGGTTTGAAAATCAAGAGTAATCAGTCAACCTGCTAGGTACAATGTTTTAAAAAAATTGACTAAAGACAAAACCAAATGTATTCTGTAAGAATTAGTCACCATTTAAAACAGGTATTTTCAATTATTATTTTAAATTACAATGAAAAAAGAAAATTATTTGTTAATTTCTACCATTGGTTTGAATGGTATGAGTTCTATATTTCACATACAGAAGAAGCAGTTACTCTGTTTCTGTTATTCTGCTTTCTGGTTTTCCACAGCACTACCCAGTTTCCAGATGTCAAAGAAACACATAGAATATCCTACCAATAATTTCTTTGTATACAAATAAATATAAATTTAAAAACCAAACCAAAACAAAAAAAGACTGCTGGATTACAAGCCATGTTTAAATTCAGTATACATACAGTTTTATCTGTCACCATGGTGTGATTTCCTGTGCTCTCCTTCTTATCTTTTAAGCCCTTAGGGAAACAAAAAACACATCACAGAAAAATGGATAAATCAATATGTCAAAATTATCTCTTCCATGACTATACTCACTCATTAGAAGGAAAGAAAAATTACCTCTTGTTTCTCAGGTGAGAGAGGTTCTGGATGAACAAATTCTTTATAGAAAATCTGCAGGATACAACAAAGGTACAGCATTTATAGACACTTTAACGTTTATAGGCACTTTACACATCAACATGACATTACCAGAACAGCTTCCAGTAAACTTGATTATTCTCTGAACAGCTGTATTAGAGAGCTTTCATTTTGATAAATCAACTGTCCATTTGTGGAGGGAGTCTGGAATACTTAGATTAATACTTTGTCATTTGAGAGTTGCTCTTCGTCCCCTCAGATAACAGGTATCTATTTTTAGAACCAACAGACACGACAGTAGTGAAGTTAATTTTATTTTCCAAATATTAATCTGTTGGGTATCCCCATTACTAGATAAAGTCTACGCAGACAGAAACAGGATTTTGAGATTTCTGCCTTAATCTATGAAGTAAAAAGTTCCTAGATGAGTGAGTGCCTATTAGAGATCCAGATTTTGCCAACTCTTTTGAACTACGGTGACTCAAAATCTAGTCAAACTGCTATACCACAAGAAAAAGCCTGAACAATCAGAAGAAATTTCTGTGAAACTTCAGAAATTAGTATCTCAGAGGATGTTAGAAATTCAGTAGACTTTTCAAAGGAATTGGATAATAATTCACTTAAAGACTTTTAAAACCCCAGTTTCACAAATCTGAACATTAAGTTGCCCGAATTCATATTACACAGCTAAACCCACAAGATCTCTTTTATAAAACCCAGTAAAAATAGACTGACACTTCTCATATTATTAAACATAAAAAGCAGGCAGCATGTAGTTTTTTCTTTCTTTTTAAAAACCCTTCAAGCCATCTTCACACATCAGAGGAACTAGAGGCATTGCAAACAGATTATTAAAAACACTTTTCAAGTCATCTTTAGACACGTCCTTTTTCTTAAAAACTCAAAACAACAAAACAACCAAAATCATCAAAAAACAACCCACAACACTAAGTTCAATAGTTATAAGACATTTCCCAGTATTCTCTATCCATAAACTTGTTCAAATCAGGAATGGCTGAACGTAGATGCAACACTCCACAATTTGCCTTGAGTTCTTACATACACCATTAAAGACAGTGTCCTGGTTAGAACGGCTGGGACCAATTCATCCCTGGATGGGTGTAACCCAAAACTGTGTATTCTATAGCCTCCATGCCATTTCCCAAAAACTGTTGTCAGTAGAAGCCTGCAAGGTGGGAAGATGTTCCTGTACCCTTTTATGGAATTCCCCGCTCTGATATCCTTATATGGAATTCCCCGCTCTGATAAGAGGGACTGAGCATCCGCATGCCCTTTTATGGAATTCCCTACTCTGAGGGAGGGACTGAGCACTCCCGCCTGAACTGGAGAGTATATAACTGGGAGTTTCAGAGCCTTGGGGCTCTCTCTCGTGGGACCCAGAGGAAGACAGCAGACCACCGCTGCTCCCAACCAGGCTGAGACCACCACCCTCGACTGGACTGCAATCACCACTTCTGACCAGACTGCAGCAGCTCTCCCACCAGCAGGTTTATTCCCTCTCCCTTTGCTTTGGACTCGGGGGGTGGGCCAAGGTACACCACTTTTGTTCATACCCCAGGGTGCTGGGTTTGTACATTTGGGTTTTGTGGGTTAAAACCAATTGTCTGTCTGTATACTTGTACTTATTGCATTATTTTAATAAATTGTTATTCTGACTTATAAATCTCTCTTTTGAATTGAGTTCATTTTCCCTTGCTGGTTAACTTTTAAACCAGCACAGACAGAAACCATGTTACACTGCCATTGCCATCAGCAGGATCGCACAGCTTTGCCTGCTGATGTACCGCCAGCATAGGGCTGACGTCTGCACTTTGCTCCCGCACTAATTTTGCATTGTCTTCTCACTTCCACTTGATTTGTTTGAAACGAGCACTACTATTTTTCAGTTTTAACCTGCTATCAGTGCTTAAGTAATTAACTTCTCAACACTCATTTCCATTATTCTAAATTAACATTATCTGAACAATAAATGACAATCCTTTATTCACCCAAATTTAGTGGGATCTTTACTCTGCTGCCACTTCTACTCAACTAGCAGTAGCCTCCCATAAATGAAACAAATTTGGAACACAAAACCACAAACAAAAAGAAGCACTGAACTTTACAGTGGTTTGGTTGGGATTTTTTTTCCACCATAGTGAGCCAGATGTTGAATAGCAAGCCAGAAGTAAAGCAAAACCAAGAAATCATCATCACAGCTTTGTTGTCATAAACAGATAAAAAGCAGTACCTCCCAACCTACAGTGACACTTACATAGGATGCTAACACATCTAACAAGAGTTACCACCTTCTCTATATATTGTATGAGACAACAGAGCAAACTGTGAAATTTCTACCCATACCTGAGGCCTAAAGAGCTCAGAGCAGTTTGAAAAGAGAAGAGAAGCAGTGGCATAGTATCCTGACCAACCCGGATGCTCTTCAGCTGTGGTCCCAAAATAGTTATCTGCCTGTTCATCCTGCCAAACATAGAGTAGAACTTAGATTAGCATCCAATATTTCAAATGGTTTATCTAAGTAGACAGGTGCAAGACCTGGAGAGCTTCACTCTGCACACACTCTTGAACCAAATTTAATAGAATAAAGGCCATCAAGACCACACAAGACTATAAAAATGATGGCATACAGGCTCTGAGTAAGAACTAATACAGTGGAGGTGCAGTAGCCAACATAAACTTCAGCCTACACAAACAAACTCTACATTATTACATTGAAAATTTAAGACTCAGTCTTGTGCTAGATTAGTAGTTACAACTGTCATAATTAATATTTAAAGCAAACACGGAAAAGTATAAGCCATATAAAGCACAATTGTGTTCTACCACATTTGATAGAAACACTATACATTCATACAAATTGCTAATACTTACAATGTGCACACATAAAGAACAGAATTCAGACTAAACATGAAAAAACTCATTTTTTTCTATTCACTGTCATTAAGCATTGTTGTAAGTATTTTCAACTAGCATAAACTCACACGCTTTAGTTTAGTCAATGTACTTATTTAAGCTCCTGGGTTTAGAACAATTCTGACAAACACTTCCACCTTACCCAAAACCCAAAAAAGTTAGCAACTGCAGCAAGCTGTTGATCAATTCCATTCCAGAAATCTGTTATCTTCCAATGGAAGATCGCAATGTGGATGCAAGAGCAACATCTCCAATTGCTTCCCCACTAGATTTGCTTACCCAGAAAAAAATCTAACCTATGTTTTTCCATGCAATTCTTACCCCAAAGTTGAAGACTTCATTGTAGCAGTCAGAATATCTTAAGTACCAAGTAACATTGAAACCTAAGGAAGGATCACAAGCTTTTTCATCGCCTTCAACTAAAAAAAGACCAAAAAAAACCACCAGATAAGAACATGTAAGACACCATCTACCTTCCATGCTTTTCCTTCCAATCTGTGCAAAACTACCATAATTACATTTTAAACATGAAACTGAAAACAATAGAAAAACATTTTCTTCAAGTAACCCATTACTGTTCAGTGAAAGAAAGCAAGCACAGAATTCCACTATAACATCATACAATTCTATTAGAGTTGAAGATCATTTGGAAACCTTTTGTTCTGAAGACAATCAGGGATGTTTCTGCAACTGCAAATACCAAACAAGAGAACAGCAGTGACTATCAGTGATTACAACACAAAAAAATGGCCTCCCTTCCAGAGACGGGGGGACACACACCAAGCAAAGAGAGTTAGGAACAGATTAATACTAAGAGCAATTTGCACATAAAATTTAAATATATCAATACCATCACCAAGAAAATAAATACAAAAGGTAAGATTTTGCAAGTCAACATTCACCCCCCCCAAAAGACAAACCAGCCATCTATACATTCGCTCTTGCTGCCAATGCTGCAATGCTACCTAAAACAGCAATTGGACAACTTGCCACTTTGATTTATTAGAGAACAACATGCATAAAAGTGAAAGCTAAGACCTTCCCCCGGTCAGGAAAATGTTTTTTGTGTTTCAAATTTTAAACTAGAACCTGATGAAGACAATTTGACATTAAGAAGGCAAGCTTCACCCTTAAACAAAATGAGCAGCGATTATTCTGGAAGAGCCATTTAGATGATTATGTTTGCATCTTCCCAGTCAATAGATGGCAAAACTCTTTTGAGTTAACAGCATGTTTGTAGTGGCTAAGAAGTTCCCACAACTTCACAGGCACATTCATCTCAGACTTTGTTACATGTACACTTTTAATGAATGTTTCCATACTGAGCACTGAAGGTAAAAAATGCAATTAGAAGAAAGATCCTGCCATGGAATCTTAATTGACTAATCCCACTTTAAACCTCATGGCTACTAAAGCATCTATATGTAGAGCTAAGAAATCAACAACAGTTCCTAATACCAAAGGTTTAAGGAAAATTACTGAAAAATAAGTGTCCTTATGACACCTCCTAGTAAGCATGAAAACAAGGCATACATGTTCCTCGTTGCCCTAGATGTTGCAGAGGGCACAACAAAGAAACTAAAAGACAACACAAGCATTGCAGTGACATGGGTAGATGGCAAATTCTTTGATGACAAAGGCTCTTCTAATAAAATTGATCAAATGAGGAACATCTCAAAAAAAAGCTAGCAAAAGATTCAAAAATACCTTTTAAATACCTTTCTATCTATTAAAAATAAAAAAGCAACTACATATTCAGCAGTAGTACCCACTAAAGGTAAAACAGGTCATGACTAGAAAAATGCGCAGTATCTGCAAACATCAAAATTACAGAAACCTTGAAAAGGAAGTACTCTAAAATAGAAAAAGCATCCATGGCATTTACTGAATTCAGCAACATGGAAATCTAAGTTCCTCAGCCTTCAGAAAAAAGTCAGCAACATTTCACTTGAATGCAGTCTTTGTACTCATTTACAGAGAGCAGGGTTTCTACCATGATCCTAAACAAGAAACCAAATGCCTTCTAGAATAGCACTTCAGAAAAGTAGTAGATAAAAATAAATTCATTATTGACAACACTAAATGCCAGCAGCAGTCTTCCCAGCCAGAATCAGAAAGCATCAGACACTAATATAGCACAAACATACCAAAAAAAGTCAAGAAGAGGAGAAAAAGAGGCAGTGGAAAAGGAGACGCAGGTGCTCACCAAAACCATGAACAACCCACGAGCAATCATGTGCGACAAGAAGGGTCATACTGTCCACACAAACATCACACAGCAGATGGAAGAGGCAACAGACGCCAAAAAAAAAGGAGATCAGTTTCCACAGAGACATGGGCAGAAAAGAAAAAATATGCAAAGTTGAAGCTTCCCAGTATCACATGTAGTTTAAATATCATCTAGGCTGAGAAACTAAGTCCACAGCTTTTGTTCCTTCCTCTTCCCATGATTCATTATCCAAATTCATGTAAATCTTTTAATCACTCTGGTATGTAAAACAAGTGTCTTCACTAAAGAATTTTAAATCTTAATGCCTGTTTAAAGGTTGCAAGCACAGTGTAGTTGAAGTCCACATCAGGAGCCAAGGGATCAAATTCTAACACCAGATCTGCCTTTTAACAAACAAATTTTATGCCTTAGTTCCTTCTCGCAGTTATTTCAGCATGATTAGACTTACCACACACTTCACTGCAAGGACCCATATCTCAGATGCCACATTACTACAAGTACACTATTTCTATTAAACTTTAGGAAAGAACCTAAAACCTACCAAAGCTCCAAATGCCCTTTCAAACCCCCCTCCTTCTCCCCAAGAAGAAGATTCCTACCTTTTGATCCTGCAGCTGTAAACTCACAATTGTCTCACTGCAAGAAACAAACCTTAGCATCTGAGCTACACTTTACAAGTGGGAAATCCTTAACCCTGACATGATGAGTGTTCACTAACAACCACTCAAATACTAGCCTCCTGTTTCAGATTAATGTGGGATCAATGAAGGCACTTAACAAACTTTATTTGAAACACTATCCCAAGAAGAGCAGGTATTGGAAATTAAACCTGAAAAACAGTAAGGTAAGTACTAAACATACATTGCACAGCAACATGCAATTTCACCAAGAAGTATTAGCTAAACCCCACAATACCTTAGTTTTCTCAGTTAAAAAGAATACAATCACTGCAGCAACTAAGTCTTGACACAGGCACAGATTCCACTAGTCTCTCTTGTGAGACTTTCACTTCCTCACTTGACGCAAGTGCAGAAGGGTATTCACAGGCACTGTACCTGTGTAAGCACCCAATCAGCAGACAGAAACCAAACAGCTTCCTCCCCCCACCTGAATGGTAAGAACTGGTGCAGACCAGCTTCCCCCTCCATGGTGCAAACAACCCCTCAAAGTGCTCAAAGCACATGGCAAGGATTTCAAGCCTTTCAAAGTCAGCTAGTCACTTCTACCACTCACCTACATCATCTTACTGCCATCTAAATGCTGTGCTCATGTTCACGGGTAAGAGGGTATTTCACAGAAACTCTCCTTTGAGCAGTAACCTACATAACCTATCGACCTGGCCAGATCAGCAAAGAGCAACGTGCAGAAAAAACTGAAAGGCTGCAAACATGTTTGCTCTGTAGCACACTCGCACACTGGGATCAGGAGAAGGAAACACCTCTCAGAAGAGCTCTGCCATAGTGTGCAACATTCCCTTACCACTCCCAGAAACACTCAGCTAAAAAGGAACAAGTCCTCAAAAAGCATTGCCTCCTGTACAGTGGCAGTCACTCTGCAATACAAATAGCCCCTGTCCCAGTCAGCACCAGATCTCCCAGTCAGAGGAACTCAGCAAATCTTCAATAGGAAAAGCACACCTCATAGTACAGCTCAGCACATCCCACACCTGATTACTCCCTATCTGAAATGAAGTGGTGCTCCCATTACCCATCTTGCCCTCTCTACAGAGGGCCTGAAGAGCCATTCATTTCTGCTCCAGCCTAAACAGATCACAACTGAGAAGCTTCAAGGCTGTTAACAGACCCAATCATATCAGAGCTATGGCTTTCATACAGCGCTAGATGAGCTGTCATGGCAGCCAGTGCAGTTAAACACTTCACAGTGTTTTAAGTCCCAAATGTTAAAAGTAGGAGGGGTGTCCAAAAGAAGAAAAAGCAGGTTAATCCCTTATAAGCACTTACATCTCAGGAAAATGGTGGTGTTGCTGAAGAGAATTTTCCCAAAGTTAAACTTCTTCCCCTGTAAAGGCGCAAAAACAGAAGAGACATTAGTGAGCTTAATGTCAATGAGCTTAAGTAAACATAATCTTCCATTCTGTTTTAAGTCAATACAGTAATGAAAGCAAATGCCAAATCTGGAGCCAGACTTACTGGACTTTCCAGTCATGCTTCACCACCCCTTCAACATACTTTTAAAGATGGTTTGAGAGGCTTGGGGCTTTTTGTTCTGCAAACGGAATTAATTTCACATTGACATTTGTTGAAACGATTACCATTTTCTTGCTGATGAGACAGTCTGGACTATTCAACAAAAAAATTTTTTTGTTCTAAGAACCAAAAGAAGCATTTGCCATGATCCTTCAGTTTTGTTCCCGAAGTTCAAGGGTCTCAGAGAAAGCGCATATTACTCCCACCGCCACGTAAAGGCAGACCTAAAGTAAGGCAAAACAGCTTTCCCCCGCACAACTTCAAGCACACATGCTTTGTCAGAAGTGCCGAAATTCCCTTCACCCTCCCTAAGGCCCGCACCTCTCTCGGTCCAGCGTTCCCAACGCCAGGCCCAGGCGGTGCGGGCCGCCAGCCCGGCCGCAGGGGGGGCGCGGGGCGTCTTCTCCCCGCACAGGCCCTCCCAAGGCCGGGCACCAGCCGGGGAGACCCTCCCGCTTTCTTTCCTTCCTTCCTTCCTTCCCTCCCTCCCTCCCTCGCTCCCTCCCACATTACGGCTTTCACAGGGGCCGCGCTCCCTCCGCTGCTCATCGAACTATTTCCCGCACAAGCCTTCTCTCCCCGCCGCCACGACCGACCCGCCACAGAGGGCTCCAGCCTGGAAGCGGGGAAGGGGGCAGCCACGGCCCCGAGCCCGAGCACCAGCCCCGGGTGCGGTCAGGCTTCAAAGAGGAGCAGCCTGGGCAGGGACGCCCCCGGCCGCAGCCGTCCCGCCCGAGGACGACGCGCGTAGCAGCCACGGCCTCTTGCCCCTGTCCCCGCACACGTTAGCCCCGACCGCCGCCACACCGCCCGGCCCGGCGGCTGCAGGGCCCGGCCGCGCTCCCCGCACTCACCAGGAGCACCGGCAGCCGCCATTTGGAGCGCTGCCCGGCGCCCGCCGCGCCCGCCAGCAGCAGCACCAGCAGCAGCCGCAGCAGGACGACTCCGGGCCGCCACCGCCCCCCGCAACGCGGCGCCGCCGCCATCCCGCCGTACGGAGGCCGCCGCGCTGGCCGCGCCTCTTCCGCTCCTCGCGGGGGGACGCGGCGGCCGTGGGCCGGCGGGAGCGGCGCTGGGCGGAGCCGCTCCCCGCCTCGGCCCGGGCTGTCACCGCCTCCAGGTGTCACTCGCTGACTCGGCCGCGTTCGGGTCCCGCAGTGCTCCCCGGCTGCCGCCCCTGCCGCCGGGCAGCCCCCCGCGCCCTGCCGCCGCCGGCGGGCTGTCACCCCTTCTCTCCGCGGGGGTCGCTCGGAGCAGCCCCGCCATGGAGGCGGCCACAGCAGGGGAAGTCAGGTAACGCTGCCTGGTAGGGACTCCTTGGCCGACCCTATCCTCGCTCCCCCGGTGTTGCCGGACCGGCTCCCTCCGTTTCTGCGGAGAGCGGGCCCGGCTCCAGCAAGTGTGCCGGGAGTGAGGAGCGGGCGAGCGGGGCCGGGGCGGTGCTGTCCCCGGCGCCCTGCCCGGGCAAAGCCTCCCCACGCCCTGGGCCGCAGAGCGGGACAGCTTCACCGCTGGAAGGCAGGCGAGCTGCAGGATTTTAAATGCGGCAACAAAGTCCCACGGACCTGGAGCAAAACCTGAAAGGACGTATGTGTCTTCAGGCAAAAATGGGAATGGCTAAATTGTCTAAATATATGGGTTCTATGAGATCTCCAATAATAATCCAGGATCTATAATTGTGACTGAGTTTCAATGGCTGCCGCCTGAATTTTCTATGTTGCATGTATGTAATTAGTAAGTATTCTATAAGCATCAGTGCTTTGTCTGCCAGAACTAATACCTTATTCACTTCCATCTGTGTCTGAATTTAGCATGACCTGGAAAGTATTTTGATGATAGACACTACTGGCAGCCCATTTTTATTTCAGGCAACCCAAAAAATTACTGTTATCTAATAGATCTAAAAGTTACCCCAAGCCTAGAGATAACATAGTGCTGTCAGCAGGGCCATCACAAGCCTCCCTTCCTTGTCGGTTCCACTAAAGGTAGAAAAGGAGTGTGCAGAATTTCTTCCTTTCTGCCAGTCCTGCCTATTTCTCCATTCTTTTTACTGGAACATAATAATTAACTGTAATGACTGCAGAGAGAGGTCTGGCTTCAAAATGCAAACCCCCAAGAATTCAGTCATGCTGAAATTCAGCTCCATTAGTCATAGATTCAATCATTTCATAAAGTTTCAAAGTTTAAAAGGAAATGGTTCAGCATGGAACTAAATGTGTAAGAAGTTCTTCCCATATCTAAACACAGTAGTTCAAATTTCAGCACATTTAATGTTGGACCAGAGTTCTCTGCATTGTCTTTAATCCTGACCTGTCTTCAAGAGGAACCCTGACATCTCATCATTCAGCAGGTGTTTGGTGAACACAAGTAAACTCTTTATCTGCTCTTTGTAGTGTACAAGATGAGGCTGTGGACAAAAGCACCTTTAAGAAATGCAACCAGATTGCTTTTTACAGGTAAGGAGAATTGTAGTGTAGAGTGGTGGTTATTTTTAAACTAGTAATATTAAAAGATACAGGAAGTAGTTACACATTGATTCTTAATCACAAGTCTGCTGTTTTCAGGATTTATCTTTCAAAGTGAGCATTCCACTCACCTATCAGCAAACAGTAATCACCATATTTAAAAGGCGTAATCTTACATCCAAAATGTCTTCTTTTAATATTCAAGAGAATCCTCTCATCTGACTAAGCTCCAGCAATATTTTAACTATAGTTCCACTCAGATGCAGGTTGTTTTCTTGATGTGGATGTTTTTTGACTATCTGTAGTTCAAAACAGCAAAACACTCAATAGAAACCCTTAGTCTGTGACAATAGCATACATGATTACAGTCCTGTTGAGCAAGTACATTGGCCAGAACTGAGTGTCAAATGTAAATTCTAGTTCACTAGTCTCTTAAAGCTAACCTTAAGTTATCTTTCTCATCCCATTTCTAACTGTGATACCTCTCCTCAACCTTTTTTACCTCACATCCTCCATTGTCTTCTATCCTGTGCTGCTTGACTGAAAGGAATGATTTCCCAGTGTTACACCAATTAGTCGCTGATGTACTGGGTTACAGTCTCAGATATTCATATCTGTTCTGCAGGAAATTATGTTCAGAAAACAAACAACAAAAAAAATTTCAATGGGAGCATGGCTCCTTTCACACCAAAACTTTCTAGAATGTCACCATTTAACATAAGACCTCTAATTTCTCAGGAGGAGCTTGCTACACATTGGTAAGTATCAGATCCTGCCTTTGCTCTGCTTTTAAAAGAAATCCTTTAACTGATTGCTCACATTTGTGTTCCTGTTTGCAAGGAAACGAAATCAGTTTACTACTGAAGAAGCTTCTTTTTAAGGTAGCCTCTAAGACACTTATCTTGAAATAGTTCATAAAACCTGGGCTTGGCAAGGAGCATTCTACAAACAGCTGAAAGAGCCTCTGTTTCAGGGTTTCTGTCCTAAAAACATTATTGGGGCCAAAAGCCACAGTCAAATCTCTGTAGTCAGCAGACATGTTGAGAAACAATTTCCTCAGTATGTATTCAGGAGGTTACTAATTACAAACATACACTGCTTCATCACCACAGAATGTAAAAGCTGTTCACCGGAGTTGCCAAGATATATGACAGAAAATGAAAAACAGATTATTGAGCTGAAATTTCTGGGATCAATGAAAGAACAGTAACTGTAGAGCTAAGAATTTAATTGGACACTTGAATTAAGACTACTATTGTTTAAAAAAACCCTGTAGAGTGGTGATGGGTGACCAAACCCCTCTAACATCTCATTCATAAACATTTATCTATGCTCAGAACTATATTCCTTTTTTTCCGATTTGACTTGAAGTGTTGATAACTGTATTTGAAAATATTCAAGGCAAAATCATTAAGTAAACATTTCTACCAGTACTGTGTCCCTCTATGTGATATAAACTACAAGAATTAGAGAGACCAAAAATAATTTTCTGTCTTGACAGGCGTCAGAAACTGTTATGTCCTGGAAAATCCTCGTATCGAGCATTGTTGGATTCAGTCACATTAAGTGATGAGAATGTCAAATTCCAAATTATTCATGAGGAGACTAAGGTGAGATCCCACCTTGCATAAGAGGGTGCTTACAGAAAGAGCAGTAAATATTATCAACAAGACTGATAATATTTGCAGATTTTAAGATTCTTCAGTGATAGATATTTAAGATATAATGCAAACTATAAGCCTAAATATGTTCTTACTGGTCAGTATTTATTTGACAACTTGAGGCTGTGCAAGAGAAAGAGGTATTTTAAGGAACTTTAAAAAATTAATAGCTTTATGAAAAATGTGAATAGAACTCTTTTTAGCTGAAAAATGGTTTTAATTCAGAGTTTTCTCCACTACTTTGAAATAATAAATTCTTTTTCTATAATGGACTAAGAGGACATATTTTCCAGCACCACCTAACCATGCCTCTGTATTCCTGTGTTTGCTCAAAGGCAGTTTTTTGAAAAAAAGAAGTCATCTTTGCATGTAAGATGACAAACAGGAAGATGAGGGTCTTCTATTTCTCTAATTTAATGGCATAGCAGCTGGCACATTTACCCAGGGAACAGACAACCTAACACATGCTCAGATTATGAGAGTTTGAAACTACAAGTCACTTCCATGCTCTAACCATCACACTATGTAGATACTTTTCATAAAGTTATTTTCTGTCTCTCTTGTTAATCCTAACCTTCTTTGCAGTCAGCACAGAAAAAGGAGCCTATTTTTTGTCTAGATTTTAAGGAATATGAAAGACTGAAAATTCTATGGCTTCCTAGACTATCTGGGGGTTTATACAAAGATAGCATAATGTAAAATGTTTCCTAGGAAGCAGTGCCTGAAACTCCAAATGAATCTTTTCTGTCTTGCCTACTTTTCTTCTGGTTTTATGGCTCTTGCATGCTTTCATGCGTTTGAAGAGAGCAGGATTGATTTGCTTCCACATAGTGGGAAAAGATATCAGGCTAAAATTCTTCAGCCAGTTTTGTGTCTCAAAGGAGGAGAGATTAAGGAGAAAAAAAAAACAGAAAAAAAATCAGACTTGTGGTGTCAGGATCCTCTGTGGAAGAAAAGTAAGTAATTTTTCTAGAATAGAGTGACTTCCCAGATCCCTGAACTAAAAAATAGCAAATTACAGTGAGTAGGGCAGTATTAGCACATTTTCTTTAGGTGTCTTTCTGACACAGTTGATCAATGTCAGCACTGTGCATACCAGTGAAGACAGAGCACTGATGTTTTTGCAAAAGGTCCACATCTCAGGATTTTACCACTCTTACATTGACAGCATAGTAGTGAAATTGTACTAACCTTGAGATTTGTGTACAATGTTGCTGTTTTCCATGTTGCTGTGGGGAGAGAGCTGCAAAATGCAGCTATGTGCACTTTGTAAGTTGAAGATGAAGAGTTCACTTAAAAAACATTGCTTCTTCGAAGGGGTGAAGTAGATTTAGCTGGTGTAAATTCATATGGATAATGATTTTTACTCAACAGTGCTGAAGAACATTAAATCAGAAAGCAGGCATGTTCGTTTTTTTCCAGACAGTAAGTGTTTGGTGATATTGTGTTAAAAAATAAGTTGGTATTTTTTATCACTAACAGTTTATTTGTTTGTTTGTTCCCAGGTTCTTCTACAAGTAGAAATTTATGAAATAGAAGGCAATATTTTCAGGCTTAAAATTGATGAAGCTTCACCTCTCAGAGCAAGATACAAAGTCCCTGATGTTCTTATAAAGGAACCTACCACCCAGAGGTAAGTTATGGGAAGATGATTTAGCACCTTAGTAACTTACACACCTTCATTTGCAAGTGTTTTTCTTTGTCCCTCACTTATGCAACAGTACAGTTGTCTCTCTACAATACAAAGTTGTTACAAGAATTAAAAATAAAAATGCATATGGTTAATTTACTTTCAAAAATTCTTGTTAAATACATAGGAGGAAGTTTTGTTGTACACAAAAGAAACCTGAGGCTATTTGACCCAATCAGAAAATAACCTACTTGTTACAATGTGTTGTTTTTACCTAAGGCATTATATGTTAATGTGACAGGAATGCAAGCTCTGGATAGTTTTCACAGCAGTTCTGTAGCCACTTGTTGCACTATGCAGTGAACCCCGAGCACAGCATGTATTTCAGGCATTCTTTGCCTCAACATTAGCCTTGAGGTTTGCATAATGCATGCGGATATTCTTAGTCCGTCTTTTGTTTCAAATTGTTATTTAGTTACAGTGGATTTCACGTGTTGCTGTTGTTGCTTTTCATTTGCCAGACTGTTCATATCCCACAAGGAGGCAGGTATTCTGGCACTGTCAAGTGTTAATGGGGACTACAAACTTCAAGTCACAGCACACCCCTTCCAAGTTGAGCTGCAGTCCAAGGGTGAAACTGTTATGAGCATGAATTCCAATGGGTTGTTATATTTTGAGCACCTACAACCACCTCCCAGTGATAGGTACAGTATCTGTCTATTGCATCATCATATGTACTGCTTGTGCTGTAGCTGAAGATAAACAATTCTTTGGAATTGCAGTTTTTGAAAGCTCTTGTGCATTAAATTCTGTGTTTTCTTTTACTTCGTAAGTTTAATAAGTATATGGTGAAGTTTTAACAAACAAATTCCAGATCGACTAGCTGCCGACTGTTTTAATCCCTTGCAGCAGCCATATGCAAAATGCTAACCTCATTTAATGGCCAATTCTGTAAAATGCTGAAGTATCCTTATATTTCTTGAGAATGAGTGATGGTAGTATGATGAGGTTATTAGTTTCATCTTTTTTATCACTAGACTTACTCTTTAGGTAAGTTTTATTCACTTTACAAGCTCTTGAAGTCAAGTTTTGTTCAACTTACATTGTGCCATAGAGCTGCAAGATTTGACAGGTCAATCACACTGCAAAGTGCTGGAAGGATGAGAAACCATAGTGCAGGACATGTCATGACTAGAAAAAGAGCATAGCAAGCGTATCTCCTGTAAAGCATTATTTCAAAACCAGAATGATAAAGAAGTGAGGATCTTCTGGGTCAGTAAAGTGCTTACACAGATAGAAATAAACCTGAAAGGCCAAGAAGTCAACCTGACTCGAATACTGAGTGAAGGTTATTTTAAGGCATTGAATATTAAAATTATTTGCAAGTTAAAGCTCTCAACTATGAAATCAATTTTCATAATAGTCAAGCACCAAAACCCTTAGATAATGTATAAAGCAATGCATAGTACTATTTGAGTTTTCTGTTTGAAATCCTCACTTATGTTAACAATAAACTGATTATTTCTGTGTATTTGTGTTCACTAGAAAACCTACAGCACAAAATGAGGAGGCAGCAAGTGATTACTTTAAGGTAACTCATACTTACTGCAATTGCAGCACAAATGTTTTGCAAAAAAAGGAATTAAAATCACATTTTCATTTCACCTGGTACTACATTTACAAATATAGTCTAACCACTTTCTAGTGAAATCCAAAAAGGACCTGGTATACCTATTGAGATATTTTGCAAATTCTTAGTTCAATGAAGATTGAACAAGTCTGTAGAAGGCATCACTCAGGTAGATCTAGCACAAAAATGGTTTTTTCCATGGCCTTTTTATTAATCATTTCTTTCTCTTATGTTCTCTTATTTGATCTGGAGTAGATATGTAAAAGGGAGTTTTGTGGTGATATTCGGTCATTTTCAAATTCCCTGTTCCTTGCAAAGAGAGTTTCAAAAGAACAGTCAAAAACTACACCTCCACCTATGTTCAGGCTTAATACAGAAGTAAGATTCTCTCTGAAAAAATACCAGGTCCTGGCAGTGCATAGAGGCACATTGCACTTTTCTGAAGAGGCTGAATTATGTGCGGGATATAATTTTAGCCTTCTGTAGAGCAGATGGCTGCTTATTCTGCTATGCTGTTATAAATGGCAAGAGCTATGTGCCTTCAGCTTATTTATGTCTAAGCTCTGAGTTCTGCCAGGGCAGTCACACAGCTGCAAGAGGCCACGCTTATTCTGGGATGAATGTAGAAAAGAAAACTAGGAAACACGCTACAAAAAGTGGAAGTTCTAGGACAATGAATGACAGGACACAAGGAGGCTAAAACTATCAGTTACACACACAGGACTGCAGAGTGTTTGGAGAGTTTTTTTTGTTGTCTTACCTTTACTGTTTGGAGGAATAGGTTGGTTTCTGTTTGTATGGATTTTCCTGTTTAGTTCTATCCATGCAGATTTGCATTTCATAAATGTATACAGCATCCAGAAGAAACCCATTTGTACAGTGAGAATAATTACTCACTGGAAAAACCTCCCCAGGGACATGGTATAGTCCCCATCACTTCTGATTTTCAAGATTTATTTGGACAGGGTGCTAGATAATCTCATCTAGGCTCCCTTTACCCATTAAATGGTGGACCAGATGATCTTTTGAGGCTCCTTCCAAAATGGCCTGTTCTGTTGTTCTATGATTCTATCCAAGACCTTGGGTATTACTTTTATGCTGTAGCAGATGCCATATGTGCAACACATGCATGTCAGTTTGGCAGTGTAAATTGCTGCAGCAGAATCTAAATGTGGTTTGGATTTATTTGTATTAACCATAGTTGGCAAAAAAGCAGTTAACAATTTATAAGTCTCGTGAAAAAACATACTTTTCTTAGAAATACACGATGTGAGCAGATGCGTTTGCTAGGCTTAGCTGTTTCTGTTTGTGCAGGAAAAACAAGAGGATCTAGGTCTCTGGCGAGAGAAATTTGGCAGTTTCTTAGACATCAAAGCTCATGGTAAGCCTCAGTATGGTTCTGAAAACAGCTTTACTGCTTTGTATAAACCTGTGTTCATTCATCTGTCTGCTTTCTGTTTATCTGCTTAAAATTTATCAATGTCTCACTCGCTCCTGCTTTTCAGTTGTCTTAACTTTGTTTTAATCAGAAATCAGTGATGGGTAACAAATTTGACAAAAGTACTGCAAATATTCGTTAGACTTCTGTTCAAGAGGAAACACAGTCAATGTGATCTGTTTCATCAACTCACTGTGCCATTTCTGACACAGTATAACACTATCTGTGTTGTCTGAGTGTACATGTATATAATACATTATTTTCTTTGTATGTTCTTTTCTTAGTATTAGTACATAACATTGATTTCACCTGTAGTTTATTCTCATGACATATCAGAAATCATGATATCTAAGCATTAATAATTGGTACAAAGAAACTCTTTTAAAGTGAGGACTACAAAAGGAAATACTGAGCAATCCTAAGAGATAAGGAGGTTACATACACGTGAGAGCAGTAGCTCAAATACGATTTAAATTATCAATTACCAAAATGTATGGCCATCTGCTGTCTGTCTCATTGTATTCTGTATTAATTAAGTTAGTTAGCTTTGTTCATTACCACTAGCATGCAGAGTTCTATAGCAACCGGCACTACCCAGCAGCTGCAGTAGGGAGAGGGGGGTCTGAAAGCCATTCCTTTTGGTGACAGAAACTTCTTCAGTTCACAGTCAAGACATGTCTCTGTTGTTCATGCTGTATCTGATGTATTAGGCCAGCATCATGGTTTTTTCTGTGTTGGAGGAATAAAGTCCATGTGGTCAGGTTCTGATCCTGAAGTCACTGCTTGTCAGTCTACAGGATCTCTGGTCACCTGTCAAAAGTTGCCCTGGATTCAGTATTGTGACAAGATGATATCACTGGTAGGGACTCTTGTGCATGCTGCTCCACTGGCTGAGGCTGAAGAGAAGAGCAGTGGGAAACAGGCAGCTCAGACTCTGAAGTCCACTATGCTGCAAAGTTTGGCTTTTACGTACCGGGATAGAAACAGGAGGTAATTTTAAGCCTTTCACTGCAGAATAAAGAAATGACCCATGATTATGTGAACTTGTTTGGGGGGAGGTTCTGTTCAAGTGATTCATTTTATCTTCTTAAGAAGTTCAAAATCAGAATAAATACAATAAAATCTGTTTAAAGCATTACTTCTGTGAAACAAAAGTAATAATGGAAGTGAAGTTGAAAAGAAGTATGAAAGAGTTAATTATTGAAACTTTCAGTTGTTTTATCGTGTTAGGTTGCTCTGCTCTGTTGCTTTCAGATAAGCCTGAGCATGGCACTCTATGTTCTTCTCTTTTAATGTTATTTCCACAGGTCCTAGTTCTGTAGGCGTGGACTTCTCTTTACATGGATATGATCATGTTTATGGAATACCACAACACACAGAAACACTTCTTCTCAAAAACACCAGGTAAAGGAGCCAGATTGCTAATGAGTGCAGTTGGGATTTTTTTGTAGAGGAGAGCTATAACATTGTCTTAATACTTTAATGCAGACAACAGCTTGAGACATGCATATCATATAGTGTATATTTTAGATTAATTATACAGCAAACCACTATCCATGTAGAGTAAGTTGTTCAGCTTTCCCTTTCCACTCTGCAATTTCATAAATGGCCTCTTCTGTTCTCCCTCGGTTTTCCATTCAGTTTTTTCTGGACTTCAGGATGAGTCATGTTTTAGCAGAACTCAGAGCAACTCGATGAGAGAGTTCAGAAATCATATTTTAGGATTTAGAGCAAACAGTCTCACTGGCAGCAAAAATCTTGTTTGATTCAGATAGCGAGGACCAAAGCAAAGAAGCAGTAATCTAGGCTGCCCATATTTCAGCTCTAGATGCCAAACAAAAGGCCACAATACAGAGTGCTTACCGAGTATTCACCAAGTTTAGTGGAATGGCAATAGAGTTAAAATCGGCCTGGTGCAGGATGCTTACACGTAATAAATACATCTGTTTGTTTGTCCTAGTGATGGTGATGCCTACCGGCTTTATAATTTGGATATCTTCGGCCACAAGATACATGATAAAATAGGCATTTACGGTTCAGTGCCCCTTCTCTTAGCACACAAGCCTAACAGAACTTCAGGGGTCTTCTGGCTGAACTCTTCAGAAACGCTGGTGGATATTAGTACAAAGGCAGTAGCTGAGGTGAGAATTATTCACTTTCCTCAGAATTTAATAACAAAAGAAAACGCTTCAGGGCTGTGCCAACAGGAATGTTGGAACATTATTGGAGATTTATCTTTTGCTCCCTAATGAAGAATTGTCAGTCTCTTCCTCCTGTTGTCCCTAGTACTAAATTTGTTTGAAAATAACAAAGAGATGAGTTACAGATCTTGAATCTTAACAGGTCTACAGGAGGAGGCAAAGAGGAAATATGCAGAAAAGATCTACACAGGTGTATGTAGCAGGCAGAAAAACGGGTGGACAAAAATCTTGACAATCTCTTGTATCTAAGGAATTTCTCAAAGTTTTTAAATTCTTGGTATTGGCACACATTTCTGCTAAGCAGTCTCCCTCTGTGGAATGTAATTGACCTTCAAGAAACATAGAATGTTTGGCAAAGAAATTCACTCAAACTCTTGAAACACAAACATGAATTCTGTTAAAATTGAAACAATGAGGAAAAGGAAAATCTTGCTTTGTTCCAGCACTGCATTATGTGGTTAAAATTATTAATTTTCTTTTTTACTTATGATATAGATATTACTGAAAGATCCTACAGAAAATGCATAGTCTATAATTACAGAAAAGCTTTAATTATTTTGCCCCTCATTACCCATTTTTCCTCATTAACTATTGCTCTACTTTGTATAAACAGTATGCAAGGTAAAGGATTTGTGAAGGATATATAAGAAACATTCAGTGTGTATTTCTAATACCTGCCAGGTATGTGTTAGTGAATTTTGTGTGTTTCCATCTTTTCTCCTTCATTGAATAAAAGTTTGGCCGAGAGAGATTCAGTTTTACCTTGGTTTCCTTCAAAGCGCATGTCATCCAGGTCTGCTGCAGAGACTGCTAAGCAGAGAGCAGTGCCTCTAACTAATGTACGCTGGATGTCAGAAAGCGGAATCATCGATGTTTTCCTGTTGATGGGACCCACTGCCTTTGATATCTTCAAGCAGTTTGCACAACTGACAGGTACTAACTCATATAATTGGAGTCAGTCTGGCGCATTTACCTGGGAGATTCTCTGAGGAACATGCTGTACCCAAGAGCAGGTTAATATTTACCTAGCCCATTGTGTGCAGTTGTTCCCAAGCTGCAGTGTGTAGAGCAAAGGCTGGTACTTTGTGAAGACTGGCCTCCATCCTTGTTTTCCCTAGCACTTGAAGCTGGTCATACTTGGCCCTAATTGAGAAGCCAGCATAATTACTGCTAACCGAAACTACACGTTTAGAAGAAGAGGGGAGATACAGGGGCCTAAAACTACCAGTCACCATTAAGACAGGCCCCCTTATAATGTGTAAAGACTGAAGTTATAAAGTAATGTGTCCTGGACACTAGAGAAATAACATAGGTAAGTGTCCAGTGTGCCCCTTAGGGAAGAGAATACATCCCCATGCATATATGGGGAAGGAAAGAAACAAGAGGCTCAGAAAGAGAGTAAAAAAAAAATGGAGAGAAGGGGACTAACATTTTATGAAAGCAACATTCCTTGTGTACTAAAGAGAATTAAAGTACCTAAATATTCCTGGTAGTTCTTTAGTCTGTTAGCAATGTTTCTTTGCTGCACAGATATTATGAAGAGAACGTGGTTCAGCTGAATGGAAATAGAAAAGTAGCCAGGTTCCTGGAGGATCTCGGCAAGCAGAAGTGCATGCTCAGGAAAGTTTCCTAGCTCCCTTTTCCTGTATGCATACATACAAGCATGTTTGCTAATTTTAAAAATTCCTAACAATTTCAGTTCCAGTGGTTCTCCTTGTACTGTAGCACCTGTGGACCTGTTTACACTGCTCAAGTAGTCACAGAAATTGCATTGTACTGATTCAAATTTATGTAATTGTTTGCATTAATGACAGATAAACCAATCTGGAATATTATTTATTAGAAAAAGATAAAGAATAAAATTATATTGGTTACTGGAGTAACACTTCAGCATCGTGGAACAGCAAGTTCCTTCTCACTCTCATTTTATCATTACAGCCCTTTGCTCTTTCTGACTGTTGAGCTCATTGTAATGCTCATTATTTCAAGAGTTAGTCACTTTGGTATGAAGAACTTAGGCCAGCATTCCCTAGCTCGAGAGACGCATATTAATCATGTTAACTTTTTCTAGAGTCTCTAGATAAATTCTTGAAGGACATTAACGGTTTTATCTTCATTCATATACTCTTCCTAGGCACTCAAGCCCTGCCCCCCCTTTTTTCTCTGGGCTACCATCAGTGCAGATGGAATTATGAGGATGAACAAGATGTCAAGGCAGTAGATGCTGGCTTTGATGCACATGACATTCCTTATGATGTGATATGGCTGGACATAGAGCACACAGATGGCAAGAGGTATTTTACTTGGGACAAAAAGAAATTCCAGAACCCCAGAAAGATGCAAGAACATCTCAAGAAGAAAAAACGCAAGGTAAAAATATAACAGGAAGAAAGAAAATATTTCTCTGTAGTGTGAGTCTACCCAATCTACCTTTAACCTAAGTACTTCAGATATTGAAAACAGCTTAACTACAACAGAGTAAATTAGGCTCTGTTGCTGTCTGGTGATGCTTACAGCATGCAAGCTATCATGTTTAATTCAGTTCTTCATGCCATTTTATTTTGTAGTTTGTTTTGTATCCTGACCATCAGGCTAAGTTTGACTCATGTGAAGCTCTGTCTTACAGAAGCAGTTCAGTGCTGTGATGGACACAGCAGAAAATTTTTCTTCCTAACATGAGCTTTCACTGTTGGTAGTTGCTGTGCTTGCTTCAGCTTTGCTTTGTGTTTCTGCTTTTACAGCTAAAATATTTTCCTTATACTTATAGAGGTATTAAAATGTAGACAATATCTTAAAGTTGTAGAATTGCTTAATTATTGATCTTCGCCAAAAGTCAATGAATGTGGAAGTGCTGAAATAGCATTCAAGTTTTATAATCTCTCAGTTGGAGCTATAGTACTTTCTCAGCTATACAGCAAAGCAGTTAAAGGCAGCAGAAAAGAACTACAAAATACAGTATCTGTTGCTGTTGTATCCTACACAAACTAAAATATATTTAAATGTCTTAAGGCGTATGATTTTAAGCAGGCACGTGAACGTGTAAGGCAGATATTTTCCCATTCACAGAATACAGCAGTGAAAAAAACACAGTGTTTTTAGGGGTTGGGATACTTGCTTTTACTGGAAACAATGGGATTTGTCCTTTATTTCAGAGGGGTAAGCATGAGTTCATGCCCTCCTTGTAAATTCAGCCCCTATATGTAAGTCTAGCACAGTATATACAAGAACTGGTAACTGCTTTTTAAAATTAGTGACACAGCTGTCTTTTTTTACCTGAGGTGAAATCATTCTCTACCTTTTATCAAAAGTGAACTCTTACTGTTTTATTAAGCACAATTGATGCTAATGATGATTTTGTTTTCTTATCCTGTCAGCTTGTCGTCATTGTAGATCCACACATTAAGGTTGATCCCACATATACCCTGTATTCACAGGCAAAAGACAAGGGATATTTTGTGAAAGACAGAAATGGGCAAGATTTTGAGGGCATCTGTTGGTCAGGTAAAAAACCACTCTGTCTCCACATTTTAGCTGTTTATTTTAAAAATTTTGCAGAATAGTTTAATTGGTATCCATGGAAGAGGAATTAAAGTCTTACATTCCTTGCATTTTTTATAAATATTAATAATTTCAAATACCTTGTGGTTTCTTTGATATAGTCATATTCTAATTGCCTCAGCTGTATAACGTCCTATGTTACATCTATTGAATCTGCAGATAGTACCAGTGCCTAGAACTAAAAAAATTGGATTTGTTTATGAGAACAGCCATTCCTCTTCCAAACTTGTCTTGGATACAGAAATGCAGTCTGATCTGTTGCAGTGAGCACAGCTTATGTAGGCTGGATGAAATTAAGTGAACCCCTGGTACTGAACCTTTGATTCAATCATAATATAGTGATTTGACATGTTATTTTTCATAAGGAGATCTCACTGGGTGGAGGCAAAGCAGGTTGTCCCACTTCTTTACAGACAGGAAGCTCACAGTCCTGGCAAAGGAGCGATTATGGGAAAATTCGAGGACATGTTACAACTTCTGGTAGCATGGCACGATGTAGTTATTCAGCTTCTCAGTGATGCTTTCCTGTTTGAGTTCAAAATACCAGGGATGTTGTCTTTCCCTGGCTTCCTGTTCACATCTGAACATGTTTCAGACTGTTAGCAGTCATCCTTAAAGGGTGCTGAGCTTCAGACCTCCAGAATCTACATGTGTTGATATGGCAAGGGGTGTATTGAGTTCCAAGTCAGCCTGGAATTTGCTCTTGAGCTTTTATTTCAGAAAAAATAGTGACTACATTATTGCTGCTGGTGAAAAGCACTGTAGCTTTAGGCCACTGTATTTAGGTGCAAAGACAATGCTCTTAAAATCAGGTAAATAATTGGGATCTCCCACATCCACAGGTTCCTCTTGCTACCTGGATTTCACCAATCCTGAAGTGCGAAAATGGTATGCAGATCAATTTGCCTTCAAAACATACAAGGTTTGTATTTATTTGCTCTGATCTACATACCCCAGAAAGCCTGAAAATGGAGAAGAAAAAGAAGATACTGGCTAAGCAAGTTGACTTTTGTAGCTGTATTATTGTAATGTAGAGGAAAATATCTTGATAAGCTGAAGCACCATAGAAGGATTTTCTCCATGGACTTATCTAAACTAAGACAGTTGAAATCCATATGCCACCAGTGAACATGCTCACTTAGTTGCAGCAGTAGAAGGGTCAAACTTCAGGCATTTTAAGAATCACCTGCTGCATAATCTAATCCGGCTGCTGCTATTTCAGCTTTTACTACTGTGATAGCACACAAAGAGCAATGTGGAAGTGCTCTCTCATAGCTCATAGTCACTTTATTCTGACCATCCTGCCTAGTGCTGAAAGTGTCTGAGTGACCACTGCTGGACACCTCCAGTTCCCCCACCCTGCCCCAAAGTTCTAGTTTGCAGTAGAGTTGTTGAAACCACTCTCCTAGTAGACATGCATGGTACATATTTCCCAGGCTGCTATTCCTCTCCAGTTTTTCACCTCTGGCCTTCTCTGATTTTTCCTCCTATCTGTTTAATACTTCTCTTTTTCCTGCCTCTTTTCCCTCACCAGAAGGCAGAAATAGCAACTGCCTACTGAGTTGGTAAGAATTGCAAAAATCAAGTAGGCTTGCAGGCTGCTACCAGAAGGGCCTCCAAGAGAGATGAGATGAACAACTGGCAGCTTTCAAGTGACCTCAGAAGTGTAATTACCATATCTTGCTTTACTGCTGCTGTTTCTAGTCACACCCCAGACTGATCTGACACCCACTAGAGATAAACACACTAAGTCACAGCAATGGCTCTGTCATGACCTAATTGCAGCCCTGTGTTACAGGGATCCACTAATATCCTGTTTGTATGGAATGACATGAATGAGCCTTCCGTCTTCAAAGGGGCAGAACTAACAATGCAGAAAGATGCTGTGCACTACAATAACTGGGAGCATCGGGAAGTACACAACCTCTATGGATTCTACCAGGTAGAGTATCTGGAGACACAAACAGCAGTCACTGCCATGGAGTATGTCTAATGTGGTACTTTACACAGTACTAGGTATTCTGTAGCCTTCATCAAGGATTCTGCTGTGCTGGATATTGCAATATTTGGAATAAACTATGTGATTGGTCACAAGAAAATGTGACATCTGTGCCTTTCTACCATAACAACGTAAATTACATCGACTGTGACTACACAATATTAATAATTTTTCATTCAATTATATTCTAATAAGAATTTGTTGCTTTAATAATAGGTATTATTTGTGGGTTCTTAATTTTTCTCACTTGGAAGGGCTAAAGAGGCAGTCTAGAAAATACTCTAATTAAAGAGTTCGTCTTCCTGGCTTTTATATTCATGATTTTCAGCAAATGGCAACTGCAGAAGGACTCATCAGACGTTCTTCAGGAAAAGAGAGACCATTTGTCCTCACACGATCTTTCTTTGCTGGATCACAGAAGTATGGTAAGGACTAGCTGGATGCCTTCATTGCTGCTTTGTTCTATTAAGTTTGATGGATAAGAGTCTAGAGAGGAGAGAAATTGTCTTAGAAATACTGACATGGTGATCTCATAAGAGTGCAAGTGATTAAAAAATCATAAAAGGCTAGCAAAGCGTGTGCAAGTTAAAGGCAGAATAACAACCTGTGTCCTGTGGCAAACCACTGCCTGCTTTTTACTGCATATTTCAGGAACATGTATGTATAAAGAAAAAAAGTTCCAAATTACAGCAGTTCACGAGTGGTTCGTGTCTATTCTTGTCTTCTTTCCTTAACTGCAAGCATAAATTGAAGTATACACTTGGTTTTCCTGCGTAATGCTGAAACTGGGTATTTCCAGGGGCAGTGTGGACTGGAGACAACACAGCGGAGTGGAGTTACTTGAAAATATCCATTCCAATGCTTCTTACCATCAGCTTGGCAGGGATTTCCTTCTGTGGAGGTAATGTGTTTCTCACTAAGCATAAATGGTGTCACCAAGCTTGTATTCCCAACATAGACTTCAACACAGATGGTGGAAAGCTCAACAGTCCAGTGCATTTCCAGACAGTTTCACAGATCAGTCTGGTTTCAGAAGCTTGAAACCTGGCTGTCATCATCATTTCTCCGCTAGCTCTTATGTGATGTTCGTGTCCAGCAGCAGTCCTCAGGTGGTGTTCTGTAGCATCATTGTGACAGTCCTCTGTCACTGAGAAAGGTACTCAGCTTTCAAAAGCTCTCTTGATATTTTTTTTTAAAGGATAACTTGTTACACCGAGCAGAACAGCGAGCACACTGTGAAATGCATGGATTTATACACTTGGAATGTTTGTTAGAGGAGAGTTTCACATTTTTCAGAATAATTTCCAAAAATGTGTATTTTTATTTGTCTGCGCAATATCTAGCTGATGTGGGAGGGTTTATTGGAGATCCAGAACCAGAATTACTTGTTCGCTGGTATCAGGCTGGAGCCTACCAGCCCTTCTTCAGAGGTCATTCTAACATGGAGAGCAAACGGCGAGAACCGTGGCTCTTTGGGGAGAAGAACACCCAGATCATCAGGAAAGCCATTAGAGAGCGCTACGTCCTCCTGCCTTACTTATACACACTGTTCTATCGGGCACACACAGCGGCTGAACCAGTTATGAGGTAAGAACATAAGTCAGGAGATTTAGTGATTATCTTCAGGAAGTTACTTGGAGAAGGGAAGTTAAATTAGCCTCTCTTACTTTTGTGATTACTTATTTGAATATTAAAAAATTACAAAAACCCCCACAAAAATTATAATAATAGTGAGTTCTTATTTTTGTGCATTCTGCAAGCTTTCCTAGGATTCTCAGAGGAAAATTATATGTTTTGGGTTTTTTTCCAAAAGACACCTGGAACACACTAATTCAATAAACACTTCACAGTCTTTAAACATGTTTTTAAAATACTGTATACTTCAAACTTCCCGTCATGATAAAGAACATTATGTAGTAGTCCAACCAGTACATAAAACAGTGCTTAATGGACTCTGAACTTGCTGACCTAAATATTTAAATGCCATTTTGCCCCTCATGAAAATACTTGTTACTGCATAATCGTTACTGTTCTAAAAGCTTACATCACATTAATAAGTTTATAATTTATGACTGCAGTATCCCTTCTAATGTTTCTCTTAGCAGAGTATCTAATAATATAGAACAGAAATGAAATTAGAAAATAAATTTTTGTTCTGCTGCTCTCTAACCTCTAAGAGTATACCTCAATGGAACTGAATCCAGCAATTATTTCAACAAGAGATGAATGTCAGTAATCTCCTTGGTATTGATTTCTGTGTCTTCGAGGTTGCCCTAGAACTGTTCTTTTGCACCACATTTACCTTTACGTATTGTTATGCAGATACATCTCCTAAGTTTTAAAAACATAAAGGTGTTTTTGGGAACGGTTGAGTGATTTGGGTTTTGAAGATGATTTGCACATATATAGGCCAAGATGCACCTGTTGTATGCGCTGACATAGACAGTAGGTTTCTGTCTTTCTTGAAGTGAAGCTTATGTTGACATGTGAACTGCCCACAATATTAAATAACACTTCTATTGTGTTAAATTTGGTGCAGTAGGTACAGAATTAGAGAGGAAACATGATATTTTTCTCACTAAGACAAGCAGAGTGGAAAATGTGTCTCATTAGCAAGCACATGAGGAGCAGGGTTGCAGTGAACAAGTGGATGCCTATGAGTAAGAAGGTGAGCCAGGCTTTTTGTGTAAGGAAACCCAGACTCCGTCTCTCAATAAGCTATCATTGTCATAATCTCTCAAACTTTAAATATACAACTCCTGTTTTTGAGAAAGACTGAAAATTAACTTCTGGAGCAGGTTTTTCAGGTGTGACCAGGAGGAGACTTGCTATAGAAGCAGCAGTGAGCTGTTGAGAACAGGAAGAACTGTGCTGCAGGGACTAGCTCATCAGCTGCTGCTCATTGCTGGTAGACTGTATCAGAAAGGCTCATTCACCTCTCCTTTGCTAGAAGGAAGGTAGAAGTAGTGCAAGCTTTTAAGGAAGAAGGCAGGAGGGAAGAAAATGAGGCTGCAGGAGATGAAGTCATAGGTATATTGGAGTGTCATAAGCCATGTTGTACTGGGGACTCTTTGTCAGTGACTCAAAGGGGTACTTCGAGTCACCTGGCACAGAAGAGAACCTTGCCCTATCTTCAGTTCTTGGTAACTGTACCTTGGAAAGAGAGGGAGAAAATGGAGCCTGAAAATGCCAGAAGGACTTGAACGGGCTGACTGGAGAGGAAAAAGTAACTGAATTCCACTTTCTTTCTTTCTACAGGCCTCTCTGGGTAGAGTTTCCAGGAAAAGCAGAAACTTTTGACGTGGAGTATGAGTACATGCTGGGTAAGCAGGTGTCTTATTCTCTGGAATTTGACTTAAATACTTTTAAGGTGGTAAAGTATGCATAACAGAAAGAAAACACAAAAATTCTGCCCAAGACTTAAAAAAATTATATTGTAATTGAATATAGAACTTGAAACCTCTTAAGGGACTGGACTTGGTTTTAACAGCACTTTGAAAGTAGGGGTCATATGAGATGCAAAATTGAGTTTTATCTCACTAGTCACTTAAAAAAAACATGGTTGGGTTTGACCTGCAACATGAAAGTTCGCTGTAGCAGCTAAGACCACAGTCTGTTCAAAAATGGCAGTAGCAAACAACTACCACCCAAACATGATTGTTTTTCACTCCGGTATGGCTGGTTGCTGAAGTCAGGTAGCCACCAGCTCCTTACACATGCCATTTTTTCCAGTAGAAAGTGAACTTAAGTATATGGCATGCCCAAGCAAGTTCCTAAAATGGTTATGGGAGGCTGAAAACCCCAGAGCACACAGTTTCTGCTCTGGTGTGATGCAGCCTTGAGGACCACAGCCATGTTCATGTTTTTTTCCAGGAAATGCTTTGTTGGTGCATCCAGTCACAGAGAAAGAGGCCAAGACAGTGAGTGTTCTGCTTCCAGGGTCAGAGGAGGTAAGGACGAATATGAACTGCTCAGCTGTTCTGCCCAAAGAAGTATTTTACGCAGGAACCTTCCAGCTCCTCGTCTTGTAACTGCTGAGCACTGCTGCCATGCCAAGTGCTGGCCAGCCATCCTGAGCCGTTCTGAACCCTTCTTTCCACCTCGATACCTTGCATGCTTGGCTCACAGGGAATTTACTTTCTTGCCTTTCCAAGAGCTGCTGCACAAATCTCAGATTCCCTATAATTTAAATGTTCCCTCAAGGCTTGCTGCTTCTCATTGAACACCATAAAACAGCTTCACTAAATTGTCAATTTCCCTTTTTCATGTATTTCTCTTTGGGTTAAACTTCACTTTTTATGTGGAAAAAAGGGAACTTTGAAGAAAGGTCATAAGGAAATCAGAGGGAAGCTGTGGGGAGGGAAAATTTTAACAAGGAAATACAAGTCTCAGTAGCCTGGGACATGTGTAACAAAGACTGACATATACAGAGATCAGTTCCTCTCTGAAGTAAAAGTATTTATCCACAGGATGGCACAGTCGTCCACTCCTACAAAGAGTGTTAACGCTACAGCAGCTGAGAGGTGGAGGAAGGGAAATAATTTGGGGAAAATAGTTCCTAAGGGAAAACCTGAGACTCTAGAGGGTAAGCAACAAAGGGGAGTGTGTGACACCATGCAGAGCCTTGTGACTCCACTAGGGCACCTGAGGACATGTAGAATTCTTCTCAGTGTAGGGAGAAAAACAGACTAGGCTCTCCAAACAAGAAAAATATTTTTATCAAGATCTCTGTGGGAATTGACTGCTTGCACACTAAAAGCAGTTAAACCTGCTGGCAAGTGTGTGTGGGAAGTTCAGGTGCAGCTCTTTTTTGTCACCTGTTAATAGCAACTTTGTTGTTAATTTTCACTTCAATATAAATATACTTTTTCAGGAACTAGATAAAAAAAGAAAAGTGTTTCATTGTTTTGCACTTCCAGATGCTTTAAGACATACAAGATATTACGCAAACTGTAGAAAAGATCAGATTATCTTTGTGCTTCAGGAATGAGAATTGGAAAAGATCAGATTATCTTTGTGCTTCAGGAATGAGAATTGATTCTTTCCATCCAAAAGGTCATTTAATTGAAAAGTGAATGTTTCCTCTTGCACATCAAATAGGTTGTTAGGAATAGTGACAGGTTAAGCAGGAGAGTAACTGCATCTGCAGAGGGAACAAATCTTGCCATAGATGTTATGCTCATTCTTTTTTCATGTTTTCTAGGTTTGGTATGATTTCAGAAAATTTAAACGAATGGAAGATGCAGGCACTCTGAAGATCCCAGTAACACTAGAGAATGTATGTTTTTGTTTTAAAATGCTACTTCCTTTGAGCAGAAAAAACACCTTAGCTTTTGTTTTGTCAATAATCATAATTAGAAAAGTGACATTTCAATTTCTTTGTAGAAATGTAACCTAAAATAGCTGTTTTCGAAAAGTCCCATCTCCTTTATTGCTAGATGGAACACTACTGTGTCCTGGTAAGAAAGTGAGGTGACGTGAGGGTTACTCTTCCGAGCAAAATTATTTTGCTTATACACATACAGAAAGTTACTACTATTCCCATTGTTAATTGAAGCATTTTCTTTATATATTTGTAGTAGAAGTTCACTTCTAAATTTTGATAAGAGCAAACTTCAGCTATTCCTGATCCATGTTAAAATTATATGATCAGAGTATGTGAACCTTTCTACCCCGGCTTTGTTTTTCTCAGCTTCCTGTGTTCCAACGGGGGGGCACTGTGATACCTCTGAAGACCGCAGCTGGGAAATCCACTGAATGGATGATAGATATTTCTTATGAACTCCATGTGGCCTTGGACACAGAGGTACTTTGAGATAGTGTTCCCTTTTTACAAAGATGTCTTCTACTCCATCTGACCTTTGTAGGCCCTTGCTGCCTATTTGATCAGCACAATGGTATCTACATCTGTATGCCCAGTGGCTCTTCTCCACTTCTGCAATTTGAGGGGACTTCCGCCTCTCCTGCACTGTTCCTTCAAAGTGAGGCTGTAAGAGTATAGCAGAGGCAGAACATTTTTCTAGCCTTTCTCAGCCCTCATCTAGTCCCTTGGAGGAAGGAGCAGAGAATGAGCAGGCCACAAGCTTCCTCTTGGCATAGAGAGAGAGCTTCCTACAACTGTCTTTTCTAATAAATGAGGTGACACCTGACACCCGCATCCATTTACAAAACCAGGATGTCCAGCACTCTCAGAGCTGGACTGCCTGAGCCTTCCAGGGATACAAGTTGCTAAAGAAAAATAAACACGCATCTTCAATATGAAGCATAACATATAGTGAGACATTTTTAGTTTCATTGTTCAGCACTAGAAACTGCTGTTAATTTGTGCTCCATCTGGTGTGTTTCACAGGCCTGTGCCATAGGTGAACTCTATGTAGATGATGGACATTCATTTCAGTACCTCCACAAGAAGCAGTTCCTATATCGGAAATTCACTTTCCACAAGAACATTTTCACTTCCAGGTAACAGCAGTTGTGGACAAAAGCCACCCATACATTGTCACTGGAAATGTCTTTTCTAGTTTGAGGCCTTCTTGCAAATGTAGCAGTATTAGTGTCATCTACTTCTTAGTGAAGTCCCAAAGTGTGCAGAATCTGTCATAAAACTCCAGAGGTGAACGATGTTCTGCATAAGTCTACGGGCAGCAACACATGAAATACTGAGTTGTCTCCTATTGTTTCAGTCTAGTCAAATTAGAGATTCTGGAGATTTACACAAGTACAGAGAAAGTCATTAGAAAGGGTAAAGCCCATCAGAGAGACAAAAGAAGGTAAACTAGGAGATTTGCAAGTAGGCAACACCTGGAGTGGTTTTTGTTCTAAGATGTATTTTTCTAACATAATCTGCACTGAGAGAGTGGTTGGTTACTGGAACATGTTTCCCAGGGAAGTGGTCAAGGCATTAACCCTGTCACAGTTCAAGACACATCTGGATGATGCTCTTAGTCATATGATTTAATTTTAGGTAGTCCTGGAAGGAGCAGGGAGTTGAACTTGAATCTTATATGTCACTTTCAACTTGAGATATTCAGTGCTTCTGTATGGGCACCACAAACACATGCCATTGTATTCTCCAAAAGTAATCCACAAATTTCACCATGTATATTGTCATGAAGAAAAGCACTTAAAAGGAGGCACAAGCAGATACAACCTGCAAAGGCTGTGTGGCAAAACCTAAAAGTCAAAAGGATCCTTAGCTGCTTGTAAGGAACAAGATGCTAGATACACTTTTACTATTGAAGTATGGTGCCAGTGGGGCTGTGCAGTGCATAAATGGTGATTCTGCAGACATTCTTTAGTCCTTCAGGGTTCAAATGTATGCAGGCAGTGGTCCTAAAGCTAAAAATATAACACAGAGCAAAACTGTAGTCTAGTTTGGATAATTCTAAAGTATAATTCAAATCTCTTGATCTGGAATATTCAATCTGAAGATCTTAAAAATACAGCATGGGAAAGAAAAATTTTGCTAAATTGCTAGCAAATCTAGAAGTTGGAAAAAAGTAATTTTTAGATGAATGATACAACATTTGTTCACTGCAAAAAGTTTCATTTTGATTTGAGTTTTTTTGGGCTTTTTAATAAAAATTAAAATGAAAGATAATTTTGCCTCAGATTGAAACATCTTACTTGAAAAAGTGTTAAAAATTAGCTTTACAATTTTCCTAGGAGTTTTAACTACTGTTTTGTGAAAATCCAGAACTTTCCTAGTAGTCAGCCATACTTTTTGCCATAAAATACCTTCTCAAACTTTTTCTTCTATATTTGTTAAATCTGATATGTGGTGAAAAATTAGGTGACAGTGGGAGAAAGTTTTACTTGTTTTTAGGAGAAAGGTAAATAGAGGAAAGGAAACCTATAGTATAGGGAACTTTCAGGATGAGACCAAAGTAGTACTTTCTCTGTATGATACTGAACCTCTACTGTTGGCCAAAAACTAATGTATATGAAATAATTTTCTTTTTTCAGCTGCGCAGATGAAAGTGGACAATACCAAACCTCATGTGTGGTTGAGCGGGTGATAGTTCTGGGATTTGGAAAGCAACCCACTTTTGTGACAGCCAGTTCCAAGGGTAATGAACTGACTTCTATTTTTTGAAACTGATTTCAAGAGTTTTTTGAAATCCTGTTGCTCTGCGGCCATTCACTAGAGATGTCAAACTGGCAGCTCTATAATGGAAGTGTTACAGCATACAAAGCCTCTTTGTTTAATTTTCTTTGCTACTTTTTTGGTATCAAGGACAGAATTTAGTGAAAGGAGCCAGCAGCTATTCACTACTGTTATTACATGCAGAACTGAAGCACGCTGGCTTTGTAAGGCAATAGATACATCAGTAAAAGTGGTTTGGAATTAACAAATTCAGACAATGTTGCCCTGCACAGAACATGACCAGAGATAGCATTTCAAATGAAGGTCCATTTGCTCAGATCTGTAAACCTGCCTAATCTAGAACAGGAAACTTCTAGACAAAACCAGATTTCTTGCTTATTCAAAAGCTCTAGAGTTCTTGCTTATGTGGGGCTCTCTAGAAGTTGTGAGGGATCTCATATGGATAGGCAGTGGCATCTACAAGAAAGGGCTTATAATTTCTGGTTGATTTTGAGGCATGTCCCTTCACTTTGGGAGTCATGGAGAAATGGACTTTCTGCCTCTACCTGTCAGGGGTGTTTGGAGGAAAACCTATGCAGAAACAAGGGTTATTTTTTTCTGAAAAATCCTTTAATAGTACCACAGTTTGACATACCATAGTTTGAAAGATCAGAAAAAGAGAAATAATTATTTTCCAGTTCTGCTGCATTCTTATGTGTATTCTGGGCAGATTTGACTTCTATTTCTTTTTTAATCGATTCTTTCCACCAGTGGCAGGGTCAGTCAGAATTAAAAACTGGAGAGAGTCATATGTAACTGTGTTTCAGAAGAGTTCTTCGTATATCAAATAGTAAACTCTCTTGTCCTGTTCAGGTGGGAAAGAAAAGGAAGTGGTTTTCACATATGATACGAAGACCTCTGCGCTGACACTGGGAAACTTAGCCCTGAGTGTTGATGCTGACTGGGAGATTTGTATCAACTGAGACACAAGTTCTTCAGAGAAGCAATTCATTGAGAGGTTGAGGAGAAACAAACTGGGAGGACTTAAAACATTCACTTGAATCCAATCAAGTCAACAAATATTTTTTCCACTGACACTCCCCAAACTAAGATTTCCTACAATTTTTCTTTTAAAGCACTAATTTAAACTTGGATAGCTCTTCTATTCAGCAAAAGCAATAGCACTAGGATTGTATCTTTGGGGAAATAAGCTAAATACCATTTGCTCCAGGCTAGCTTTAGTTAGGCATTAAGCTTCAGTTCTGCCTTCACTTGCACTAAAAAATCATGAATTGATGAGGTGAGATTGGGGCTAATTGGCACAGGGCTTAATGTAAGTATTTGGAAATCCTATTATTCAGAGACTGGAGCACTTGAGATCTGGGCCAGTTTGACAAGCAGCACCAGTAGATATGCCAGATGCAGAGGTTATCACCAGAGTTCTGCCTGCAAGCTGCCTTGTGAAAACAAACACAGAAGGAGCCACCCTGTGTGATTACAGACACTTCCCTTTTCCAGTCCTTATGACAACACATAATGAGCTGGTCTGTACAGGAAAGCAAACAACAGGCTCGCTGAACAGTTCAGTCACTGGAGGTAAGGTTTGAGTAGGTTGTGCCAGTCAGTTGTGCAATAGTAGAAGACAGTGACGTGGCAGTGCAGAAGGCTGTCCCACAGCTGGCTTTGAAACTTGGATTTTGAAAAGGCACAGGTCCACATTAACTGCAGTACTGGCTTAGGATAGCAGCTATACTCACACGGAAACATTTTCCATGTTATTGCTTCTCTCTATCTGCAAGTACTACTTAAAAAAAAAAAAGTCTTTTATTAGAAAAGAATTTTCATTGATGATTGAGTGTCATTGATCAAAGCCAGCCCAGTAAAGCAGCTATACTCCTCCACATCTTCCAGCTCCTGCCAAGGTTTAGCTTCCATTACACATCTTTTAGTACTGTCTTGATCAGTTTTTAGTATCTGGCTGAGATTTGAGCTTGGCATTTATGGAGCAGTTTAATATTAATGGGATTAATTCTACATGTAGCCATCCCACTTCATGCTTTTCTCCCATTTTGTTACAATGCCAGCCTAATGTTCCCTTGCTTTTCGCACCATCTCTGCAAACAGAACTGGTTTGTCCTGATGCTTGCTTCCCTTGCAAAACTGGGAGACATCCTGAGTCCCACATCCACTACATCCTGCCTGTTCCCTCAGGCCTTTCCATACTAGGCATCCCTTTTCGCAGGCTGCCATTGCTCTACAGTTTGTTTGCCCTTTCCTTTGTAAACTACGTTATTTTAAAACCAGTCTGCTTTGAGTCAAAACTGAACATGCCATCAGTTGGGTTTCTGAATATAAAAGGACATAGTTTACTTAGTTTCTTTTAGTAAGATAAAGGAGTATTTTCTACAAACACTGGTAAATTAACTCGTAGGAAACAGAAAGGGATAGTCACGATTTTTGCCAACATAACATTACTAAGTTCCCTGTGCTTAGTCAGTCATTCCCACCTGCTGCTGTTTGTCCTCTGCAGGGCAGATTTCTGGGAATAGCAACTGTGAGAACAAACTGAGTGTTCCGCTCTTGACAACTCAAGCGTAGCTTGCTCCCCACCAGACCCCTAAGTTCTTTCTTTTTCATTCTGCAGAGCTGTTTGTCAGCACCTCCTAGGAGACCGTGTGAGCCTCCGCTCCAGGAACTGGCAACATAAATACTGTTGTGCTTAATGCAGCTCAGTTAATCCAGGTAGAACAGTAACAAATACATCTTTTGTGTCTGTGAAAAGAGAGACAGACACTATTTTTCTATCAGCTTCTAAGCTTTAATTGATGATTTCTGAATATGTTTAAGCATAGCAGTACTTCTGACAGGATATAATTATTGTCTGGTGCATTTTAATGAAATATTTTAACTGCTCTTTCTCAAGTTGGAAAGTGAAATAAAGTAAAAACTAAGCAAATTACATGCCTTATTCCTTCCAACTTTCTTTCTGCTGTTGAGAATCACTACCGAGTATTCTTCCAGGGGTATCTGGTTAAAGTGAATGCTAAAGTGACTAGCTTTTATACTCTGGCCCTCAGTATGATATCTGCACCATGGTAAGTAGTCATGGGTCAAATTTTCAGTGGTATGAAGTGCCTAACTTCTATGGATTTGAATAGGAATCAGTTGCTGAAAATTATAGCAGTCATGTCTTTAGATCTGAGGAAATAAATGTCAAAGAATATGATTTACATTGCTATTTGTAGTAACTCATGTACTTATCCATGTATTTATGCCATAATTGAAGAAATAAATTTTTAGTATATCTTTACAAAAGAAATAATTGAAATAAATTAGTAAAAACCACTGGAGAGAAAACTTCATTAAAATTAACTAGCAATATTAACATCGTAGATTAGTTCATTAAAGATTAGTTCATTTTTGCTCTGTAAGAAACTACTGTTTCTTACAAAAAAAAAGGACTCCATAACAAAACCACCTGTCCAGTAACAAATAAGAAAAGGAGAAATTGTATTTTGAACAGGTGTAACTCCTGAACATACCTAAAGAGCGACATTGGCTTAGAATTGAGAAGTGCATGTCCACCTGCCATTCCACATGCAGTCACTGTCTGAACTGTTAGCTATAAAAGTAGCAGCAGGTCATACCCTGACCCTTGCTGACCATCCCAACAGAAAAAAACCCAAACAAAACCCACTGCTAATCATTCGCTTTATCCTCCCCAGCAGCCCACAAGGAGTTTGTCAAATGTCAGACCTCTCCCACTGACAATTCTTCTGGAAACAGAGCTGTATATGAGAATAAACAGATGTATTGTTATATTGGTCAGAAAGGGAGAATATAAAAGCAGCTCAGGCTGCAAAATGAGCATCTTTGCTGAAGCTATGCAGTGAAAGGCCCTTGCATCACACTACTTGCATTGCAGAGTCAGATGGCTCCTGTAACTTCGGTATATCCTAACACACAGAGAACAGCCCAGTTTCCACGCTAGGCCCCTTATAAACTTTTCTGCCCTTACACAAAAAGATGCCTTTTATATGGGAGGTAGCTATTATCAGGTGAGTTTTAGTGCTGCCAAGCTGCTCTCTAGAGGAACCAAACCCAGCGGGCAGGTACTGACCTGACCTCAGTAGCATCAAATTACCACCTTTTTCACCATTAGGAGTGTGTCTTTAGATAATCCTCTCTAATAGTAAATATTTGTCTATATCTTTTCCACAGCAAAGGGTAGAAACAAGTAGAGTACAACAATTCCTTTACGAGTGGCAGGACGAGATTATAGCCTGGCAGTACCTCATAAATAACATTCCCAAGCCAGCAGGTGTGTAGCTTCCAGTTTCAGTGTTATCTAGTTAAGAAAAATATGAACTGCTTCCCCCAGGAGTCGGCCCACACACAAAACCTGTCCCAGGAACATGCCTGGCCTCAGCACAAGCTGCACAGAAGATTGACACCATCTCACTAACCCCCTCCCTCTCATTTTCCCTCTCTCTTCGCCTGTAGTTATTTTTAGATTTCACGGGTTAAAGCTTGTCCCATCTGGACACTTACACGCACAGGGCAGGCGCACAGGCATGCTGTAGATACTACAAGTCAGACACAGGACTTAGCCAACAGATCATCTTATCCCACATCAAGGAATAAATCCCAATTTCTTATGAGAAACTTCTATCCATTGAGAGGATGAAAAGCCACATGGAATTTTCTGGCTTGCAAATTTGACTAGAAGACTTTCAACAGATTGAAAAGACGGTTTACATAGCAACTTCCTCTTTTCTGAAATTTCCTTTCAGTTTGCAAGATCTTGCTTTCTTTCAACATTTGCTTTATGCCTGATTCCCATGCCGTCCGCCATAAATGCAGCAGTGGCTCAGCAAACAGCTGCTGGGTCAGTTCCCAGCCCTACTATTAGCACTACAACTGAAGGGGCAGGTGGGGGCACAGGGGGGATTTATTCTGCCATTATAAGTCGTAACCAGCCCATTATCAGTGCAAAGGAGAAGACCTATGAAGAGCTTCACAAGAAGTGCCTGGAGAAGAACATTCTCTATGAAGATCCTGATTTCCCACCAAATGAGTCCTCCCTTTTCTATAGCCAGAAAAGCCCTGTCAAGTTTGAATGGAAAAGACCACATGTAAGTAACATGTTTACTGAGTGCCTTTTTCTATACATTGAAGTAACCACCCTGAGCTTACATTTTTGCAAGTTCAAAAATGTGTGTTGGAGAAGGCAGGCAGAATAAACTGGAGATATATTTCCTTAGAGCTCTCCTGGAAGATAACTAGCTAGGGCTGTGAAAGCTCAGAGAATGTGAATATAATGACTAAAATACAATAAACCGGAATGAAACAACAACAAAAAAAAGAGATTGAATGAAACAGGTAGAAAGAGACATAGAGAATTTAATTTTCTTCTTGCATGGTTTGCCTGGGATTTTCTCATGTGAAGCTTCCAAAGAAACACTCTCCTCATTCTGCAAGAAGTTACTGAGTTTACTGAGGCTTAACTTTTTTTAATACTACCTTGTTTCACTTACAACTTTATTTTAGCATTCTGCTGTTTTCCTAATGTGTGAAAGGACAAGTTATGATCTAAACCATGCTTTTATTTAGTTGTTCCCAGCATTGCTTGTCCAACTTGTATTGTTGGTTAGCATTTTACCCACTTAACATGAATGTGGATGTTCTAATCACTATGAAGACTCACTCTTGGCTACTAATCCCATTCACTTTTCCTATCCTGTGGGTATTCCCCAGGCAGCCTTCCTTTTCTTTTTCTTCTTTTTTTTTTGCCTGTCTCTCTCACAGACAGAGGACTAATTCTTCAATTCCCAGTTGATTCCTTGTCCTACCACAGGAGGAGTTATACTCTCTTCCTGTCATATCTGTTGGGCAGCTGCTTCCCTCCAGCCAGGCAGCCCGTGAGACAGTGCCTTGGCCTCTGCCAGCTCCTGTCTGATAGTGAGGGTCCTGAGGAGCTTCCACAGCTTCCTCTCCCTGGCAGTTTTTGGCCACCTCTTCTGGATTTGCCATTCTTCCCCTACACCCAAATCTGTGCCTCAATGGCAAAGTCAGTGGTAATAGATAAAACTGATCACGAAAATAGATGAAACTGATTAGAAGTGTAACTAAATAGCAAAAGACTAGGAGCTCTTGTGGGTAGTGGTTACAGCTGTGGAGGAAGGCTGCATGCTGCCATCACAACAACAATGTGAGCAATGTGCAGAGATCAAAACGAGTCCCCCATCTGCTATGCCCTGTGCATATGTGCCCTGTTATTTCTTTATCATCACAATGGCTGCATCAGCCCCTGGAAATGTGTGTGAATGGGTTAAATGCAGCCACAAGTCACTCATCTTAAAGGGATGTGATTTTCCCTATTTCTAGAGAGGGAAGTGATACAGCAGTACAGTGCATGACTGCCAGCACCCTGGAGCAGACAGACTGCAAGTGTGCATATCAGAAAGCATCAAAACAAAACAAAAAAAAATGTATAATGTAACTTCAGACTTGTCTAATATTAACTGTGCATGCATAGATCAAGACTTTGTCACTGGGAAGGTTCAGACATGGGGGTCTTTATCCCAAAGACATTTCTTTAAGTCACTCATCAACAAGTAAGTTTGGAAGCTCTGTACTTATTATTCATGAAGAAGCAACAAGCTGGGGACTACTTAAGACTTAAAACACAACCTAAACATCAAAAACAAAGCTATCGATGTTCTTTTGACACAAATGTTCAGGCACCTGACGTATCTGTGGTGCCAGCTGCAAGTAGAGCAGAGGAAGGAAATCCAGAAAGCAGTAGTCTGCGCCTGTTGAGTACTGTTATGCTGTGAGATTATTCCTCCAGTCAGTCCTGACCCTGACAGAGACAGTTGTCCCTGCTGGGGACACACCAGGCCTGATTTGTAGAGATGCCTGTGCCTTCTGTAGCAAGCGTGTTTGTTTTAAAACAAACCCTATAATTCATGTCAGTGCTGTACCCAGCAGGTGCCCAGAGAAACTCACTCATCTGTAACGTTTTCTCCTTTTATAATATGTCCCCTATCTTGTCATTCATACCACAAACACAAAGTGAGACTGCTCCTGGGCGCTGATGCAAAAGACCTGTATCTATTGGTGCTGATCGCTGACTGACCCCAGGCTTTGAAACTGTAGGTTACATAGCACTGGTAGGAGGACTTGTCTGATACTATGTACACACAAATAGCCAGGATAGACACGTCAACAGAACTTCATAAAGTCAAATGAATATAAAGTAGTAACAGTGGGCTAAAGAGTATTTTGCTAAGAGATGAAAACAATCAGTGAAGCACCACATGTAAAGTCTCAACTGCACAGGCCATGTTTTGTAATAGTCTGTAAAGATATGGACAACTTCTATTCTTACTAAATTGTAATGGCTTTTTTTTTTTTTTGCAAAGGAAGAAACTATCTTATAAACTATAGTCTTATAAAGTGGTAATTTCAATAACTTTGAAATTTGGGTCAATAGTTGAATAAAAATGAGCTGAGATGCCCACTGAGCCTGGTGTAAGCAACTCCCTCTCCCACACATGGGCTGTGGGGACCTGGGCCCTCTCTGCTTTCCCTGGCAATGTCTGTCCTGTAACTTGACCTTTTCCTCGGTGCTTCTGCAATTCATTAGTAGAGTGGTGAGAGGTGTCCAGCATCCCAGCCCCGGAGCTACCCCTTGCTCTCATGCATCTGGCCCTACAGACTGTTCTCTCTGCAGTCAGTGCTACCCAGAGGTCAGGTCCTCCTCTCCCACCTCCCAAAACGATTGGCCTCTGCTGCTGCAAGGGCAACAAGTGCATGAGGGCTGGTCTTGTCTGTCACTGACAGAAGGGCAGCTGCCATGCAGAGCAGCTGTGAGCCTTGGCGTGAGGGTGGTGAGAAGGCCTCTGTAATTCTACCCGGCTAGTGACTGCCATGCCACAACATAAATGCACAGAGAAGATCTCCTAATACTCAGTCAAGGCAAAAGCCAAGTGACAGCCCTGAAAGTTTCCCTGAGTAAAGACTGGAAGATCCATCTCTGCAGTATTTCTGCTCAGAGTATGCCTGAGCAGGGTTTAAGTACATAGAGGGGAAATAGAACCGTTCTCACCTGCAACAGGTTATATCCAGCTCAGTGACAGGCTGTGCTCAGTTTTCTTAAGGGTCTCAGCCTCCCACAACTATGCTGCCTGTGGGAATTTCTCACAGCTGAGAGCAGAGAGGAAGTTACCGATCTTTAAAAGCTGAGAAAAAGTCTGTATTATAACATAATGCAGAGTATTGAGAAGGCCTGGTGCAGTCCTGTTTGGATCTAATGACACTAGGTGTTGATAGGGAGGCTCTGCCATGACACTGTGCTTTCAAATGCACTGTCATTCTCATTGCTCACAGCTAGGTCACAGCATTAACCGCCACATTCAATGACTTCCTAATGGTGATCCTCTCTGCAGCCAAGAAAATCACCAGGAGGAGCTTTCTTTTCATAATGAATACAAATAAAATTAAGTCAACAAACTAATGGATTTTGCTTAGAATGAAAATTAATCAGTCAAATCTGCTGACTGATTCACTGCACACATGTGAAGCTGTTTGAATTTATTAATCACAAAATGGGGCCTGTGTAGGTAGCACTACAAGCAAAGATGGCATTTAGTGCCGCCAAGGCAGGACTTTCAGAGAAGGTCAATCTGACACAGAAGCTTTAAAACCAGCTTGGTGTCTGATAATGTTGAGTTCTGCCTTGAATTGTGTAGCACAGCCCTTTAATAGCATGGTCTAGACCACAAGAGATCAAGGGAGAAGAATGAGGGTGCAATTATCTTAGGCAAGCTTCCTCTATTTGGTAGGATCAGTTCAGGGAATTTACTTAGAATGCCAGTTTATTAACAGCATATTTTGAAGGAATGAATGCCTTTTGCTGCAACAGTATGCCTGGCAGATTTTTTCCTGACACAGAAGAAAATCTAATGAAAATATACCAAAGGTCAAATGCCATTTTTAGTTGCATGCTGCCTTTGCATTTTCCAGTGCTCCCTTCCAACTGCCCAGAAAGCAGCATGCACCACTAGTTGGTTTTTCCTGAGATTCTTTGTTTTCCTTGCTGTAACTTTGACTCTTTGTAATGAAATTTCGGTCTGAAGTGAATCAGCCTAGTGCAACACAAAGGTCCTTTGGATAATACTAATACTCAGATCATAGGGGACTCTTCTAAATGAATCATTGCATCAATGAAGTGCAGCCTGTTGGGATTCTCTGTGATACCTTGACCTAAAAGATGAAAAGCAATCCCTTGCTCAGCCAGGAAGACTGGAAGGACAGACCTGCCACCTGCGTCTTAGACACCAGTTTGTCTTGCTCTGCTGACTGAGTACTTCAGCCCTGAAAGACCTTGGAACCTTTCTCTGCAGCTTCAACTATACTCAGCACAACTAGCACAGCTGGAGATCAACTAGAGAAATACAATATTAAAATCATACCCACAGTGTTCTAAACACATCTGGCCACCATAAAGAAATGAAACAAAAGCATTTCTGTCATAACTAAACCAATCCAAATGACAGATGCATGATTCCCTCCTTTGCATCCCAAAGAAGCAATAAATGGCCCTGAGTAACAATCGTCACTGTACATTTAATATTTGGAAACACATAGGCACCATCTAACTACTTTTAACTAAAACACAGCATGCTGTATTTCAGAACAAAAGGAGCAGGATCAAGCCAAAATACAATAGAGTTGGAAAAAATACAAACAAAAAATCTGGCATCTCACAGTTGGTTTTCAGCAGAGCACCACAGCAATGTGAGGAAGAATATTTTCAACAAAGCAAGTGGGTGAAGAAAAGCATGAAGGCATCTCAAACAGCTGCCTTGACAGAACTGGAGCCCAGGGCAGCTGACCAAGGTGCAAAATAACTTGACAATCCCTACATTCTCTCCCTTGAGGAGAATAAAGTGACGTGGAAGTTGGTCTCTCTATCTGGCTATATGACTAATCCAAATATTTACGTCAAAGCTGATTACTGTGAAGGAGGAAAAAAGTGGGCTTAAGCCAAGGGAAATTATTAAACCTGAAACACAAGTCTGGGAAAAGCCAGGGCTACCCTGATGACATGAGTAAAAGCTTTAGACTGCAGAGGTAGCATCAGCTGCCTGTGCTGCCACACAAGCAATTGTCAGTTGTTTCTTCTTTCTCCTTCCCACTCTAGTCCCAACGTCTTTCAGCAGATTCAGTTCTTGGACTATACTTTGCCTTCTTCCCCATTTGCAGCTGCTCAGGACAGTGGTCCTCAGCTTGCAATATCTTTCTTTCCTTACCCTCATAAGAGATGGGGCCAAAAGTTGTGTCTTTTTATTCTTCCCCATACCAGGTATTTGAATGAGAGATGGGATAAAGCAGGGGCTTTTTTTTTCTCTGTAGGACAGGTTTCCCTTGGTTTTCCTATACTCCACAGTTCTTTGTCCTATATAGGAAAGGGCTTTGTAACCTTGCAATAGTCCCACCTCATTTGCTCTTAGTTCCTTCCCTCCCTACAGAAATTTCATAATTATTTATGCATGTACAGCATCTTGTACCCATTCTGTACTAGTATAAATACTGACAAATCCAATACATTTTACTATGTGCAAGACAGAAGAAAGACTTACCTGTCCTCAGAGACAGATGATATCTTTGGCCTTTTTTTAATGCAGCACTGTCAATTAAATATTTCAACATAAGAAAAAGAATAAAATCTCTTAACTAGCAACTAGTTATTCTGGTAATTACATCTGATCCTAGGAAATTTTTAAGGAGGAGTACTACCGAGGTTCATTCCTGACAAAATGCATTTTTCAACCCTTTTAATGCCCCAGCATATTAGTTACTGCAAATTGGACGCCATAAACATGCAGTCATTTTAAAAGAATTTATTCTGGTCCCCTGATATTTCTTTCAGCTACCCACTCTCCTGTCTCCTCCAGTGTTTTGGGTTTTTTCATTACTGTGGAGAAAAAATATTTTTCCCTATTCTAATTTTAATGTGTTTGCACCCTGTACAGAGGGAGCCCCCCAGGCTAGTTAATAGACCCTGTAGGTACATGAAGAAAACTCTCACTGAAGCCTGGAACACCCAGATTCCAAAACATTTTCATAGCGAAACTCTGCAGATGAAAACTGTGTGAGAGGTTTTGATATCCACAAGCTATCCTACAAGACAACTTTCTAAAACTGCCTTTATTTCTGTGCTAAAGAGGCATCATAATGCATGCTTTTCCTGCTCATCCATCTGTTTCTATTTTGCAGGAAATCTGTGAGAATCCACGCTTTATTATTGGTGGAGCCAACAGAACAGATATCTGCCAAGGAGAATTAGGTATGAAATTCTTACTTCAGCTCTGCACTTCTAAAAGTCTGCAATATGGTTTAGCTCTCAGTTAATTTTCTTTTTCTTCCACAATGATATTTAAAATCATCTGTCTCAGTGTACCCCTACACATCTACGGATTCCTTCTCTCTATAGAAAATCATCAATATCTGCTTAGTAGCAATCTAGGCAAGAACTTTCAGTGAAAGATGCTTTGCAGGGTGTTTTGCTTTTCATTAACTAATGTCATGAGTGTGTTTCAAAACACCATTTGGCCTTTTTTTTGGACTTTGAGGAGGGACAAAACCAGCTAAGACAAGAATAAAACAAAGGAGTTATTGACTGAGAGAAAAATCTAATCAGTTACTGTTGTATCTTTTCAGGTATTTAGTACTGTCATTTCTGTATAGGAGTTTCTAAAGGCCTTTAGTTAAATGTGCATTGTACTCAAGAACAACCACTATATTGAATACTTTAAGCTCAGATGCTCAAAGATACTTTGTTATATAGAGGCATTACTTAGGTACAAGTGATGCCTCTGCAGCAGTCATCCATGCAGCACTCACCTGCACTGCTTTGTAAAGTCCTTCACCACTCAGCTTGCCCATGTCTTTCATGGTTTTATAACTCCTCCTGTGATCTTTTTCCTAAGCTAACACACCCTAATGTGTCCTCATCACCTTCCTAGTACTTTTTCTTTTTTATATTTAATTAAAACTGCCTTTCTTTTTGAGGTGACCAGAACTTCACAGATACCAAGGTGTGGATGCAAATGAACTTACATGCATAATATGCTCTCTTTTTTGTTTTCCATTCCTTCCCTAGCTACTCATAGCATTGTTTACTTTTTTGACATCTGCAGAATACTGGATAGTTTAGAAAACTCCTGGTCAAAGTGGACCCCCATCCTTCATAAGGGGAAATAGGTAACTTAGAAGAGTTACCATATAGTACTGCTATATGTATAGAGTTGGCTTTCTAAAATATATGCACATTATGTATTTCTGTATGTCTTATCACTCTACCAGATTCATAAGTTTCTTTTACAACTCTCTTCAATCAGGTTAAGTTTTCACTACCTCATAAAATTATTTCACTCCTCTACTGCACACTGCCCAGGCAAGCTTACCCTAGAGCCTCTCCTACAACAGCAGCTAGGTTTTAGTTTAGGGTAGAGTCCCCCTCTGCTGAACACAGAAGTACTATGGGAGAAAACCACTTTCCCAGGGCTCCCACAGAGGCAGCAAACTGTACAAGAGTCTGAAGGAGGAACTGAAAAGCGTTAAAGAGAACAGTGTTTACAACAGTGCAGACACTTCAAAGAGAAGAAAAGAGCAGGAAAAAGCCCCCATAGAATGATGATTGGGACAATCATCTTTAGAGCAGAAAATGAGAGTCTGAACCTCAGTGGTAGGGAGCTCTACCTGCAAGAGAGTTATCTCTCAGCTGGTCTCTGTCCTAAGCTTGAAAGGAGAACTAATCCAAGAAGTCAGACAGGCATCCACATGAGACAGGGAAATCTTAACACAGGTAACAGTGCTCATCAGATTTTAGGCTTTTTCTAAGTTACAGGGAACATCATCTGTGTAACGTGTGTACCCAGCCATGAACAGTGTCCATGAGCATTTCTAGAGCACAAATAGGTAGAGTGCTAAAGTACTGCAGAACATATGGAGAATCATGCTCTACTGAGAATTAACAAGTCACTTTGCACTATCTCAGGTTTTCCCTTTGATTCTAGTTGCTCTGTCCCTTCATTTTGTCTGCTGCTTCTGCTCATTTACAGGTAACTGCTGGTTTCTGGCTGCCATTGCTTGCCTGACACTGAATAAAAAACTACTCTGTAGAGTCATACCTCATGACCAGTCCTTTATACAAAACTATGCTGGCATCTTTCACTTCCAGGTGAGTCCCTCTGCCTAGTGGTAAGCAGATGTACCCAAGACAGAGCTCAGCTCCTCTTGGCACGCTCTTTCCTCTAGCTTCTCCTCTCTTTGGAAGCATGAGTGATAGCAGGGAGGAAAAGGGATTGAATTGCTTCACGCCAAATATTTCCATTAGGGCAATCACAGAAGGGCCAACCCATACAAGTAATTAGGGAGCATTAACCCACCAAGGAAGCATTTGCAGATTGCTGTGTCCTGTGCATAAGGAACAGGAACAGGTGCTCAGTCCTGCCTCACTGCTCAGATGCAGCACTAGAGCCAGCACAGACACATGGGTAGTTGGCAAAAGCATCTATTTTTAGGCCCACAAACAACTGGTCTGTCAAAACAAGTTATCAAAGAACTTCTTATTCAGAAAAGGTTGACTGCTTTCCACAGTTCCCTTGATTCTTTTAAGGGACCTCTCACTGTCCTGTACACATTGCCCAGGGGAATTCAGTACAGCTGCCTCCCTCCCATTAGTTTTGGCCACATTACAAAGCAGTTGAGCTCCACGTTTCCCTTCTCTCAGCCTGACTTTTCAGCCAGGCTCCCCCTCTCTGCACCAAGTCAATCCACGGTGTTTTTCTGTTTGCCTTTATTCAGTTCTGGCGCTATGGAGACTGGGTGGACGTCGTCATTGATGACTGCTTACCCACGTACAACAACCAGCTGGTCTTTACCAAATCCTCCCAGCGCAACGAATTCTGGAGCGCCCTCCTGGAAAAGGCCTATGCAAAGTAAAACAAAATGTGGGACTGTGACGGGCTCCCCCTCAAGGCTCGGGCTGGGGAGGTGGTTAAACCACTGCACACAATATTTACAACAAGCACATAGAGAGGCTCTGAACGTACCAATGCCTTTTCCCATAGCTTCTCATGCCTCAGAATTGGGGATGGGCTAAAGCATGATTTCTAGGAAGTTTTGCTCCTCATTCAAAAATCTACATTTGATTTTCAGCATACCTTTTTTTTTTACCTATCTGTGCAGGTGGCATGTTTTAAAACTCTTAACTTGTGAGTTACCAAGCAGATGGTTTGGGGTTTTTTATATGATGTGTGTTTACATAGCTGTAGTTATACACACACAAGGTAGATATAAATATATAGGGAGGTATCTCTATCTGTGTAAAAGAAAATCTTTTTCCTTTCTCTTTCTAAGACTCCACGGGTCATATGAAGCTTTGAAGGGAGGCAACACCACCGAAGCCATGGAGGACTTCACTGGAGGAGTCACTGAGTTCTACGAGATAAAGGATGCCCCTAAAGATATCTATAAAATCATGAAACATGCCATTGACAGAGGATCCCTCATGGCCAGCTCCATTGATGTGAGTCCATATGAATTTTGCAGATAAGCCATAAGAAATGGCAGAGGAGAGGGACCTCTCCATTCATAACCAAATCTATGCCACCTTTGGAACTGCTTGGTTTAGGCCACATAGAAAACATCCTTTTCTAGGAGATAGAGTAATCCCCATTAAAGACCATTAGCAAATAGTGAGTGCCAAAAGGGAAATAAACAGAAACAGAACATGGAAGTGGAGAGAAGGGGTACCAGCAAAACCAGCACCCCTTGCCCCCTCAGTACCCTCACCGAGTGAAATAAGATTAGTATGGGAGTGCTGCAACTCTGTTAAGACACAAATCTTCATGTCAAAGATGCTAAGTGTGCAAATACTTAGGAAATTAACCTTTTATTGCCAACGTGGCCTCAGATTGTCTTGATTTATTGTGGTAAATTTAAAAGTTAAAAAATTAATACTTTATGGAATGTGATGTTGCAGTAAAGGTGGGAGAACAAATGCTGCTATTGACCACTCTAGATAACTACGGACATAATGAGGAAGAAGAGAAGTAATCTAGGCTATCTTTTACAACTCATCTTTCTTCTACCCTTTCTCTTCTCTCTCCCTGCCTCATCATACTGCATAATACTTTTCTCCCATTCTCTGTGCCAGGATAACCTGGGCTTTTCCTATGGATCAGCTCCTAGAAGCGACATTGGGGAACTCATTGCTCGCATGGTGAAGAATCTAGAAAATGCACAGATGACTCATTCTACTGCAAACTACCAGGGGATGGATGAGAGGCCAGCCTGGGTTCGTATGTCTCCTAAGCAGTTGACTTCACAGTGCTTTTATTTACAAACTGTTAGAGAAACTTATAACCTATGCTTTTAAAACCTTGTTTGGCTTCACAGAATTGTCCCAACACTAAAGAAATGTTCTTATGGATACTGTTTGACATACGTGTTAAAAGACTTCAGTGCTTTCAAACACAGTGACTGATATTAAAGGGCTTCATTGATACTGAGGCAAAGGGCTGTTGGCTCATGGCACAGACTTATAATTTCCAGAAAAAGAAAATTATTAGTGGATTTTATCAAGTCCTTCTCTTGCACAGGTGCTAGAGAACAAAACTGTTAAAGTACTAGAATAGAACAAGATCCCTGAGTGTGCATAGAATGTGAAAGGAAGAACAAGATCCCCGAGTGTGCATGGAATGTGAAAGAGACCAAAAGCAAGCTCTGCACAGCTCTCACTCCAGGCACAAAAGCCCTTGGTGAACTTATTTTGAGTGCTCTGCCCACAAATGCAGGAGAATGCTTTAGGGATGCTCCTTTTAGATTACTGCCATTAAAGTCCTCATTTAAAATGCCCAACAAGGAAGAGGAAAAACATGTTCAGTTTTATATGTGCGATGGAATACAAAGTAACTCCAGCATACCTAAGTATCTTGCAAAATAAAGAGGGGGATGTTAAAACCACTTAAGAAAAATCCCATATCAGGCAACCTAAAAGCTTTCGAATCTGTAAAGGGACATGATGCCTTCTCCTTCTCTGTCATATCTTGCCCTTTAGGGAGCTGCATTTCCATGACAATGAAATTACATCTCTTGCTTGGAGGGGGAGGGGTGGAAATCAAACAAAAATCCTCCACAATTACATCACCTAAAATTTTTGGTTGTGCAAACTTTCTTCTGCATTTACAGCTGAAATAGCTGATTTTTCCTCTTTTCACATCCATATTTAGTTCTTCCTAAAAAACTGAAATGCTGCAATTCTTCAGGAAAGCCCAGTACGACTGTCTTGTTTTGCAAGCATGGCTGTCCAAACCACCCATGTCTGGGGGGAGAACTTCCTCCCCAGTGACTGCCTACTGAAAGAAGATTGCAAAACTCTTTCTATATTTGCTGCCCCAGAAGCTGTTGTGCTGCTGGTTATTACATATTCCCAAAGCACCACCAGAAAAAAAATCATGACTATTGATGGAAAAAGGCAGATAAAGCCTGCTCTTTGAGAAGTGATCCAGGACATCAGAAGTTAATGTTCTCAAAGAGAAAGAAGAGAAAGGGGTTCTGACAAGTAATGATGGCAACGACATGAGTAGAAATTAAGAAAAAAGGAAATAGAATTGAGGCTATAGGCATAAAAAGTATCAAAACAGGATCAAGGGAAAGCAAAAACCAGGAGCAGAAGTGAAATAATGGAAAATCATTGCAACAGCCAGGAAATATTTGGATGAGATCCTCCCTGTGCAAGCTGAGAATGTATCTGTATGACCTTACTAATTCTTCCTCTGTTTCCAGCCCTGCCTTTCTCATGCCATCAGATCTGTAAAGAAGAGGTGGCAGAGTTACTGGCAGGGCCTTGCAACATGTCCCAGCAACAGACATAACAGAGGAGGGGACGTTTTGCACATGGTCCATGTGTGTGTAGTAGGGCCTTCCCCTCCAACTGATAACAGTGATCTCTCCTACAAGTACAGCAACCTGTGTGCATCTGCCATCTTGATCTTAATTCTTTATCTCTCAGATAACCAGCATTCTGAGATTTGCAAGTAAAAATCTATCAGACACACTAAAAGTTGATTACTAAGACAACAAATGTATTTACGCCTGAGCAACACATTGCTATGCCCTTCCTGAATGTCAGATGGAAAAAAATTCAATCATGAGGATTTTAAAAATTATGGAATAAAATATCCACTTCTACAGGAAATTAAGTAAAAACATAGTGTCAGTTAGTAGCAATAGTGTATTAAATAGGGTGTTTAAATGCCATTGTGATAAGATAGCCACATATAAAGATGAAAGTATTCTAGATGTTGATTTGCTCTGATGTTTCCAGTTCATATGTAATAACCTTACTGAGCTATACAAGAACATACTATCCTAGAAAAGGCTGAATAGTCCTACTAATAGGAAAATCTAATTACTTTGATTAAGCATGCTATATACTACCATGTTCTGAGTGCAAAAAGCAATAGTCTACAGAAAAGGGAAATAAGCCATAAAATGTCCTTTCCAATCAATATTAACTTCTTCCATTTTTAGTTCATGCTTCACTCCTTTCTAACCAACAACATGTATTCTATGGGCACTAAGCTTGCACTTGACAAACAGAGAGGAGAACAAGGCAAAAAGTCCTGTCACCTGAACAGTGTCATCTTCCCTCCAAAAGCCCTGGGTGGCAATATCTGCTTGAGAGCAGCCAACTGAGCTTTGCATGACTCCCACAAGTTTTTATCTTGTGTCTAACAGACCATAGTGCCAATGCAGTATGAAACCCGGATGTCTTGCGGGCTCGTCAAAGGTCATGCCTACTCTGTGACAGCTGTGGAAGAGGTATGTACAGTCCCTTTCCTCCAGCTGTGGGGAGCTGTAATCTACACTGGCCTAGCACTGTGCATGTCAGCTAAGCTATGAGAGGGGTAAAAAGCAAAACAAATTATGAGAGAAGGAACCAAAATTTATATTCAAATAAGTGAATGCCTTGTGGAGAAACAAACCTATCTAAGTTTTTGCTTTCTGGGGAAATGGATATTCCACCGCTTGGGCAAAGGTGGTCACAGCCAGCCACCTCCTGATCTTACAGTCTTCCTGCAGTCACCCCAAGCAGGTCAGGCTGGGCTATGGCCCTGGAAAGCACCATCACTGGAGAAGCTGGTGTAAGCAATTTGAAAGGCAGAATATTTCTTTTGAACCTCTCAGTCTATTCTTGTTGCATTCTTTTTCAAATAGACAGTATTTAAAGGGGAAAAATTACGTCTGGTACGGCTGAGAAACCCCTGGGGACAGGTGGAATGGAACGGACCTTGGAGTGACAAGTGAGTAAAAAGGAGCTTCGTGTGGTTTGAAAAAAAAGTTGCAGCTTTATTTGCCCTTATGCAGCTTGTGCATGACCCTAACATTCAATGATGAGGTGTCTGAATTTTTTTTGTTGTCATTTTGACATATGCACTTCGAAGTCGATTTTAGTTGAGTGCTTAGCTGAAGCTGAAAAAAATAAAGGGTACCTAAACAAGGTGTTAAGAGGGGCTTTAGGAAATGGAAATGAAGAGAGAGCCCAGTATAATGACACATTAATTCTGATTTTACTGTCTATCAAGTTCAGTAATGTCCATTTTCAAAACAAGATGTGACAGGAGAAAAATCTTATAAGTTATGAAAGAACTGAATGAAGCAAGATGTCAGTGTGTCTTACTAAAGGAATTTCAATAGCTACCTCAGCAATGATAGTCTGGAAACACCTTTTCCTACAAGCTATACAAGCTAAATAAAATTAACACAGTTCAGCAGATATTTGAGAACTGTTAAGGGGAAGTCTGAAGAGAAGGCAGAGAGAAATAGGACAATTGTTTTTTTTATTTAGGCACATGAAGAGGAGGGTTGCATTGAAAACAAATGTTTGCAAAGCTCACAAATTAAAAGTCTATATGGATGTAGCAAGGTGACTCTTGCCTTTCCCCTCGATGATGTTTACAGTAAAGTGTAGAAATTTTAATGGAAGCTGTATTGCAAATCACAACTTAACTTGTTTACTCCTTTGAAGGTCAGAGGAGTGGAACTCTGTTAATGAAGCAGAGAAGATCCGCCTGCAGCACAAGGTCATGGAGGATGGGGAGTTCTGGTGAGAATATCAGTCAAAAACCTGTGCTTCTCTAGGAGAAATGAATCACATTGCAGTACTACAAATCTGCTAAAACCATTGCAGCGATCCCTGTTCCCCTTCATATTTCCAATAAGCCCTGCTCTGTGCTTCCCTCATTCTCCCACCAGAGATTATTCAATGCAACCAACACAGTGTAATTATGCTACACTTCCACAAACCCTCCATCACCCTTCCTACATACCATCCTCTCAGCTCAGTTTCCCTGAGTTTGGAGCTATACCTGTGTTAATTGGCCTACCAGCAGACCAAAAGCATTTGGAAAACATGGCACTCCCACTGCAAACTTGTCTGAATACTGACAGTACTGTTGCTCACCCTCCTCCAGGTGGGTCTTTCGGACAACTGCCCACCATGTAAATCCATTTGGGTTCAATTTCCCCTCAATTCCTACAGGATGCCATTTCAAGATTTCATGAGGCACTTCACAAAGCTTGAGATCTGTAACCTCACACCAGACACCCTGGAAGTAGATAAATTCCAAACCTGGACTGTATCAGTCAATGAAGGGCGCTGGGTGAGAGGCTGCTCAGCTGGAGGTTGCCGCAATTATCCAGGTGAGAAAAGGGTTTTGAGAGATATGGCCTCTTTGATGGGGACTACGTTAGATCCAAAAGGCTAAGTCATATCACAGCCTGACCAGTGCTCAGCCACAGGAAAAGCCTTGCTTCCTCAGAGGACAAGGCATGCAACTGTTAGCTGGAAATCTTAAGTCACTATCTTGCGACAGAACATCATAAGAGCCCAAAAGGCAGCCCTGACGAAGATAAGTCATTGTTCCAACACTTCACAGTGCCTCAAGTAAAAGATAAATTTCACTCTAACAGATTTCACTTGGGAAATCCACTGTAGTGGATTAGTGATAATTTTAGGGGCTTTGGAAGTTTATCAGATGACAGTTCTTCATATATCGTCCTTTGTTTTGCAGTTTTGTTAGAATTAAATAAAAGCCATAACATGTAAAAAAACCTATCCATGTCTTAGCCCATTTTTAACCTTTCCCTCAGGAGCTGCATGCAGGAAACTTAAAAGTTCTATTTGATTGTGAGTATCATTAGAAAACTGAAGCTTTACTTGTTTTCTTTGGGTCGTTGGTGGGATTTCACAGATACATTTTGGACCAATCCCCAGTATCGCTTGAAGCTCCTGGAGGAAGATGATGATCCTGAGGATGAAGAGGTTATCTGCAGCTTCCTTGTTGCACTGATGCAGAAAAACAGGAGGAAAGAGCGCAAGCTGGGAGCCAGCCTGTATACCATTGGCTTTGCCATCTATGAGGTACCAGCTCTGTTGGTCACACTGTGGTCACAAATTCTGACAGTATGCATTTACCAACAGAGTCACTGAATCATTCAGGCTGATTACAAGAATTGCAATTTTTGCTTTGCAAGGAAGTCAGGGAAAAACCTAGAAGTAAGGAAGGAAATTCAAGTCTTTGTAACTGTACCATAGTAACCTCGGGGTTTACCCCATCTATTAAGTAACATACTTTATAGGCTCTTACAGTGACCTAATGCCAGATTTTAACATATCCTTTCCCATATATTCTTCAATTTTCCTTTTGTCCTTTCTGAAACTAAACATTTTTTTGGCAGAAGAGTGTAAAAAAGGAAACAGATATCCAAGATGCATAAATAGCAATTAACCTGTCCCTACTATTGACCTGATGAAAAAGTCTGTTTGTCTCTTGCACAAATCTTAACTGATCTCATGTAGACTCCAAGAAACCTAAACAGGAAGTGGGATATTGCTTATCTAACTAGGGGCATTTTGATTACTGTCTATGTCCCCAGAAATCTATGTGAATGCCCTTCTGTATGATCTATAAACAAGAGTACTCACCCAGCAGCTCTGACTGTTTCTTTTCTTTGTTTCTCCCTAAGGTACCCAAAGAGGTATGTGCAGAACGGAGACAGATTGACACCTTGGTGTATATTCACAGCCAGTGTTACTGTAGTGCCTATCTGTAAGTCAGCAGGAGACTGCCCAGTCAAGTTCATTTTCAGGGATATAACAGCAGTGAAACTGCTAACCTTTCTGCTTTGAGTGTTTATCAGTAACATTTTGTGAGTAATTTTTAGTTCTTTCTCACTTGCACCCCATTTTCACTTGCACCTCTTCCTCAGTCCTTCTTTTCTAGTCTGTAGAGACCTGGCCATTGCTTGCACAGTCAGTCAGTGAGCCCGGGCTGCAGGAAGCAGTGCCAGCGAGCACTTTGCCTCTGCACTCCATGCAGAACCACCCTAAACCATTTCCATTTTCTCTTAAAAATAAAGCCAATATCCTATATTCTGCAGTCACAGTGTTTTCTCTATAGTCTTAGAATTTCTTTAGAAAAGTAATGGTATTTTCAGCCATTGAAGAAAGCTTATTAAAAGTACACAGACTACATTTTTTATGAGCCTGACAGTAGCTGAATAATTGGCATCACAAGTTTTGCTAACAAGCTCAACTGAAGGCTCTGTTACCTGGAAAACATGAAAATTACAGTCTGAATGTTTTCTTTACTATCTTACAGATGATTATATCTGCAGAAAATGTCCTGCAAGTGTTCTTAGCCCACAATTCTTGAACTTAATTTTCATATTTGAACCAATGCCATGTTTGATTGTCATGTTTGTTTAGCAGATACAGAATTCATGTTTCGTCCAGACAAGGACATGCTTCCAGTAGAAAGCACCTTCACTTCACCACTCTGCATATAAGAGTTTGCATACACCATTCCTTGCCATACCACCCTCCAAGGAAAGTAGCTGAACTTAAGTTACACACAACTCAGCATCCAACAAAACAGTCAAATTAAAATGCCTACACAGCAGAAGTCAGCCACACGCTCTGCAGGTGGGCCGTGGAGCAGCCCTCAGAAGCCAACTTGACTCAGTCAGTAGCAACTTTTAGGTGATAGACTTGGTATCTGCCTCCAGGTATCACCACTCATCAGCTCCCTGTTTGCTAAGCTGCTGCTTCCTTTGTTTCCCGTCTCAGCCATGTACTGCCCACATGGCAAGCCATCTCGGGAATGGGTAAGGCTTCCTTGAAGACAAATTGACTCATTTGTTCTGCAGATGCATGGTACTAAGCACCACCTGCAGAAGGATTTTTTCCTCTACAATGCCTCCAAAGCAAGAAGTAAGACCTACATAAATATGCGAGAAATCTCTGAACGCTTCCGGTTACCTCCCAGTGAATACGTCATCATTCCATCTACATACGAACCCCACCAGGAGGGAGAATTCATCCTGAGGGTCTTCTCAGAGAAAAGAAGTCTTTCAGAGTAAGTTGCAGATCCATTTATCTGGTCATGTAGGTGGAGGTCAGCTTGCTAGTTTGCTAAAGTCATGTTACCAGTTTGCTGCACCCTGCTTTTTATATTCTTAACCTCATTAGAAACTCCAAGCTGCAAACTTATTTCCCCAAGCTTCCCCTATAATCTAACAAGAACCTTCTTTGAATTGTCTTTGGAGAAGCTTACTACTTGCAGGATGTCCTTTGTAAACAAACCATTAGCCATTTACTAAGACTAAAAAACTTCTGTTTTACTTCTAGTTCACTGTAATCAAGGCTCTTTACAGGAGTAAATCAGGCAGCAGCCCTCCTGGAAATGGTACTTGGGATGTTCAGCTTAAACTGGGAAAAAGTTAAGCCTGGAGCTGTAATGCTTGAAGCCAGCCCACACCACTGGCTGTTCAAAAAGTTCAAGTGGCTGCTTACAAACCACCTACAAAAACAAGCAACATTGGGAACAGTCACTTTCCTGATTTATTTACTTTCTGCTTTCTACTAGGGAGGTTGAAAACATGATTGAGGCAGAGCGTCCCTTGGTAAGTACTGTCCTGGTCCTCTTTTGTGTATGAATAGGGGTAGGGAGAGGAGGAGCACCACATCTAGGGAAACCTACAGCAGGAAACCATTTGCAGCCACATGACAGCTCCTTTATCACAAATTTCCATGTTTTTTTCACATCAAGATACTTTTATTGACACTTGCTTTGTATACACTATTTTCTGATTTGGTCAGACCAAAATTTAATTGCCACTTCAGATATCATTGATCTATGGGCACAGAAGTTCAATCTCCACTGCACTGACAGGTTGGAGAAAAGAAAAGGAATAGTCAGAGCTCAAGGAAGAGTAGAGATTTTATTCAAGTGGACAAAGCCCCAGATAAGATGGGACACAGTTTTGCTATGGTTTTTGCTATGTCTGTCCTTCAGTATGCCATTCCTTGGTGGGTGCCTGTTCCATCATTTTTAGTGATTTGAAAGCTGTGTGAACATAGGAAATGGTAAAATTTGTATGAATATAGGAATGGGAAAGATTAATATGAGAAAGGGAAAGATAAAAAAAATACAACTTTACCATCAGCTCTGCATAATCTGATCAAACCCTTTTTAATTTTGTCTCTTTTCATACAGAAGAAAAAGGGCAAGGTAAGTACTTGTACAATGTGCTAAGTGCCAGCAAGGCAAAGAGCACACTCAATGCATGCAGCAGGAGCAGAGTTCCTTGGTATCATCGTTTCTCTGCATCTAGAACCTGATCTAGTTATTGAAGGGCACTGGATATGAGGCCATTTGCATGCAGCAAAGATTTTGTCTTCCTACATTGGATTCTAATGAAATAGCATTAGCATTATATACCACTCTCATTCAAAGAGGTGGTAAAAGGGTAACAGAAACTTTTCAGCTTTATCAGCCTGATCCTCTGGGTTGCTCAAACTGCCTTTCCTTCCTTCCCCTTCACAGGCACCCTGAAACCCCTTGCTAGTGAAAAGCAACCCTTCTTCAGACATGTGCCCTCACATCTGCTTTTCTATTGCCTAATGCAGCTACTCCCTTTTCCTGAAGTTTCTGCTCACCAAAGTCCAGGATTCTATTTTTGATTCTACACAACACATTTAGGACCTTGAAAATGTAATCAGACATTTTAATCTCAAGACAGGTTGATTGTAATTAACACTCTAGAGTGCTCTACATTCACATCTTTTAGCAGTTTTCCTTGTTTTAAGTGCACTAAACCAGGACAACTGTACGTGGCTGCTTACAGCTGAGTGCTTAAAGAATCAATACATGCAAGAGAAAAAACATGCTTCACATAACTAACAAGCTCCTACACAAATACTCCTTTTCTGTGTAAGATTCAGATTGTGTTAGTTTTCAGTATTACTGTCCTTCAAAGAGATGGGCAAGCTCATCAGTTTAACTGATGAGAATCTGGGAAGCTTATTTTTCTTAAAAACAGAAAAAAACCGAAACCCCCACCAACTGAAAAACAAACAAAACCCACAAAACCCAAAGACATTCAAACGGTTACTGGCTTTCTGAAAAGAAAAGCTAGAAGCCAGAAATTGCACTATTTGGCAAAAAGACTTTTGCAGCTATTTTTAGCACAAGGAGAGCAGTAACTTCAGAGATTCCTCCACCTTCTTTTTCTTTCTTTCTTTCTTTTCTTTCATTCTGAGATCTGGCTTCTCTGATCATGCTCTCAGGGAGTGGAAGCTGTTGCTGCATGCACTTTACAACAGACTGGTTGTCACCAAATATTTTCCCTTCCACTACTTCTTGTGTAATTTCTATTTCTCTTTTGCTTTCTTCCTTCTTCTTCTTCTAGCCTATCATCTTTGTTTCCGACAGAGCGAACAGCAATAAGGAGCTGACAGCAGATGAAGATGCTGGCAAAGATGGTGAAAAAAACCAAGTAGATGAGAAAAAGGTTTCTGCAGCATAAAGCAAAGGGGGAAATAGGGCTTAGTCTGGCAGGCATGAAAGAGTGGCTGGGGAGAGCACAGGAATGGGTCAAAGAGGTGTCCTAAGATACTAAACAGCTTTTCATCAAATCTTAGAATAACTTGTATCTGGTTTATGTGGATCTAATCAGAATCAGCAGACAGAGACTATCTCTTCAGTTATTTAACACCTCTGCAGGAGGATTCAGTTGCTTAAAAACATCTGGTTGCTCTCATGATTGCATCATACAAGGATCCCAGCTGTGAGAGATCCCTTCCAATGAGCAGTGAAGTTTAGTTCACTCCTGCTCAGCCCCCTGTTGCAGTACCTGCTTTACACAGGACATACGCATAAATGCACCCGAAGGGCTTCAGAAGATCCTGGCAATGATCATAGCCTCTCCCCATTACAAACTACACCCCCCTACACTAGTCCCCATTGACCAGAGGGTAAAGGATGAGTAAACCCAGGAGCTCCTGCATGCCTCCTCTTTTCCCCCCTACCAGAGAGGAGGAAAGCAGAGTAGCAAATTCAGAGTTTCTGCCTGCAGGTGGGTGAGTGACAAAAAATGTAACAGCCAGATCCAACATTCAGGCTTGTGGCACTGGAAGCATGGCTGGAGCACCTGCTTACAGGAAGGGTGCTGTTCTGCCGCATGACTGCCAGAGCACACAGGTGGCAAAGTGGGAACCAATCTAAATTTCCCTCCGCATTTAGACAAACAAAAACAAGAACTAAGCCAAGAAATTAACTTTGTTACATATAATTTCCTAGTTTCCTTTTTCAGTATCAGCTTCAGAGTTCTGGCTTGCCCTTTCCATGTGTCTGAGAAAGCTTCATGTTCATTGTTTTCTTCTGCCTCACATGCTATATGCTTCCAGCAACGGGCCCCCCACACTATGGAGAGCTCTCATTTGGTTGTTTATAGCCTACCGGCTATGAGGCAGATATTGTGTCCCTGCCCATGGCAGAGGGGTTTGAACTAGATAATCTTTATGGTCCCTTCCAACCCAAACCATTCTGTGATTCTATAATATGCCTCTTCTGCTCCAAACTTCTCATTTGTAATGTTTTGAAACAAAAAATTAGAGGATAACTGCCAGTGAAAGTAATCATTTAGGCTTCTTCAAATAGAAAAGAGAACAATGGGATGAAGTTAAGTACTTGACAGTTTTAAGTAACAGAATTAACCAAAAAATGGTGAAAGGAACAGGAGGACAACCCATTCCTCCAAAGGGCTCCAGATTCACTAAGATGATGCCCCATGTGAGGGCAAGTGAGCCATCCAGGCCCTTTCTCTTCCCCACTGGGCTAAGGATGTATCTCTTCTTTGCTTGTCTTTTTTCAGCGTTCTTCAGCAAAAGGTCATGAGGAGAGTGAAGAGCAAAAACAGTTCAGGAATATTTTCCGACAGATTGCAGGAGATGTAAGTATGTAACTGATCCCTGTCTGCCATCAAAGCAGCCTAGCCACAACAGCACCTAAATCAACTGTTTCATGGATTCAAAACACTGAATATTAAAAGTTGCTTTGAATTTCCTTCCATGAAATTCCTTTGAAATTTGAGGATAAGTAAAATCAAATTAAAAACCCCTTAAGCATACAGCTATCCTCATATGTAGGTATAAGCTATTCCCATTCTGTATGAGGGAACCTCATTTAAATTCAGCCTTTTTTCTTCCATCCCTACTGCAAGATGCTATTTCGCACAGCAAGTATAAACAAGTTAGAAATGCAATGCCCTCCAGTATACGCCTAACAAGGAAAGTTAAAGGTAAAAACAGATGAAAGAACTGCATAAAACAATAGGCTGCAAATGGGATACAAAGATTGTCGGATTTTGCTATTTGTCTTATACACTGAAATTACTGGTCATTCTTCTAGTTGTAGTTTAATAAGCATTATATGGTAACTTCAGACCTACCTTGTACTGCACCCTCAAGAAAGATTCGGACTAATGTTTATATGAACTAGAACGCTCTCTAGTTTGAAACATGTATGTGCCATACTGAAAAGTGACCAAAGACTTTATACTTTTAGCATATTCATCCATAAAATTATCTGATAAGTAAAGAACATTGTAATCAATTATATTCTCACCACATTTTCATCAGGACATGGAGATCAATGCTGAAGAACTTAGGAACGTTCTCAATAACGTCGTAAAAAAACGTGAGTTTTAGCATATTTTTTACTAACCCTCAACAAAAAAAATCTGTGATATAGCATAACCCCCCACCTCGGAGTTTCACTCTAAAAATTATTTATGTTTTCAAACTCAGAAATTTCCTAGTTACATTTCCATGAACATTGCATCCAAGACTTTAGCAAGCTGAACTTTTCACAGAGGTGATCTCTACAGGTGATCAAGTACTGATAATTCAGAAATGAGCATATGTTCATTGGAAGTACCACACAGAACAATACAGCATTTCTAGCAGTCTGCAAATTCCCTTTAAAAAAATTTCTAATGGAGAGACAGACCTTTCTCCCTGTTTAGCAAACTTTAGCTTTCAGACTCTGAACTTGCATAGTAACCTAGAAGTGAGTTTAGAGTTTTCCAGAGATTTTTATTGTATATAACAAGTCAAGAAAGATATCTCTAATTCACAGGCAGTAACATTACTTAGAGTCTTTTCACAGTTCTCTACATTCATTTCTTACTGGATGAACGAAGTAGGTTTGGCTTTTGCTTTGATTAGAGTTGCACCTGAGAGGAAAATCACTTGCTGATTTGCATGATCTGTATTCATTTGGGATCGTTTATTTCAGATAAGGACCTAAGGTCAGAAGGATTTGAATTGGAATCCTGCCGCAGCATGATTGCTTTAATGGATGTATCCTTTTCTGGTGAAAAAGGAGTGCTTGAAACCACACTAGTCCACTATTTCTCACCAACACGCACACACACGACTTAGTAAGCCAGGGAAGCAAAAGAGCAAGTTGTAGTCTGTAGTCAGATAACACACCATTCCTGGTTTGGTTACATTTTAATTCAAGTCATCTCAACATTAATGTAGTTGGCAGAGAAATATATCCCAAAACAGAAAACTACAGAATAAATCAGTTAGTATCATACTCTTCCTTAGGTATCAGGGACTGGCCAGCTTATGCACTAAAGCATGATTTATTTTTTTTTAAACAAACCCAACATAACTATAGTTCTTGCCAACAAACTTACTATATTTCTCTCCTTGAGTTTATAATGTATTACATAGTCTACTGTATGCTCAGCATGCAATGCCTACAGAAATTGTCTTGGAACAAGTGTAATAAAACACACTGTGACATGCCACATGGGGTTACCTCTGCTGTAACATCACTCCGTTTCCCAGTTTGACATAACACATGATTTTGAGAGGACATAGGCGCATTCGAACATGACCAGAACAAAACTGTAACTGCAAGCCAGAGCCATAATGATTGGAGCCTAAACACATTTTTGTAAATAGCTTTAGTCAAAATTTTGCTTAGTCCTCAATTAATTTGAAAGCAAGGCAAAAAGAGCTTCACATCAGAGTAAAGCTCAGTTGTCTTAAAAAATATTGGGTGAGCTTCACATTTGGAGGTATTTCAGAAGAGCCCACATCCTACTCATGCACTTTTATAATAGCTTCAGGAGCAAGGCTGTCTCCTGTGCCAGAAGTTTGCTTCTACACAAAGTACAAGCAATACTTCACACTCCTGAAACAATATGCTATACACAATAACCAAAATGTTTAAGAATATTTTACTGCACAGCTCAGCCAGCTCTTAATGCTGAGGAGATACTAAACTCAGTTTCACATTCATCCCTTCACCAGTAGTTGCAGACTTAATTAATTTTATCTTAAAAATGTTGTGGGTTTTTTACCTGAATATTTGCATCACAGACAGATGGCTCAGGGAAGATAAACTTTGATGAATTTCAACATCTCTGGGACAAGATTAAAAGCTGGCAGGTATTGCTGGTATTCACATCACTCTTCTTCACAGCTTCTGCAGGGTAAAAGTCATGTAGGAAAACCAGAACTCTGTACGTACACTACAGCAAAAAGAAAGGCTAAAAAATATTGTGCATTAGCTTCTAAAATGAAAAGTAATGTCTCTCGTCATCCTACTTCACAGCCTAAGCAAATAGCCTGAATTTCTGAAGCTCCTGCACTTGAGGAGAGACTTTCCCCATAGGAATAGCACAGAGGCTTACAAACTGAAGAAGGAGAATGATGGGAACTAGAATCAGGCCTCAGAAATAGCTTAATTAGGACAATCAAGAGAAAGGATTAACAGCATAAACTCAAGTCAAAAAAGGAGAATCTCCAGGGGAGGGCTTTTTGCTTCCCACAGATTGGATCTAAATTATTTTACTTTGTAACTGAGAGGAACTCTGTGCTAACAATCCAGACTGCCCAGCAGCAGGAACATAAGGCATATGGCAAAGCCTCCAAGTGCCTAAGGCACACATCCTATATCCAGTCAGTGGCTACATGCAAGAGAAATAGAAGTTTTTATTACTACTGTGTATTTATTTTTTTCTTTTTCCAGAAAATTTTCAAGCATTATGACACAGATCATTCAGGAACCATTAACAGCTACGAGATGCGCAATGCAGTCAATGATGCAGGTATTTCTCAATGCACAGTGTCCAAAACCTTATTTTGTTTGATGTTATCACAGAGTTAGATAAGAAACACAGTGCTGCCTTGCAAAGACAGACCCTAGAGAAATTATAAAATATTTTTTTGCACCAACAGAGCTTTTCAAATATCCAAATGGCAAGCCTTGTATGTCTTGCCAGCCAAATAGATCTCTTCAGCTTCTCTTTAAATTTCCCATGAGTGATGCTCTGCTGCTTTAAGGATCTCCTACTTGGAGTCCTGCTGTTCAGGGAGTGCTGAAGACATTTGCTCTTACTTAAGCTGTGGATTCTTTATATTTGTGTAAGTAACAAACAGAGAACAGTGGAAAACCTTCAACCCAACTGTACAGGCACTGAAACCCAGATGGAGCAGATCAGTGCCGAAGTTTGCATCAGAGGCAATCAGATGAACGTTTATTGAGTCATGTTAATGTTTCTTAGGTACTGAGCCACTGTGGGTTCAGTCTCTTCTACCTGCACAATGAGAAGCAAGTATTTTTGCAAAACTTGCAGTTAGTGAAATTCATCCTGTAAAGAGAGACTTGACTTTTTTTGCTTGTCTCAGACACACTGGTGTGCTTCTTCCCCTGGAGAGCTCGTCTCCCTCTGCAAATGTCTTTATTAGCTCTCTGAGGGAGCAAGATGACCTCTTTATTCCAAAAATCTGTAGTATTATAAACCTAGATGGGATGATGTCAGTGACACTTTGTCTTCAGTAGTATTTTGGCACATCAAGGAACAGAAACAGATGGCTACCGTGTACTTTACCAAACATCAGTGATTGATCCTGTGCTAAAGACAAAACTATATCTGTATTTGGATTCCTGCAGTAGAAATATGGGTAATTTTTATTTTTCCAGGTTTCCGTTCTCACCAGGAAAGTTGTCAATGTAAAAAGAGAAAATATTTAAATACCTCGCACTCTGACTTTAGAACTAAGATGACATTTTACAGTAACAATTTCAGATCTTACAGCACATAGGCCGTGCATGACCTTGCATTTAGCCAACAAACAGCTGTACCCAAATTGTGACAGACCCTTCTGAGGCATGGTCACATGCTGCAGCATTCAGTGCCACAATTCAGTCACACCACACCAAGGGGTTGCCTCCTTGTCTATTTTTTTACCATTGTGTAATTGTGTTTTCATAGAAACTTCCTCCTGTGCTTCTGTTGCCCAGTTTTTGTTGATTTGCTCTCATCAGGCCCAGCTGAGCAGCACACTCTTTGGTGTCTGCTGCTCTCCTTTTCATACTTACAGCCTGAGGTAACTCACATGCTACTGGCCCTCCCAAATCATAATTTCAAAATGTTACTCTTGTTTTAAGAAAGCAGCTGGACACAGTGGAGCTCCTTTTAGCTTTACTTCACTTTATTAAACAGCTGCAGCAGGACCATCCAGCCTGAGCCTCAGCTGGGCCTGGGAAGCACCTATGGCCAAACCACTCCTGGACCAGCGCTTCCCCCAGCCACAGCCCAGCTGTGCCCTGTTTTTGCTCCTCTGCAGGGTTTCGGCTGAACAACCAGCTCTACGACATCATCACCATGCGCTATGCAGACAAGAACATGAACATTGACTTTGACAGCTTCATCTGCTGCTTCGTGCGCCTGGACGCCATGTTCAGTGAGTGGCTGCCCCGTTCTACTGCACCACCTCCCCTCCTCCCCCCAGGCACAGTCACAGAATCAGGGGTTCATACAATGGCTTGGGTTGAAAACAACCTTAAAGACAATCTTGTCCCAACACCTCTGCTGTGGGCAGGGACACCTTGCACTAGACCAGGCTGCTCAGGGCCCCATCATACTCTCAAAGCACTATTGCCTGTGTAGGGTATTACTAAAGATATGTGCTTAGGGAATCGAAAATATTACAGCTGTCTCATACAAGCATAAAAGAAACACTGTGTTTCTCCTTGAATGAGCTAAGGAAAAATACAGCAGGAACACTTGCTGGCCATGTAAGTAAATACCTGAGCAAGTTCGCATATCACAACAGGAGCACCATTTGGTTTGCTATCTGGGAATCATCTTTACATGTACAGTAATTTAATTTACTCCATATATTTTTGTTTCCTTGTTTTAGGGGCATTCCATGCCTTTGATAAAGATGGAGACGGCATCATTAAGCTCAATGTCCTGGAGGTAAACTGCTTTATGGCAGTATTTTTAACGCTATGTCACAATACTGAATTTTATTATTCATTGTACATGCTCTCAAGAGAGTTTGTCTGAATGGTAATCCAATTGATAAGAGGCCGCAAAACCTTCTAAAAATTTTGGTACCAATTTTACACAGAAAACATCCATGATCTACCAGCAACAGCTGCCATGTAAGACCCCAGTTGGTGCTGAAAGTCACAGCTGCAGATCCCTTATATCATCTTTAAAGCCTTTCAATAAACTTTTGAGATTTTTTTTTATGAGGCAATTTAGATCAAATACAGTGATATGGTGTTAAATGATAATGGAATTTCACATAGTTCTTTACCTTTCAAAAATCTCATTAAGAAGAATTAGAAAGTTTCAAAATAAAAGCATGTTCTCTGCTACAGAGACCACTAAAAAAACCCTTCACTTTTTGCAAGAGAAGGAGAAATACGAGCAAGAGACTCAAGAAAAAATTCTCCACTGCCACTAAGTGACAGCAAGCGGCCGCCTTCCAGCTAGAAGAGGGTGGTGTCTCAATACAATTTTTTGGAGGACACCAACAACTCTTCCATCCTTTAACTCTTCTTTCAGTGGCTGCAGCTCACTATGTATGCGTAACACCGGAGCCAGTGGCCACCTTCTCAAGAACAGGCTCAACACTTCTGAGTAATGAGCACCATTCACCCCGAGGGCAAACAAGAGCACTTCCTAATTATGTGATTCACTTGCCAAGATAAACAGCGCATGGGAATAAGCCCCTGGAAAAAGAGACAACCATACTCTAGCAGGCACAACAGTGTGCATATTCTGTAACTACTTTTATAGCATCCTGACATTTTTCTTTTGGGCAACATGGATTAATTTACTGATGACTGAATTAAGCTTTCTCTGCATGGTAAAGACATGGAACATACATTGTTATTCTGCTTGTGCTGACAACTAGAAAGGTTTTCCCTCAAGTCAGGTGAAACTGGAGCTGTATCTAACTGTGAAAGTCAGAGGTGTTTACTGCCACCTTGTAATTAGTCATTCTCTGTGCCCTGCTTTTGGTATTATCCTTTCAGACTCTTTGTAACATTTACTGAATATTTCACATGAGATTGTGCTAATTACATTAGTATTACACAATCACATTGTTATAGATTAGGCTGTGCCAGCTGGATCTCTGCCGTGCTAAAATGTGACGGTAAGACATGACAGACTGCAATACCAAAGTACAGCTTGATCTAGTGCCTCAACAAAACTATCAGAACTGAGAAATTTTTTCTCATTTTTAGTATGCCCATGAGATATTAATTACACATTTGGACATTCTAAGTGTTTTTCACTGTAACTGCATTCTCCATAACTTTGAGAAACTTGTTTACCATTCAAGGTAGAAAACCTCTTATACATACAAATCTGTTTATCTACACACACGCGCGCGCGCGCGCGCACACACACATACACACACACATTTCCCCCACCCCCTAGGGCCCTATTTCCCAACAGTACTCTGTATTTCTTTATTGCAAGAGGTGATTTGTTGCAGAATCAAACACAATGTCAGCATGACCACTTCGAAAATATTATTACAATGTGCAAGTGAAATTATTTAATTGAACCAAAAATAAAAACAACTGGATTTTGGCCTAAGCTTTTTTGGTTTTATTTTGAAAGAACAGATGAAGATGAAACATTGAGCACTCTTCCATCATTCTCCTGAATATACAGCAGCTTTTTGAGTTTTATGGCAAGCGTGAAATCAGCTTAATATCTCAAACACTTGCCAGTTTACTCCTTGAAAGCTTTGGAAAAAAAAAAAAGAAAGCATTTGAGAAGTTGAGAGGTTCCCTTGTTATCAGCCTAAAGGATGACAGGCTTTCAGAAGTGGCCAACCCTTTTTCTATATAAAAAATGGAAGAAAAACCAAAACATGCAAAAGGGACCACATTTTGTCAGAAGAACCTTCTACTTAGTTCTCTAGTGGTGAAAAGTAGCAAAGCAATCGACTACTGTAAAGCAAAATTTTAAAAACAAATCATAGCATCCACTCAAAGTTATTCTGGTGAGTAGCACATTAACTGAAAGGTCACTACAACAGAAAATGTTTTGACTAAAGTTCTTAATGTAGTCTTGCACTGTAACTTACTCTGAAAGAGTAAGAAAATCCTATAGTTTTCTAAAGAAAAGTTTTATTCTCCTTTAAATTCTCTCTATTCTACTTTTGTTTTAACACAAATAATTTTTAAGATGACTGGAACACTCAGAGCCCCAGCTTCCAGTCACGCATTATCTCCACTAAGCTACTATTACAAAAAGTATGGCAGAGATGCTCTGAGTTGGGATGGTCAGAGAAAAACCAAAATCTATCAGTCAAAAGATCAAAATCAGGATTTTTAATTGGCAATTCAAAACCGGTCCTTAAAGTCCTGGTGAGTGAACTACCAACTTCCCTTGCATCTGGCCATGAAGCAAGGCAGTCAGTACATCATCTTGGAGGCACCAGCTGGGTGGCCAGTTTCCATTTCCCTGCCAAATGACTAGGTCTGAGATTCCTGCACACTTGTAACATTCCTGCCAGTGCTGGAGCTTCAAAGTGGTTTGTCTGATTTTATCCAGACCTCTTAAAATAGGAAAAAAATCCAGAACAAAGTCAAGTTCTACCAAATCCTATGAAAGAATCATTCTATTTAAAATAAAGGAGAATCAGACTGACAAACCACAACAATATAAAGAACTTTATTTTTTTCTCTTCTTTTTTCTTCTTTTGCCATGTAAAGTTTCATTATTACACTCACAGCTTTGTACCAAAGTGAGAAAAGAAAACCAGGGTCAATCTGTGCACATGTTCTACAGAGTTTAAATTACCACATATTTAATCAAGTTGTTTTATTTCACTTCCATTCTTCAAAAAGACTGTTTAACATTACAGGAAAATTAAACTTGAGAAGCTGATAGGTGCATACAACAGAATTTATACCTACACAATTTATTCTTTGAAGACTAATTATTTTACAAACAGTAGCTGAAACCGTTTCCTTATCCTCCCTCACATACTCTGCAACTCTGGACAACTTAGGCTGTTTAAATTATAGTACCATACAAGCCTGAAAACAGAGTCACCTGTACCTGTGTTTTAATTCAACAGAAGGGGAAAAAAAATATTTTCCCAACAAAAACATTTTCCCTGGCATTTATTGCAAGTTTGCAGTTATCATTTACCTTGATCCAGCATGATTGTACAGTTTGAAAATGTGCATTAAGAATTGCACAACTTCAAACACACCACACAGCCAAGCTCCTGCTATTTTGCAGAAGTCAACTTATGTGCTGACAATATGTTTAAAGTCTGTAATCCACACATAAGTGACACAAGGCAAACAGAAGCTGGGATATTTAATGCATCTGTGTACCAACGGATCCAGCATTTTTCCCCCATCCCCCTCCACGTACAGAAGAAGCGGCATTAGGCCATAGAGTATTCTGCACTGCCAGAGAGCTGTATTTTTCCCTGCATTTGAAAGAGAAAGGAGAAGCAAATATGGACCAATCCCAAAAGGCCCCACCATACGTAGTCAACCATATAGCAAGTCCAGAACTCATTATTTAATATTTGACTAATAAAAAACTCCCCACAGCTAACCACAAAATAAACCTTCAGTCTACTCACTCTTTCACCCACAACTTCTTACTTGCATAAAAAAACCAAAACAAAATCAAAAATAAATAGTCCTGAAACTGGCTTCAGACATGCAATACTGCTTTTCATGCAAGTGTTACTCTGTTAAATTTCACAAATAGTTCACCTTCCCAAAGTCATTACACTCTTAGACTGGAGGTATATCAGGAGTCAAAACTCTTAAGTTTCAAGACCAGAGAGAATCTCATTAATGAATACTGCCAATACATTAGTTCGGCATCTCTCTTCTGCAATTGCCTACAGAAGAAGTGAATGGCCAACAGTGAAATCTGCACTGAATACCACCTGAACAAATAGGAACCTCTCCACAGAATTCCAGAGAAGCCTGGAGATTTTCACAGCTGCATAGTTTCATAGCAAATCCTTTCAAGATATCCTCATGACAAAGCAGTGCAGCATTTTCTTCTGAATCCCTAAGGACTTTTAAAAATTGTTTATAATAAATGAAGCAAAATTTTTCACTCATGCAGCTCTGCTATTTTCCCAACTCTTATCTATTTTAAGATTCTTACAATATAGCTAAAATGACCTGCAAAGTAGCAAAAAACCACCACTGCTAAAGCTGGACTTCAGAAGCCCAGACTTCTCAGGAGGACTGTTTTCGAGGACAGATTAGGAAATATGATGGACTACGAGAAAAAGAAAGACTTTTTCCACCAAACAGAAAAGATAAACTCAGCAAGCAATCAGGAATGCAAATAAAAAGTGTAATAACTGTGTTTGTTGCAACAGCGAGATCTTTACGCATTGCTGAAAACAGCTAAAAGAATGTGAAGAATCACAATGAAGAAGTAACAAAATCTATTCTCACACACCATTTTTCAGAATGCTACTATTGCCCCACATGCTTGTCCTTGGGACATACCTCCGCATCTTCACTTCAAGCACAGTCCAGGAAGGACAGCTTGAGACATCCACATTGTTTATGCCATGCTTACATGCTCCCTCGTTGTTCAAAAAACTTCCAGAAGAACTCCTGAATATCAGCACTTTCAGAAATGGTTTAAGTATTATGCAGTCTTCTGCTTTTAGGTCATTAAAAAAACCAAACACTATCAGAGACTTCAGAGCATTACAGCCTCCATCAGAAAACATTTACACTGCCTAAAGATTTCCCTCAACCTGATTCTCTATTGAATTGCTTCATCCACAGACTACAGAAAGAAAGAAAGATAAAAAAAACACCTAACATCCCCAAAAACCAAAACAAGAACACTCTCAAAACAGCCTGAAGTCTGAGACACATATTGGGGCTTTTTTCTATCCACAAACATAATTAAAAAAACCAACCAAAAACCGGAAACAAATCACCACAAAAGCACTGGAACCTCAGAGATTCCCATGTCTTTGAAGTAGGATGCTACTGCATCTCCTTCATATTTTTTTCCTGTCCCACAAAAAACATCATCAATGTCAAGCAATTACAAAGAAATGCTTGTCCACTAAGATAATACAAAACCAGTGTACTTCAGAGAAGGCCCTGAAGTTCCTCCATTTGATGGCAGTGGAACATCCATGGGGTTCCCTTACTTTCTTTGCCTAAAAAGGCTTCTTCATAGTCAAAGAATGGGGCTATAAATCTTATTTGGTCTATGGCTGGCAAGTCTCAAAGTAGTGGTGAAAGAGATGCCTCATAAAAATAGTACATTAAATTTTTTTGAAAAGCCCTGGATTTATTTATAAGAAGCTCAGTTTGACACTGGTCTGTCTTCACATGTTACAGTTTAAGGAAACTCTGCTTATTTTAACCAGAGCAGCAAGTTAAGCAAAAGTGAACACAAAGCTCCTTGCTGGACTAGTCTCAACGTTAAACTGGTGTCATTATGGGAGAGAGGATCTCAAGTGCAAGAAGTACATTTTACTGAACTTCACAGGTGAAGTGTTCCCCATCAAGGGACACCTGCAGAGGAATTCCCTTCTGCACTGGTCTCTCTGTGGTACTTTCTGCACATTAGTAGAAACAAGACTTTCACATGTGATATGCATTTCGTATCCTCAGCTTCTGCTTGAGTACTTTAGATGTTAAAATTCTGCTCAATTCTTTCCAGTTGAGATTTTGTGAACTTGACATAGCCCAAGCTAATTAAGACAGTTAACAACAGAAACAAAAAACTGCCTAAGTGGATGCACATAGACAGGCAGTGCCTTTGCATTTCTCTTAGTTTGCTATGCCATGAAGATATGGGACTGCAAAGCTCAGTCACTAAGAGTCCAAATAAAATCAGGAATCCAACTATGGTGTTGTATCAAGATAGTAGTGGTTATGCTGGTCTTTAACTAGAACAAACCAGACACCACTTACTCTTTCCTGTACATAAAGACCTAAATTTAAAAAGACTAAGATTGCAAAGCACATGAGTAGAGCCACTGTTCTGGCTGTTTTGCTGCTACTGACATAATTCTCAAGAAATAACTGCTGTCCCACAAATAAACAAAATACATCAGGAGGTATGGTATCTATCTCTGCATATATTGTGCCAGTTATAGCAATTTTTACACAAGGAATAAAAAATAAGTTTCAATTAACATTAAAAAAATTAATTTATTCCAGTCTCCATAAAATACCTTTTCTTTCTAAGAAGAAAGTAAAAATGTACAGCAGAAATGCAGGTTACATTTAGAATTTGTGATATTCTGGTTTGCAGAATTTTATCAAAATCAGCTAAAAAATTGGATACAACATAAAAACAGACATGTCTTAGACGTTTAACAGGCTTCAAGTTGAGTTCGCAAACACGAGCACCTATTGGAATCTAAGTTCTCAACGCCCCTCTGGATTTCCCAAAAACTATACATCTTAAAACAAACAAACAAACAAAAAACCACCAGAAAAAAACCCCAAACAACAAAAACTGAGGCAGAAAAGAGGAGGGAATATTATTGTCTGTTAATGAATTAAAAAGTTGCAAGAATTTGGGCTAAATCTTAATTGACCAGCCTTGCTTCTACAGAGTGCAACGCAACCTGCAGTCTCCACAGCAACGTATTTCAGCCCCACTCAGTTTTTACATTCCAAGTGGGAAAAGAAAGAGGGAAGACTGGAGAAAGAAACAGATGTTATTTGGAATAATTCTGACATATAAAATTACTTCCCAATGTGGGAGGTGAAAAGCTTCATGAGTCAATCCTGCTGTCATCCTCAGCATGTCTTTCAATGTGTCCTACAGCATCCTAGAAAAAAACAGAGAAGTCAATTAAACAATCATCATCATCACAAAAAACCCACAGAAAACTTTGCAAAAGATTCTTGAAGCCTTGGTGAAAGTGGAATTCTAAATAATATACATTTGTTTGGCTTAAAGCTTCTAAAAAGCTATTAAATCACATATATAAAGTATTTATAATTTAAGGCAAATAAAACCCAGTTTTTTCTGACTAGAAGAGCAAATCAAATAAACACATCATATCCAAAGCCAGTGCTTAAAGAGAAATTAGGGATTCTACTTCGATTTCTTAGTTCTCAAAGAAACCTCCTTCCTTCTCCATATTTTGGAAAGCATTCAAAAGAAGGTAGTTTATATTGCCAAGGAGTAAAATGTGTATTTTACTAACAGCCCTCCTTACACCCACCACCCTTTCCACTACCCCTTCCACATCGCTTAGCCCAACCCATGCATTCTTAATTTTTTCCCAATCTGAGCTAACTGTTGCTCAGAATTTTATCCACTATTTATTTAAAAATTGGTTTTGCTAACAATCTCACATGAAAAATATACAGCATCATCATCTGGAACAATGAAAGGGGTAGTGATGGATAAGAATTAAAGGGATAAAAACCTGTTTTCAAGGCTGATGTTTGTTCATTTTAAAAATATCTTTTTCCTACAGAAACTTACTAATATCTTGAGTACAACTTCTTTAATATTTTAAGAATCTTACCATTTCCACATATTTTACAATCAAACTGTTTTAAACTGATGAAACTGTTTTAAATGGACCATATCTCGTAGCTGCACTTTTCATCTGTCACAGGCTGAAGTGAATCCCGCAAGCCCTGTACAACTGTAACTGTACACAGTTAAGTCTGCCAAGACTAGAAAAATTTAACCCTTTTTAAGAGAAATAGGATCAAGTTGCACAATTGTGGTGATATAAAGTACTTTGTATTACCAAATACAACCACATTATTTCAACCACGTACCTGCTTGGAACCTTTCCTGGAAGTAAAGAAAGCGTCACAGTTCTTCCAACGACATTTCAGGGTCTGAAAATTTGGATTGGTGTGGTCAGTTAGCAGGTGTTGTTTCAGATGGTCCACAACTCCAAAGATCAGTGAACATCCATGCCACTGGTAGAAAAAACATACCAGAATAAGCCAGGGAAATAGAATTTTAGCTAATCCTTTTATTGTTGCAACTTCACAATATTCTTCCAAAACTGCTAACACACATGACAACTCCTGTAAGTTTTTTATCTTATTATTGCATTTCCATTTTCAATGGTCTCTATTCCTTTAATTACAGTTTACAGAAATTCTTCCTGCCTCTATCCAAGCCTAGACTATCAGCAGGAATGACAGGAGGCAGACAGGAACTAAGTCTTTACAAGATTTAAGCTTACCTGTGACAGTCATTTGGAATTTAATTAAACTTATTTAGCAGAGCAAATCAGCTTGTCTGTGTCACTCAGGTGAAGTTTTTGGTTTTAAACAGCTACATGTCACTATTTAAAAACTGCCAGAAAGAAAAATAACTTAAACTATCAACTTGTTCCACAGCATATATATATACACCAAAGACAACGTAAAATTGAACTCATGATATACGTACATTTAAAAAGTACATTCACATTTTTTAAAAAATAATGAATTATAATAAATTAAATGTCAAGCTATCCAAGACTAAATGAGTACAGAGACCACCCCCAGGAAATTCTATAATAAAGGAAGGTTACACATTTTGCTCCTTACCCAGCAACGATAATTTTGCATCAGATTAAGCCTCACAGCTCTGACACTGCCATCATAGCATCCAGTGTAGATCTGTAAAAGAAACATTTGTGGATAAGCAAGCTGGGAATAAAAGAAAAAAAAATGAAGTAAAACTTTGAAGGAGGCTTCAGTGTAGAGGGTATTAGGTGAAAAACAATAAATATCAACAGGCAAGCTTCTTTATTTAAAAAATGATAATAGCCTAATAGTTTACAAAAACCTACTAGTGAATAAGAAATGTTTCCCTAACCTCTATTGTTGATAGTGTCATGTGTATAACAGTTCAGAAAACTTTAAAATATATTTTATGTTACTAGTCAGTAAAATTAAAAAAAAATTAGGTGTAAATGTCAAGTTGAATATATTTCTGGGGCTTAACCAGTTATATGTATATCAAAAAAGGATAGAGAGGAAGGTTGAAGAAGAACATCAGAAATTCAAAAAGACTGATGCAGATTCTGAAAAGGAAGGCAAAATGACATCTTGAATACCATTTTTGTTTGGCAGATGCTCCACACAAAACTATCCTTTTGAAAGAACAGGATGCTAGACATTTATAATCCCATAACAATGATTCATTGTTAAAAAAACTCCTTGCATAATACAGAAAACTCTGCAAGCTAAAGAATCCATTTGTTATTTTTATTAATTTCAGCTCTTGGAAATTTGCCACTAGGATGCAGCAGCCAATCTGTTGTGTGTAAGGAGACTACACTTTACTACTAAGACTACTACAGAAAATTATAATCTTTTGCTTGTCACTAAGCCTCTTACCTGAACACTTCTTTGATTTGAGAACACCCACAACAGACTACTGGTGGGGGACAGTTCAAGCCTCAGATTCTAGTCACGTGAGATGTGATGCTTGGGTAGTATGTATTCCAATTAGTAGGAAATCAGTTCTGTTGGACTTCATTTTTCTGTTATTAGAGATCACTAATTTACCTTTTGTTTTATAATATCAAAGAAACTTTGCAAACAAATCCCTACATATGCAGACAAATAAGTGCTTTAATGACTATTTTAAGAAATGTGTATCCAGAAGTGCTTCTGAAACTTATCTTGCAGGGCGGATGCATGAAGAAACCTGTGCACCTAAATCAACTGCGCATCTTCGTTTACATTCTATCAAAGGTTACTAGAGGTTTGACTGTGGGTCAAGTTTTTCTCTGACATCTGTGTGATTCCCTTGAGTAACAGTCAAACAGGATCGACACTTGAAAAAGAGGAACTATTTTACTATTTCTGGACACTTCATTGTAGTCATCACTGTAAAAAGAGCTATTGTTTTAAGACTACAGTAAGCAAGAAGGTAATTTTTCTCCAGACAATAATATTACATAAATATAAAGCTGTTACAGCAACTTGACTTTTTGGCTGCATTTCCAAGTTGTTCTTAGTCAAATAACAGGTTGATTTCTTTATCCGAAAAAATTAAACTGTCTTGTATATGCCTGTGGCACTTACAACCTTCTCTTTAAGAGCAGTAAAAAGAAGGAAGTTACCATGCTCTTGTGGATGGTCATACACATGATCATATCTGTGTGGCCTCCATAGACTTGCAAGCGGTCGTGCGACTTGAAAGAAACAGAAACAGACATTTAAAGCAGGACATTCAATAGCCATTTTTCACAGACATGCAAAGGATAATGCTTACAAAAGCAGTTTGCTTGGTAGCAACTAAACTCCTCTGGTGGATTCCAAAATTAATAGCCACCTTGTGACTCTTTTTGTCCAACTAAGCACTTGGTCTTTCAGCAGATAAAACTAACATTTCCACCTTTTTCAGAGCTGTCATTGTCTTAGGTTCTAAAGAAATGGTTTAAGTTATATTCTTTAAAACCCATGTATTTTGGCTGGTGACACAACTATATATTCTGAGTGACAGCAAAGAGAGGGATAGGCCAGAAACCAGTAAGCACAAAGATGACTTCTATTTGACTTCAAAATAATTAATTAAGGCATTTTAGGTAAATGTCATTAGTAACCATCTATTTTCTTACCTGTAGTTCATAAACACGAACAAATTTATCCAGACATGCTGTCACCATCACTTTCCCAAGAATGTTCACAACAGTCACTGCATGGTTATGGCCCTTATAGATTCGTACCAGCTCTCCAGTCTGCATCAAGAAAAAGCAAAGGTAAACAGGTGTTTGGTTTTTCTTAAACAACAAAACAGCTTTACTTAACCCAGAGAGGGTAGCTAGCTTCAATGCTCAATACTCAAAAATGGAAAACCCCTTTATTACACTTCCACTTCCTATGAAGGCACTTCTAGATTATGATCAAATATCATTTTGTTTTCCCATCTTATCACGGAGCCATTCCAATAGTTACATATTCCCATCCACCTTGCAACTAGTACCATGCTATTTGTACCAGCAGTATTTAGTTAGCCACAAGGATCAGTGAGCAAATCTAGCTAAATACACAGAAATATATTTTTTTGTCAATTAAAATTTACCCCTGATAAATTTCTTAATCTAACTTATTGCATAGCTACATGAACGCTTCTCCTACAACTGTGGAAAGATGATGTAAAAGAGGGAAAGAGTGGCAGGCTAGAGATAGCTTTTGAACCATCTAGTTTGGAACACCATTCCTCATGTTTTTCCTGTAAAAAGAAACTCTTCCCCCAGCACAGTATCTCACATGGGTTTGCTTTCAACCCTTTCCATATTATCAGCACATTTTTAGTAATATTTGCAAAAGCAAGAAGCCCATTAAAAAGGCATTGCATATCATGTGACAAGAGTCGGCATGTTTATGTACTCTTCACATATCTTCAGTTAGCTACAGTGCATAGTCACATTAACAAAATCATGAGACTTCCTTTTCTGGAAATTATTTGCTCCACCAGTGAAAAATTCTGAAAATACTGACTTTATAGCATAGGAATTCACTGCCTTAATAGCAAAAGTCATTCCATCCTTATATATGGGACTTACATGAATGTTGTGGGCATGGACAGACTGATCACTGGAGCCACTGAATACCAGATCATTCACAACCTTACAAAAAAAAAAAGTTTTATTTTTTGTAACATATTGAAATGGGCAAGTGAAATATTAAGATGATGTTCAGCTCAGAGTTGTACTGTAGTACTTCCTAAATTTGACAGACTTCAAATCAATGGAGAATATGAAGAAAAAGCATGCACTGAGTTCTTTACCTGAGCTAGCAAATGTATTATAATATCCTAACTATGACTTTTGACACTTTGCAACTGACATATGAAGCTGTTAACTTGCAGTCCACCAGGCTAATTCATTCTACCTATGGACAATTCTCAGGCACCGGTCAGCAGCAAATCAGGGACCAAGCAAACTGAACGCAGAATGCTGCTCTGCACGTGCACAGTAAAGCCCACTGTTTCCTGAAATTTTGGATATGCTGTGTACTTATATTCTGCTCATGTAAGAAAAACAATGCTCCTAACTAGTACTACTCTAGGAAGAAAGCTCACCAGATCCATCATGGATCAAGAAGGGACCACGGTATGCTGTCACTGAAGAAGGACTAGGACAGTCTGCAGGGCAAAAAAGGCTGTGCCACCGCACTACAATAAATAAAGTGACAAACACAATTTATGGAAGTCATCACCTATCTGTTACATGATAGTGGTCACACCAAAACAGTCAGACAAGCACATGTTCCATCTCATAATTTCAGGAGCCAGAAACCTGTGAATAAGTTAGTGATTCTTCTATTAAAAAAGAATACTTCTTGAGTTCATTTTTTCCAATTTCCTCTGAGGTTTGTACTATCAGGGTACATGAAGACTAGCTTCACCTTTTCCCCAACTTTCCTTCTGTTGGCAAACTCACATTTAAAGATCCCCTAAATCTGCTAACAAATGAAATAAACGTGCTTTCTACATAGGTCTTGCACTTGGATCACAACAACTCCATGCAACACTAGGCTTTGGGATGAGTGGGTGGAAAGCTGCCTGGAGGAAAAGGACCTGAGGATGCTGGTTGACAGTGGCTGAACATAAGCCAGCAGTGTGACCAGGTGGCCAAGGAGGCCAATGGCATCCTGGCCTGTATCAGAAATAGTGTGGCCAGCAAAACCAGGGCAGTGATTGTCTTCTGGTACTCAGCACTGGTGAGGCCACACCTTGAGTGTTGTGTTCAGTTTTGGAAGGACATTGAGGTGCTGGAATGTGTCCAAAGGTAGGCAACAAAGCTGGTGAAGGGTTTAGAGCACAAATCTTATGAGGAGCGGCTGAGAGAGCTGGGGTTGTTTAGCCTGGAGAAAAGAAGGCTCAGGGGAAACCTTATTGCTCTCTGTAACTACCTGAAAGTAGGTTGTAGTGAGGTGGGGGTCAGCCCCTTCTCCTAGGTAACAACAGCCTTAAATTGCACCAGGGGAGGTTTAGAATAAATATTAGGAAAAATTTCTTCACTGAAAGGATGGTCAGGCATTAGAACAGGCTGCTCAAGGAAGTGGTGAAACCACCATCCCTGAGTGTTCAAAAAACATACATAGATGTGGCAACTGGGCACATGTGATATGGCAGCCATACAGAGACAATTTTCCTACCAGATTACTCAGTTTTTATAATTTAAAACAGAGAAATCCTCTATTTCCTATCGCAATCTGCTCACTAGTAGATGAAGAAGAAAATACACATAATTTTAAGCATTCTTTGTCAAATACGTTGTTTTCAGAGACACTTGCCTTCATGCAGAGTATAGTCTTGCTGTGACCTTCCAGGGTTCTGAGAAGCAGTCCGTTCCGTGCATCTCGCACGCTGATGGTGCAGTCATAGGAACCCACTACCAACAACTTGCGTGCTCCTTCCTGAGCTGTGGCTAGACAGCTCACTGCTCTAGGGCCATGGCATTCAAAGGTATCAACCTGTTTATTATTCTGTTGGGGGAAGAAAAAAATGATATTTAAGAATTAAAACTTTGCTATGTCACTGACTAGACCATTGAGTCCTTTTTGTATTGTACTTGTTGAAGCATCTGATTTCAGTTTAGTAACCCAATTTCACCAGTTGCATCTTAACAACTAAGTTTCCAAATCAAGGAAATAACTCTTTATGTTAGGCTACAATTTTCTGTCTTTTAAAAAAAATATTTAATTATTTAGCAAAAGTCCGGTAGATCCTCTTGCTGAGTCAGAACAGTGAAAGGAAACAGTGTTATGAGAAAAATGCAAAACAGGATAAATTTGTAAGGATAAATCTGAGAAATTAAGTCTAGAATCCATGAAAAGAATAATCAGAAAAAATAGTTCATTTAAATAATAATTCTTATTCACTTTTAAACATCATGGGGACTGCTGATAAAACCTCTTTGCCAGAAAAACATGTGACTCTCTTTTATAACTGCAAAAGGAGTAGGCAAAACCAGCAACACATTAAAGTCTCTCACACTACTTTGAAGGGCAAGGAGGATTCACAAATAATCAGCTGTGTCAGAAATGACACAGGGCTGGTAGAGCAGGAGGAACCTTAAGGAAAAACATAACAATATCACAGCTAAAAGAAAGGTAACCAAAGGGACAGGGGATGTGATAGCTTCATGCACAGACAAAATAAAGGACCAAAAGGGGCCAACAGTGACCATTTTTACCAAAATACTTCCATTACAAATACATTTACTACTCTAGAGAAAGAATGGAAAGAAACACAATGTGGAGAGAAACAGCATCACGACAGGCTTTTAGGTGCCAATATTTAAACTAACCTTTATGCTGAAAGTAACCACAGTGCCATTTGCAAGGCCTGCATAAAGGATCCGCCATCTACTGTGTAAACAGAGCACTCGATCTTCCAATTTAAATTGTTCCATACACTCTTTGGTCTGGCAATAGAAAGAAGTGTTTAAAGCTTTTCATTAAACGAAAACAATTCAGGGAAAAAAAGCCTGAAGTGAATGATGGTTTTCACCTATAAGCTGCATTTTTTAAATCAAGAGAGCTGGAAAAAAAAATCTGACAATCTGGTGTCACATGGCAGTTTGATCCTGGTTTTAATCAGGAACATTTCTCAGACTTGGCTGTACTTCAGAAACCAGTTATAATCCTAAACACTTTATTCTATTCAGGACCTCTAACGTATATAGAAAGTTAGACTATGGACTATATATGTATATATGGAAACCATCCTGTACATAGCTGAGGTTGAGGATTCCCCATAGGGAACTTAAGAGTTTAAAACCTCTGGCAATTTGCTCCCTGAAGCAGATATTTGCTTTCTAGTCCTTCAAGTCACAGGTTGGACAAGCCTTCTTATCATTTACCCTCAAACATCCAGCTTCAGGAAGTCTCAGTCTGCCTATTTCATCTGCCCTTGGAATAACAGACACCTGTTGTCTCTATAGCTGCTCTACAGCTAGAAAGAGAACAGAGAGCAGTGCCTTCCACAAACAATGAAATTAGACATATTCCATAAGCAATAAAGTTAGAAATACAGCAAGACAAATATGATATTCATGGCTAAACAACCATTCTGCACTTTGGTGTTGCCAACATTTGGGATCATGTCATGCTGTTTTGGCAAAAACTCTACTGACAAGCTAGCCAAAGGATTTGGGCAGTTAATCAGTTAATACTTTGCTGTTTCATTTGTGTGGGGAGGGGTTTCTGCTCTACTCTATGGTGGTATGAAGTAGGGCTTACGTCCAGCTTATATGGGTTTAAAAGGCTTTTTTAATTTATATTTGTATAGAAACACTTGCATAAAAATGAGATATATGTTAACCAACACAGAGTTTGAGTACCTTGATATTGTAACAGTTGACAGTGTGGTCGCTTGAGCCAGTGTAGAGTGCAGCATTCTTCCCGTTTGTCTGAGTAACCAGAAGGCAGTTCACTTTTGAAGTATGTCCTTCAAAGATGGCCACACACTTCCTGCTCTAAAAAGGAAAGCATAGTGTCAGTGTAAACGCCCATAATACCTCTCAGGATATGTGCGTAACAGAATAAGGAAGGACAGCTAAAAAAAAGCAGGACACATACAGCATTCTATCTCCCCTTGCCTCTCCCATAGGCAGAACGGGTTGGGGAGGGAGAGAAGAGAGTTTTGAAGAAAAGTATAGTATAAAATAAATTACGTGCTTGAAAAAGCAGCTGCTTCCTTAGCTACATAGTGAGGCTTCACAAAAAACAACCTTTTGATTGCAATTAACACCATTCCCACAACCTTACTTACAACAAGATTGTAGGCACAAACAGTTTTGTCTGCTGAGCAGGTATACAACAGATTCCCAAAAATCTGAATAGCATTCACTGCAGCCAGGTGTCCCTCAAAGGTTCCCTCTGTAGGTTCTTCGTCCTCACCTGGCTCCGAAGACACTTCTGTAGGACAGAGATAAATGTATTTTGATTATGGGAACACTTTTAAGCAAACACACTACTGTTGTTTGTATTGTCAACCAGCAGAACTATTTTGTGGGCTCAGGACCTTAAAGTTAAATTTAATTGTGGGTCCCAGCTGGAGTGTGAAAGCGACAGAAGGCAATATAAAATGCTAGAAAGACCTTATATGACATTAAGTCCAGAAATATCTTTAAAATAGAAAAATGGTTGTATTATTGTTTTTCCTACAGCTCTACAGAGACTGTGGAACAGAAGTGTTTGTGTGGGAGGGGGCAGAGGGCTGTGGAGGAGTCAAGGCACAAAGCATTCAATGAGAGATGATGTGAGTAGATGTCACTTCCCACTTCAGTTTTGAGTGCAGGCTTTTATCCTCAAGGCAAAATTCCCCTCTGGAAGCAGTTTGATCAAGACTTAAAGTCCTGCACGATACCACATACTAAGTATCAGCAGGAAAGTATAAAAGATATACCTGAGGAGTTCTTTGATCCTCTCAGTGATGATATGGAAGTCTGTGTCTCAGCCACACTGCAACAAAAATAAAAATTAGCAAGATTGGACTTTGCATGTTCATTTTCAGACAAAATACTGGTGTAAGTAATATTCCAAAACACAAGACTGCACTTAGTACAAAATATGCTGTGACAGATAAGCTCAAACACAAACTTCCCATGAAGGGCAGCCTTGTTCTTGTATTAAGAAAAATTAATAGGTAACAAAATGCGTTCATTTGTTGACCAAAAAAGCCAAGTCAGTTTTTATTTTCCCTCTTATGTCACTCCTAAATGAAATAAAAAGTCACTGATTTTGTAAGACTTTCTAAGTAAAAACAAAAAAGGAAAAAGCGAAGCCTCATCAATATTGTATAAAAATAGTTTTGAGAGGTCTACAATAATCTCACCTTCTTTTCCCATCATTCCTATAATTTGTGCCAATTTCACTGGTGGAGCTCACTTCATCATAACCAGAGCAAGATGCCTCTAGGAGTGCTTGATCCACAGAGCTGCGTGAATCCCTCTTTGATGGACTGTCTGGTTTCTCATCTCCTGACTCTGATGAACCAACATCAACCACCTCACACTGAGGTGCTGAAACTTCCACTAGTTCCAGAGAAGCATCACTGTCATTCTTATCTTTGTTTCTTGCTCTTTGAGCAGTAGCTCCATCCTCCTCTCTTGGAGAAGTAGATGTAGTAACTTTTTCTCCTTTAGAAACCTTTCCCTTGACTTTCCGGACAGGCTTGGAGTCAATCATATCCTGCTCTGTATCACTGTTCTCTGGCACATGGGCTGCCCTCAGAGTTTTCTTCTTCCTTAACCTTCTCCTCCTCCTGTTCCCTTTTTCTGCTGGGACTACAGTGGCTGCCAAGTGTGGCTCAGATGGTTCTGCTGACAATTTGGGGGTTTTATCCATTGGCATTCCTAGGAGGCTTGAATGCTTTGAAAGAGAAGTGCTACACTGATGCAATAAAAATCCTTCAGCTACTGTATCATTTGCCTCGCTCTTGCTGAAAACAGACAGTGATTGAAGAGAAGGGTTCTCAGGGAGTCCAGACTTCACTCTGTCTGCAGCAGGCTTGTGGACATCTTGATTAGTGTGTTGGAAACAAGATATCAGCTCTGATAGGGACATGGTTGCAGAGATAACTGGATACACTGAAGTTTTCTGGTTGGTCTCCTCTGAAGAAAGCAGACGAGCGTTACATTCAATCTGTACAGCAATAAATATTTATGCAAAATGGCTCTCCCCGCATTTTTCCATTTACACTTAATTGTGCGTGTAAAGTACATATTCCTACATGTTGGAAACTATGCACATACAGATTTGCTATTTCAGTCAGCTATCCAGCCTTTAAAAAACATAGCTGGGGAATAAAATGTTTATCTGTGTAGCCAGAAGCAAAGGAATGGCGCACATCATTCAAGTTGCTGGCCGGCTATATGCTTTTAAAGTTCTGACAATCTCTGGTGAATCCTACATGAATGCTACCACCCCTCTCCGTGTGCTCCCTTACCAGCTGTCACAACTGCTGTAGTAATGATGCATGCCAAGCACGACTCAGCTGTTCACTGACACAGTATGAAGACCTTGTGCTGAACCCATCTGAATTACTTATTTCTACCAAGTTACTTGGACCTAATTCTAGGTTGATGAGTCATGCACAACCCACTCTGCAGCATTGTACCATATCCAGGGAATGGCAGCACTGTAAGCTATGAGGGTAGGCTTTAGTTAGTTGGTTTACTTAACTTAGTTAGTTCATCTGTGGTGGACTATGCAATGGGGCAAACATACTCTCCCTGTCATTTATTTTAATTAATATGAATCAAAGAATGCAATCCCTCAACTGCCCTTAGTAAGGGCAGCATCTAACAGCTGTTTCCTGCACCTTAAAATTCCCCGGTTGCATTTGCAATAACCACAATCCAGAACAGGATGTTTCAAGTTGACTGCATTTATTGGGTGGGATCACACAATGTGAATGGGAAGCTGGTAATATTTGAAACATTCCCCTGTTTCACTCTCTCAGAAACAACCAAACTAATCCTATAGTAATGCTTAGCCAAAAGCACATTACACATCACAATATAAATGGGACACTTTGTAATTATACATCCAACTAGAAACAGCCAAAATGAGAATGTCTCACCCACACCTTCCTCAGATGGGAAATTCCAAGATAAAACTAGAACTTGCTGACAGCCCGTAAGGTATGTTGCATTTAAAATAAATCAATGGAAAGATGTTTTCCTCTGGATACAAGACTGTCATACACAGCTGTAAAATCTGATATTCTCTATATGGAAGAAATGAATGCTTAGATGAAGTCTGAACAGTTACTGTGTTGAATTATACTCGTAAGAAGGCACACAAAACCTGAAATTGTGAATATGACTCTAATATCATGTGTCACTCATTTCCCATTGGATGGGGCAAGGAAGAAACTTGGCTGCTTTAGAATAGGAAAATAATAGTAACCAACAACTTAAACTGAAATTTCTAAACCCAAAAGTTATTCTCAGCACTTAGAGTACTGCAAGTGTTAAGAAAAAAAGTAGAAAATCACCATGATAGTGTAAGAAAACAGAATCACTCAGTTTTGCAGGTGGGAGAGATTCCTGACAATTAGGGGAAACCAAATGCAATCAGCTCCTTCAAAGCAAGGCTGAGCTAACCTCCTAGGGAAGCTAACAAGCTAAATGTTAAACTGCAAAGAAGTAAACAGACTACCCCAGAGAGAACTCCTCTTCCCCAGATTACAGATTTTACCTGATGGTAAATGCTTATTTCCCCTCCAAATTACTAAATTCATCTGATGGCAGACCCATTTTAAATGTAGCACATACAGAAGTTCATCAATACCAAAACTATGTTCACTTGACAAGCAAACACCGAAGAATATTCTTCCTTTTAACATGTCAGAAATAAGTTTGTAGGAAACTGAAAAATACACTAATGTGATTAAGAGATTTCTAGTAATTATTGAAGTAATAAATACAGCTATACAGTGAAGGTTCATCTTCATAAGAAAAAAATAAAAAACCTTTTCAGCTTCTCTGTTGTGAAGTCTGAAGATTCTGCAAGCAAGATACTGCATGCCACTGCAGAGAGTGATCAGTAAATCTTTATTCTCAGTTTTCCAACTCTAACACGAAAGAAAAATGACACTTCTTTTCACTGATGTTTACGCATAACAGTATGCCGTATACCAATAAAAACGGGGAAGTGAAGAAAAGGTAGTGGCTTCCCAAAAGCTGAGCTTTACCAGTGGAAACAAAACACAAAAACTGATTCTCCCTCTGTTCCGAGTTTACTTCAGTGTACACCCCTAAAGCTTCACAGTCCCTGTCAAATCCTCCAAAAAGAGATGAAGCAAAATTCACAATACTACATTAATATAATGTAATGGAGTGGAAGACAGGAAATGCAATGGGGACTAAAAAAGCGCAAAGAACACTATTTATAAAAAATTCTACATCCAAAGCAAACTGCAATAAGCTAAAAAAAAAAATCAAATTCTTGTATTTAAAGAAGTCTAAGCTTCAATTCAGCCAACATTTATCTTGTGCTTGAGGAAAAAACTGTGCTTATAAAAGTAGAATGTGTTTTTTCCAACAGTATTTTCCACTTCAGTTGAAGGGAAAAAAAATTGTGTTGGCTATCTTCAACATGGATTGATCTTATGAATCTTTATCTCAAATTGTCTAAGTTAAGGGTTTGGGTGAGTGACATTGTTACAGCAGACAAACAACTATCATTAGAGTCACCCCGCTTGACTTCACAGGCTCTTAGGAAAGTAAGGGATAATTAAGCTTTTAATCTGTTTCTACCTTCAGCCTTCAGTCACAGTAGCAAGTTGCAGTGGAAACTACCAATAGCATTTAAGCCTTTGACCACAGACTACAGCACATGGGTTTTATGGGTTTTAAACTGTCTAAATAAAGAGTTAGCTATTTCATCTATAGCCATTAAGATATCATTTTCCTGAGGTAGTAACTCTCCCATTAGCGGTTAATTCACCTGTTTCTCCTCCAGACAAAAGTAAAGCCATATCTTCATTGCTAGCCCTCCCCTGCTCACTCCCACTCCCCTTACATGAGCGAACAGTGCCTAACATCCAGTTAGAAGAAGGAGTGTTATTTTTTAATACTACAAATGATACTCTTTCTGCTTATTCAGCAGGGCCCAATTAAAACACAGAATAGTCTCAATGTAGTAGGTCATAATTTATTTTTTTTTTATACTTTTTTATATTTTCAGGCACATGCTTTTCCTTTGTAAGCAGATTTTTTAGCTACCAACACTCATTAAACAATGCAGAGTAGAAGACAAAAATTATAGAGGAGATGTTAAGGTTTGTTGGGGGTTTTTTCTCGTTCTGGTGGGTTTTTTTAATTTTAGTTAACTAAATTATTCCAAGAGGATATAACCTTCAAATTCATGTTTGTTCTATTTTCAAAGCAAAACTAGTTAGTTCTACACAAGTTAATGGGAGTTTACCTCTGCATGACAGACACAACTTATATTCTTTTGGGGAAAAAATTGATTTCCTTATTTTCTTAAAGCTAATTTTCTTAAAACACAGCAAAGCTACACATACCATCCTTCTGCTCTACTTCTTCTGCTCGTGAAGCACATGGAGAGCTCTGGAGTACAGAATTCACATTTTCCTTTGTGCCTTTTGGAGACACAGGTTCTTGTTTAACTTGTATTGAGGAGTCAGGAGCATCGGCAGGTGTGCTGCCGGAAGACTGGAATGGTGACAGCGTGTTTACATGAACAGAAGATCCTGGTGGAGGTACAGAAGAATACAAAGGGTCCAAAAGGGGCTGGAGAGGGCCTGCAGGAATTAAGTCAGCTGCCATCTGAGATTTGCTGTTTCTTCTCTCACTTAAGACACTGCAGGGAAGTTGCTCTGAGAGTTCAGAAGGTTCATAGGTTTCTAATGTCAAGAAACAAAATAAATGAATAAAAAACCCAGACAGAACAAAAATGTTCATATTTTACAATTTTACTTGTGCCAAGAGCTCATTTCTTGCAGACGCAGTCAAGGAAGAGAAAAATTTGACAAAAAGCCACTAGATGGCACTACCAAAACTGACAGATCACACTTGAAATGAAGACCTCATTTTGAAAGTCTACAATTTTATTGCACATAAAGGGAGCAGATTCAAGAATATGAGAGTCAGCATTCTGTTGTAGTTTTATGGTATTTTGTACCTTGTAGCCCCTGCAAGATCTCGATTCTCTGACTTCTCAGCGTGCTCATTTCCATTGTTATCTGCAAAACAGTTGTGGTTTGTATCAGTTCTACTGATTTAACAGGCAGTCCTTCAGGCTGCTAACTTGTAGTTCAGACAGTTTCAAAAGCCCACTGTTACCTGTTGCTTTAATATAAGGAACCGTTGAACCTCAACATATGCAGCCTGCAGGGCAGCCCTAGCCTGCAAGAGACTGGTGTCCACACTCTGCAGGGACTTGCTTAATTCTTCTTCTCTCAGCGAAATAGCCAACAACTGGTCTACCTGAGAACGTTCTGAAAAAGAAACACAGTGTAGAGTGATTGTACTGAACAGTACATTAAGATACATTACACATGATACCACAATAAATACTAACACCTCAGAATGTAAAAATCACATAAATTAGGTCAAGCATTAATAATCACACAAGAAACTGAAACAGAGTATTTATGCACAGGAATAGCCATGTCTACATGGAAGAAGAGCACAGTCGAGTATTCCTCTTTACAGGATCTCCACCTTGACTCTAGTAACTATTTCCATCAAAGTTTTGCCAGCAATGATTTAGTTTAATTAAACAAAGTAAATCTCTTCCACAAAGATCTTTTCTTGAAGTACATGTGTACATGAAACACAAATATACACTTGCCATTAACATAATCAAAAGGCAAAGGCAAATTCAAGCTAAACAAGATAAATTATTCAGTTAATCCAGAAGTCAAGGAAAGGCTGCTTAAGAGAAAAAGAACCCAACAATAAAAAAAACAGCTTACTATTCAGGATCATTTGGGGCCATAAGACTCACATTTGCAACCTCTTCAGAAAGAGCCTCTGAGCACTGTACTCAGTAAAAGCTCCTTCTATACAACTTCCTAAAGACCTCAGGCATTACAGATATTCTCTAAACAAATTGAATTTCAGTTTGGTCACTGTCTAGTTGCAGACTTAAAGCAAACTACACAAGATGTTAAAGCAAACTAATGGGAAATAGAGATTTTACTACGTACAGTGTGTTATTAGCCTCTATAATAGACACTAGTCATTGAAGACAGAGGCTTATAAACAACCCCACCTTTTCAAGTAGTGAAATATTAGTTCCCACAAGAAAATCCATATGAATTGCTCTGCATTCCAAACAACTGTTAATATCAATAAATAAATAACAAAAGGAAGATAAATGGAACATTTGAAAGCCATCTTCTGGACCCCAAAGCTCCCAGATGGTGTTGCAATGGTTTAGTTCCCAAAGAAATATTCGGCCTAAAACACAGATGGTTCATTTTGATACATGGTGATGTGGATGTGTTAGGCATGATTGAGAAAGATCTCTCTAATGCCAGAATAAGAATTTTCTTTGGTCAGGAGCAGGAAGGAGCAAGGCATTCCACATTCATTTCCATTAAGAACAGGGAAGGAGGAGTAAAATTAGAAAGTGTTGCCAGAAATGTCAAAAACAGAACACAGAGCAAATTATGCAGAGTACAAATTTTCTGGTATTACCACCCAGAATTGGAAAGGGAAATGTGCATGGCAAATTAGAAGGGAGCGATGGGGGCTTCTCCCTTCAGAACTTCCATCTAAAGAGGCAACAAACGTCACTTCTCTGAGCAGGGTAAAGTAAAGGTCCCATCTGTACAATCAGGAACATGAACTGCAGGCAGAAACAACGCACATAGACTTTTCTTAGAAACAACTTCTGACAAATTAAGATACAAGTCCACAAAGAAGAATGTGTTGCAGCCTTGTGAGCAGTTTACCCTAGGACTTTCATGAAGTGCCCAAGAAGCACCAAAGTAACATTAAACTAGTACTTTAGCCAAGTCAAAATACTGCTGGGTGTTTTAACCTCTACACCAGATGCATACATATATAAGATATTCACTCACCTTTTTTACCTTTGATTTTTCTTCTCTTATTCTTTCTTTCTAGACTAGGGATTTCAGGAGATGATCCCTCCTGCAAGTAAAATCATATATCAACAAATTACAAGAACAATTTTGTCTAAATCAAAAAGTCAAATATCCATTGTCTTTTTAACCATTACTTGTACCCACAGAGAAGAACACACAATTTATTTTGCACATTCTTGTATAACTCATCCTTTGCTCTGCTTGTAAAAGAGGGAGGAAAACAAAATGAGTGCCACGTTTTCATCTCAAGTAGGAAGAAATATTAAATAAGATGATAGCTTTCTCACTCAAATGTTTAAGACCACACCTGAGTCAGATTTTTTGCTCTACAGTATTAGTTGAGGATTAAACAGTGAGGAATTAAAATTATTGTTTTCTGCATATAGCAAAGCCATTTTGAGAATTTGATCAGAAACATTTTTTTTTACCCTTGGATAAGTCCAAGACAGGACTGCGAAATAAATTTAGATTTAAGAATATTATTTTAAGTATATAATTTTGTAAAAAGGTTTGTCTTTCCTTGCTTAACCACAAAATCAGGAACATCTAAGGAAAACAAACTTCTACTACAACCTAGCTTCCGCTTAAATTGAGAAACATGGAGATTCTTGCTACGAAACCAAGTAGTTCCACAGAAATATTTTAACAGCTCTTGTTTACCAACATAGAGTGCCAGGTACCAAACTAAAGAAAGAGCATTTGTCATTCCTACTGATTAAAAAATATTATCAGAAGTCCTGCACTAGGACTTGTTGTTATCAATGTACAAGGCAATGAAATGGAGAAAGTCCTCCTTGCAAAGACCATTCCAAGGCTGAATGACCATTAAAAGGGAAAATACATTTTTAGGGCACCAAAGCTGGCCAGAATTGCACACTTACTCCAGTTGCTCTCCGCTTCTTTCCAAGTCCTTGGTTGTCATTCTGTTCAGTTCCAGATGTGCAGCTACTATCTGTAGCTGCATCTATGTTATTAGACACTGCAAGAAGTGAAGTACTATTTGAAGCTGGACGATTTTCTTCTGAGATCTCTAGTACATTTTGTTTTTCAAGAAGAGGTGTTCTCTTCTCTGGGCTCTCCTGGTCTTGTTTTGTGAGACCTGTGATCTCAGAGGCAGCCTCTAGGCTGTGACTTCTTCCAGTAGTCTCAGTTCTTTCAGACATAAAAGGTGACAAAGTAAGAGATGATGCCTCTGTCTCCTGTTTCTGGTCAGCCTCAATGTCAGTGCTTGCCTCATATCCAGATGTTATGTGATGTGAGTGGCTGGCTGCAATTATTTGCCTCTGCCCACTTTCTTTTATTTTGGCTTGTTCACTGAAAAAGCTATAAGCAGAAGGATTTCTGTCTGCTATGACACTGCTTTCAGAAAAGCTACGTTTTCTGGCTGAGCCAGACACTGCTAAGGAAATCCCTTCCCACTGGAATCCTTCCAGAGTAGACAGATCAGAATCTTCACCGAGTTCTAGACCCTCTTGCTCATTTTGAACAAGAGGCACCATTTCTATGCCAAACCTTTAACAAGATAAAAAGAAAAACAAATACACACGTTACAAGCCAGCTAAACATAGAGAGAAGCCTCTTCCTCCCCCAAATGCACAGTAGTGCACTAAGAGATCTGGCAAGTCATTACACTGGTATTCTGTGCTTTCTACCTCATCTGGCAATGGAACATCTTTTGCATATCACATAACCAGATTTAATGGCTAAGAACTGACAGCATGATTTTCAAGTCAGAAATCATGTTGTTACAATTATTCCAAACCAGTTTTGTGCCTGTTCAAGGTGCTTCAAAAAACTTCAGGTTTAAAGAAACTCAAAAATGCAGTATTATATAAATGCTTCCTCTAAATACAAAAGCAAACTGTGTATCAAAATAAAATATTAACAAATGAAAAGGGAGCATTTATACTGCCTGCAGCAATGCAAGCATTTCTTGTAGTCCTGAATAAAAAAGGAAATAAGCAACTGTTACAGCATTGTTCTCATCCTGATGGCACTTTTACATTCTTCCAATTACCAGAACTGAAAAAACAGATATATTGTTACCATCCATATTCAGATATTAAAGTAACCATTATGAACTGATCAGAATGTATTCATCAGATTACTATTACTTACCTATGGATAGATATTCACAGGAGCAATGATAAAAACATTATATTATTCGTATATGCAAAAGATCATTGTACAGCAAGCTTCATTATGAAGTCTTAGTTTTAAGATTTTGGAGTTCATTTCAGATATGGAGAAAAACAACCCTTCCCCTTCAACATGCCCAGAGAGGAATGGTAGAGGAAAGCTACCAACCTTGGTAAACCTTTGCCAAGTTCCTGTTTCTTCTTGGTTACCTGCTGGATGACCTGATCCCAGTTTACATTTCGCCGGGAAGCGCTAAGAATCTGCCTGAGGGTGGGTTTAAGCCCCGACTCCTTCTCTGCCTCACTTCTCCGATGGCCACTCACATTCCGAATGCGCCGCGCGTTATTGAGATTGGGCTCTGGGAGATGTGTCCCGACTTTGCTCTTCAGACTAATATGCCTTGTCAGATCTCTTTGCAGAGAAGCAGGGAGGCCAAGTTTGCTTAAATCAGGAAGAAGGCCTCCTGGTTGGCTTCCTCCTTTTTGAAGCTCATTATCTGAAGGATTTTCAAAACCTTCCATTTCAAATTGATCATGTGACTTGACACACTCTTCATTCCCTTCTCCATCCTGCGAGGTTTTCAAATCCACATGCAAACTGTCCTGACTGCTTGATGGAGAAACTGTGGATTCTATCCGAAATGTAAAATTTTTTAGTTCAGCAGAAGCAATACTTGAAGCAGCTAGCTTTTCATCATCTTTCTTTTCAGAGATGACAAGTCTACCTTCAGGAGTGTCACAGGGTAAACAAGACCTAGCAGAAGAACCCAACTTGTCAACACTTGCTTCTGACTTCTCACTTCCCATTAAATCATCACCACTCACATCTTCTAATGAATCTAGTCTGAACTCCTTCTTTGGCAATGCTTTCCCAGTTTCTTCCCTATTCTGGTCACTTGTATCCTTGCAAGAGCTTACGGGAGCATTTTGCAAGGAATGGCTCGACTGAACATCTTCAGGATTTTGTTCTGCTTCACTTAAGTTATTAACAGGCTCTCCAAGACTGCTACCAAACACATCTTTGTTGTCTTGTAAGTTACCAGCACAAGAACCATGCAGCTTTGATGAATAAGAGGACAAACCGTTTGTTTCCAAGTTCACTGCATTCAAATGATTCTGCTCTTCACTGCCAGTTGAGGATAAAAGAAGCTTGACATTTTTTAAGAGACTGTTTGTGTCTTGCTTTGTCAAGGATAACTTCGTATCTGTGACATTCAGAAGAGGGGATTTCAGTGATGGCATCTTATTACTTCTGCTATCATCTTTGTGAGGCTTTTCACCACTGGAACAGTCTTTCACTACCTTGCAAGAATCAAGGTGATCTGAGGTTACATTAGAAGAGGAAGATGTTTCCTGTTTTTTAAGTTTTGAAAGGCTAACACCAACTTCACAAGTTTTTCCTTTCATTGATGAATCAGTAGAAGCCATAAGTACAGAATCCATTTTATCTGGAGTTTTAGAAACATTATCTTCAGACCACTGTTGCTGCTCTGCAGCTTTCTGTGATGGGTAGGGAGTCCAGCGATATGTTTTATCTCTGGAAGGACTGACACTTTTTCCACTGGCTCTTGAAGTTTTGCTTTCTGGTTGCTTTGGCGTACCAAAATCCAACGCCCCCTCAGAAGGAAGCTTATCGCTAGTAAAATCGAGCAAGTCACTCCTATTTCTTCGATTCCTGTATGGCAGAACATCCTCTTTCTCTGGTCGCTGCCATGTATACCTTTCCTTATTGTATTTAATTGGCTCTGATGAATAGGACTCTCCTGAGCTTCCAAAATTCCAGCCATTTGCACCATGAGGACTCGGTTTCCAGTTTCCTCCATAACTCTTGGAATTCCAGCTAGAAAAATTACCTGTTTCCTCTGAGTGCCAAGTAGAATTTCTTTCTCTGACACCATGATGCCAATTTGATATTCCTCCTCCTCGCCCACTTGGATGCCGAACACTTCCAGAATTTCCATAGCTATGCCAATTTGAAGAGCTTCCTGAAACATTCTGGTGCCAGCCAGAGCGCCCCCTTGGGCCACCTGAATGTCTGTTTATATTGAGGTTCCTCTGAGAGTGTGAAAATTTGCCTTGTCTAGGACTAATATAATCATCCTTTTCCCACTTCCAGTCCCTTTGCGATGCATTATGATGATGCCACGACGACTGATCATAAGCTTCTCTTTCTTTGTAAGTAGCTCTTTCTTCTCTCCTTCTCTGTGATCTCCTGTCATCACATTCTAATTCTTGGTTTGCACAGCTTGGTTCAGCTTGTCTGCAAAACAATTGAGAAAAACCTAAACTCTGATGCATTTTATTTGCACTGGGAAGAAAATATTTTTTTATTATTAATTATAAAAAGAGAGATGACTTATTGAGCTGCTTTGCTGTTCAGGCTCCTGTGGTGTTTGACTTTCCAAACTAATGTTGTACCTTTACTTAAACACGGTAATTTCAAAATTGCTCTTACAAGACCAACTGATTTAGCACAGGGACAGTTCAATAGACTAATTCTTAAATACTTCTCTTTACCTTGAAAGATAATAGTCCTTTCTATTTACTAGTTATCGGACTAATAAGAAAATAATAAAAAAAAGCTTCTTCGTGTTGTATAATCTTGGCAAGTTGAACAATCTTGATAGATGAAAAATTCATTAGCAGTGAGATAATTATTTTTCCTGAAGACTATTTTACTTGTGTTAAATGGTGTAACTAGTGTGAACTGAACAGAAAAAAAGCTAGGCTGGAAAATCAGTTATTCTACCTACTGGAGAGAACAACTGAGATGATGGCTCAGTTTATAAAGTTTAAGTTAAAACACAAATATAAAACATTCACAAAAGTTGTTCCTGAGATACAAAAATATTTTGTCCTGTTTTAACCAACAGTCTGTATGAGCCTTCCAGCAGCATTACCTCCTGCCACTCGGATAGTACTTGTGCTTGGCAACTTACCATGAATACATGGCAAACTATCACATGTGCATTTAAAGACAAATGCTACCTTCACAGCAACAGCTATTCCCAGGGTCAGCAGTAAAGTATTTATTCTACCAAATGAGGAGATTTTAATCAAAAGTTTTTTTCAGAAACTGATTACAGAAATGTTTCATTCTGACATTACAGGAATACTTCCATTCTAGATCCCTGGACAAGAGAGAAAACTTTCACACCACTGCCCAAAAACTATTGATTTGAGTAAACTCAAAATTCATATTGCATCACCCTTTAAGTTTTCAATACATTCTGGTTCTGCTAAAAGATTACTAAATAATTACTCTCTAATGGGAATTGGTCTACTGCATAAAATAATCTGAGCTCTAAGACAAGAAACAATGTTTAAGTGACACAGTAAATTTTAAGAGCTGACTCAACTAGATTATGATCTAATGGAAACAATTTTGCTGAATTAGTAACTTAATCCCTGTACTTTCTGTTTTTCCCCTCCTCCAAAGAGTACCCAGCAGACAGATTTTCTAAGATTTTAGTTGCCTTAGAACAACACTGTATTGACAGCATTGCTCCTTTACCATAAAACCAGGAAAAGTGACATTTTTGCTATCTACATTGACCAATATGAAAACATTACCATCGTGCAGTACAGAGACACACTAGAATGATAGAGTGGTATAAAAACCAAATAATCTCAACAGATTTCAACACTTGGAAACACTAATTCAAATTTCTAGCCACAGCAAGCAAGAGCTTCTTTCAAAAATCATACGCCCCTTTAATACCATTGCCATGCCATAAATCTACTCAAATAATACGTTCCCAACTGGAACATCATACAAGCAATGGACATGTGCAGAGCCACGTGGAAAATAAAAGGCAATACTTATTAGCCTCTGCAGCCTTCTATGTCATAGTGAGCCAATAGACTATGTTTAACTCATGGTAAGCAGCAAGGTAAAACAGTAAGAAATTTCATGCAAGGATTATAGGAACTCACTGTGACATTGACAGAACAATCCAATTAACTTTAAAAATAGACAGATTTATGTTTTATAACAAAACATGTTCAGCAACAGTTTCTAAAAGGCCAGGTTCCTACAGACATCCTCCACCCTAAACAATATTAGCATTACTGTCACATTTATTAAATCTTTCAGTCAAAAGGGTGTAAAATATTAAAATAAAAACATTAGGGCTCTCAAATCACAAGATACAACACTGGGGACTCTTTTTACCCATAATGGAAAATACTGGTACTTCTTTACTAATAGTAGCCCAACAGAGCAAGAACATTCAGCAGAATCACATTTACACATTTAAACTATAATATCCACACAGGTCTCTTGGATTGTTCTCACAAGTACACTGGCTACAGGTAGTTTACATTTCATGAACACCTAAGCCTTAGAGCGTATGTTCACTGTGTTAAAAGCAATTCTATACCTAAGAGAAGAAAGGAAAACTCACCGTTCCTTCTTTTGCTTGATTAGTTGAATGAGTTCTTTGTCAAGGTATTCTTCTTCTGCCTCTTCTTTCTCTTCCTCTTTTCTGTCATGGGCATTAACATTGTCTTTGTGCAACTGGCTGGAAATGTGCTTGGCATATGATGACAAACCCACCACTGTCACCCTGCACACCCGGCATTCATGGTTGCTTTCCCTAGGAAGAGAGGCAGAGGGTGGACTTTCAACTCTGCCAACAGGCATGGCAGGTACCTCTGGTCTTACTTTGTTTCCTCTGAACGTCCTTGAGTTCACAGCAACTAGGTTTTGTTCAGTGTATTTAAGTTACTTGAATTCTCTAGCTTTTTCTTTCAAGGTTTAGTTTTTTGATGGTCAATTTTTAAAAGATTTTTTTCCAACAATCAAGAGGTAAAAGACTTGGTAATAAAGCTGTGTTAACTGGGAGGAGGAATTCTTCTTGAATTGTTGTACTCAAAATCTTTTCAGAGGAAACATAGTGAGCGAGGAGGCAGAGTGGAAGGCTTACAGAGCTAGCAGGAGCTCTGAAGCCCTTCCATGGTGCCAGCTGCACTGGGGAAGCCTGGTGACAGCTTCTACATTTAATCCTTGCCCTGAGCCTTCCCCCAGTGAAATTTAGAAAAGGGAGGAGGCAGTACATGGATACAGCCAATCCTGATACAACATAACCTAAACTGGGACAGCTGAGACTGCTGCCTGGAATCCAAAGACTCCACAGCACAGTGAGTGATAGGAGGGTGTCTTCAGTTCACTGTGCTTTATTTGGTTCAAGCGTGCATGAAGTCTACTTTCTACTTTAGAGGACTTATCTTAAAAAATACAGAAATTATTTCAGCTGGAGAAAGTTGACAGCTGTGTCAGACAAATGGCTTTACTCATATTTCAGTGAATACTGGATTAAGGTTACAAGATTTTTTAATCTTTTTTTCTTTTTAAGAAATTCATATTTCTAAAAATACCATATTAGTTCTTCGGACAAATGCTTCCAATACTCCAATGTTAAGGAAATACGTTGTTAATAAGAAACCTAAACAAGGAAAATATGTTCACCAGGTAAAAAAAAAAAATAAAAAAAAAATTAACCAGAGCATAGTCCACTGCAAATAACTCAGCAGGACCAAGTTAGGACTCACTGAGTGCCTCCACAATACTTTTTTCAATTCTGCCAGTTAATAAAAGCAGATTTGCATGTCCCCATGGCACACTTGAGACCAAATTCTTAGAATGGAAGTTTAATACCAACACACAGTTCGTGACTGAGGTCAAGAAAGTGGGATCCATAAAGGAAAAAGACAAACGTCTTTTTGAATCTTCATTTTTTCTAGGTAACAGTTAAAAATAAAATGAGAAAAAGATGAAAAGATCCATCTTCACTCAAGATATTAAGGCAACATCCTTATCAGAGTGGTTAACGAAGTGTCAGCAGCTATATTTTATTTATCATGGATATCAGTGGTTTTCCTACTAATGTAGTTGAGATATTTAACCAATGCAGTCATTCACACACACCTAGAAAGGACTTAATTTTAAACAGACTAAGCATTAAAAATTAGAATTTTTATATTTAATTATTTTGTATATTGCAGCCTAACTAATTTCAGATTAAACATCTGGATAAATTTTTTTTACAAGGTCAGTAGCTTCTAAATTTAGTCTGTGTTTTCCAGAGTTGGGTGTACTTCATTTTGCACACTTCACACTCACTAACAAATATTCAAAGCCCAAATACTATATATTGTACTTTGGGCTATCTCATTAATCCAACAGAGATAACCAAATCACTAAATTTACTAATGCTGTTGGAAGAACCCTCTCCACACTCATAAATAGCACAGCTATGCATAGCTCGTAAGTGTTATTTTTAACTTATGTCAGCACACAAAGCTGAAAACTATATTCTTTTTACATAATTTCAAACAGGACATTTCAACAAGAAACGTACCCCAGTGGTACTAATTAGGTTTTAGAAAACAATCCACATCCTTCATAAGACCAGTGTTTCAATTCTTCCATAAAACTTTTATCATCTTCATTTATAGACTAACTAAATAAATGCAAAGTTGTATTTACTTTGGACAAAGCCAGTGATTTAGCAGCTGGCCTGAGGACAAAGAACTTGTTTCTATCACTTCTAACTTGAGAGTTACTAATTAAAAAGCTGTGGTTCTTGTACCAACTGACAGTCTGAAAAGACTCAGGTGGCTAGTGACTAGACTTCTCTGACTGCTGTTAATCTACATGAGCCCAAAGAAAAAATAACACTATTTTTTTCTATATGAACAACTGCTTTAATTGAAAATGAATTGGCTAGGAGTTCACTTAAAGAAATTTAGATTTCCTTCAGTTCTTTTCTTTCCTTATCCCCATTACTACCAGCCAGAATTAGCACACTCCATGACACACACTGATCATGTCTACACATTCCCCTACCATACAGGAACACCACACAATCTTAATTGTTCAACAAGGCAGCCAAAAAAAGTTTGAGGTAAACATGACAGAAGTATTCTCAACATAAAAGCAGCCAAGAGCTTTATTTAACAGATGTATACTTCAGATTGTAGACTCGATGTTCCTCATTCAGCTACTTAGTTGAAAAGAATATACAACAAAACCAAAAAGACCCCAGATAATTTTGTTTCCTTCTCTGTAGTGCCCCACACAATGGGGTCTTGGGAGCTAGACACGTTCTGCAGATGTGGCTGGGATCAAGTGCATCATGCCAGTTGAGATCTATTCTGTTGAGCATGAAAAGGATTTGTTCTGTTAATGAACAGCTGGGATGGGGTTGCTCTGAAACCAGAATGCTCTCTGCACTAGAAGCTTTTTGGCTTCTGGTCAGCTAACTTGTAGAGCATTTCTGTTCTTCTAACAATTATTTTGAGATCAGCTTAAAATTTCACTTATTTTGGCATCTTATCTCTGGTGAACAGAAGGAGTCTACCTTCCCAGGGTATAAGACACATGTCATGACATGATGAATCTTCCACACCTCTAAGAGTTGAAAAGAGGATTACTTCTTAGTCCTTTAAAAGGCATTTAAAAGAGATTTGCCATTTCCATATAAAGTTTGTGCTGCAAGATGATTAAAAATTAGATCTGTAGATCAAATACTTAGGTATTTGATAGTATTTAATTCTCTCTGGCCATGTCAAAACCCACATACCTGAAAATGCCTTTAAGTATACTCTGGTTGCAACTTGATTCCATATTATTAGGATGATATTTGAATATCCCTTAACTCCTTCTGTCTACTTTCCAAAAGTTGCAAATAAAATCAAGGAAACCAGAAAGAAAACATCATCCACCATAGTAAAATCCCTTAACCACACAACTGGACCAGGACAGCAAGTGACAAGGCAGTCACTCAAGCAGATATCAGTCTTCTCACAGTGCATTAAAAGATTAACATCTGTTTCTACATCATTGAAAACTTTAAAAACCCCAAAACATTTTAAAAAGAAAAATATCAGTGTTGATGATCCTGCCAAAGGCAGAATTCTAGTGCTTCCAAGAAACCAAGCATGAAACTGCCTAGAATAAAGCAATTTTATTTCACTGCAGTCCAAGAAATGCAGATGAGTTTTTCTGTTTGCCTCCTGAGTTCCTGGCATTAAGAGAACATGTTCATTGCCAGCTTTATGACAAGGCATCCAATCAAGTGATACATAAAAATAAATTGTGCAATTCTGCTTGTATGGGAAATAGGTCATGAGTTCTTCCAGAGTGTGACATACTAAATGCACAGAGAGGAAGGATGCAAGATTGTTCTCATACCTTCCCTTCAAGTTTTCAAGTTCTCTGTGGTGCAGCATGCTTCTCATGTGTTCTTCCATCTCCTTCAACATGGGAAAAAAAATAAAATTGGTCAAAACAAAACAAAACGGTAATACTGTATGTGAAAAGCTCACTGTTGAGAACTCTCCTGCTTTGCACAAAGGTGTACTCTACTCCTATAGGGCTGTAGCAGTTGCCATTCCTGTTTCTGTGCCTGTGAAAGCACCAGTAGGCATGCTTTCAGGAAGTTATATGTCACCCTTCCTGAGGAAGGACACACAGGAATCCTTAACACTCAACACACAGAAAGCAGAATTCCAGAAGAAAGATGAATAACAGTGCATGTAGTAAAGCTTATTAGATTGATTTTTTACGAATTACTGTTGATAGTCATTTTAATTAAAAGTCTTATTGATACCACTCTTCAGAATCACAACACTTAAAACAGTTTTCCTGGGCAATCTGAGCAATTTCTCTGTATTTGTGTAATAATGTAGCTGTAATTTCATCATCACATACTATTTTGCCCTGCTAGATGCACTTCAGAAACTGAGATGTCAGTTTGTTGTTTACAGCAACCTTGATCCGTGAATTGCAGTGCTGCTATAATTAATTCCTGAAAGGGAACTACTGGAAGAGCAAGAACATTCATCATTTAGCAAAAATAAGCAGTTCAGAACATTAAACTTTCTTTTGGTGTTTGACTCAAAGTGTTTGGAAATCTTCAAAGAACAGATACTAATCACTGTCCTCTTTAGCCCTTGAAATCCCATGTTCAAAGTCTTCAACCTTGAAGACTTGTGTGAATTAACACACTGGCATTTGCAACATCTCCACATGCCATGTGGCTAAGCAATACATGAAGGTCCGCTAGGAGACACTCAGTTTCAACACAGATTTCGCATAATATGCAGTACACAGAAGATGCACACCAAACTGATCCATTAATGAAAATACATGTTGTGCTATACAATTCCACTTTGTCCTTTCATATGGAAACATAGACTTCCCAAAGGGAATTAAAATAAATTGTGTATTACAGTATTCTTAACACATCACAATTTACAGCAAAATGACTGTGTTTTTTACTTTAGTATCTTTATAAAATAATATAAAAAACTCAAAGACCTCATCATTTTTAGCATTCTGAATCAAGTATATTGCACAGCTTATTTCAAGAAAGATGCTCCAAAGCACATGCAAAAATATTCTTTGCGATAGACCTAGAGCAATATATACCTGGTAGACAGAAACTGCACTTCACACAATTTTACAATGGAAGCATTTCTCATACATGTTTCATGTTAGTATCTACCGATACATGTAAACCATTTATTATTTACCTTTTTTGAGTTGTACACAATGTGACATAAGACACATTTTCGTTGCCGAACCATGCTTATTACTCTGGAAAGATCTTATCCCATACCTGCAAATAAAAATAATACAAAAATAACCAACGTTCAGGATGACTTTTTTCATTAATCCATTTTACTAAGAAAAGTAAAAAAAGTTACTATTCATGAAAACACTTGTGCTGAGCTTAAGAAAATACATGCCTCTCATGCATAGTCAATATTCTTCAAAAAAGATAAGGTAGTTTTGAATAGTCATCTAAAACATCTATAACATAAAGTAGCTTTCCCTTTCTTTCATTTTGTTCCTTGTCCTCCAAGACATAGCACTCATTCTACAAGCAGAGATCCATAGGAATCCTCTCAGCTACTCAAATCAGATTAACAAAGCACTCTTCAACTAGGACGATGACAAGGAGAGAGGAATTGGGGAAACCAAGCAGGGCAAACTCAAATCTTTATTTTGGTACAGAGGAGGGCTCAAAGAAGATATTTAAGGAAAATGAAACTAAGGCCATTCATGATATCAAAGACCACCAGCCTTCAAGGCTTATCAATTCATTTATTCATAAAACCTAACATGATTTAATTTTGTATTTTTCTCATTAGCCTCTGTAAGAACTATGCATTATCATGTACTGAAATACTCGATTTAGACAGCATTTTAAGATACATTCTCTAACACCATGCTCTGCTTGGGTACCATATGTGTTTGAATCATTAATAAAACCTATTAATTTTCCCAACAGTACAAGATTATTCAAAACTTTGCACCAGAATATTAAGCATTTTAACACTGATCTACTTAAGACTTGCATATATGCAAACGAAAGCAGCAGCAGGTCAAATTAAATGCTGTATGTATTTTATCATAATGTTTAACTCATCAGGAGAGCAATTAAATTAGAGAGATACATAACTGTCTAAGTTATAATACGAAGCCAGGCATGCCTGTTTAAGTAACAGGGTATAATCTTTTCCCTTTTCTTTCTTCTTAAATATACTAAAATGCAGAATGATTGAGCATTACTGCCAATTTTTATTGACATGGCAGAGGCAGTTCCTCACCCTAAACTGGAAACAAATGTACCTTTTTCCTACTACACAAAAATACAAATCCTCTTAAGTTTTGCTATCTCGTAGGCAACTTCAGAGCTAACTTAGCTAATACTATCAAACTTAAACTGCAAGAGCCTTCGTCAATAACTCTTCTCCACAGCTGACCCTACAAAGTTAATTCTTATTATTTAACATTGACCTTCCGTATCAGGGGCATCAAAACCTCCAGATCACTAGAAGCTGTGAGCAAAGGGCAAGAACTGGATTTTTACCAAATCCAGATTAGCTAGAGTTAAAGCAGCTCTGACATTCAGTGGTACCGTCCAATTGTAAACAAACAAAAATCAGCAAGCAAAACCACACCTCTTTAATTGTAATTCTTTGACAAGTAACTCTTTACCTCCAGATCTGCATGGCCATTTACAGTTAAGGTTTCCACCAGCATCTGTCCAGCTTAAAGGGGAAGGAACTGAGAGGTGCAATAGCCCTCGCACCTTTAGACAACTTAGAGTTTCCTCCCTAAAAAAATCCACATCATCATACCAAAACAAACACACTTAAAACACAACAGGAGATTCAGTCATCTCATGTTCCCTAACCACCATTCTTGACCTCAGTGAAATACATGATAGTGTTTAAATATGCACTTTTTAGTTTCATCACATTGGCACCTGATGTATTTGAATCATTAGTAACAGCCATTTATTTTGACAAATCACCCCCAAAAAAGGTATAAGATCATTCAGAAGTTTGCATCAGCCTAGACCATATAGAACATTAGTATAAATTCATTTGGTATCAGTGATATGCATGCAAAAGCACCTGCCTGCATGGAAGGTCAGGATACGGAAGTACCTTGTTTTGGAACAAATTATTTTAAAAGCATATATAGAGCATAACTTGGTTTTAAACATGTCAGCTGAGACAGCAGTTAAGGAAAGTTAATGCTAATAAGTAAGAGAAAATGAGATATTGAGGCCTCATGATTTTCCATTAAGTTATTAGGCGAGTATAGCAGCACACCATCAACATACCGTTTACACACAGATCTGCGGAGCTGCAACAGATCTAAGCGAATTATTACTGATCATACAGAAGTGACAAAGGTTTAGATTCCTATCCAACATAGGAAAGCTGTTTTAATGCAATTAATAAGGATGTACTCATGAAAAGCAAGGCTGCTAATCCTTGCACCAATTTCAGACACTTCCTTTTGTATTAAAATACTCTCTACTCCCCCCACATCCTTCACTAGGACTACTTTGTAGTTTAGTGGAATAATGCCCTACATGTGTTCAGGATCTTGTTCAAGATCATCCAAGTACTTACAGAATTCATTCTGCACAAGAGCAAAAGCAGCCTGGGACTTAAATCAGGAAAAGCAGGCCAGTTAGCACGTAACGTTTAATAGCTTCCACTAGCAGAGCTAACGTTACACCTGTTTTGGCTAATTAAAACATATAGTAACTATACACGATTACAGGAAGAGTTTTCGGCTAACCACCCAATCAACTGGGCATTACTTATGACAGAGTACTAAAAATACTAATGGAATTCAAATGCTATTGGATGTCACTATGAAAAGGGAACTTTCATCTCTAAAGAGAGAAGCCCTTGGAGGCATGGACTCAGAAGTAGAGATTCAGTAGGTGCTACAGGGACTGGGAGAACATAGACACATCCTATTTCCAGATCACCTCTTGATTTACTATCTTACATAGGTATAAACCACCTCACATCATCCTTAGCTTTCTCCCAAATCCTTCTATAAAACCCATGGCTCGCTTTAATTAAAGTACTTCAGTTTCACAGTAAAAGAACTTCCAATCACATAATAAATCCATGGTATTTCCTCAGTCACTATGCAAAATCAACAAGAACCAGACGGCTTTTAAGCCCTGAAATCACTGATAGCATTTCATCTCCTCATATACTGCTCCATCCAATCGCAAAACTTTCATACCAAGAAACTTCAGAAACAAAGCTTTCTCTAGATAATGCAGACACTTGAATTCTTAGCAGCACCAACAAATCACAAACTTTAAATATAAACAACCTTCCCCAGATTTTATCAGATTTAACACTTCATGCTTTTGAAATCACCAACTTGCTGTATAACATAAGAAACTACTTTTTAAGCAACTTGAGCAGGAATATGAGCTACTCTAAAAAATGAGAAAACTGCCAGCAAAGATAAGGTTTTGCCAAAAAAGACCCCCACCACAACCTAAGAGAGAAACACATGTCAACAGCAAAACGTAGAGCATTGAAAACAAATGAGATGTTACAACAACTTTGTATTTTGAGGGAATGTAATTGTTCAGTGAGTGATTTTTTTATTTGTTTGTTTTCAAGGGAAGAGATGCATTTTACAACGTCATATAAATGCAACTTGCCCAAAGCCTGCACTTGCATAGAGCTTTGGAAACGCCACACAGTTTTAATTTAATTAAGCAAGTCTGCTACAGAGATTTAGGAGAACAATTCTCACAAGTAAAAATAGTCTACAAAGAAAATAAGGCATTAGACCACTTCCTGCTACAACATCCATTTGTCCACAGTTATTCAACCTTACCGGATAACATACATTAAAAATGTACGTCAAGATTAAATCCACTACAGATGAGTGGCTGAACAGTCTGACTATATAAAGCCACAAGTGGAGTGGGGCAGGCAGCCTGGCATTCCATCTGCCTAGAAATTCTCAAGAGGCTTCAAAGAGATCAGCAGTGCTGGCCTGTCTAAAGGCCTGCCTAAATGCTGCATGTCCCTACAGACAGCAGTGGAAACACAACACTTGAGAAGAACAAGAGTCTGCAAATTCACCGTGCAGAATGTTCTGCACCATCATATTCCTCAGCACCTCAAAGAGGTGTCATTCCTATTGCCGTAGTGACTTCTCTCCTGCAGCAACCAATTGTACACATAACAGCTGAGTTGTAGAATAGTAATACCAATAATACGGAGGCCTATGCTCAAATTTCATCCCCTCAAGCAGAATTTACACAGAATAAAGCAGCAACATTCACAGACTATCTTTTCTTCCCAGATTTGTTGCCCTTGAGGCATCTGAATTTACTATGTTAGTATTACTAATTTTACTAATTACTTTAACCCTACTTCTGGGCACATGTGGGAGGTGCTTTAACCTTCCTTCCAAGATGCTGATCTGTTCAACCTAACCCAATCAACAGACAGAAACTTAAGGACTATAGTAAAGTCATGACTAACAGCATTATTCTTCTCCAGCATGCTATCACGCAGTGTACAAACTACTCTATAGTCACAGGTTTGGGTTTTTTTTAAATGTGGCAAAGGAGAAAACTAAATTATACACCAGTAGTTAAAATACTGTAGCAGAAGTCAAACTTTTAAGGTAAATTTCTCCCTGCTTTCCAAGACTTAATTTCATCCACGTGACATACTGAGGGTACACTAGACCCCTCAGCACTGAAGCAGCACATCAAATGTTATAACTGGGAAGACAAGTGTTCAACTGTGTTGACACTGAGCCAGAAGAGAAGACTTAGCTCATAGGTCGAAGTTCTTTAGGTTCCTGTTAAAAGCAATAAAATTTACTCCACTAACTGGCCTAGAAAACATCTAGCAGAAACTGTTTGAACACCATCCCACGAGTATGGCTGGTTTTTTTCACAATGCACAGGGAAATTATGCTGGAGATAAGGACACTGTAGAGAAATACCTTAAACAGATCAGCACAGACAAAGGGACACCTGGCATGAACACAGAGTTTTCATTGACTTCTATTTCTATTTAATGTAAATCTAAGGACAGGACATAGACCAGAAGTATATATACACTTTAAGATACAGTCAAATTGCAATCTTTCTAATTCCCTATACATAGCAATGCTAATAATTTCTTAATATCTTAAGTTCATATCTTAATATGAACTAAGTTTTCCTTGCTGTAAATCAAGATAATTTCTCTCTAGTGAAAATAAATGCCTTATTGCTATTACGACAGCTTTTAACTCTTCAGAATATTCAGGAATATACTCTGTCCTAATTGGAATCGAGTGCCGTTCAGCATTACTGCTGTATGCTGTCACTTAGAACACCTAAAATGCATATACCTGGAAAGCTTCTGTTTTCCCCTATACTCCCAGGTTGTTTTAAGGTATATGCAAACTCATTTTCTTCAGATGTTTTCCTCAAACATCACATTTCTTGAGTCTATTAAAATTGTTGTTCCTCTTTCCAGATTGCCCAAAGCACTTCAAAAGACTTCTTAAAAGCTGGACATAGTACTCCATCTAAGACCCCAACAACCACCTTTTGGAGAGGGGAATTTTTCTACCCCTACTACTGTTACAGCCGCAAACATAACTGAAAATTACTGAGACAAAGTCTTACTAAGAAGCAACATAGTGATCCACAAGATGTGGGAAAAATAACCCAACCAATTTAAATATTTCTGTGACTTACAAGAGAATTCACATTACCAGCTTATTCTGGTAACCTTGAGTCACTTTATAAAGGGTCTTCAACATACAGATCTCCTTAAGAATTACAGAAATACCAGACACTTAATTTGACACTTATCTGTAACATTTAGTTGTATTCTTTTTTTTCCTTCCTAAGGAAGGAAATGTCTCTTTCATTGATTAGAAGTTAAGAACAGGGACTCAGAAGCCATATCGAAACAGACTACTCTATACATCTCATCTATTGCAGTTCCACAGAAGCAGGTACCTGGCCTTGTCAAAATAAATCAGACTCCCTAAGGAAGATCTATAGACACAAAAGAACAAATAAGGAGAGCATTCAGTCTGTAATTGGGCTTCCTCTATTTATACTGTCATTACAGAGTATGAAAAATCACTGGACAGTGATTTGAGGCACTTGAACCAAGGTAGTCAGGTCACTCTTCAGTATGAGGAGCTTTCATACCAAGAAAATTCAAGTTAAGGATCCCAAACATTAAGATAGCAGTCATTAATGGCCCAGTAATAGAAAGACAGGGATCTGCCTAAATTATTCCATCTCTGTAATGCAGTTTGTCCCAGGGTCGAACAATAGCAGCTCCATCATCTTAGGACCAAAATGTAAAATAGTCTAGGACTTGAAGAAAAAAAAACAAAACCTCACACTACAAATATGAAAAACACTTTTATAAAAACGAAGAAGTTACTTGCAATGCACAGTATCCTCTTACTTTGCTAGAATGAGCTCGATTCAGACAACACCTCAAATCTTATGACACCATCTGGTGGCAGAGTTCACAGAAGACAATGACCAGATGTTAAGAAGAGCTTTAACAATTCAAATGTGACTCTGAACAAATTTAAATTTGATTCCTGATATGTTATGAATTTTGTCTTTACAAGATAAAGCGGAAAGAAAAATGATGGAAAAATACCTCCATTTTACCTAGATAAAGTTATCTACAAGTCGTAGTACCTCTGTACACAATTTGGTTATGTATTTGTAGGATCATGATTGTTGTCATTCTTTGCACTGGATTTACAGTCCTGCACAAAGTAAGATGCCTTTACCTGGCATCTCTACAAACGTGTGGCATTTTTGGACATATGGACTAGAAGGAACCTGAAGATTGGTCACAGTAACCAAACTGACTCAAGTAACAGACAAATACAGTTCAGCTAAAACCAAGGACTTGTTCCAAATTGAAAATGCCAGAATATAGCATGTATTTAACTACGTTTACATTCAAAAATCAGTCATTAGTGGAACATACACAGTGGTGAAAATGTAGCTGCCTTGAATTGCCAGTTCAGCTGAAGTCAAGCAAGGACTTAAAAAAAAAGCTAATACAGTTGCCTTTAATGGAAGAGACTTCAGGATAGGAATCTATTTTCCAAGGTAAGAAGTTACAGAGCCACATCATATTGGCCCTTAGAGCCATCAGTAGTAATCCCAAATATTGCAGTGCTAATGAAGATATACTTTCAAACTTCAGCACAGCTATTAACCAAATTTCTGGAAGGCTTAAACCGTCTTTTTTTAAGGCTAGGATCTATGAGTTCAGCAAAACAGTCAGCTAGCTTAATGTAGTAACTGAGGTTTAACTAAAAAAGTAGCAAATAACAAAAGAACAGCAATAACCAGCAAACACATGGGAAATGCAGACCCAGGAACTCATGTTGAAAACAAAGTCCAGGAAACATCAATCCTCTTCTCTCTCAGGTCATGCCTCAGAACCCATTTGTTCATTAAAGCTGGACTTCAGCAAGGAGGGAAGGTGAAAAGGAAAATTTTTACTTGCATGAGGACATTTTGATCAAACCATTATCAATGAGGATACTACTATTTATACTGAGGTATAAACTTGAATCATCAATGCCAGCACCATCCCATGTTTCATAAACTTTTATGAACTAAAGTTCATAAGCACCCCTGAACAGCTCAATATAATTTAAGTTTGCATGTGAACTACCCTGCTTGCAACGATGAATGATCACATGATACCTCATGTTTCATCGTACAGTTAAGGCTTGTTTCACACTATAAGTCGACTTCTTTTAGGCTACTAGATACTTATCACCACATTCATACATGCTTTTACTTAGACACATTTTTTTAGCTGTATGCTATGAGGAAGGTAACTAAGCCATTCTACATAAAGCCACAGTTCATCCCTGGAAACGCTGCTGGCAGGTACGAAGAGACCGCACGGCAGTTCCACATCTGTAACAGAGATCCTGGTGTAACAAAGCTCGGGTTTAGCAGGATAACAAAGTTCGGGATCATTGCAGCACTACAGGATGCTCACCAGGCAAAACAAGGAGCACGCCCGCCCCAAGGCAGATCCCTGCTGTCGCAGCCTCTCCAGGCCGCGTTAACCGCGTTGCCCCCCCCCCCACCCCCCCCCCCCGCTAGAACCGGAGTGAACCCCACCACCCCCGGCCGCCGCTCCCCGAGCGCTTTGCTCCGCGCAGCCCCGGTACTCACAGTTCGCACCCCTGGCCAGGGGAGCGGCCCGGCAGCCCATCGCCCTGCGGCACCGCGGAGGCCCGACCCGATTGCCCCGGACCCGCCGCCTGCTCGGACCCGCGCCGGGCCCGCCCCGCACAGACCCGCGCGCGCGGCGGGGCGGGGATACGGCCCGCACAGCCAATGGGCTGGCGGCCTCGCTGCACGCCGGGAGGCACGTCTGCGTGCCCGCAGGGCCTGCCGGGAAGTGCAGTCCTGGCAGCGCGGGAGCTTCGCGGCGAAGGCGGCGGCACTGGGGCCAGCTGCGGGCATTTCGCAACCCATAATGACGTTACTGCTGTTGTATGTAAATACAGCGCTGTAAACACGCATACTGCCACGTGCTGCCGCTCTAAAAAGCAGGCGCCGAAGCCTGCGGTTACCTCAGCAACGGAGAAGCCACGAACATCGTGCTGGGCCGGCCCTGCCAGGGCGTCTGCGTCCGGGAAATCTGCTCCAGGGGTGGTTTGGAATACAGGAGGACAAACGGGCTCGTGCTCGCGTTTTGCAGCGTACAATAACCTTACTCCACTGGGACTTTTTGTGAAGCCAAAGTCCGCAGGAGCTCAGAACATCCCGAGATGCTCCGAGAGGGAGAGGAGGGAAACCAAGGGCCTGAGATCGCAGCAGTTTCACTGGCAGAGGGACCTTGTACAGGCTCAACGAGCCGCGTAAGCTGCTGCGGCCCCGGTGCTGTGAGAGCTCTCGGCAGTACTGGCAGTGCTTACAACCTTACAGCAGGTACGGGATCCGACAGCAACCTGAGCATCCACACCCGAGAAGGAATACATCTTGGGAAAGGCTGCCCGGTCCAGCTAGAAAAGATGAGGTCTGTGACTGCCAACAGCAGCTTTCTCTTTCTGCCCTCGTTCTCTCCGCTGGTGACAGAAGAGGGTTGACACGCATCGTCCTAATAGAGAGAAACTTAACTGGAGGAAAAGCCCCGCTGATACAAACAGGGCTATTTCTGTACCGCGCTATTTGCTAACGCATCTCCGCTCAGCGCGGCCGGACCGCGGGGCACCGCACGGACGGCACACACTCCACACACTCTGCATGGACGCGGCGCACACTCCCACACCCCGCATGGCACACCCCGCATGGCACACCCCGCATGGCACACCCCGCATGGCACACCCCGCAAGGCCCGGGGCGGCGCTCATGTGCCCCAGCCCCGCCTGGCGCCATGAGGGGTGTACCGAGGGCTCCCGCGGCAGCGGCTGGTTCCCGCCGCCATGTTGGGAGTGGCGGATGGGCGGTGCCCGCCCTCGCTTCCGGGGGCGGGGGCGGCGCGCGCGGGCCGGCGCTCGGCAGCGGGGGCGGGCGGGACATGGGACCTTAAAGGGGCGGCTGAGCACGGCCCAGCCCGGCTCGGCTCGGCTCGGCGGGAGGGAGCGGCGGCGGTGCCGGTAGGTGTGCGGCGGGGTGGGCTTTGCTAGCTCGCAGCGCCCTGGGCAAGGCGGCAGCCGGGCGGATCCGGTCCTTGGCCGCTTTCCTGCCGCGTAGCGCCCTGAGCGGGGCGGGCGGGGGCCTCTGTGGGCCGAGGCGGCCCTTGCCCGGCCGCGCACGCCCCGCGGTTGCCGGCCGGTCTCGCCTGCGCGGAGTAAGGGGGCGGCCGGGACACGGCGAGGCCGGGGGCGGGCCCGGGCCCTCCAAGCCCCCGCCTCAGCCTTGGGCTTCGCCCGTCCCCTCGCGTGTGGGGAGGCCTTGCGGGCTCCCCCCTGCCGGTGGTTTTTATTTGCTTGGCGAGAGCCTGCGAATTGAGCTGTTGATAGGATACAGGAGAAAACCCACCCATTGCTGCGTCTTCTTAAACCTACATTGTGCCCGGCTGCCTTTGGACTCAGCCGTAATATGTTGTACGTAGTACGTAGTAATCAAAAAGCATCGAATGTAACCTGTGTTTTGGTGCGTCCCTCAGCTGTACGTCTCGATGCCCTTGGCGCTTCTGGGAAGCTAATAAGAGTCAGCTTTATTTTTCACTTTTTTCCCCCTCTTTTCACTTTCTGTTTCACACAAGAAGGTTATCAAATCAATACACATGATTTGACAACCTAAGTAAACGAGCTTAAGAAACTTTGGAAATTTCTTTATGCAACTTCTGTAGCTATTTACCTTCCTCTTTTTTGCTCTCTCAAAAAGGGCAGTAGATGCTCAGTGTTCAGAACTAAGGATGTTGTTTTACTTCCCCTTCATAAACAAACCTGATCCTGTGCTGTAGAGAGAACAGCTATGTAGGGAGGTGTATAGGGACAAAGGGAAAGCCTCCTATGGTATTGACTGATGGACTTGAGCAGTTAATTGCTTGCTGACATTCTAGTAACAAATGCCTGACCTCAGCTCTGCAGTTTTTGAACTAGGTTACTATACAGCACAGTTCGTGTCATTAGAAGAAATGGAATCTGTTACTGTCTGTATGTGAATCAAAGTTTGACTGTAAATTTCTGTTGGCCAGTAACTAATTTGGAGGAGGTTTCACAAGGTTTTTCCAGGGACAAAAATGAGTTGTTGAGACGAGTCTAGAACTGAATACACTGCACAGAGGAGGTGGCATTGCTCACGCCTGTTCTTTGTGCTATCGCCTCTGTGCAGTGTGTTCAGGAAGCTGATAAGAAAGCAGGAAGCATGCTCTGTAGTGTCCTGTTCTTGGGCCCTGGCCTCTTCCCCCAGGGTCACAGATGCTTTATTCATTTATCTTGTAGGCATAATCATGTGGAGGAGTACATTCTGGTGCTGATACCTTGTGCTACCCTGCTGTTATCTGGGCTGAATTTCAGCTAACTAACAAGTAGGATAATTGCTTGTGTTAAGGAAGAGTTTTTAAAAAAACAATAACTATATTAGTGATGATGAATTTGAAAGAAAAGCCTCCAACCCTAAACACAAAGGTACCTAGCTTGTAAACTGTTTAATTTTTGATCTTTGCAAGCGTGTACATACATTTCATAATTAACATTCATGTTTCTAAGAATATTGTTTCATGAATTTTTCTGTCTTTTGGTGAAGCCAACAGTTTGCTTTATAAGTGAAAGAACTGAGAGCATCTACTCACCTGAGTCTGTACCAATTCGCTGATGGCTAAAAATACAACTCATGGGATTCTGGCTTTCAGTCAGTTGCTGCAACAGCAGGGTTGTGTCATCACCTAGCTCCTACCTTTGTGATAAAATGACATAGGCTGCGTTTCTCAATCGTACTTTTAGATGTACTGGATAGTAGCTATTCTTTTTTTCCCTGGTATGTATATGAAACATCCCATGAAAGAATTAGTGAATTGGGAATTGTAGGGGTTTTGGTATTCTTAATAGTGGCTTATGTTAAAAGGGTAGAGTACAAGTATTACTTTCTCTTTCTTCTGAAGTGAAGAGATAGTCAAATACTTTTATTTGGAAGTAAAAAGGGTAGGTTTCTTTGATATCATGAATTTATAAAAATGATTAGCCTTAATAAGCCTTATGGTTTTGATATTAAAGAGATAATCTTCTACCAACTTTCAGTTCTCACAACTATTGTCTTCCGTGGCCAAAAGTATTATGTTGATTTCTTCTTCTCTCACTTTACTTCCTACTCACAAGAAAATTGTGGATGCCTTACTTATTCTCCCTTTGGAATCAAGACACAGTCTGCTGTGTGTTATTGATGTTACCAAAACATCTTCAGCAGAAAAAAACCTGAAGTGCACAACAATTTGTAAACATTTGTGTTTAGCTTTTAGTTTAGAGTTATTGGTGACGGAGGAAGAAAATTTTGTGATATTGATTAGAAGCGTATCTTCATAGCAAAGGGACTGGGTTCAAATAGAGGACCCTCAGATGGTGAGTAAGGGATCAATTTATGATATGTAGCAAATGTGGTGGATATATGACAAATTTCTGAAAGGTATTCCGCCTGTCAGAGGCACAAAACTGCTGCTTGTTGCAGATCTTCAGCCAGAGATGCAAGACAAAAGTCTTATCACTCAAGGTGGTTATGTGAAAGTGCATCAGACCAATAAATTGTTTCGATTGCTTGCAAGTCGACTTGTCGCTTTTGACAGACATGGACTGTGTAACTGGAGTTGAACAAGCACTTTATTAGGTCTTGTGGTGCCCTGCAGTTAATTTAAATTCATAAAGACCAGTAAGGGTTTTGAGTGCTTTGGATAGCACAGCCTGAATGCGTCATGACTATCATAAAGAAAGGAAATAAGTTTTCTTTTTTCCTAGAGCTAATGAGCATTAGAATTTCTTCTCAACTAGTGCTGAAGAAAAACGTGTTCAAGCAGCATGTAAATGGCCTACTATAGTTTTTAATACCTTGGAAGTGTATCATAAGCCTAAGAAGATTATTGGTATTGAAAAACCCTTGAAAACACTGTGCAGCCTCACTGTTGTACTGGCCTTTGGAACTCGTTTACATTGGAAACTGAGTGTGTTGGCATAAAAAGCTAGCTCCAGTTTGCAAGTAATTCCGAATGAAAATGAAAACACTTGAAGGAAAACCCTTAGTGGTAGAGAGGAGTATCTTAGCCCAATGAGAGGGACAACAAAAAAAAATTCGTGTTAATTTTTACTGTGTGATCTGGGAAGGTGAGTGGCCAAGATGAATCATGTTGTTGCTGGCTGCATAAAACAGTACTTGGATCTTGAGAGTCTGTTAGTTCAAATGCTTTTTTTCCCCCCCAGAGTTTTTAATTTGCCTATTTTCAGGAAACCCAGCCAGTGAGCTGCTGTTGGATGAAGTGATACTGCCTTGGCTTTCTGATCACAAGCAGATATTTAGACTTGAAGATGTGTACATGCAGACAGTAGGTCACTGTGGGTATTGCTAACACTGAATTCGCTGCTATTGCACTATGAAAGTTATGACTTGGCAGATGTTAGCTCTCAGTTCAATAGTTGGAGTTGGGACAGAACTCCGATTCGACACTTATGACTGATCCACCTGAAATGTGTCCATGTGAGCAGTGCTTTTCCCAAGCAAAAATTTGCCCCATCTTCTCACAAGACCACCCTACTGCTAATGTAGATATAACCATAGCTGACATCACTCTGTGTCACTCTCCAGTTTTTTCAAATTAGACAAAGAACCTACTAAAATGCTTCAGCTGCTATATGGGTGTGTTGATAAACCGAATTAAGATCTCTAAGCCAGAGATGCTTTAAATGGATCTGGCACCGTACCAAAATCAGCCCAAAAGTGCTTGTGATGTCCCTCATTCTTTTGCAGGAAATATCTTGTTTTCTTTTCCTTGGCCATCTCCAACCTAAGAACTTAACATAGGAGGATGAATTGAAAGTTTTTCACGGTTTTTAGAGGTATGACTAAATGCAGAGTAAGTGGAAAAAATGTATGTGCAGACATAAATCTACTTTCATTTAGCTCACTGTTCCTCTTGTCCAAGAGATAGAAGTAGCTTCAGTCTAAACCATCCTCAGCTGGCTTGGGCAGTAATACCATAACTTTAAAATGCATTATAGTGGTGAGCTTGTGGGGTGGCTTAGCCTAACAGGAGTTATGAAGAGATAACATTGTGGTTGGAATTGGGATTTCAAGGAACTTTTTCTGCCCTCAGGATCTCCAAAATAAAACATGGCATAAAATCAGATTATTATGATTTGCAGGCCATGCATTTATTTCCTTGTTGCTCTTGTTTCACAATGAATCTTCCTTTTTTTTTAGGGCAGTGAGAGTTACGATTATTAATGTGTTGTAGTCTTAAATTTCCTGGTAGAAAAGTTTCATGAGGCCCATTACTTCATGAAGATGTATTTTTGTAGCAAGTTTAGTTTTGCATAGTCTGTAGGTGCCAGGCCTTCCTATGTAAGGGGCAGAGGGAGAGTTGTACTGAAATGCGTTTAACTTTAATCCTTGCAGGTTGGTAACTGAGTAAATACTGCAGAATACTTTTTGATAATGAAAAGTAAATACAGCTGACATCACATCCTTCTTCAAAGGAGTTTTACTTTGTATTTAGGCACATTAATTACTTGTTTAAAACTTGCCAGTCTGGAGAGAAAATAAACTAAAATATCAGACTGTTGTTCCATTATAATTATGAAGTCTCATTTTAGGCTGTCCTCTTTTTTCACGTTGGTTACTTTGTGGCTAGGATTTTTAAAATGGAAGGAGAGGAAAAGCAAAGCAAATAGGCATTGAACATGGATATTTAAATAAATGCTTGCCTTGGCAATTATAATAAAAATACATGCTAGGTACACTTTAGCCATATCAAGTTTTTGTCTCTGTATATTTTGTCTTTATTGGTAATCTTAATGCCTTGGATACAGAATCATTTTGTCATATACCATTAACTTAAGAGCTGGATACCTCAATGGGTGCTTTGATTCCTTGGCAGAAAGATGGGCGAATGAGTTTCCTTTGTGTATACTGTGTTCTGTTGGAATAGCTGAGTTGTTGTTTCGATACAAATGATGTCATCTTGGGTGTTGTAACTTCTTTAGAGATATCTTGCAGTGAAGGCACATACTATGTTCAGCTATTCCAATTAGGCATGCAACTATCAGGTGTGTATTTACATCTCTGGAAACAGGCTTTTTTGGAAATGTTTGGTTTCTTTTAAATTACTGTTGTGTGCTTTTTTTGACTGTTTTAAACTGCTGTATGGTGAAAAGTCTTTTTACTGCCTAGGGAATGTCTTTTTCTATTCTGCTTTATGGCACTAATTGCCTCTGCAGAGCTACTGTGCAGGTTATGTGTGGGCTTACAAAAGCAAACTAATGGGAATAAAACTGGCTTTTTGGAGTCTAACGCATTGTGTTTGGATATTCAGTTTTAAACAGAAATTATAATCAAACAAATTCAAAGAGAATGCTTTCTTGAGCCTGTTTTAAGAAGGAAATGCTATCTTGTTTTGCATAGCTCTAGAGACAATGGCTGAAAAGTGAAGGTGAGTAAGCTTGCTGGGAAGTATAGAAAAAGAAGAGTTCTCTCATTGTTTTCAGTGTCATAAGACCTTAAGAAATTATCAGAAAAGACTAGAAAATAACTGTACTCTATTATCCACGATAAAAGATTGTGAGAACATTTATCTCTTAACCAAGTGTTCTGAGTGGTTTTACTTAGCTTCCTCGCACATAGGTCATTTGTCTTTGCAGTTATGTGAAATATCGTTTTAGAGTATGGTTTCGTTTCACAAGAGGTAAAACACTGTGTCCAAATATGAGCATCAGAAGATAAACACATGCATACCTCAGCTTTGAGGAATCCTGGAAGTAACTCTTTTCTCTGTCTGCTATGTGGAAGGGTTTTTTCCTCTACATCTTGCAGCTGTATTTCTTCAGCGTTAGATCAATTTATAAACAGTTTCAAGACCAAATACCATTGATTTAAGGGGAAAGTGGGAGGAGTGCTGTGGTTTTCCATAGAACTTCTTGCTGACTGGCAGTGGAGCTATTCAGGAAGATGTGAGCAAGCTAGGGGAACACAAAGCTTGTCTGTCAGCTGTTAGAACTGGTTTGCTGATGACACAAAACTGGGCGGAGTGTCTGAGACTTCAGAATGCTGTGCAGCCCTTCAGAAGGACCTGGGCAGAGATGAACTGTCTGAAATTCAACAAAGGCAAATGCAGGGTCCTGTGCCCGGGGAAGAATAACCCCCTGTGCCAGTGCAGGCTGGGATCTGACCTTCTGGAAAGCAGCTCTGCAGAGAAGGACCTGGGGGTCCTGGTGGACAACAAGCTGTCCATGAGCCAGCAGTGTGTCCTTGTGGCCAAGAAGGCCAATGGTATTCTAGGGTGCACTAGAAGAGCATTGCCAGCAGATTGAGGGAGGTGATTTTGCCACTCTACTCAGCCCTGATGAGGTCACATCTGGAGTCCTGTGTCCAGTTCTGGGTTCCTCAGAACAAGAGAGATATGGAGCTCCTGGAGCAAGTCTGGTGGAGGGCAACAAAGATAATTGAGGGACTGGAGCATCTCTCATACGAGGAAAGGCTGAGGGAGCTGGACATGTTCAGCCTTGAGAAGAGATGACTGAGAGGGGACCTCATCAATGTCTGTAAGTGTCTGAAATGAGGGTGTAAAGAGGAAGGATCCAGGCTGTTCTCTCAGTAGTGCCAAACAATAGGACGAGAGAAAATGGGCTGAGACTGATGCACAGGAAGTTCCATCTGAATATGAGGAAGAACTTCTTTACTGTGTGGGTGACTGTGCACTGGAACAGAGTGCCCAGAGAGGTGGTAGAATCTCCCTCACTGCAGATATTCAGAACCCTCTGGATGCAATCTTGTGCAGTGTGTTTTTGGGATGACCCTGCTTGAACAGGGAGATTGGACCAGATGACCCACTGTGGTTCCTTCCAACCTTACCCTTACTTCTGAACTTCTGTGATTTGGTGGCAAATACTTGTGTTTTCAAGCAATTGTCTAATGTCAGATACAACTTCAGACACTTTCTGGTTTAGTGTGTTACTGTTATCTTATTTGTGTCAAAAATGGATTGGTAGTTCCTCTGCCAGCTACCATAAATAGGACAAAGTTGAGCAGGAATAGTTTGATAGCTAACAGTACATGAAGTAGCTCTTCATGTGATTATGTCTCTTCAGGTAATTACTACCGTATTTCAGCATGGCATTATCTTTTGTAGGACTTTATTAATAAGATCACAGTTGTCAAGCCCAGAGTTTAATTTAGTAGAGTCTGTGAGCTTCGGTCTTGAAGTTAATTCATAATGTCGTGAAGTTACCATCCAAACTGCACTACCTAGTGTTCTTAGTGTGGTAGTTGGAAGTGCTGACTGCTGTTGTCTTCCTTCTTTTTCAGCCTCACTGCTAGTTTGTTTTTCCAATGGTTTCTCCATGAACATGTGGTTCTAGTAGCACAGCGAAATGTTCTGGCAGTACTGAATAAAACACAAAACTCAGTATCTGATTAAAAAGTATACACAGTTTCTTCAGATTTCGGGTGTTTTATTGACATGAAGGTAGTAGTATAATGCATTTGCAACCAACTGTTCGAAGGTAGGAGTCTTATTACCCTTTAAAGACTTATTTTATAAACAAATCCTTCTTATGTATTGTTTGAGAACATTATTGTCATACCCTTACCTCAAAAGTCAAGAAACTGTTGTACTGTGTAGCATTGGCTGCAATATGGCTCTTGGGTAACTCAAAGACAGTCTGTAGGGTTACACTGTACATCCAGCAGTTGTGCTTGTGCTGGCATGTGAACTTTTGGGTAGCTTGAATCCACAGCTGTAAGGGGAAGCAGGACACTAGGCTGCTGAAAAAGAAATCCCAGATTGCTCTGAGAATACAGCTGCATTTCCGGCCCTGTTCTGCAATCACAGTGGGACTCCTGAGAAGCTGTTGTACTCATGGGGCGTGGATGTGATACTTGTTTCAATATCCAAGATGAGACGTGTTCTGTGGCTCCAAGCTGCAATCAGTACTTGACTGGTGGTACCCATGGTAGGGGAAAGCAGGCCAAGCCTGCAACAATTACGGTAATCCAGATATTGCTTGTTCAATGCAACTATATAATTGAAATTTCCTACTGTTTCTGAATATTGAGTGCAAGATCTTCATCCAAAGAACCAGCTTGATGTCATTTTCCTGTGCTTAATCTAATTCAGTGAAAATAGGTCCTTTCCTCCCTGTCCCTGGTTTACTGGTCCTTAGCTGTGCAAATCAGCTTGAAGGGCATTCCCAAATTCAAAGCTGGGACTGAGCTGCCTGAAATGAACTTCATGAAAGGAGCTTAAGCCTTTGAGTGAAAAGATAAGTCACTGATTACATACTGAATTTGGACTACTGCAACCAGAGCTATTAGAGGCCTTATGTGATAATATCTTGATTTTTTTTTTTGTAATGGTGGCAAAAACTAACTTGTTTTGACAGCTACTTCAGAAAAATCTCCTAGAGCCATAGTCTCAAGCTGGGTGCTAGGTGCTAAAGACCGGACCTGCTGAAATATTTTTTAAATACTGAAGTACTTCAGCTGTAAGTGATTTAGGTGTCTTGATTTCAGTTTGCTCTCGAAGGTATGCACACTTCTTTGAAGAGCTGTGAACAGTATCCATTCTCTAGTAACAGCTGAGTGAATCTGCATAAATTTGCCCTTCTAGGAGCAGTTACTAATGTTATGTCTTCTAAAATACTGGACTTGTAGGGAAAACTGGAACACAGTTCTGTTAGTCAAGCAGAACTTTTGAAATTATATCAATGGATAATGTGGAATTAATTAGAAGCTACTCATATGAAAGAGCAAGGATTAGTTTAAAGTTAAAGGGAAAATTCTTTGAAAAAAAATCCTCTTATTTCTCAGCTTATGTGCTATCTCATTAAAATCTTGTATAGCCTGGGAGCTCTGTTTTCCCATTGCTAGGAGTGCTGGATTTATTACCATTCTTCCAACAAAAATGCAGATCCTTAGCTCTGAAAAACTTGTCTGTGATAGGAATGCATTTATTGATGGGCTTGCATTTTTGTCTTATATATTTAGGCAAAATATGTATCTCCTGTTTATAGCAAAAGTTAAATCATGGTGTGTTGGGACTTTGCTTATGAAAATAATATTTATTATGAGAGGTAGATTTGAAAACCTTTGCTACAGTTACAGACTGATAAATACCAATTAAAATTTTTGCAGATGCTTTTGCATTTGAGGGATTCACCATAGCATAACAACCACTTCTAGAGTGTGACTGGAATAATTTTAGGTGGTGTTTTATCTATGAAAATGTTTCCCCTTCTTATGACTCTTGAAATCCCTCAGTGGGAATGGAAAGAACACTTAAAACTTATGCTAGTAACTTAAAGGTCTTAATGAATTCATTTCTGGATTACTGGGCAAACCCATGTGCTTTTCCGACACGGGGAAACTTGTTATTTTAAGACCTGATTTCCTGATTTATTTTTTTTTACCTTAAAATAACAATAGAGTTTTCGAAAACTGTTCAGGAACCCAGGTCTTGGAAAGGAAATTATTGGATATACCAGTTGTTCCTGTATTTTTCTTAGCTCCTAAGTTAGGTCATATCAGCTGAATAATTATTTTAGTGTCTTCTAGTCCTAACTAGGTGTTGTACTAAGCAGAATGAAATGTATAGGCTTTCATTCTTTGAACTACCTTCTAGTTTCAACTCTAAATACTGATAAAAGGATAAATATGATGTTTAACTGGTATCTCTTATTACAGAGGGAAGATTCTCTTTAGCGTGATTACTTACAAATAATATTACCTCATCATGGAAGAACTATCACCAGAAGAAATTCAACTGAGGGCCAACCAGGTCACTGATGAGGTAAATATTGTAGGAAGATATCTAGGATTACAATACTTGCCTGATGAAATTAGAATATACTTTTAAAAATAGACAGACCAGGGTACTGATTCTGCAAGGGTATAGCTGAGTGTTTTAAATTTTCGCTTTACTTGGCTAATACTGGAGTGAAAACTACTCCTAAAAATAAGAATGAATTTAAACTTCTGAACTGTAAAGTCACCTGCTTGACTGAGCACTGATCACCCACCCACTCCTGACTACAGAGACACAATGCAGGTTGGGTATCTACAGTATTGTTAGTCATATTGATACTTCATGACTTTCTTATTTAACTAAAATTGATTGGAATATATCTCCTTTTATAATGACTTTCCAATGGAATAAGCAAAGTACTAGCAAGGACTAAAGACCAAGGAAAAAAAGTAATGTGCTGCTACTGTGGCTGTATTGTAGCGTGTATTAGATATAAACAGGGTGATAAACGTTTGTATACTCATTGCCTTGCTACAATGAACTGGTAAAGAACTCTCATGCACTGAGATAGATATATATATACACAGACAATTAATGCACTCATTTTAAAATTCTCTTTGTAGTCTTTGGAAAGCACAAGGAGGATTCTTGGTTTGGCCATTGAGGTAAGGAAAAACTTTAGAATTCCCTCTGGATTTAATATAAGAAGCAGCATGTTAACTGTTACAATTATCTTAATCAGCTTTTTGTCTTTCTCAAGACACATGTCAGTAGAAGTTGCTGCTTTAATTCAGTAGTAGAGTTGGAATGACTTAAACTTCATGAATTTCACATTATGTCAGATCACAGAAGGGTTGATATCCTTTTTACCTGTTTTCCTCTTAAACAAAATTACTTAATCTCCAAATGCTACAGATCAGTTATAAAAAGTCTGTGATGGTCAGTTATGACTTTGTCCCTTGCTTCTCATAACATCTTTCATTTGTCTTTTAGCTCACTTTACCTGTGAACAGTGTGAAAATGTCTCACTTTGAGGACAGTAGGGCTTTATTGAGTGGGGTAATAGAGAGCAGGGCTGCTTTTGGTTCTAAACAGAAGTAATTTTACATACACCTTACAATCTGTTCATCAGTTTTAACTTTAAAGATAAGACTGATGAAACTCTCAACACCCTTGTACATGACTTGAACCAAATCCTGTATTTTGGGCTTATCTGAGTGAAGTTGTATGAGGGATCTACTGCCCTGCGCTGTTATGGCTTGCTGAAGATGCTGCTGTTACCAGTGAGGCATTGGAATCAGCATAGCCTAATGAATAACTCTCTAACACAAATGTGAAATACATGTAATGAGCCAACAATAATTTCTCTTGATATCATAGTTTGGTGATTCATTCTATGCTGCCAGTTTAAAGTAAAGTATGGGTGCAACTTGCACGCTAGATTCAAGACTTTGAGCCAGCAAAGAGCTGTATTGTAGTATATTACTCAGTGCTGATTTCTTTTGCTTCATGTTCTAAAACTAGTGATGGTCTATTCTCTTCATGATCTCTTGTGCTGAATTCTCAAGAATGGTTATGCAGGCTTCATTTTGCTTTCTTCTCTTCTGGCTTCCAAGACTAAAGGCCTTGTCAGCCCTATTGAAGGGTGTAGGGATAAAGAACAAACCCAATGCCACTTCTCAAAGGTCTACCTTTTTAGCTTGATGTTGTCATAGTTCAATATGATTATTACAATAAATTTTATCATCTTGTTGTAATGTAAAAAAACAAAGCCAAACCCTCACAAAAGCACCACTAATTGAGATAGGCTGATAAGCATCTCACCTGTTTCACTAACATAGGATCTAATTTGAAACTTAGAATAGCTTTACTACAGAAGTTATTTCTAGCACAGTGTTTTATTATGAACTTGGCTGGATTATCCAATTTACTATGAAGACCTTCAGATTTTGCACTGCTGTATTGAAATCTGGTTTTATATCTTCAACTAAATTTCTTTCTGCAGTCCCAGGATGTTGGCATCAAAACTATTACCATGCTAGATGAACAAGGAGGTAAGTTCTTCCTTCTTCCAACACTAAAAGTCATTATTATGACTGTAAGAAAAAAATCATCATTCAAGAGCTGTTGCTGAAACTAAAGGTTTCCTAAAGACAACTTATGTGAAAATGAGATTTGCTAGTTGGTTTTTCACAAGTGTTTGTAGTATTTAAAAGAGGTTTTAAAGTATTTCAGAGATAATGTTAGTTACAATGTAATACAGAAGCTGCTTCTCTCCACCATCCCATGAATGTAACTGTGTGCATTTATTTTAAAAGCACCAAAAATGTGCTGCTCTAAGGATAAGGAATATATTTTTCATGTAGTAAACAAAACTTATAACTTAATATTTATTTAAAAAAAAAAATCCTAGAGGGCAGAAAAGAAAATAGGCTTTAGTCTTGGTATAAAGGTAGAACTGAAACTTGTTAAGTTCCTGCTTTAAAGAAATGTTAATATTCCCCACCCTCATCTTCCCCCAGTCCATGTTTATTCAGGTTACTTGTTTCTCTCCTAGAACAACTAAATCGCATAGAAGAAGGCATGGACCAGATAAATAAGGACATGAGAGAAGCTGAAAAGACACTGACAGAGCTCAACAAATGTTGTGGGCTCTGTGTCTGTCCTTGTAACAGGTCAGTTATATTGGTACTTGGGTCTGAAGTTCTAGAATATTCCCAGTAGCTGCTATACTGGGAGATGTTCACTAAGTAAAAGAGCTAATTAAAAAATGCTAGCAAAGTTGATTCTTTTGGTTTGTAGAGCTGCACCCTTATAAAATTGTATAAGAGTAGCTAAGCTTACTTGCATCTGACTATATGTGTGCCCCTTCCACTGTAAATATAGCCGCTGTATAACAACCTCCCCAATTGTGCCTTAACCTCCTTAAAGCTGATATTTAGTAGAATACTATCAATGTCCATTGAAATGAGACCAAGTAGGACTGCAAATAAATATGTAAGTGCCTGCCTCTGAGAAATTTGACTCCAAAAATCTTTTTTTCACAAAAGCGCTTTTGTACTAACTTGAAAGCAAGAAAACTTATTTTTTGGGGAAGGAAAGTAGTGGTTCTCTAGGCATTTAGAAAATATTCGTGCTTTAGGGAGGGTGAGAGTAGGAGAACAGAACAGACATTGGTGTTAAAGCTTTAATCTTTTCAATAATGGCTATATAAACTCTTGCAGACCTGCTTTGCACTACCTTTATTACATCAGTGTTATGGCTACCGTATCCAAGTCAGTTGAGTAATCTTGTATGGCACTTGATTTGTACTTTTAAACACCTAAACAGCCTGAACAATGATCAGAATTATTTTTTGAAGGTGTACTAGCTTTATCTTTAAACAGTGTGTTGAATTGTTTTGAGTGAATTGAATATGATCATATTTCTTCCGAATGAAGGAGAAATAAATTGAGTGTGGTAACTGAAATGAATAGTGTGTGTATTTGTTGTTTTTTGCTCTTTAGCACGAGCAAAAAAATCTTATTCAACTGGGAGGCAGCAGAAGTTTAGATAGAGATTCCTTGGAGTGGCTGAGTATCTAGGAGAATACTTTGAGGATCATTTAGGATAGATATGAATGTGGCTTTTAAGACTGAAAGTCCTAGAGCTTGAGGCCCTTGAAAAGACAGATACTTCTGTCCTGACCTCTGGATAGGTGTGCTTCCTGCTTTATATTAGTTGGATCAAGCTGGTGGACTTTGAGCATTTTGACACTGTCTTTGTTTTTTATAGTTGATAGTCTTATTTCACTGAAGTTAAGCAGCTTATTGACACTGAGCAAGCTTAGAATTTGTGAACTCTTGTGGCACTCCAAGTACACAGATAACAAGAAAAGAAATAAGAGTTGTGTACCAAATGGGCTGTAGTGTGCAGAAAAAAAAATCTACCAGATAAGTAGAGGGCAGTGCAGAAGAAGAAACAGTGAATGTCTTTAATATATCTACTGGTACATCAGTCTTTCTGTCAATGCCAGAATTAATTGTCACCCAGTTATCTCCAAAGCCTTTCATTTTTTTCATAAGCATAAAGCTAAATCAGAACACTTGTTGAATTAAATATTGCTTTTCTAATTTCTCCTAGGCTTAGATTATGTATAAAAGCTTTCTAAAAACACAATACTGGCAGTACTGTTTTATGATCTATGTACTAATAACAAGTTGCCTGTTCGTTGGTCTTTACTATTCTTTCTTCTCCATTCTTTCCTCCATTCTCTTCTAACACTGATGCTTGCTTTCTAAAAATGAAGACTAGGTTAAGAAGCTGTATTCACTTAAACTGGTGAAAGTGGATTTTAGGACAAGGTCAGTCTTAGTAGTGCAGATGCATATTTAGCCAGCTGTCTGAAGTGATGCTTCTGTTGTCTTTGTGCTTGCATGTGCATGATGTCTGTTTGCATGCAGGTCTCCTTATGACTGATGTATTGTAATACTGATGTGAATAGAAAATATCTGTTACTACAGAGGGGTAGTAGTTATGGAAATGGTGAACAACTACTTGAGCTCTTGCTGGTATGGCAAGTTGTATAAATAGCTTTATTTTTACAGAAATGAAACATGAGAGAAGTGAACATTTGAAATGTTCAATTGAATTTGAAAAACAGCTCTTAAAAACAGGTGGTGAGAAGTTTTGTTCTTGACTGTGTTTAGTTCAAACAATGCTGTTTCTAGCTGTCTCCTTCAGATGTGAAACTAATTTTCAGGCCACTTGTTTTTTGGTAATAACGTCCTTACAGTTGCCTCTGAGACGTAAGACTTTGCTTATCCAGAAGCAAATCACACAAAGTTCTCCTGCTGTTGTGGCTTTAGTATGAAAGAGATTACAATATAATGCTCAATCTAGTTGCTGTAAACCTAAAGAGATCTGTAAGCTTGAGTATGTACAAAGAGCTAGAATTGACTGGTTTAGGTTTCTTTAGGATTTTGCTGGGTTCAGCACTTCAATTGTGAACTGAGAAGTGATTCCATTTCTTCCCCTTCGTGTATTCATTCTAGATAACTTTTTGTAGAATCTGACCTATGAAACACAATTTCCCATTTCAAATACATAAATGCCGGTTGAATTAGGGGAATATTTCTTCATTGCAGTGAATTTCACAACACTTCAAATGTATAACATCTGGGCTACTGAAAGGCACTGTATCTATAGAAATTGATTACAGTTAACTGTAAAGTTAGATGTACTGAAAGACACTACAGATTTCCCTTCACAGGCTTTTAAAGAAGCAGAAAAGTGGCAGTGGAATCTGGATTGTCTAGCTTAAACCTGAAAATGCCAGAAAACAATGTGAACATGAGAATATTCTTCTCAAAATGAGAACTGACTCCAATTTAGATCAGTTATTTTTGTGTTGTATTTTCTTCCCTTCTTGCTTTTGTGGCTTTGTGATTCCTGAGACTGCTTTGTGTCAGTGTGCTTTTAATTTTTTTTTCTTATGAATTATGTGATAGAAGTGTAATGGTAAGTTGTTTTGATTTAATGGAGTTAGTACAATTGAATTGCATAATGCATTAGCTATTTAACTATGATTACTGTTATTTTATAATCCAAACTACCCTGAGAAACATTAAAAAGAAAGACTTGGCAACAGAAAATATTTGATAAAAACCTGTAGTGATTTATGGTTTTCTTGCATAGTATAGCTATTTGTGTTTGAGGAAGTTTTTTCACTCATCCCCATTTCTTCCTGAAAACTAACCAGTCATGATTGATTATACTAATGCCTGTTGTAAGTGCAACTTTATCTTGTGACATGTAAGCCTTCCTGCTACTGTCATAAGCTTCTGTCTTCTGGTGAAGTACATTACTTTAATTCTTGTGTTAAAGCTTAAGACCACATTAATCACTGTCCTTAGAATAACTCAGTTGTGTTTGTACTATCAAGATATGAGAAATTGTATTATACAGACAAGGCTTTATCCATACAAAACTAAATCTCTTTAAGGCACAAGACAAATGTTTCTGAAAACCCTAGATTAATACTGAATTTCAGTCAGGAAGCCGTATTTCTGAGGTAGTCATTCAGATTTCTTATCTTTCTGGAGTAGGACAAAGAACTTTGAGGCCAGCAAGGCATATAGAGCAACCTGGGGAGATGGAACGGAGAACTCAGCAGATCATGTGATATCCATGCAACCAAGACGTATAAACCAGCAGCAGCCTCAGACTTCTGGAGGACCAAGTGGTGGATATATTACAAGGTTTGCTTGTTCATATTCCTTAATCTGGAAAGCAGAAAGCCTAAGTTAGCAGTTAGCAGTTATCAGTTGTTAAATAGTAAGTTGGAGGAGTTGTTATAGCTTGGAAAGGAGATGGCAGACACCTATGCTGTCAGTATTGTAGTGCTCATCTTACACTTTTTTTTTTTAATAGTGGTGATATCAGTCTATTTCTGGATGTGAGGACTATAGAGCTTAGTGCTCAGTTATTGAGGGGACTCTTAAAAAAAGAGAGACTCTTAGTCATAAAGTATATTTGAGATAAACCCATGTCTTAAAATTCCTCTGTTAGCTAGTATTTTAATTTTTAAGGCTATTTTTGTAATAGTGACTAGCTTAGCACCTTTCTTTAGGTAGTTGCATGCTTGGAATGCAGGGGGCTTTGAAAGGGGAAAAACACACCTTGGCTTGAATATGTTGTGCAACAAAATAGAATCGTAGAATCAGCTGGGTTGGAAGGGACCTCTGAGATCAAGTCCAACCCTTGATCCACTACTGCTGTGGTTACTAGACCATGGCACTAAGTGCCACATCCAGTCCCTTTTTAAAAATCTCCAGGGACGGAGAATCCACCACTTCCCTGGGCAGCCCATTCCAATGCCTGATCACCCTCTCTGTAAATAAATTCTTTCTAATATCTAACCTAAACCTCCCCTGGCACAACTTGAGACCATGCCCTCTTGTCTTACTGAGAGTTGCCTGGGAAAAGAGACCAACCCCCACCTGGCTACAACCTCCTTTCAGGGAGTTGTAGAGAGTGATGAGGTCTCCCCTGAGCCTCCTCTTCTCCAGGCTGAACAGCCCCAGCTCCCTCAGCCTCTCCTCATAGACTTGTGCTTGAGTCCCTTCACCAGCCTAGTTGCTCTTCTCTGGACCTGCTCCAGCACCTCAATATCCTTCCTGAACTGAGGGGCCCAGAACCGGACACAGTACTCGAGGTGTGGCCTCACCAGTGCTGAGTACAGGGGAAGAATCACTTCCTTGGACCTGCTGGCCACACTGTTCCTGATACAGGCCAGGATGCCATTGGCCTTCTTGGCCACCTGGGCACACTGCTGGCTCATGTTCAGCTTCTTGTCAATCCAAAGTCCTATTAGAGTAAATCTAGAGTAAAGCAAGTTCTTAATTCTTGAAACTTTACCTTAATTACTTGAACAGAATAACAAATGATGCCAGAGAAGATGAAATGGATGAAAATCTTGCTCAAGTGGGAAACATTCTTGGGAATTTGAAAAACATGGCTTTGGATATGGGCAATGAAATTGATGCCCAGAATAAACAAATAGACCGGATAAACGTAAAGGTAAGTGTCAAAGGTGTTCTCTGCTTTCAGCGTAGAGGTTGTAACTGAGAAGTTACTAGGAATGTGCTACTGTCCTATCTATCTGTATTTGCAGTAAATATGCATTAAGGTTATACCATCCTCTAGGTTGCAGCGATTTCAATGGGAAATATACCTTGATGTTTGGTTAAGTAGTGGAAGATTCAAATGCTTTAGAGTGTCAGGAAACCTAAAAATACAGCACAGGTTACTGTTTACTCTGGAAACAAATAAACTTGATGGGATCAAAAGGAAAAACATTTACTGGAGGTATAACTGGGGGATTGTTGCTGGCAGGAAATCTTTTATGTGGTAGGGAATAGGTATTTTTAACAATAGGAAGGTTCTTCTGGAACTTCTAAAAAGTCACTAGAATAATTAAATATAAAATAAAACAGGTAATTCATTGCCCTAATTCTTGTGGACAAATTAATATTGGGGCTGAGAAGACTTTGGAATAATGAGGTTTGTAGGTGCACAGGGACATGGCCTGCCTTCATCTGCACATGAAGTTAGTCACAGTAGATTTCTTCTTTTATTACTTTATATTACTTAAATATTAGATTCTCCAAACAAATTAAGCATATATAAATGTATGGCAGAAGGGGGTGTCTTTCAAAGAGAAACTTAATGAGTATGTTGGCCTATTTTAGAAATGCCCATATTAAAAGTTCTCTTACAGACATCCTGGTTTAAAAAGGAAATGAAAGCTTTAATGATTAGTGTATATTAAAGACTTCAAAAAGCAGCAGTGAACACCGATTCCTGTAAAATTTTAGTATTAAGACAAAATGGGAAGTTTAAAAATCTCAAAGTTAAAAATCTCACTGAAGTGTGTAGTAGGGTTAAAAGCAAGATAAATGGTGTTTTCTCAAATACACGGAGCTAGTTTGACAAATGCTGGTTGTACTTGTGTCAGCATTTCAGTTTTGTGTAGTAATTAAGGGGTTGTTGTATTAATAAGGCAAATCAACGTGATTTTATGGAGGATGCTTTAACTGTCTTTTACTGTTCTTGAAACTGTAGATCTGATTATCAGGTAAAAAAGTCAAACGTTTTAAAGTACACTAGAATATTCCTTGGAGTTTAAAATTAGGTGGGAAATTCTTACAACTTATAAAGCAGACTGAAAATTGCCAGGTCAAATGAACTGCAAGTAGAAATTACTGTTTTTAGCAATAGTGTTTCTAGTAGATTAAAGCACCTGGTTTTGGCCTGATGCTCTTTTGCTTTAGTGGTCTGAAAAAAATCTTGCTGATCAAGTCTTACTAATTCTTAAAATATGATGTATACAAGTTAGAATTGTTTTACAGAACACAGTGAAAATGAAAGTGCAATTCCTGGCTTTGAGACTGGCAACCTGTTTCAGGATAATTAAATTAATCCTTTTCTGTTGATAACTTCTTTAATCTAGTGAACAGTATGGAAACCAAATCAAAATGTTGAGTGGAAATCTCCAAAGGACAGTATCATATAAAGAAACAAAAAGCAATATTAAGCTTAACTTCAGAATAGGGTTGATGCTTGCTTTTTTTTTTTTTTTTTTTTTAATTCTAACTCATCTGGAAAATATATAGACTTGACTAGGTGACTTTTGGTAGTCTGCAATGGTATGCAGGACTCCTAATCTGAATAAACTTGTAATGAAACATGTTATTGGCTTTTTCTTAGAAGCAGATCTAGTTGGATGTGTTTCAGAAGTGTTGTTAATAGGTTAGAGTCTCACATTTGTATAGTAGATTCTTGCCCCTCCCTCTACCCTTGACCTGAAAGGCAGGAAGGAGAGAAAAGGAGGGAAGGACTTGAACTGCAGATGTCCTTTTACCAGCCATTTGCAGTATGAAGTTGTGAAATAGCTAATACTTGGCACAGGTAGAACTTCTTAGGAGTTCCTCTAATGATGAGGACATTCCCCACTGCAGGCTGGATAACCGAGGAATTATTTCGAAGCTCCTTATCATACCTTTCAATAAAACTCTCTTTTGACACTTTTTCAACCTAGATGTTGTGAGCTGATTTTTGATGCTTTATGGTAGTAAAACAATAATAAAGAGCATTTTTGTACAAATACCATATTTTTATGACACTAGGACACTGGAGGGTGTGTGAATGACAACCAGGGATTTGCGCTAAGCAAAATAATTCTGACTTGATGCCCATAGGTCTACTTTTGACTATTACTTCTAGTTCAGAACAACTTTGTTGCTCTGTAGAGGTCCTTAAGATGTCCAAAGACTTGGAGAGAGGGAATTTTTTTCTCCTTGTTTTGTTAATATTGTTCCTGACCAGCTGAGGCAAGCTGCTGTTTTGAAAGTCTACAGCTAAAGAGTAAAAACTATTTCTCCTGATTTTGTTTCTGCCAAAATTGACAGCATATACTGGCTTCCCTTCTGTCTACTGCAGTGATAATACTTTGGAATTCAGAAGTTCATGTCAGTTTGAATTTTTAAACTGTTTTGCATGGAGTCTGCAAATGATGTATGAATTTCTCTCTTTCAGGCTGATACAAACAGGGAACGCATTGAGCAAGCCAACGTCAGAGCCAAGAAATTAATTGACAATTAAAGCCTGGTGTCATTGTTCAATGACACTGTCTCTCCAGCTGCAAACCACCATATTCATGGATCTGTGAAACTTCTATTCTTTAATAAGAGGGGCTGGGAAAAATGAAGCAGTAACTTTCTATAGTAATTAATTTTCTCTTATTGCTTCATGTAAACATGGCTTTGACTCAAAGAAAGCGGTCAACTTCCTTCTACTCATCTGCCTTCACTTCCTCTATACTGCTCAGGGCTAAAAGTATTAGGGCTTTGAGAATCTTCTTGCATGTTTTATTCCTCCTCCCAGTTTTTCTTTTTTTTAATTTTTTTTTTAATTTCTTGCACCGAAAATACAGTCCTTTTTATTGAAGTTGAACAAGCAGGGGTAACCTGAATTCACAGTTGTGGAAGGTTGGAGAGGGGACTTTGCACTGTTTGAAATACCTCATAAGTTGAGTGTCTTCACTAAAATAGGGACTTGGCGAACATTATCTAACTTGTATCTCTAGCATGCTAACCATAGCTTTACAATCCAAACCACATGATTGGTTTGGGGTTGAGTTTGTGGATCACAGAATTGAAGAGGCCCATTACTTACAGCTTGTGGGTTGAGGGCTTTAAAACACTTCCTAACCACACGAACTTTAAGGTAATGGCAACTGGAGGGATATAGAGGTTTCCATTTCTTTACTGTAAATTGGCATCACTTTGGAGGCCATGACTAGGAAATCATGCTGCATTGTTCTGATATTTGTTGTGCGTGTATATATATGCCTGATCTAAACCCTGTGCACACGTGAATAGAAGAAAGTAAAACTATATCCCTAAAGTATTTATTTGATGGAAATTTTTACAACCCTCATCTGAAAGTTAACTTCTAAGTGTTTGAATGATGCATCTAAACCGGAAGAAACTGAGCAGAAAAGCATGCAGATCTCTTGCATCCCATATCTTATTCTCTTTTGGCCAGTTTTCTCTGGAGTTCAGTTTATGCCTTTCTCCAGTAGAAAATACTGACTGAAATCTGGTGCGGAGTTTGCTGTTAGCAGTGACTTTGGGAGTACTTTTTAAATCTATCCAAACCAGAGAAGCTTATTATGAAACTTCTTTGTCACAGGTCTGGAGGAAGACGTAGCCATTTATAAACTGTATGCTAGTTCTAAATAAACTAGTTCTAAATAGATTCCTGACTGGTTTATTATTGCAGATATTGGGACTGGCAATTGGAAATATTACATGCCCAAGTTACTTGCAACTAAAAGTTCTTGTTCTGTTGCAGAACAGAGGAGTTTCTGACCAGGTGAGGTGAAGCTCTTTCCTATGAAGAAAAACATTTTGGTTTTACTGTAATATAATTAGATTTATTTCCAGAATTTTTCTTTAAATCTTTATAGTAATTAAATTGCAAGTGGCTTATGTAATTTTAACTCCACCCAGCATATACTATGCCTGTTTTACAGTTGAAAGTGATGCTTTGGAGTACCCTATGATACTCACTGTTGGATGGCAAAAATCTTCAAACCAAATTGATTGGAGGAATAATTAAAACTAATAGCATTATGGGGTGTTTTTTTGGGAGGACAGTCTACAAGTATCCTGTAGCCACTAAGATTGAATCCCAGGGCTAGAGATGACACTAATCCATTGAAATGTTTAGACAGTGTTAGGTATTTTGTTTTCTTTTTAGCAGAAATACAGTCAGTATTAGTGGTATATTTTCAGTTCACTCCCAGCACAACTTGATATTTAAAGAAAAAGACCAAAATCAGCAACCACACACACACAAAACTCAACAAAAACCTAACCAAACAAAGCAGAAAAACCCAAACAACTGACCAAAGGATGAAACAGCTGCATGTAATAAATAGGCCAGTGGCAGTTTGCCTTATGTGAAGAAGTCATTCTTAGGGCATTAGATACTTCAATACTGTGGATTGGCTCCTGTCTAGCTTCCAGTAATTGTTGGAAAGCCAATGAATTTCAAAAGCTTACTAGTTGCCCAATCAGTAAATGAAGATTATATGCTTAAAAACACAAGTAGCAAAGAAGTACTTTTAAGAACATGGCATAGTAAACTTCAAACAACCACCTGCATAAGAAAGTGTAGGGAATTTTGGATGAGCTTTTTTTTTCCTTCTTACAAACTTCATGTTAACTGAAGGATTATTTGCTGCTAGTTGTGAAAGCAAAGTATGCATTATTTAATTGTCTTCCTGGAACAGAAGACTGAAGTGGTTACCTTTATTCTGCTTACACAATGCAAACCCGCTCTGTAGCATTTGAACATTCCAAACATTGGAATGTTTTTCTCCCTTGCCACTACAAGTCCATATTCTTGACTTGCCTGAGCTCTAACAACAAATTAACATATTGGCTGACAGAATGCTGTGATGGATATATCAGAATTGTAATATTGCAATGAATACCACACAAGGAAATAATTTCTGAGACTCTGAGCTTGAGTATTAGCGGAGCATCGATACTATTTTCTGATCTGCAAGAGCCAAATCCGTGAGGGAGTTGGTGCCTTTATGTTAGTGAACAACACAGTCTGCTACTTGGATTGTCTTACTGTTGTCTATAGAATAGATGCCTAATTTCCATATCTATGGTATGAAATCAACCCTTGTACATCTTTGTATGTCTGAATGCTATTAAGAATGAAGGCTTACAGTTTCTGCTTTTGATTGTTAAATTATATATTGTGCACAAAAAATACATACTTTTATAACTGAATGTGTTCTAAAATTATTTTCTCTTAAAAATGTCGTCGCTTAGTTTCCTGTCCTTGAAAAACTTGGCAGAAGTAGTTGCTACTACGCAACTAGGAAGTTTCTCTTCTATTTTTATTTCACAGAATAATACTAACAAAGTATAAGGTGTGGTTGGGAAGAGAGGAATATTGTGAACTTTAACAGTCTATTTTGGATCCCTGTATAATCAACATCTCCAAGCTTCAAACTATGAAATGTGTCTGTCTCTTTGAAAGACTGCAATTTGACATGGGTGTATACTTCAGGATGATAAAGAAACAAAAAATAACTTTAAAACTTTCCAGTCAAGTATCAGTAACAGATGCCTAGAGTATACATAGTCCAGTAGGTAAAATCTAGTGATTTAATCTCCTGCCACTGCAATTTCACTCGTGAGGCAATTTAGTTTGTATTTTCTGTAATACATAGAGTTTCAGATTCCCAGAATGCTCTTAAAGGGGAGTAGGTGTGGGGGAAAATACAGACTTTTGTTGCATAGCAACAGTTCTGAGCTGCAAGAGAGAGTAGCCTACCTGGGAAGGGCTTGGAAAAAGTACTTCTAATATAGTATATTACTAATATAGTAACTAGAAAAAAAATATTAGGAACAGCCTGCTTTCATAACTATTCTGAGCAGGCAGCACATGTCCCAGGGGTACACTTAAATGGCAATAATTGGTAAATTCAAGCTAGTCTATGCCTTGACAAAAGACCAATCTTCTTAACACAGCAATAGCTACAGTATGAATTGCAGCACGTGCTGCTTGTGCAGCTACCTGCAGAACTTACCTCTGCGAAGGCTATATGGTGAAACAACTCAGTTTACACAATGCAGTGACTAAGTTGCTAATTCACCTTTGCTGCGCTTGAAGCAATGCTGTGTCTAAATGCTGTTTGAATAGATGGATGACGTGTATCTTACTGAAATGGAAAACTGGAGAGCAAAAGGTCTGAAATAAAATACATGAATGGTTCATTTTGTTAACTATGGTAGCATCTTCTACTTCAGTAATTCCAAGGCTATGAAACTGCAAGTGTAATTGTGCATGGAAATAAAATCATTTTATAACTTCAGTTGTAGAGTAGGAGTGATGAGAAGGGAAAACAAACTCCCACTATAAAACTACTAGTAGATAATATAGAGCACTGAAATGTATAGAACAGCATTCTACTATGTGACTTGGTCACAGTTATTCACTGCTGTGAGTTACATGTGTAAGGGTATCAGCCAGTTCTTTTTTCCTTGAAACAATCTTCCTCTGTTCTGGAGCAACTTTCGTTAATCCAGATCTAACTCTGCTCCAATCAGTATTTTCCATGGTGCTTTCTCTATTTTGTTCTACAAAAGCTTTGATAGTTGTCATAACTCCAAAGTAGCAAAGGGGCCTAACAATGAGTAACTGAAAGGTTTCTAAATGTATTAGTGATCACATAAAAGAAATGTTGACTTATTTTCTCAAATGCTTCCAAAAGCAGTAAGACTTTTTTTATAGCATTGCTAACTCCATAATTTTCAACTGTTCTACCATCTCTTCTTATACCTCTTTGTTGAATAGAAAAAAAAAGATAAATGTTAAATGAGAGAAGCAGCATCTCTGTGCACACATATTTCCCGTTAAAAAATAATAAAACCAAAATGCCACCACAGCAGAGTGGCACCGCATTGCCAAGTGTTTACATACTGATGATACACCACTCTGGAGTTGTCAGAGCTGGTGAATGCAAAGGGAAATTTGGTAACTGAAAGGCTTTGTTCTGTTGATGTCTTGTGCACAGCTAGGAAAAACTAGTACTTCAAATGGGATTTAGGTATCAAGTGGAAGGAGGTAAACTTTAGAACAAGCCCACAGGCTTTATTTGCTACTGGCTTTGCATGTCATAATCTGTGGAATCTATTATTATGAAGCTGAATAGAATCTGTGGAATCTATTATTATGAAGCTGACTATACAGGGCCTTGCATTATGTGTTCTTAAAGCACTTCCCTAGTTACGTCTTGCAAAACAAAGTAGCCTGAGAAATGTTGTCTGCCATCAGCTACTTCTTATGAAAAACTAGTAGGTTGTTTTTTTCATAAAGTGGTGGAATTGGATTCTTAAGGAAAACTGGTTGCCTGTTAAATGATGGATCACATCCATCCTTTGAATAGCTACAAATAGGGAACTAGATACCTCTCTTAGCATCTTATAAAAGAACCACTTACTGCTAATCTTAATTTTGGCTGTTATGTTGAAGTGTAGCTGTTACCAAAAACTGACAGACCTAAGTACCTAAGTAAGGGCTTTCAGTGACAGCTTAATACTACTTATATAAAGTGAAAACAGCAAGAGTTACACCAAATGAACTGATTTTTTGAAAATAATTTACTAAAATATACAAGTACATTTTCCTTTTCAGTATAAGTTACATAATTGTACACATTTTTACCTCTTTCTAGGTGCTTTTGGTAGTAAGGCAGCAGCAGTAAGCTGATGACTAAAACCTTCAGCATTGCTCTGTACACAAGGAGTCAGTGCAAGGATATTTTCTAGCAATATACATTTTTAGTAAATACATTGAAGATGAACCTAGTTTTTATTCAATACAGCTCAAGCAGAAGTGGACTGTAGTGCAATTCTTGCTTATGGGAAAAGAAAGCCCATACAATAAAATATGAATGAAGGATGCTCAAACCACAATTTGTTTACTGGAAGCTGTTAATAAAACATTTAACCACAATCACTTGTGCTTCATAAAAAAACTCATACAGGTTATAAATTAAAACCTTGCCTATAAAAGTTCTTCTCTGTAGAATAGTGCTTACTGCAAGACATACAATGCTTTGGTGGTAGAACTTCCATGTGCTATCCTGGAAAAATGTTTCCAGAAGAAATAATCCTCTTATAAATCAACAGCCAGCTTCATGACAAAAGGGAACTGGCAACTTTGAAATGCTCATTCCCTTTCTCTGTGAAAGAACAAGCCGTGACAAAGGAGAACATGTACTGTGTTAAAAGCTATTGTGGCACAAAAATCAAAACTGGCCCCTGGGCAGGTTCATCAGTTCAATACCTATGTTCTCTAGTTCAAGTTTATTCAATGCGGCCTTAACAGGCTCTATCAGACTACTAGAGGAGGAGTACTCTGATAATTTCCTTCATCAGTCTTGGTTTAAGTCAGTGAAGCAGGTACTTCTAGTCTCTCTTCTTATTAGTAACATACGGGGTCCGAATAATGATCATGCAAACTTCTTCTTTGTAGCTGTAAATCGTTCCATGTACTACAAAGAAAACAAAAACCATCTAAGATTCAGAAATTAAGAGAGGATTCGTTACTGCTAAAAGCAGCTAAGCTTCTGCACTCAGACTCAAAAACATTCTGCATCTAAAGCATATTTTTATAGCCCAGCTGTAACCATTACAGCTTTAATTTCAAACGAACAAAAAACTCCCTAAAAATTTATGCCATTTGCTGCAATTCAGACTAATGGTCAAATCTCAAGTGTTAAAGATGAACTAATGTTAAATATGAAGCATCCATTATTTTTTGTCCCATCAAAGTGAAGATGCACACCTGTCATCATTAGCTGCCCTTTAAGAGATGCTGATGAAAATCATTAATCCTGAATCATATGAGAAAGTTAATATTTGAAGAACTCTTGATATTCTTTTTAGAGATAAGCTGTGAATCCAATACCAGTGACAATACCAATATACTATTTTGTGCTTTTATTCAACAGCATAAATGCTTAGTATTCTGAGGAGGTACCGGGTAAGGACTTCACTTGTTAAAAAAACACAAAACAAAAAATCCCCAACCGACCAAAAAAAAACCAAAACAACCCACAACCCACAAACCTTGTCATAACCTTCCAGTTCTCTGAGTTTCTTGATTTCAAAGAGGTTGCCTTCTACTGCAAGCAGTGAGATCTGGGAATCACTAAGGATACTCTGAGGAAGCATGCTGAGTTCTAGACAGTTTTCTTCTAAACGCAAGACTTTGAGGCGTGGACAGTGGGATATCTGCACTGAGATCTGGGAAATCTTGTAGAAATAAACAGAAAAGAGAAATCAGATTAAAATGGTAGTGATCCATGATCATTAAAGTGACTTGTTTCAGACTTATACAGAACAATTACCACGTTGTAAATATAAACTACATTAACTACTTAGCAACAATGCATAAGCAACAAATTATCAAAAATCCAAGTAATTATTTTTCTTACATGATGACAGGCAACCTACGCATCTGTTTACCACATTCCTACTCAAGAACTGTTCAAATAATTTTCTGCCTGACTAAATTCAGGATTTGTTAATCAAATCAGGCACTTGGATGTACTAGTACATAAATTCTAGTTATGATCCCTCATTTGTGTTGTGTCCAGATGTCTTTTAGCTATAAAGTTTTGATGCTCTCATGTTCCGTGGATGTACTAAGTCCAACATAAACCATGTTCTAAATCTAGATGTCCATATCTCAGTTACCAGACCTGATTCTGATTCAAATTGAGTTCGATAGCCTGCAATTCTCCCACACTGTCGGGCACATTTTGGATCTGGTTTTTCGAAAGATCTACCACATCCAAGTGGCGAAGACCACAGAGTTGTGTAGGCACAGTCCGAAGCTGGTTTCCAGAAAGGCTCAGGGTTTTGAGAGCTGAAAGTTGTCCAAATGCAGCTGGTAACTGCCTCAAGTGATTGCCATTCAAGTGTAGTGTTTCCAGTTTTTTCAGTTTACACAACTCCTCAGGTAAAGCATCTAGAAATAAATGACAGAACAAACATATGACCTGAACTAAGAGCAGTAAACATTAATACCCCTTTAATTTGAATAAGCTTCTGCATGGAGAGCAGTACTATATTAAGTAATTTCTCACAGACTTCCTCCCCATTTTCCATTCATCCCTCATTCTGCCTACACAGGTGTATAACCTCTAGCACTCCTGAGTTGCACTATAGTCAGTTGCACTATGGAGTCAAAGGTTTGTAAATTATGTTTGTTTCAAAAAGGCAGATAATACATAATTAATGCATTAAAACCTAGTTTCTTCACCTCATTCTAATTTTTCCATAAAGTTGGATGTTTGTCGAACAGAAGCAGTAACAACCTCTGAATGGCCAGCAATATTGTCTACATCATCATCATCTTCATTACCTGTTCTCTATGCAAATACTAAACCACATGACACTTAAACTCTCAGATCAGACAAGTCACAGAACAAAAACCTTATGGTTTTAAGTGTTCATGTGTCATTGTAAAATATAAGACAACTAAGTTGGCAACTAGTTTTGTAGAGTTTCTGGTTCTGGAGTTTTCATGCTGTACATGAATTCCAAAAATTTCAGTTTAAGTGACTAACCTCCCTGTTTACATCCTGTGAGAGTTAAATTTAATAAATTTAGTTTCTGATCAGAGAACACAGGTTATTATTTTAAAAATCTGTGGAGATATTAATTAGCAGGCATACTCAGTTTGTTGTTGTTTAGAGCGAGGCTCTTCAAAAAGGAAAATTTTCCAATGAGAGGTGGCAAGAGTTCTATTTTGTTGTTCGACAAATCTATTGTCCTTAAGTTGCTTGTTAGCTTCTGCAGATCTTCAGGAAACTATGGGGGAGAAAAAAGATACAGCATTTAAATAGTTGATACAATTTTGAATGTTCAAGTTATACAGCTTAAAATTTTAACTGGAATTTGGATCACTATTACATACTGTCATATGCATTGCAATGTCCAATCACCACAGTGTAATTGGCAAACTTGCTTAATGCATATTTTTAAAAATATTTTTTCATCTGGGGAAGTGAAAAAGGATATAAAGAAAACACTAATATCTACGAAGAGTAGTTTTTCATCCAAAGTATTAAAATTAAAAAGGTAGAAGGAAGCTTGTTTACATTTGAGTCCTCTTGTGTGCTTCTCTTAAACATGCCTGTCATTTAAAATATCCCACAGCCAGTTAACAAGGACATATTTTTAGCAGAGTAAGATTGGGAAATTTTTCACTTGCTTTCCTTTTTCAATAATTATGTATAGCATTTTCCTTACTCTTACTTACACCCTGTATCTCTTTGGTACTGAGCCTTGAAACTGAGCTAAAAAAAGAAAAACCTGACAATCACCATCAAGGAGTCCTGGTGAATAAGCAAGTGGGTTTGATTCTCCTTTGGTTTGACAGAGAAAAAGAGAGAAGGTAGCACAGTGGAAGAAGACACTTTAGAGAAGTCTTGGAAAATTATGGCAATATAGTTATTTTGGCTATCCTGTGACCTGCTGCTTGATTTATGGTTCCAGAACATGGTGTGTTTTTCTGCAGTTGAGTCTAAGTCAAGACAATTTCCAATATAATAAACTCTCAGGATGCTTACAGCCCAATGAACAGACTATTCATGACTACAGTTAAATACAGTCTAAGTATCTAAATGTAACACATTGCGGAGTATCTTTCTAAGTAACAATATGCTTACAAAATATATATTTTCCCCTTCAAGCTTATAGCTGTTTTTTAAAAAAAGCACATCATAACTAATACTTCCTGAACATATACGCACTCTAAAACATAAGGTCATAAGCATACAAGTGCCCTGACAGATAAATCCTCATTCAGAAGACAATGCAGGCAAAAAGGAAAAAAGGAAATAAATCTTGAAATATTTTCTATCACCATTTGTGAGAAATACATGTATGCAGTGGGAATTTCTCTCTGAAAGTGTCAGTCATGCACACAAACAGCCATGTTTCCCCTACTGTTACATTACCTCAGTAAGTCCCTTTCCAGTCAGCTGAAACACACCAGTTTTCTGTGCTGTCTCCAGGTGGGCTTTTAATGCACTGTTGCCCATCCTAGCAATTCTCTGTCAAGCACACGGCATTCGAGTGACAGTCTCAGCCAGTTTCTCTGTTACTCTGTGCTAGAGAACTGCAATCCAAAGTCTCTGTGATAAAGTAAATGTAAGAAGTCATTTTATGTGCACTCTCTCCAACACTACAAGCATTTCAACACACTGAACCATTTCACTGCTGCGTTTTCATCTCCCTCATAACTAAACGTACAACTCAAAAGATTTACCTAGTTTAAGGTGCCTTCATTATAGCAGTTTTATTATGGAAACAATGCAACAGCGCAGTTAAAACTAAGTGGAAAAGCTGCACATTTCGCCTTTCAGCGCCCTGTAGCGTAAGGAGATTCTCCACGAAAACTGGCCGTGATTCCTGTGGCACCTACCAGCCCTGGCCTGCCGACAATACTACAGTTTTATTTGCGGTTTTGGAAACATTTATTCTATTTAATAGAGAACTGACTCCTCTGCCGTGGCCCTGTTTGCAGACACACGACATCCATCTTCGTTACCCCAGCAGGGTTTAATCCCAGGACGCACGGGTCACGGGCCAGAGGATTAGTGCCGTGTTCGCAATGGGAAATAAAGCCTGGGACACCTCTTAAGCAGCCGGCACGGGCAGCAGGACAGGAGAGAAGCGCTCCCGGCGCCACGGCAGCAGCCCCCGCCCCAACCCCTTCGCGGTTGCTCGGGCCTCGACCCCAGACCCGTCGGGGGCAGCCGGGGACAGCCGGCGGCAGCCAAGTCAGGCCCGGCCCGGCCCGGCCCGGCCCAACCCACCTGTCCGGGCTCCGCACGCAGGCGTTCCGCGGCGGCAGAGCCCCCGCACGGCCCCCGCGCTCCGCCCTTCCAGAACCTCCGCTTCAGGGGTGCCCACCGGCTGTCCGGAACCGGACGCGTGTCACCAATTTCCTGCCACGCCCAACATGGCGGTCCGCGGGCTCTCAGTGTCGGCGGCGTCCCGCTGGGAGACTGGAAAGCCCGGCGGACCAGAGAGGCGCCGCCGCGCACCCGCAGCCGTGGAGGCCGCCAGGCCCTGCCCCCGCGGGGTGGACGAGCCCAAGCTGGAGCTGAGCTCGTGGCTGGACGTGGGCAGCCATGAGGAGCGGAGCGGCTCCCGCCCGCTCTGGGAGCCCGGGCAGCCCTCGGCGGCGGCCGCGCTGCTGGAGCGGTGCCTGGCGGCGGGCACCGTGACCCAGGTACCACCCGGGGCCGAGGGGCTGCGCAAGCTGCTGGCAGCGGGGAAAAGCGCCACGAAATAATGCTTGTGTCCTATGGGTTGTTAGGGCGAAACGCACTGTATCGCGTAGCGCAGGAGAGCATCAATAACTTTAAGCCATTAAAAGCCGTTATTGAGAATGTGCCTGGTACGTTCTTGCTGCCGACTGTGTGTTTTCCCGCTGTTTTTCTTTCACAGGAGACATTGGATTTAACTCGCAGAGAAACGCCATGCTTTGTGAAATTCTCAGAGATGGAAAAAATGGCAAACATGCAAGCTGAAATCAATGAGGTACAGCCTTTAATGTTGTCAGTGTACACTTAACACTTCAGTACTTGGAGGTAATACAGAGCTCCCAATGAAGTATCAGGCTGCCATGTGCCATGTTTCGTGTTTTGAGGTTTTTTTAACCGAAAACCGAAAGTTTAACTAACTTTTTTAAAGTTCAGCTCTTTAACAGTTGACACTTTTTTTCTCAGTGGACTGAGTTGTTGTAATGGTAAGAACAAAACTATGAAACTGATGGTTTTGGTGTAAGTAGAAAGACTCAGAAAGCTGCACCTTTAACTGAAGTGTTACCTGAAGTTTTCTGAAGAAACTGAAAAGTAGGTAAAAATTTGTAGCTGACTTAAATTCACAGAAATGTATTTCTTTATAGGCAACTAGACCATTTTGTTGGTTTCCAAGAGGTAACCTGCCTGAATTGGCTGTTGGCTTGTATTTTATAATGTTGTTTTAGACACTGTATGGATTATGAAACTTGCTTTATAGGAGAGACATGGATTTGAAGGGTGATTAAGGAATTGGCTGGATGAACACAGCCAGTAAGTTGTGGTCAATGGCTCTATGTGCAGGTGAAGGCTTGTGACAAGTGGTGTCCCTCAAGGCTCTGTCTTGGGACTGGTGCTTTTTAATATGTTTATCAATGGCATAGACACTGAGATGGAGTGCACCCTCAGCAAGTTTGCAGGTGACACAAAGCTGAGCAGTGCAGTTGACACAACAGAAGGACAGGATATTATCCGGAGGGACCTGGACAGGCTTGAGAAGTGGGCCCATGGGAAGTCATCAAGTTCACCAGATCCAAGTGTAAGCTCCTGCACCTGGGTTGGGGCAATCCCAGACCTGAGTATGGACTGGGAGATGAGCTCATCACGAGCAGCCCTGCGGTGAAGGACTTGGGGTTTCTCGTGGATGAAGAGCTGGACATGAGCCAACAGTGTGGGCTCACAGCCCAGAAAGGCAACCTCATCCTGGGCTGCATCAAAAGCACCCAGGAGGTTGAGGGAGATGATTCTCCTTTTCTGCTCTGTCCTTGTGAGACCCCACCTGGTGTGCTGCATATAGGTCTGGGGTTATCAGCATAAGAAAGACAGTCCAGGGAAGGGCCATGAAGATGATCAGAGGGCTGGACCGCCTCTCCTGTAAAGACAGGCTGAGAGAGCTGGGGTTGTTTGGCAGCCTTCCAGTACTTAAAGGGGGCTTAAAAAAGAGGGAGAGTGACTTTTTACATGAGTAGATAGTGCTAGGACAAGGCAGAATGGCTTTAAACTAAGAGGAGAGTTTTAGATTTAAATATTAGGAAGAAATTCTTTACTGTGAGGATAGTGAGGCATTGGAACAGCTTGCCAAGAGAAGTTATGGATGCCCCATCCCTGGAAGTGTTTAAGGCCAGGTTGGATGGGGCTCTGAACAACTTGGTCTAGTGGGTGATATCCCTGCCCTTGGCAGGCATTTGGAACTAGATGACCTTCAAGGTGCCTTCCAACCCAAACTGTTCTATGAGTCTATCCTAAGTTTCTGTGTTTTAGGAATGAGTTACAGGATCTGTCTTTTCCAGCACAAATTACCAATAAGTTGCAAAATTATTTAAGTTGTTTTTTTAATACAGTTGTTTCCTATTGACCAACTACTACCACCCAGTAGTAGAAACACTTCAGAGGGCATGGGAACATGCTCTCACACAAATGCTCACTCTCTTTCACACATATGCTCTCATTTTTTCTCTTTCTACTTCCTCCTCCACCCCAAGAGAGTCAATAATATCTGGATAAGTATGTTTAAAATGAATTTTCATTTGATGTTATTGTTGTAGATAAAACTGAAAACTGAAATTATGCAGTTGGAGAATGAGACAGCAGACATTACTCACGTTTTTTACTTAGGTAAGTGCAGTTATACCAGAGAAAAACTAAGAGTCTTTAATTACTTAATCAGCAGATTAATATTTCATCTGAGTACATCACAATTCTAGAAGTTACTGCAGCAGTCATCTCTGGATAGTTTGTTAGAGGTGGTACAGGTTTTATTAGCACCTAAAGAATGTTTCCGTACTATTTGAACTTGCACTTTTTGCTGTCTCAGTAGAAGCTCTGTGTGTAACTCATTCTCCAAAAAAGTGTGAGGGTGTGCTCAGCTCCCCAGTGTCAGTGGAGCATGAGTTCTGAGATCATCAGTAACCCTTGGCCTGCATCTACTGCTCTACTTCTTTTCCAGAAACTCAGTGTATTTCTGTTGCATCTGTATGCCCCTAAAATTACTTGCATTTTTAATTTAGCAATTTGAGAGCATACATATTCATTTCTTTATTATTTCACACTTTTCACACTATGATTTTATGGATGTTTAAAAACATTCTAACTTGCTACTATTGTGCTAGGCTAATGAAATCTATTGTAATACTTCAGTGCTATGGTATAGTTCAAGAAATTGACTTCATCTCAGATAGAATTTATTTAAAACTGTAGATAATGTAAAACAATTAACACATCTGTATCTCTTTAAAGTAGGTATTGTTACTTTGAGGTGCATGCTGATACTAAATCATATACACTCCAACAAATGCTATTCTGACTAATGTTTCTCTTGAGTGTAATTGTCCAGTGCAATAGATCAGTGTTTTTTCTCTCTCTGTCTTTCTCCAGAAGAAATGTTGCTCTTGTTTTAGCAGGACAGTAGGTTCAACTTTGCAATTTTATTTCATAGGGAAAAAATATGAGATTTTGCAAGATATGAACAGTCACTTGGAAGCTGTACTGAAAGAGAAGAGGGCTCTCAGAAAGAGGTTGATAAAACCCAGATGTCAAGAGAGCCTGCCCATTGAAGCTACTTTCCACAAGTAGGCACACAGAAAATAATTGTTCTTGGTTTGCATGAGTCCAAATTAATTTGAACTAGTGGGCAGTAAAAATCACGTGCTTTCATTCATCTTTCCATTGCTAAGAATAGAAATAAAAATGGTAGCAAACCTCAGCTAAAAGCTGGTAGTTTACTCATTGATAAATTCACAGGAAGGTAGTGATACATATTTTTCTGAATATTTCCTTAGGTTACTGGTGTTGTTTTCAGAAGACTACAGAACAACTTGCAATGTATTGTTTTAAACAAATGTGCTAAATGCTTGATTCATTAAGCTTCTCCAGAGGAGGAATTGTTACTTTAGTGTTGAGTATCTTCCTTCCACTGTCACTTGCTCAGAATAAGTGTGAATGATTGCCAGACATACATAGTGCATGCTTTAAAAATATAGTCCTTTTTCTTATGGTCTAAAAATCTCACCCAGTTACTGAATAAGTGGATATTACTTCTGTAATTCCTGCCCTACTTGTTGCTGAGAGTCATAAAATAAGTGTAATTGCAGAAAAATTAATTAGATGGTTGGGAACGTGCATAAAACTGGAGAAGAGGACTAAGAAAATCAGGGCAAAGAAATAAGAACTTGTGAGTATTAAATTCAGATTGTTTAGCACAACTTTTGAGTAGAGGGCTCGTTCTTGGTTACAGGTGTATAGTAGAGTTGTTGACTGAGGCTGTGACTTTCACTGAGAAGCTTGAAAGCCATTTGCAGTCTGTGAGAAGCATCCCTCAGGTACCGAATATGATGAAGAATATGGTGAGTAGCAAAAGAACTGAGCCTGCTGTCTTGTCCAGCATTAAGAATGGAATGCTGTTTAATTGTTTAGGTTATTTTTATGTCCTGCTAGATTGACGGGATGTATAGAGATTAAATCCAACCCTTTTTTGCTTTAGGACACCGCTTTGACAAAAACAGAGGTGTTCGTGATGGAATTGGAGGAGCTGACAGAGCAAATACTGAAATGGAGAGAACTGCAAAAAGAAGTGTATTCTGACAGCATACGCAATCGTGCTGAATTGGACTTTGGCTTATATTTAACCTAACAAGTCATTTTCCTCAAATAGGATTTCTTCCTTCAAAGAACAACCTTTTTATGGTCTTCTGTGAAAACTGCAACACAGTTATGTTGTAATCCAGGAGAGACTTTGCAGGTAGTTGTATTTCTGTTATTAAGTAACAGTTCTCCAACTATTTACTGAAAAAAAGGATAGTGAGCAGTAGCTCACAGGAAGACAGGCTATTGAGAAGCCTGTTAAGGAATTACTTTTTGGAGTAGTTGGATAGGATTCCCTTGGAGGCTGTATCTTCAATGGAAATTTGTTTTGATAATTTCTTATGCATTTGCTCTAGTGTCTTTATTAATTTTTTTAAGAATCTTGATAAAACGTATTTTGTATGCCACTTTAAACTTTAATAAAAACACTAGATTTCAAGAACTCAGTTTCTTGCTTTTTATTTTGTTGCAAAATCCTATAAATTAAAATTACAGACCAAAGCTTATCCTTCCACAGGATTTCCAACCATGCAATTAAATTAGTTTCAAGTTACAGTTTATTTTTACTATTATGTGGTTTTGTGGGAAAGCGGGGAATGGACTTGATGATCTAAGACAGATCTACTGATTTGCAAACCATGCTTCAATGGTAGTGATAAATGTATTCTTCAGATCCTCTTTTTCTGTTGCCTGCCCTAATGTCAGTGTCCCCCTTAGAATAAAACTTTTGTTCCATGGCTAAGACCAACAGTTTATCAAAAGCATTGATTGTTCCAGTTTGTAACCTGACTTCTAGATCAGGAAAAGACTGGTTGGTAAAATGTCACTGGCAGGACATCTGTAAACCAGGATAGTTGGTTGTCTATGGAGGATGTCCAGTTTTGTATTCGGGATACAGAGCAGACTGGAAGTGGTGCGGATGTATTCCATTGTACTGTTGTTTCATTTATCTGAATTCTTCATACGTCCAGCCTGTTGATCTCTTGCTGAAATAGGAGCCCTTTGCTTTTTGAAAATAACCACTAGGTGGCTCAGCACCACAAATTTCACAAGTTTATCTGAGTATTGCATTTAAAAGTAGAATTAAGAAAGAAATCTTTGGCTCTTTGTTGAGCACACTCTATTATGACTTACTTGTAATTGGTCTATTTAATATTTGAAATTTTCTGAGAATCCCATTTTGATCTTTTGGACTACATCATTCTGCTGGGTGTGATGAGAAGGCATCCAACTTAACAATTCTCTAGCATACTATGTAAGTATAACTGACATTCCTCTCTGCTGCTGATGAGAAGTTAAGAGGATAGAAACAATTTTGATTAGGTCAAGGAGAATGTCACTAGATAGAATCTGAGAATATAAACTGGTGTGTGAGTCTCCACAGACTTTAGTGGGGTCTTTGTGTGAACACTTGCTATATATCATTGCAGAATTTGAGTACAAAGTCCCATGTCAACGTTGTTTCAGATGTGGAAACGAAGGTCTTCCACACAATTGCAGAGGAGCTGACATTTTTACTGAAAATGCTTTGCACATTCTGTGAAGTGGGAAGAAACAGAATCCAGACTTGTGGACTTCTTCAGGATGGGAGGTGGTCATAGGCTGGGCTCGATGATCTTAGAGGTCTTTTCTGTGTTTGTGTAAATCAGTGTCCTGTACCTCTATCACAGGCTTAGCCTCTCTCATTGTCTTACAGTGACGATTTGGGTCAGGCAAATTAAAGCTGTTGTAATTTAATAATTTTAGAGTACAGTGAAAACATTTTTAGTTAGTTTATTCATTATAATTTCTTGAAATACATGTTTTTGCCATATCCCAAAGAGTTAAGCATATTTTCTTTTCTTACTGTATCTGTTACTGAAGAGTTGATTGTGGAGTTGGTAGAGTTTAGCTAATTGCCATTTGCCATTGATGTACCAATTAATTCTTCAGTATGATTTAAAGGGATAAATCTATTGAAGTATACGGTGATTCACAGCTTGTAGATATTCATTTTAGCGTCTCTATGGTGAGTCATGAATGAAGTGTCAGGTCCAAAGGATCTATCCCATACTCACTCTGGAAGGTTTCTGAATTATGGTACCTTTTTCATTTAGATTTAACATTTCTGGAGCTTAAGGCAAATTGTCTCATGAAAATAACTATACTTAAAGTCCAAAAAAAAATAGTACAGTTGAAAGGCAATTCAAACAGAAGTTGTTTAAATGTAAAAACAATAGAGGACTGTAAAACACTCCTATATGATATTCAGATACAGCTCAGTTTATCATAATTGGAAATGCAAAACCAGAAAAAATGCATTTAAAACTGAGAAACAGAACTGGCAAATGGAATTGTCAAAACAGGAATTGCCTATCAAGCCTGGCATCTTCTTTATGCCAAAGCTACTTGCTCTCGCGTCTTCACGATAACATCAGTAGCTGATAGGGACAATATTCTAAAAAGAATGTTTTAAAAATCTTTCCGTGGTTCTTATATTACTCTAAACACAAACCTTTATATGCAACAGTTTGACATTGATTTCAATTATAGTTCTTAGGAAGTTTGGAAATTTTCTTTTACACCATAAGTACGACCCACATGAATATTGGAGGTTCTCAAAGGAGAAGCAAAAGAAATCTAAAGCACTTGAGACCTTTCCTTTAGCACTTATATGGAAGGGATACTTGTCTTGCCTAAATTCCTGTCAAATTAATGTGGAGTGCTTACAGTGCTGGTCCCTAGTGAGCACCTTCATGGCGGTACCCGTCTAATCGGACTGTCGGTATTGAACTCTGAGGTAAAGGCCGCGTTGTTTTGCTGTTGCAAATGAGAATTTGGGGAGGAACAGTGGTATCCCCGGGGATATAAAGTGTGAAATCATCGTCTCTTACTCTGGGGGTCCCACTCTCCCGGGCAGACCTGTTTCAGGCGGAAAAGTGGGGTTCGGGTGCTGAAGAGGGTGCCGTGCGGCTGCTCCGAGCAGACTTTTCTCGAAACGCCCCCTCTCCACTCGCGGAAGTTTTCCTTCCACCCGCTCCGCGGGGGCTGCCTGGGCCGGGCTCTCCCCTCCGGGGCGGGACGGGCGGCTCCGCTCCTCCCCGCTCCTCCCCATCCCGGGCGGAGGGCGGGATGAGGGGCCGGGGCGCGGGTGGCCGTGGCTGCGGGGCGTGAGCGGAGCCATGGCCAACGTCAAGGTGGCCGTGCGGGTCCGGCCTCTGAGCAAAAGGTGCGGCGGGGCGCAGCCGGGGGCGCGGGGAGGTCGCGGTCGCCGCGGCGGAGGGGCAGTACCGGGGCGGCTGCGAGGGGCGGCCGGTGCTGCCGGTCCCGTCAGCCGGGACGGGATCGCCGCCGTGAGGCGGCTTAGCCGGGGCTAAGGGAGGGACCGCAGGCGCTGGGGAACTTGGCGGTATGGCAGGAGGACTGGCAGGACGCCTCTCGCCGGCTCGCTAAATAGCTTGGGAAGTTTTCTTGGAAAAGTCACCCAGTGGAGCTGTTAGGGTGACTTCCCACTTCCTGAGCTCCCCAAAACAGGACAATTGTCATCCAGTGTCAGGGAATCTTCCCTTTCCCTTCTGTTGTTGCTGTTTTTTCCAGCGGGAGGCAGAGCCGGATATTCCCATTGTCGCTCAGCTCCGCTCCCTCCCCGGCTTGCTTGGCTCCAATAGAAATCCCAAAAGCTACATGATGCGGCTTGAAGGCAACTCCCACAAACAAGATGCCATAGGATCTGTTGTTGTTTGTATATAATACATACTTAAAACCGTGCAAACTTTGAAAATTTGGGGAGGAAAAGAAAGAGAAAAAGCAAGCAACCCAAATTTCAGCGGCTGGTAATTTACTCCTCCTGTTGGAGAAATGCTATAGCACTCCAGATAGGAATGGTTTCAGAAGTGGTACAAGCTCAGTAGTTTAGAGAGGAGGGTAGGATCAGAAAGGTGGGCAGCCTCCTGCACATGGCAGAAACTAATCTGATGCTGAAACAGAAATGCTTGTATGAAGGTGAGAGTGGAAACTCAGGGAGTAGTACAGGGAGAGACTGTTAAGTAATTCCATTGACTCAACTTGTGATGGTGTGACAAATGGGATATGGAGGGAGGCAGAGATGAGTCTTGTGTTATTTGACCCCAAAGGCAATAGGCCATTTGTTCCTTCTACTGTGCTTCCTCAACTGAGATCAGCAAAAGCATTTCAACATGGATTTTAGTATTTTATAAATGGAAAGGGGAAGTGGCTGGATATTCTCTGTGAAAGGTCTGACATGACAACTTGCTTTTTAGCCTTGAACAAAATTTTCCAAATGTAATGACTGTGAGGCAAATACCAAATATGTGAAGGCTTAAAGTAACCTTGATAGACATGGAAAGGACTAAAGTTCTCAGTGGGGTTAAAGGTCTACTCTTTTCCAGCTTCTTATACTTCTTCCATACTGTCATCACACAAACCTCTCACCATCACTGTATACACCCTCTGCGATTGACTCTGACAGGTACCTATGTTGCCTCAGCTCCTAGGATCTCTTAGGGGTTTTAAGACTTCCGGCAGAAAAGAATTCAGTTCAACTAGATTGAAGTACTGTAATATGTACAATCTCAATTCTAGCCAAAAATATTAAACTTGGCTTTTTAAGAGTGCCAAAAATTAAAATGCTGCAGTCAAAGGCTAGAACTCAAGGTTGGTTGTTTCTAGACTATCATGCAAACTTCCTCATTGCTTCTTTTCATTTAATTTACAACGGCACATGAACATTCATTTTGCTTCTTAAAATGTACTGAATATTCAGATATTAAAAGATGTTAGGGTTTAAAGTTTCTGTCTTTTATAAACTGTGTTCATTACATCTGAAACTTGTTATTTAGCATAAGGCAAAGAGTGGTCTTTTTGTTCTGTGTCTATATGACACCCATCACAATGCGTTCTTTGACAGACAGGTCCTATGCACAAATATACCCTAGTAGTTATAAAGCCAGTACAGTTACAGAAAATGCAGTTTTTCCTTTGCCTAAACTTTAAATAACTTTGCAGCCACTGTTCTTCATAATGCTATCAGTCATTCTGTAACAGACTAAATGATTTTTTAATCACCAAAATGTAGTTCTGGGAGTACATTCACTCAAATATATTCACTGGAGTAACATTGCTTTAAAAGTCTTTATTACACATTTACTATTCTACATACTAAAAAAGATTTGTTACTTTGTGGTTACGTGGATACTTGTTCTGTTAAAATACATTTCCCCTTCAGAATGAAATATGGAAGCCTGAAGGGGTGCTATAAATTGACTATAGCGATACGTAATAATTAGGATCTGGAAACTGATGAATCCATTAATGGTTTATTCCCAGATATCTTAATGCTTGGTCTATTGGATGTGAGACTTTTGTAAGGGAAGTGTAATGTTATTTTTGGCTATCAGTCAGAAGCTGTTGATGGAAACACTTTCAACGCTAGCATGTAACTATGTGAACTAGGAATGTTGTTGCTCTTTCTTTCTTGACTTCTTTGTGGAGTATGCCAACACCGCAGTCTGTAGTGGGGTGCTGCGATAGCAGACCTCACCCTCAAGACCTGGTAATAGTGTGACTGGCTGAGAAAGTATTCCAATCTGTGTCTACAGCTCTCCTTGTTCCTGGGTAGCTCTCTTAATGCTGTGTTGGTTATTTGTATGCTACAGAAAAACCTGCAGTGTTGGACATATCCTCTTACTATTTATGGCCAGCAGAACCCAATACTAATTTTTATGTGCTGCTAATTTCAAACATGTTTGTCCCTTTGTTGTGGTAACTCATCACAATTCTAGTACTTAGTTGTGGCTGCTGATTGCTATTATAGTGGATCTCAGCCCTGTGTTATGTGAGAGGAGGGAGGGCTGTTTGTGCGTGGGAGGCCCTCTGGCAGGGGAACGATCCATGTGTCTAGGGCAGCATCATGTTGGGACCAGGATGGAGCACGGCTACCTCATGCCTTTCCCTCCATGATCCACATCTTCTGTTCTCCATCCAGCTGGTCTCAATTCATTTGTTTGTACCCAGGATTCAGTCCCTTATCACAGTGTAGTTTGAGAGCTGCTACATAAACAGTCTTAGAGATAGGAAGGAAGAATTTTTTAAGAGTACTCTATACCGTAATGAAGAGCCTCATACATTTCTATAGGATTCTCTTTCTGGCGTGCACTAGGGACTACAAGACATTGCATTCCTTCACAGATTGTGGATTGAGTAAAATCATTCACAGCAAGTTTGTTTAGTTCAATTGTAAAGTTATAGTGGTGTTAGTTAAAAACTTGACACTAGGGCATTCAAGTTGCCTTGTGATGCTTTATGAAGGCTTTAAAGTACTTTGCTGGGCCTGCTCTGAAGTTTGGGAGTTACTTGTGCAGGACCGAGCCAAACAGAAGACATTCTGCTGTTGAAAATATCATCTCCACTTTTCAGCTGCCTCTGTGGCCTCTCCTCTTTCCTCTTCCCCTCAATGCCTCTGCATGAAAGGAAAGCATCATTATTCCACAGCGATTCAAAGCACCGCTCTGTCATCAGGAGTATTTCTGACTCATATTTATCAAGGAAGATGCCTGATGCTCCCATTCCAGCAGTTAAAGAGTTTACGGGTGGTGCAAACAGGAACACTCTTCTTGCACTCTGCCATCACATGGACAGGATTACTGAGCTTATTGTGACCGAAGGGGGCCATCCTGTGCTTTGTCTCCTAGCTCGTGAATATGTGTATCAAAAGTCTGGTAAGATGAAGTCAAGTCTTTAACGGTTTTAATAGGGCTGTATCTGAAAAGAGTACTGACAATGCCTCATGTTTGTCTCTGCACCAAATATTCATATTTTTATTGTTATATAATATTTGCAAAGAAGACTAGGGGGAAACCACGTAAGGATGATGGTAATCACGAGGAATGGTGATTTTTGACTCTCAGATTGTGTTAGGCATTGTTAGAGCCAATAGAAGCTCTATGCAGCTGGGAGTAGTTTCAAAAAATTACTTGAGCAATATGTCTAGTATAACAGCATGCTGTCTTGGTGAACTCTGTGTACTTGGCTTCACTATAGATTTTAGAATTATTTATAAACATCTGTTCTGAATTTGGTAGGAGGATTGTTGACTGGGTGTGCACTCCTGTTTGCAAGACACAGCAAAACAGTTTTGACTTTTGGATACAAAATGGCATTGAGTAATAAGAATAATGAGAAACACTGAAAACAAATTTTAGGTAAATTTACTTGATTGTTGATAGTTTTGGTTTTTTTAATAAAAATCCTGCATTAGCCAAAGTGAGGTTTTTCATACTAATATCGCCTCAGCTTTCACAGGTTACAGCAGCAGGTATAAGGATACATATTATGCTGATGTTGCAAAGGGATGCTGTGTTTGGGAAAGTTGTTGTTGTAGGTACCTTAACTTGTCAGTAGAGTGCAGAAGCTCTAACAGCTGAAAGCTTTGGCATTCCTCTCTACAATTTTTGATGGAGCAGCATGGACTCTTAGTGCTCTTCTCATTGCACCTTTTTTCTCTCAACAGCTACCTCCTCAACCCATTTTGTCTGGGATAGTGCTCTCTGAAGCAAAATTTAGAATGAGCCCTGCATTGTCTGTTTCTTTTTTCCCATGGCCAAGGCCAGTCCCTCAGGAGGTGCAAAGATGGCAGCTTGTCAAAGATACTTCTGTCAAGGCCACCAGTAAATAAGGGGCAGAGACACTGTACAGTATACTGTAAATGGAAAGGAAAAGATAAATCTAACTCAAGTTTTCTCCATAAAATCTTTAGACCTCATGACCAAGAAAATACTTGGGTTAGATTTGCTTCAGGATTATATATAAGCTGCTGGCATGGTGATTGCATAGATGTGCCATTAGAAGGCACAAAGTATCCTAGGTACAAGTGAAGGTAGTTTGGTAAATGTGTACCCTACCTGTAGGCTGTCATAGGTATTGGTCACATCCTGGCAAGTGATAGAATCCAAGAGAAAACAGCAGTGACTACTGGCATATATTCTGCCATACTCACTGCAGGTCTGCTATAGCTGTATTTTGTGGGTTTGGTTGTGTTTGTCAGCAGGATGTGAAGATGCTCTCCATCAGAGTAAGCCACAGAAGGGTAGGAAAAACCCCAAAACCCTGAAGTCAATTGTTCAAAAAAACCCAGAACCTACATGATTGCCCAGATCAGCATGAAAAATCTCTCGATGAGGGGAGTGATTGATAATATTGCTGTACTGCTTTTGAGGTAGTGTCTCGGTACAGATTGAGATTGAATTTGGAGTTAACTTGGGTAATGGGAATTGACAGGAAAACACAAGTATTTGCAGTGGTTACATTGCAGGGTTATTTTCAAAGTTTATATGAGTAGACACAAACTTAATTCTTAAAAAATTTATTTAAGATTTTCCTTGCACTTGAATTGTGTGTATTGGCTTTGGTATGTTTGATTACTTTGGTGAGTAATTTGCTGATCTGTATTTGTAGAAGCTGTTTTGTTACATGACTACTACCAGTGACTCCAGTATTTTTGCTTTATTGCATGTACGTGTTTCTAAAATAAACAGGCGACTTTTTAAAGTCAGCTCCTTTGCTCTCCAAGTGCCTGACTGTTATTTGAGAGGGTGGAGAAAAATGGGGCAAATTTTAGAAAGTATAAAATAAACAACTGCCCCCTCTCCTTCCACCCACTGTTTCCTCCAGCTCTGTATACCTCCTTGCACTTCTGTACTCTGTGTCTGAACTCATCTCAGGAGATCCAGCAAGTTGTGTAAAAGTCCCTCTCAGGGGTCTTGATTCTCCCATGATTCTTTTCCACTGGCTCATTCTTCTACATCTGGCAGAGTGTCCCTCTAGGGTTGCATTAGCTTTACATGTTGGCTGCAGAAATGATTTGTCATAGGAGCAGCAAATGGTGCAGGATTTCCTTTGGGCTGCCTGTGTTTTCTGGACTGCTGCAGCAGTCTGTCAGGTCTCTCCCTATTAGAGCCCTGCCACTGCATTATGTACTTGTGTCACTGTTCTGTTGCTGGGTCTGCGTTTTTTTAAAGCTTTCTGTGACTGAAAAGATCCAGGTCTTTCCTGGGATGTGCACCATTAAATGGTCTTTCTACAGCTTTATCTTTGTACAGATAACTCGTTTTCTTGCAAAGCAATTTAGGAGAGGCATTTCCCAAACATAGCATGCATTTTTCAAGAAGTGAGGAAGAGGGGAGGATGGGGAAACTAAATGTTAGGTCCACAGTGACTTCTGAGCAGTAGAAGTCAAAGTTCTTACTGGAGAAGTGTACTTTGGAGTTGATTTTACTGGTGCAAAGAATACAGCTTTCATACCTGTGGAGCAGAGCACCCATTCCTAAGGATGATGCGTTGTTTTGTCATTCAAATGCAAACTGTTGCACATATGTGTAAAACTGTGCTGATGAACACAGGTTTTGCTGAGAGAGCTTTTTAGTGTTTGCAATCTGGAATTAAGGTCAGAACATCCAGAACAGCTGCGAGTCTGCTTTGCGTCCTGGCCTTTAGGTATTAAACTGTGCTTTCTTTCCCAAAGTTCTCTGGTTTGTACCTAAATGAAGCATGATGTAAACACGTGTTTATGGGAAATCGAATGTATAGTTTGTAGGACTGGTGTCAGCTATATGTTGTTTTGTTTATGCTCCCTGGTCTCTGGCTGTAAGCTGCAGGAGAACGGAGGCATCTCCATTCTCGCCACCCCTGTTCCTGCCCTTTCTCTTGCTTTGGCTTAGCAACTCTGTGACAGGTGTGCTCAGTGCTCTGGAAGGGCTGGCTGGTACTGTGACACCTTGATTATTTATTTTGATGTGGTTCTTTTTCTGATCACAGCTGATCTGAGTCATTGCATGGGTGTGTGATTGCTAGAAAGTAGGAACACATGTGGGAGGTTGGAGTAAAAAGTAATTGCCTCTTGTAGCAACAGTCTGCAGTTAAGATAAAAGTCTGGGTGCTGTGAATCTGCACCCAGAGCAAGGGGAGATAGTATTTCTATCCTTGTTTGCTAGTGGCTTTTTTTGTTTTGTGAGATTCAAACAAAGGTACTTGATTCCTGCATAGAACTTTATGGCTGTATAGTGTGGATTCCTTGAACCCTGTGGTAAAAGGTGGTGTGGCAGTTTTATCTTGTGTTGTTTGTATCTTACTGGGATTATGTTTATTTTAGTATAAGTACATATGTATATATGAGTATAAAAATTTTTATATTCAGAAAATTTTTGTATCTCAAATTTTATGTTTGGTATTTCTTCTTTATCTGTAATGTTCAGTAGTGACTGTGGTCTGGGAGAACATCAGTTAATGAGAACCCACAGTGTAAAGTGATTTGTTCATAGGGTTATGTGTAATACATGTGGACTGAAGGCAGTGAGTTTCATGTAATTATTATAGCTGGGGTTGAGAACGCTGCTTGTTGTTGAGGTTGCTTTATATCTGCAATTAGAATACCCTGGCATTTAAAACTATTAAAAGCTTTTCCAGATTTCAGACATTTGAGTACAAATGCTCTATTCATGAATGCCTGCCTCAGGCTAGATTTTCTTAAAATTATTTTTAAGCTTCACCCAGAACAGTTCAACTGCTGCAGGAGATATGGTTACAGGGAAATTATGTTTTAAAATATATAAGAGCAACTTACGGTGACCTTTTATTTGAATTTCCCAATTGATTTAAAATTTGAAATCTGATGCGTATTTTTTAATTACCCATCTGAATCTTCACATTTTTGCCCAAGTTCTAAATAACTAAAACTATTTAACATGCTTAGTGAAGACTTATAATAACATGGCAGATAAAAGTTTTGAGGGATCTGCTTTCTCTGAGTTTGTACTCTCTAGTATTGACTAATTGTGCTTGCATCATCCCCTTAAGGAAAAAAACCTCATTGAGCACTGCTTTAATAAATTCAGCTCAGTGTTGTCCAAATAACAATTAAAGCTCAGGAATGGGACCTGAGAAACAAGGTCTTCTCTCTGATTTATTCTCAATAATCTGTTTACTTACCTCAGCTGGTGTCCAAGAAGAAACGCTGATTCACTTATGGAGTGTACAAGTAAATTTGGGTTAGACAACGACAGAAGAGTAGGATTTGGTACCTTTGGAGCAGAGAGATCAGCTTACAATCAGCTATAATGCACTAGAAGAAGGGACACAAAACCTGCAGAGCAACTGAAGACACTAGAAGTGAACGTGGGCCCATGGACAAGATGTCAGAGAGAACAGCAACTACCCATAAGAGATGATGTTTGTGCATAGGAGGAGAAGGATATGAACTCAGTGAACTATTTGAGATGATGAGACTGGAGGATTAACAGTAGGACTGAAAATTAAGGATGCTCATGGGATTGGGAAGCAAGATAGGGCTGAGATCATACTAGGGCGGTGAAGGAAAGAATATGTGTAACTGAAGTAAACTCCCTCCTAAAGGCTCTCTCTGGTTTTGTCTGTCTTTTGCTGTTCTCAGATTACTGTGACAAAATGTCCCATTTCCTCTTAGATCAGGCCTGCTGTACAGAGCAACTGTCAGTTTTATCCATTAGCTCACCTGCCAGAGGTTTGTACATGGATACGAAAGTCCCTAAACTAAATTATGTTGGAAAGCATTTGCTGGTCAAAACATCTACAAAGTTACACATGTACAGGTTAAATGTGTCATTTGCACATTTCTACCTTAGATACAGTCTGTATCCTTAGGCACTTGTCCTTGTTCATTTGTTCTTTAGGGAGCCTTATGAGGTCTCTGTTCAGTACTCAACTATATGGAATGCAACATTTGGTATCTAGCTGTACATAATGTGTTTCCCTTTCTCTTGTGATCTGACTTGGAGTAGTGGTGATGGATATGTTGAACAGCTGAACACTCTCAGCTTAACTAAAATCTCTGGGAGCTGTCCTTGTATTTTCTATGTCAAGTGCCACGTATGTGTTACAGGAAGTACCAAATTCAGCCTGTCTCAAGGCAGGTACCTCAAAATCAATAATGTGAAGTACAGAGACTTCAAGGCGAAGCATTATTTCTGTCTGCAAAATGGGATCAGCCTATGCTCAGAAATGTGTTTAAAATTTCTTTATGCTTGAAAAGCTCAAATGCTACAGTGATTTTCTTTGTGGAAATCTTAAGTGTCCTAAGGCATTGTTTTGAATGTTGTTTTGGTACAGAAAGCATGGGGTAAAAACTGAGAACCGGAGAGGAGAGACCCCAGGCAGGGCATATTGTGCTTTGTGCCACCTGAAAGTTAAAGCTTTCGGTGAAAGCAGATTTTAATCAGGGAGGGACTAAATGTTTCTGCACACGTGTAAGGAAATTTGTTAACAGGAAGATCTAGGGCCATGAATGAGTGGATGTCAACTGGGTTTGAATTTTTTAAGTCTTGTTTTAGCTTATCTAGTTTCTAACTGACCTGATGATACTGATCCAGCTGATAATCAGGGGGATGTATATACATCTGTGCCGGTTTAAAAGTAAACCGGCAGGAGAAATGAACCCAACTCAAGACATTACAAGTCAGACTTATAATTTACTAAGAAGATACAGAGCAGCAGTTGCTCTGCACAATGATACAGAGAAAAGTGGTTTTAACCCCCAAAGGCAGAGGTATAACCCAGCGCCCTGGTACAAGAACAGAACAGTGTTCGTTAGCCCCTGTGCTGAGCACCACGTGGCTCCCCTGGGTGCAAAGTAAAAGGAAAGGAACACCTGTTGTTCCAGATTACAGTGCACCTTCAGCTTAATTTTAAACAAAGTGTGGCTAAACTGCATTAAGAACAAAACTGTTTTTATTTCTAAATCAATTTCTTATGGTTTTAGAAAGCCATTAGGCTTCATCCAAAAAAACTTTACCAGAAAGTTGCAGCTTGCAAGATTTGTCAGTATCTGAGCACACAGCAAAATATAGAAGAAATATAAAGGATCTTTGTCTTGTTCTTAGCTTCTCAGTACTGAAGTCAGAGAAATAGGGCACTGACCTCTTCTTCCTCATTTCTGTCCTACTATGTATAAAAAAATCCATGATAATTATTGAGAGAGATTAAGAACATCCTCAAATAGCTATTATGCTTTCAGTCCAGAAATAAGGTGGCGTTCGCTGTTGGTTTGTTTGGTTGCTTGCTTGCTTGGGTTTTTTTGTTTGGTTTTGGTTTGGGGTTTTTTTGGGGAGGGAGTTGTTTTTGGTTTTTTTTCCTTTGGCCACCCTTTTTTCATTTTTTTTTCTAATATGACTGATTTTGAATGTGGAAATTGTCTGTAGTAGCCAGTCATAGCTGCTTTCAGTGGGAATTTTAGTATTTATGAGTGCATGGTCCTTTGCAGTTGAGGAACAATCCTTTCCATTTACATTTCAGGATAGTTTTTTGGGTTTGTTGATTGTTTTTTCTCTAAAGAGTACTTTTTGAGGACTACAACAAACACTCTGGATTAAGTGGTAAAAATCAGTGTGACCTGACAACTCTAGTGGCTCACAAGTGTATGATGTGGATCCATACTCCACAAAGCACAGCCAGTCTACCAGTGCTTCACTCTACTTCCTTGTGAATGTTATTTCTGGAGTTTAGAAAACTGACATGCACCTTTCTGTTCCTTCAGATTTTAAATGGTTTTTTTTAATGTGTTCTGTTTCCAGAGAGACTGCAGAAGGAGGAAGAGTGATTGTTGAAATTGATGACAAAGTGGCAAAAGTCAGAAATGTAAAGGTATGCTGTTTGTCTTCTCTTTCTCATATAAGGATCCTGATGTCCTGGTGCTTTTCTATGTTTGCTTGATTGGATGATTCTAATAGAAATATTAAGGGAGAATTTTAAACTAGCAGAGCTCTAGAACAATTGCAGCAGAGGTATGTGGGAGGATTGTTTTGGTTTTGGGGTTGATGTACATCATTCAAAGCTGTTAGTAAATTGTTTATGATTTTGTGCTTATCTTACTAACATCTGGAAAATTTCTTTCCCTGTATCTCTCCTCCTCTCATATTTGCACTCTGAGTGCGAATGATTTGCATGAAATGAAGCAAAATGTCTTCAGCTACACTTCAGGCCTTGGTAAAAGACCAAGAGCTGCAAGAATAAACTGAATGCAGCCATCATCATTCATGAGAGTTCTGGAGCCAGCGTGCTTGGGAACTGGCCTTCTGCTTTAGACTCTTTAACTACTTAAAACTGCCACAGTCCTTCAGTAAATTAATAGAACAGGAGCAAAGCAATTCTGTACTGTCAAAAATGTTTCTGCTTGAAACTCAAATAAATGAACTGTGAGATTACTGTGAGGATCCCAGAAGATGGATGACTTTTGTATGTCTTGTCTCCTTTTCTCTTTATATCTGCAAGCAACCCACTTATTCCAGATTGCTGATTCAAGAGAAATAATACACTAGGTTTAGAAGAGAAACCTTGACAGAAATTGAATGAAAAGATTTGAACTATTTACCTTTTTCCATTATAATTATTGTTGTATTGATTACAAGTGCTTCTTATTAAAGAAATAAGAGGGAAAAATATTAGGGGTATGGGAGATCTTGTGGATGTAAAGTGTTGTTTATTTTCTGTATCTTCTCTTTTCAAAGGCTTTATTTGCAGAGCCTGAGACTCACTACTTTCTGAAATATTTTTCCCCAGTTCCTTATACATGTGATAGAGCTCTCTAAGAGTGCTGGGAGTGACACTGTCTCTTCTGGTGCTTAGTCGGGGAAGGCTTTGGTCTCCACCACAGGGCTGTGAGGTCTGGGGCCTGGGAGGCTGCCTGTCCCCCTGGGTGAGCCCACCCTGGCAGGTTGTGGCCCTGGTCCTGCAGCTGCCTGACTGACTCCAGATGGGCCTTGTTAGACCCAGAGCTTTCTGTGGTTTATTTGTTTGAAGAGGAGCTGTGACCTGTCCTGGCATACAGGGGAAACCTCAGCACCAGTAACGTTTATGTTAGATGTGAATGGTGTTAATTTTGTGTAATGTTTTGACTCATTGGTGAGTAGATCAGCAATGTATAGTTCCTTTTTTGTAAGCTTATCTGTTTTATTACGGATCACTTGGCCAAGGTTATACAGAAAGACTTATGTGATCCCCTTAATTTCAGACATAATTTCTGACTATTGTGCTAGAAAGGCTTCACTGTCACTGTTACTAACCCATAAAGGTTAGTTTTGGACTGCACAGTCCCAGTGGCAGAAGTATTAGCTTGCTACCATGACAAAGCAAAGGGGAAATGGGGGAAGACAGCTGCATTTCCAACTATGCAGTGAGAAAATTGTTTGTCTTTTCAGCTGGTGCCTCATTCCTCAGTGCAGTTCTCAGTGAAACAGGAGAATGACAAAGAAATACCCAAAGGGTTAAATCTCTCTTGGCAATACGTAGAATTTATGAGGATTAGCTAAATTATGTTTATTGTATGCATCTTAGCTGCAGTAAAAATGCTTCAGCAGGTCTGTCATGGATATCTCTGCTCACTCTAAGCATCAAAGAAAGTTGAATGAAGTTGTTAAACTATTTGCCATTCCTTTTCCACAATACAGATCCTAGATTAACTTCCTGTTAATTTGAAATATGCTTATTTTTTGGTCAGCATGTTCAGGGTGAATTGGTCTTTCTGTCTTTTTCCTTTTATTGTCAGGTTGACAGTAGGCTTGATAGCAGTTGGGACTCAAGAGAAAAAACTGTGGCCTTCAGCTTTGATTACTGCTACTGGTCAGTTGATCCTGAAGATCCAAAGTATGCATCTCAGGAAATGGTGAGTGATGCTGTTTCTCATACTGGGTTCTCATCCCACTTTGTCCTTTATAATCACATCTACAAGAAAAGATTGAGATGTAGGATACATGACATTTCATGTTCTACTCCTTAAGTAGGTGCAGTAGGAATGCAATACCCTTGTTTGTCAACTAATGCACACTTTCATTAGATATGTTAAATTTGGTAGTGATCATTAATGGTGATGATCTGAGTACTCTAGCTTAGAAATGAGAATTTTTTCAGGGGTAGGAATCAGGATGTGGGAGAGAAAGCTCTGAAGGAAAGCAAGAGTGTTGAGGTGATTGTTTTGAGAGGATCAACAGTGAAGTAATCACATCTTCAATGGTTGTAAATTTTACTTGTAATATACTGTTCAGAGCTCTTTTCCTTGACAAAGCATCAGAAATTTTATAATTAGTGGAGACTTATCCTAGCGAGAAGATCCAATGTTTGATTGATTAAAAAGAAGATTGAAGGATTTGGTATTAAAGCAGGATGAGATCACAACTCTTTGTTAATAAAAAAGGAATTATTAAATTTATAAATAAATACACTATACAGCAAAGCTATCCAAATCTTTCATTATGCATGCATATGATCACATATTTCAGCATTAAAATCAGTTTTTAGTGCTGTTTTGTCTTCAGAATTGTATAATTTTATATTCATCAGTTGCCAGTACAACTGTTCCTGAAATTTTGACCTGTATAATTGTGTTGCTTTTCACAGAAATGATCACTTAAGACTGAGTTAGTTCTGTAAAATTTGTGTTTCTGGAAGCGATGAGCACAGGATTGTTTTACTTTTGGGAGTCAATATGTGAAAAAAATGTCAAATTTGGCAATTACCAGAACTATACATTAAATTCTTGACTGTGCTTCATTTCCTTTTTGGTACAGTAGTGTGGAAGATATTTTGGGAACTTGGGAAGTGTATTTAGTGTTTAGAAAAGAAAATTGTCTTTCTAAAGTACTCAGCACTAGATAAACTTCCATTTTAGGGATTACAAATAACAAATCTTTAAATTTTGAACTGTTGGTGCTTCCCCAACCCCCTTATATTGTCTTACTTGTTTATTTTGATTTTGTGTTCTTTGTGAGTTTTTCTTATAATACACTTAGAAGCTTCTTAAAAATGTTGAAAATACGGTTGGCTTTCTAGCTGAAATGGTTTAGTATGAAATGCTGATAAATACAGTCTGCCAGGTCAGTTTTATCTTTACTTGGTATGAAAATTTATCAGCACTGCCAAATGGGAAGTATAAATATTGGCTACAAACCATAAATTTTTGTTCTTGTTGTTGTTAAATACAAGTGTGACTGAAAAAGAACATAAAGTGCAATATAAACACTGCAGCTTCATTGCTGGGATTGAGTAGACATTTCAGACACTGTGGAGAGCCTCATTTTATCATGCAATCCATTTTTATCCAATAAAGACACTGAGGGGGAAATATGAACTCCTGGACCATAGAAAATTAAGAAGTGGTCAGTAGTTTCCTTACTTATGCCTGGTGCCAACTGAAAGGACATACAGGGCTGCTCCATGTAACTGTTGGAGCTTAGACAGACATTTTTCATGAGTTAAGAGAAGTTAGAAGATGGACTGGTTCTTTGAAAGGCCTGGAGTCATGAGCTGATTTCTTGGGCTTTTTGCAGTCTTTTACAATCTTTGTGATTGTAGAACCAGTAAAACATACTTCATATGTTCTTGAGAAGAGGCTGCTGGGATACTGCAGTCTTACCACACTTTTGTGCATTTCTCTGCCCCCTTATACTGTATGAACAAAGTTTATTGTGCTAATTCCATGTTTTGAATCATTAATTCAGTGATGAGCTTGAAGTTTCTAAACTTCCCTAAAAACTTAAACAACGATGTTATCAATAGCCAGAGAAGGTTCAGTACCACTGTCATCCAGTAAAAGCTTTCTTTCATGAACTGACCTTGGATCACTTTTCCCTTGAAGATGTCCTGCCAACTGCTATCATATGTGATTGGTATATTGGTTGAGGATGAAAAGTAGATAAAAGTATCTGTCTTCAGGTTCACTTTTGTAGAATGCTGTCTTTTAGTAAGCTGTCTCTTTTTGTCCTCTGTATGGCTGTATAAAAATGAAGTCCTAACAGTTTCTTCAGTTGTTAAGGATTCTGTGACAATGTAACAATAGTGGGGCTGGAAATGGTAGTGTTTAAGTAAAATTAGGATTTTAAAGATACATATCTACTTCTCTGAATACTTCTTGTAGTTCCTTCCGGGTGTTAACATTGTATGCTTCAGGTTCCTGTCTCCTGTATTTCATAGATGACTACACACAGTACGTTTTATTCCCTATATATTTTAATCACTTCAAAGGTACTTGTAATGGACTTGGGTCACACACATGTAAGTACTTTCAAATGTTTGGATTTATTGTTCTGTTTATGAAGACAGTGCTTTCTCTGCCACCTGTACTTTCCATGTATTTTCTGAAATGAGAATACATTTAACCCACCTTTTGTGTTTTTCCTAATACATTCACATTGGTATTTTTAATTAAAAAAAAAAAAGTGCAGAAGGTATTTTTTCACTTTAATTTGGGGAGAGCAAATCTTGCAATACAGTAAACTGAAGAGGAACTGAACCAATTCAGTAAAATCTGCAATGTCTATGTGACAGATAATATGCCTTTACTTTTATTTTTTTAATAGCACTGAAATCAGAAGTGCATTTCCCCTTCAAAAAGCTGGGGCAAACAATCAGAAATATGAATTATTTTTAAGTGTTATTGTCTACATGTTTTAGGAGGCTGAATTTAAAAAGTGATTCTTGTATCATGATGTACACAAGCTTTCTTGATTGGCATTACAGAAATAATGTAAGCAGCCTTGTGTCTCTGAATAGAGGAAAGTTTGCTAAATCAAAAACAAAGTTTTGACTACTGACAGAAGAATACATCACTGTTGATGTGTGGGAAACAGGCTTCTTAGCAGATATAACCTGCTGGATACTGCTTGGTTTTGGAAGATGGCTTCAGGTATAAGTGGATAGTCTACTGTTATTTATGATTATTCTCTCATTTGAAACATTTGAGGAATTAGATATGAGCCAGAGTTTCATTTTCTTTATTTCTTGCCTAACTGTGGTGAAATATGAAGATATACAGTGTTTCTAATGATCATCCAGTGATTATAACCTTCATTTAGAAGTCAAGTATAAGTGAACTGAATTCTTAGTTTTCCTTTAGAAGTTGCATAAATTCTTTACAAAATATAAGATTTTTGAAATAGGTCAGCTGTGCAAGCATTGTGTTAATTTTCCAAATAAGCCAAATTTTACAATGTGACCTCTGTTTTTTAGGTGGCCAGTTTGAGATCCTTGGGCCTGTTTCTTTTGTTTTCTCACTGGGCAGTTGAATACTTTGTGTTGATACTGAGCTGAGGTTTTCATCTGCTTTCACAGGTGTGCAATTCTTTCCAAAGGAGAGTCTACCTTCTCCTTTTAAAGAAAATTAGACAATTCTTTTTTTCCTAAGTGGATTTGTTGATGCATAAACAGAGTAGAGAAATCAAGAAATAGCATAAGAGAAGAGTAATTGGCTAAATCAACTGGACCTACCAGCTACTGCAGGAAGAAAGAAAGGGAACAGATCTGCTAAATCCTTCAAAGTAGGGAGATATGAGCCAGGCACCAGAGTTACATGGCAGAAAGAAAGAAGCTGAGTATCAAAAAATTGTATAGGACCAGAGAAAGAACAGGTAATAAATAAATATGAATTAAGGACAGAAACAGAACATTGGATGGGCAAAGCATGAAATTAGAAATAAAAGGAAATTCTAAAATATTATAGGCATTTAAGAGAAAAAGGTCATACGTGGTTTTCTGATCTTAACTCTGCAATTTGCTACATGCATTTTCGATGGTTATAAAAGAGTGAATGGTTTTCCAAACCATCACTGTCAAGGTACAGTTATGCTCCTAAAAAGCCCAAAATAACTAACCCCCATCTTGCAAAAAGCCAAATTCAAAAGAGAAAACCAACCAACCAAAAGAAACAAAAGAAAAAACCCACCCCTCAAAAAAACACCCCCAAACCACAAGAAAGTGTAATGCTGCAGGTGATTTTCCTTTTCCTGCAATTTTTGAGACAAACTGTTGATTTTCTGTGTGCCAGGTTGCTGCAGAATTAGTTCAGTCTCACAGAGGGAAAATTCTGGTTGTCTGCACCTGGGCTTTACACTTCAAACAATGAAATAGTTTCCTCATGTCTCCCTGAATTCTAAAAAACCAAGGTTTTTTTGGGGGGAGGTGAATTTGATATGGTACAAAACCTTCTTTAGTAAAGGGGAGCATTTTGTGTAAAAGCAGTTATTGCTTCCTTCTCCCCCCCCCCCCCTTCCTCCACAGATGTCTTTAGGAAACTGTGTGTAATTCAGGATTGTTTTGCAAAGACAATGTTCGAAATCTGACACTCTTTGGCCATTATATAACTATGGGACTATCCTTTACTAGAGATTCAGGACATATTTCCAATTTGCAGTAAAAACGCTTTGTGATAATGTTATTATAATCATATTTAGGGTTGTGATTTCTATTCTTATAGGAAAATTTAGTCTTGCTGATTTATTCTGCTGGTTGAATGTGGAAGTTAATATGTAGGCATTGTGAGACATTTATAGGTGTCTCAGAAAAAAACATGTAAAGTTAAACTTAAGTTTTTGTCTGGTGTAGAACAGTCTTTCAATCTTTTGAGTTTCCTTTGTAAAACCTAAAATAGCTCTTAATGGATCTTTCCCTGGCTCTGGTTTAGCTCCATCAAGCAAAAGAGAATGTTTAAAACAGTTGCAAAACTTACGTAAATACTCATTTAACTCCTACTGACAAAAAAAAAGTTTCAGCTTGATTTAATGCAACCACAGTTAAATTATTAAGGGTATTTTGCACAAGAGTATTCTTAGGGCTGCAGGAACAAATGCAAGCATTAAGTATTCTTATAGCTGGTTGCTATAGCTTCAGTCCTCAGCTTCCCTCCAGCCATCCTTCCCATCCGGTTATTGTGCACGCACAGTAACTGCGGTGGGCAGACTGACCCACAGGATGTACAAGCAGGTATTTACACACAGCAGTTGCCATAGATAGCTGATGTGTAGCAATCTGTTCCTTTTGATAAGAGCAATACATTCCATGACTAATAGGCTTTGAATGGTAGAGATAGTGAAATCCAGAATAGTGTTTGAGTTCCCAACCTGCACTGATTTCAATGGCAACCAAATCTCCAGCTTGTTTTTCTTGAAACACTTCTTCTACATCTCAAGCTTAGCTTTTTGTACCCCAGTGCATCAGTTGAATGGAGATGATAATGTTTATAAGGGAAAACACAATCTAGACTTTAAAATTTTTACCTCAGGCTTTCTAAAGAATTAAATAAATAGTATTCATTTTGATTTAGGAAAGTCACACTTCTGGGCTTGACTTGATAACTATTTAATTTTTCTTTGACATTGTATATTAAATTTATGCAGGTGTAAATATTCCTTCAGCATCTTTCTGAATATGACCATTTTCAGTAATACTGTGACCCTCATTGGCCCTTCTAAAATGCATTCATAAAGACCCTTGACCATAAAGGCCATGACCAAACAAAAAGATAACTGTCTTGGTAAATCTAAGAAATATGAGAATGCACAGAGGTGGTTGTAAACAGCTGAGTGATGATATACTCTTGAACCTTTTTCTCTGAAAGATTACATTGTCTTTTTGATGAGAAGTATCTGCCTATCAAAGGAAAAAAAATGTTGTGGTTTCAGTATTTCATGTGGATTTCCCTGTATGTGGAAGTTGCACTGTGATGTGTCACATGAGAAAAGTATTATCTTAATAAATCAGGATGGTTTTACAGTGAGAAAGCAGTAAGGGCATGAAAGCAAGTCCAGTAACTGCTCCTAATTTCTTGCCCTTCTCACCTTCCAGCCCCACTTCCATTCTTCAGCACTGGCTTACTAATGTAAGCAGAAGAATAAGTGGGTTTTTTTGTTTGTTTGTTTTGGGGGGGTTTTGTTGTTTTTTGTTTGTTTGTTTGTTTTATTTTTTGGTGCACTTCCATTAAGCATTTGGGCCATTGAGGGTTTTACAAGCCTGTTCAAAAGCAAGACAGTGTGCTCAACTAAGGGTTGTTTATATCTTAACTTTATGTAATAAGTGACACAGGATCTCTTTGCCTGTCTGTCTATTCCATATGTATGTCTAGAAGGAGCTCCTTTCTCTTCAAACACATTATCTAATTGTTTCTGTCTTTGTTTATAAATATACTCATTTGGAAAATTATTCTGTGCTGTGAAGGCAGAAATGGGACTTACTGATGGCTCATGCAAGTGAACACACATGAGCCCTGTAAACAGTTTTTTTCATTTCTTATTTGTTTAAAAAGTATCCTAAGTGCTTTCCATCACATCTGACTTCCTAGCATAGTTGGGTTTTATACTGCTTCCAGCTAAGAAAAGTAGCTGAGGAAAAGGGCAGACAGGCAGATGATTTTCTTACCTGATTATCAGAGTGTAACTGAAAAGTGAATAAAGATGTTGGTTTGAATACGCAAGATTTCCGACATAGCAATAGATTTTTTGTTTTTCAATGGTTTTGTTTATTTGTTTTACATGTTAACTGAAAAAGTTTACAAAAGTTACACAACAGTATTGTTTGGAAGGAAAATATTGCAACACATTTTCCAACCCTTCATCAAACTAAGTCACTGTACTCATTCCCCTTTTTTAAAAAAGTGCAAACATAGTTATGCTTCTAAAGAACTTTACCTGAGAGACCTTTCCTCTCTGAGTTTGTGACACTTTTATGCCTCTGTGCATTCCCTGTGAGATTCACCTTTTTAATAGTCTTGTGAATTATCAAGACAAAAATCAAAACCTGTTATCTGGCATATGCACCTAATTGTAAAAACGTATAAAACAATAAAGCTCTAATCTACATATCCTGAAAAATTCTTCAATTTGGTTTTTTCTCTCTCCTCCCGCCCTTGTCTTGGCGTAAAAGACGGGAGAAAGAGAAGGCTGCAGTGGCTGTGGGCGTAAATGGCATTTTCGCACGAAATATTTGAAAAGCAGAAAGCATTCCATCCACAAGAGTTTTTTTTTTCCTCCCATACAGAGTGAGACAGAAGTGAAAAGGAGAGTGTGCTATAAGAAAAAGGCTTTTTGTGCAATAACTGGATCAGTATATAATGGATTATGTTGGAGGCAGGGAAACCACCATGAGTGCATTCTATATATCTTCTGCCAGCAATGCAGCTGCTGTGTTCAGTTCATGATCGAATAAGGTCGTTCTTTCTGACTATACCAAGATTCCTTTGCAGAAAGCTTCTCCGGGAATTATTGTGAATAATTGCAAACTTCAAAGCAGGCTTTATTGGAAGACAAAAAAAACCAAGTTGATTTTCAATTTACTATGCATAATATTAAAAACATTTTAATTTGGGGAGACAAAAGTAGTTTTCAGTAACTGAGGCATTGAGTTAATTAATAGAAATAATTGTATAGTTGGAGACATTCATAGTCAACTGTAATCTCATGCAGATACTTTTCAAATATGAAGCTTAAACAGGAGTACACAAGAAAGGATTAATCTGAGTATTGGTAACAAGCTGACGGAAAGTAATAAACTGTTTCACAAACAATGAAGTGAAATGTTTTCTGACTGTTCAATCTGCTAGTGCTCATGCACACTGATTCTGTTTCCCTGATAGGCACTGACTGTTGCTCACTAGATACACAGAGCACATTCGTTACAAAAGGCAGTCAGTATAACTCACTAAATAATATTGAAAGGTTCTAAGTGCATTTAGCAACTTAAAAGAAAAAAACAGTAACAAGTTCTTTGGGTTGTCAAGTATTGTGCATGTTGCAGTGAACCTTCTACCTGTATTTAAGAAAAAAAATCTTTTATATAGATAAGCTGTATGCAGATGTTGATCTTTCTTACTTGCAGATGGATGTTCACAGTTTAAATTCCTCTATGTAATCACACCACAGTTTTTCCTCCATACTCGTAGTGATATTTTTTCCTTCTTTTAATCTAATATAAGGACTGTTCTGTATTCTTTCTGTTTTGCAAATGGGTTCCCTTGTTCATTGGCAAGTATTTCCACGGCATGGCTGGTAACGGAATGGAAGGTCATATCCATGGTACTTCCAAAGTAGCAGATTGATCCAAGAGAGTTTTCTCCAATCTTAGGGATGCTGTATGAATAACTTCAGTTAGGCTAGTCTTTTGGGAGCTGAATTGACTGAAAAATTAGTCTGAACTTCAACTAAGTCTCTAAGATCATGTAGGTCTGTGAGTTCTATAGCCATTGAACAGAAGGATGCTGATAGACTTTTGGTAGGAGACTGGGCCAGGTTTGGAGATTTTATTTTCTGACATTGGGGTTTTATTTGGTTTTAGCAGGCAGCTTGCTTATGAAAGATTTTGTTGGGCAGGACCACACTAGAATTGAATAGTGAGATATGTTTGTTGCAACAGCTGTGATGAAGTTCAACACAGCCATTTTGTTTATTTCTGAAAATGTGCCATGTTTATGACATGTTGGAGGCATAAAATTGAACTTGCCTTCATAAGCAGCTAAAGTCTGAAAAACCTAAATAATGTGTCCTGTATCACTGTTTGTTGAAGTGTTTGTTATGACCAGCAATTGTTCCTTTACATTATAGCAAAAAATGGCCCTTCCCTTTTTTGTAAATTTGTGCCTCCTTTATTTATTTATCTTCAATAGTAGCTAAATTTTATATTTTTCCATTAACTAAGGTGGTATGCCTCAGAGAGATGTGTGTGGCCTTAAACACAAACTGAATGAATCATTGTTTTGGCTGTATCTGAGCACCTGCATGCTGACTCCCAATTCAGTTTTGGTTTTAATCAACAAAAAAGCCTAGCCTTGAGAGCTCTTATCTGAAAAGCAAAATTAACATCTCTGTTCAGTTGTGGCTTTTCTGGCAAAGTGGTTTCTGATGGCAGTGCCTCTAAACTCTGTAAGATAGAGTGAAGGTGAATAAAATGAATTCAGTCTAGAAATGTTTGCAGTAGCCTCAGCGCACCAAAAGCAAAATAGTTTGTCACTTTAGGGTTCCTTACCCTCAGATGTACACATTAATATGGGTAGGTTCTCACTCTTTACAACTTCAGTGTTAAAATGTCAGAACATTCTCATCTGAAGCAGGAGTGGTGGTGTTCTGTGTCTTAGATTGGCAAATGTATTTTGAAGTATGTCTTACCAGACTACATCACGTGAAATAGTTGATTAATAAATTTTGGAGTGGACCGTTTAAATCAATCCTTGCTGGATATGTAAAATTCCTAAGATGCTGAATGGCAATGAATGTTTTTCTGGATTTTTTTTGTGTGCCTGTAAGGATTGACTGCTTTCAAATTACACCTATTAACTTTAAGATGGGTCTCAGTTTCTGCTCTACTGTTATTACAACTGTTTTCCATTCTGAATTTTCAGCCATCCCTTTCCTGCATACACATATGTCTTTAGGAGTGTGTACATGGATGGTATCATCGATCCCATGTGCTTTTATGGTATTGTTGGCAGGTTTTCTTACAAAGAAAAGAGTTGAGTCTCTAAAGAGTATGTGCTTCATCACATGTGACAGACGTATATATAAAACATCAGGTCTGAAAAATTAAGGAACCAAACCCAAATTAATTAATTTGGCCTACCTATTTTTTCATATTTATGGATTTTTATTTTATTATGGTTTCATAGACAAAGGTGGGTAAGGAAAGCCTTCTCTAGTTAGCATTGTGGAAGTGGAGACAGAAAATTGTAGAGGATTATTTAGTCAATGTGAAGTAGACGTACTTTCAGGGAAGTTTATATCTGTACTTCATATGTTGTTTTGAAGAAAAACTGGGTAAATCTCTAGGATTTTGATCTACTTGGAATATGACTAAAAACAAGAAGAGCCCAAATTACTGGTGCAAGACTGCTTTATGCATTTTGTTTTGGCAGCTTAAATTTTCTGAGTTTGAAAATGTTTTGCGAGTTTCGCCCAGATCTTGGTTTTAGTAAAACATCTATCACTGTATGTTGAAACTGGGCTTCAGTAATGCAACATTCATGAAAGAACCAATTGCTCTCAAGAGAAACAAAACAGAGACGTGTCTTATCTCATGTTATGTTTTGCTGAGTGTGTTTCGCTATGATAGCAGAAAAGTGGATTTGAGTAACTGCTCATAGACTTAGGAATAAATCAACTTTTTTTTGCTAGAACAAGAATATTGAAAGCTTCATAGATAATACCTATTGTAATCCTCATTGTGGAAAAATGAGATTTCCTGATGAATTTTAAAAGTCGAAAATCTCTGAGGAATGATTCACAGGCTTTTGAAGCAAACCGTATTGGGAGAGTCTGTGAACACAATAATAATTTGGCCACATGACCAATAAATGTAAGCTGAGTCCTTGAAAGAATTATCAAAAAGCTTCCTTACATAGAGTCTCTGAAAGCACATATCTGACAGGAGAGGTGCATCTACAAATTCCATGAGCAGAATAGAAAGGTGCTGCTTTAGCTATTGGTATGGTGACACACATGCTTGGGCTTGCCTCACTTGGGCTTTGGAATTCTGCCTCTGTGTCACACATAATCTCCAGGACCTTCTTGTACAGAAGTGGGTAACTAAGGCTACCCTGCATCATGCACGTCATGCATGAGGTCATCATGCTGCTTTAATAAGTGACAGTGCTCTCAGGCCCTTTTCTTTTTGAGTCTATCTTATTTTGATGCTCTTAGCTGCATTCTGTTTCTTAATGACTGAAAGTAAAGGCCAGAGTAGTTCATGAGTGACTAGTATATTTTTTAATTGCTGTATGTTGTAACCTGTTTCCAAACAGAACATAAATTCTGCTTTGAAATATGTGACTGTCTGAATTTACCGACCTTTTCATTACCTAAGTAAGATGTGAAACTTACTTGCTTTTGTCTTTTTTTTATGATTTTTCTTTTGATTTTTATTAGAAGGAAGAGCATTTCTCATAGCTGTCTTGAAATAGGAAAAAAAGATGGATTCATGTTAAAAATCTAGAGAGAGTTGATAGAAATTTACTGTTGAAGCAGCAAGTTTTTCTTATATTCCATCACTTTTGAGTTCCCATCAAGTGAAAGGGTTTGGTGGAGCTAGTTAGTGTTTTAAAGCCAAATGTAATGATTGGGAAATGTTTTAGTCCACAATTTGATGCTGTTATTTGTTCCTTATTAATTTTTTGACAGCTAGTATTGTTATATCTCTTAGTTATTTTTAATGTGTCTTATAGCTCTAAACCAAGAAATTGAAACTGAACTTTCAGTTCACGTTCAGAAAATTAGCAACCTTCTTAAATTTTGTGTGTGGAGAATGAGATAATTTAAAGCCTCTGCTCAAGTAGCTTTTGATATTTTTAGCTTAAACTCAAATTCAGCAGAAACTCGAAAGAATTGTCAATGCCTTAAAGATACATTTAGTCTGAAAACACAAAGATTTCAGAGGATTGTAGAAACTTGCTTCCAGCTCTTCGTGTCCTCCTTTACAACACTACTGTGTGTCTGACTCTGCTTGGTACAGCACAATGCTTTTATTGTCTCCCATCCTACTGCATGTCATTTGCATAAATTTATTGATTATTACAGTATATTGAATGTAATCTTTTTGTATTCCATTTGCTATGAATCTAAGTGGTTTTCTACAACTGAATTTCACTGCCATGTTGAGTTCAAAGAGGGAACAAAATAGATTAGAAAGTCATCATTTGCTTCTCATTTGATTAACCTGGAGTTGATGTTTTTTAACTCATAGCAAACTGAGACTGTATCTGTACAAGCCCCCCTTAATGCCAGGGAATATTCCCTAAGCACTGCAGCTTGGTCATTCATATTGCTAAATTGTTTGAGTATTCTTGGTGCTGTTTGGCCTGGGACAACTGGTATTTCTCATAATGGTTTGAAGGCACAGCCTGGGAACTGGCAGGGACCACGACCATACCTGACTGGCAGTTTTTATGTGGCTACGCTGCTTTGGAGGCTGAGGGTGCTTGATGGGCTGAACATAGGCTGGTCTGTGCCACGTGAACTGGGCACTTTTACATTGCTGGTGACAGGAGCTGACTGAAGAGCTGAGTTACCAGTAGAGGGATTATGGGTGGAGAGTTAATTTTGGGGTCTGAAGTTTGTTGCATGCAGTTTAGCACCTTTGTTTTAATAGCTACGCTTCATACTAAGTATCAAAAAACCCAGAACTATTTTTTTTTTTAAATGTGCTGTCCATGAGACATCTAACAGCATGAACATTGTAATGTTCTTCTGTGGGAAAGAATCTGCAGACTGTCTTGCAGCCAGACTCTGCCTAACAGAAGGTTAATTTCTAAAGATGAGGAAAAGAACCTGGGGAGAAAAATTATTTGATAATGGGACTCTGAAGGACACAATGATACACACAGAATAATATTTAAAGAGGATGCTTTTAAAAATCCTTTTTGGGTCAGGCTCTAATTTTTTAATCACTTTTTTAAAAGAAGTGTTACAAGTGAAATGCTTTAAATTGTACAGAGCACTGTGCTACTTTGATCTGCGCTTTGTGCAGCCTTGATCAAAGCTGGCAGCCATTTTTAAAACAAAGAATTTGCGATGATGTGACCTTTTTTTAATTTGAAGAGAGCAGACTATACAGATCTTTAATGTAAGAAGCACCCAATATTTCTGCTGTAAGTCATTACACTGAAGAGAGAAGTCTGAGCTGAATTTCCTGGGGGATAGATGGTCATCTTAAATGGCACAGCTGTCCGAAACAACTTCACCATGTGGTCATTATATTCAATACTCTTTTGAAACAAAAACAGTATTCGCTAGTAACTGAATTTCTAGTTAGGTGAGTGATGAAACTGTTCTCAATCTAAAAGGGAAAATAATGGAACTACAAATATAAAGGATTAAGTTGTCATATTTCAGTGCATTCTGAGGCTTTGTGTGAACCTGTCTTTTTCTGAATCAGTTCATTGTAATAAGACACTTGTATTAATGAGTTAAGGGACATGTATTTAAAATGTATTGATTTAACATATGCTCAATACAATAAATTTCTTTTGGGACAGAACTGACCATTGAGTTGCAAACTATAAGTGACAAAATTTATACCTCATCTTAAAGAGTATTGTACCAATACTTTGTAGAAGGGTAGCTAGTTACTTAAATCTGGCATAAATGCATTAATGTCTTGTATTTCAATCCTTTTTAAATCACTTTGCTTGAACCTCCAGTTCTCTACCCATTGCTTGCTCATTTCTTGCCCCTTTCAGTGTGCCATAGGCACAAAATCTTAATTTGTAAAGGGATAAAATTTAATGCATCTTCGGCTTGGAAAAACTTTAAATGCTGATGAAACTTCTTCCTTCTGTCTCATTTTGAAAGGGAAAAAACCCGCAATCTCTGCATGTATTTTACTAGTCCATGGAAAAAAGCATGTTTTTCTTAAACAAGCAAATATGTTTTTCTAAATATTCTAAAGGCTTTTGTTTTATTTGTCACAGAAAACATCACGTCTGAGAGGGAAGCTCCAGTATGTTCTTCACAGGCAAGGTCTTGCCATAATATTATGAAGATTTTTTTGTTTTGAAAGCTTGCCAAAGGGTCTTTGTTCCTCTTGGTAGTACCAACAATGTAGTTTATTACTGGGCTTGTAATGACTCAGAAATATGTGACCTTAATTGGGACATGTAGATTCTCTGGTTCTGATGCCTGGGGTTTTTTACCATTTTCAGCAGATCTGCACTTTTTAATTTTTGGAAATATATGGTATTATCTTTTGCTTTATGGAAGTATTGGGCTGGTTGAGTTCTTATGTGTTCTACGACTACTTTTTAGATACAGATGATGTGAACCATCTTGCTTTTTGCTTTCTGTGTAGTTAAACAAAGTATGGTATGAACCCCTGAACTATCTTCATAGTGTGCCTTGCCCAGTTTTGAGGTTGGTGTGGTATGAAGTGAGTGGGGAAGACAAGGACAGTAAAAAGAAGTAGTTCTGTCCAGCCTAAGTAATTTTTGTCACTAGGAGAGCCAAAATAGAAGAAACTGATAGTATCTGCTGCTTTTTGTAATGTAACATTTCTAATTAGGTGAGCTGTGACTGTTCATTGCACCTTTGGCTGTTAATATGCAGCCCCCAGTCCTTGTAAGATGGAAATGAACAGAGGCCGCTGACCTGGCAAAAGAGCAGAATTAACAATTTACTGAATCACTAGTCCTGGCAAACTTTGTTGTTAATATATTTTTGAGAATAAGATGCCAAGAGCTCTCTCCGTGAACTCATAAGTGACCTTAAATTACCTCCTGTTGTTTGAATTCTCCTGGAAACTGCTAAAACCATACAAATTTAGAAACTATTTTTTTCCTGATGGTCTTGTATAGCTTCAAACCTTTTTGTAATTTTTTTTTTTTTTTAAGGTTTGGGAGGTACAATAGACAGTATTATTTTTTTTTCACAATTTAAAAATGCCATGTAAGTTTAATATTGCAAGAATTTTTGAAGAGTTGAGCCACAGTCAAGAAACTTGTTTGGAGATTTGAGTGCTGATTTTTGATCTTCTCAACAAACATTGAAATCATGTCTGAATTTGTATAAGTGTGTAGATTTTTCCTTCACATCCTCTTTGTGGAAGTCAACTGCACTTGTAGTCCAGACTAGTCAGGTAGGTGTTTCAAGAGAAAGGTATAAAAATAGACCGATTGCTGTAAAGGGCTTTAGTCAGTGGAAACATCACTGTTCCCTGCTTATTGGAGAGTGAGTGGACTAAATGACCTTTAAAGGTCCCTTTCACCCAAGCTATTCTGTGGAATCATAGAATCATTAAGGCTGGATAAGACCTCCAGGATCATCACATCCAACCATTAACCTAGCACCACCAGGTCCCCAGGTAAACCATGTCCCCAGCTGCCACACTCACGCATCATTTGGACACTTCCAGGAATGGTAACTCTATCACTTCCCTGGGCAACATATTCCAATGCCTCACCACCCTTTCAGTGAACAAATTTTTCCTAATATCCAATCTAAACCTCCCCTGGCACATCTTGAGGCCATTTCCTCTGGTCTTGTAACTTGTTACCTGGGAGAAGAGACTGACACCCTCTTCACTACAACCTCCTTTCAGGTTTTTGTAAAGAGCAATGAGGTCTTCCCTGAGCCTCCTTTTCTTGAGGCTAAACAACCTCAGTTCCCTGAGGTTGCCTCTTCTTGTAAGACACATACTCCAGACTCTTCACCAGCTTCATTGCTCTTCTCTGGACATGTTCCAGCACCTCAATGTCTTCTTGTAGTGAGAGGCCCAAAACTGTACACAGTATTTGAGGTATGACCTCACCAGTGCTGAATACAGGGAGACAATCACTGCCTTAGTCCTGCTGTCCGCACTGCTTCTGGTACAGGCCAGGATGCCATTGGCCTTCTTGGCCACCAGGGCACACACTGGCTTGTGTTCAGCCAGCTGTCAACAAGTACCCCCAGGTTCTTTCCCTCCAGGCAGCTTTCCAGCCACTCTTCCCCCAACCTATAGCTATGCCTGGGGTTGTTGTGGCCCAGGTGCAAGACCAGAGGCTTCACCTTGTTGAACCTCATAAAACTGGCTTTGGTCCACCAGTCCAGTCTGTCAAGATCCCTCTGCAGAGCCTTTCTGCCCTCTAGCATATCAACTCTCCCACCCAGCTTATTGTTACCTGCAAACTGACTGAGAGTGCACCCAATCCTCTTGTCCTGGTCACTGAAGATATTAAGCAGGACTGGAAAACACCACTGTGGCCAGCCACTACCCGGATGTAACTGCACTCACCACTCTCTGGGCCCATTCATTCAGCCAATTTTCTCCCCAGTGAACAGTGCACCCATCCAAGCCATGAGCAACCATGATTCTATGTGTGCCTCTGTGCCTGTGGGAATAGTGACATCTGATTCCCCCCTTGAGAACTGTGCTTAATAAAGATAGCTGGTGGTACTTAATAAGTGTGGGATGAAACCTATGTGTGTGCAGGTAGGGTTGATGGAGTATCTGTTTCCCAACCTATGATTTTGGCAAGAAGCCCTGCAAATATTTTAAAAGCTGGCCAGACTTTCCTATTAGAAAGCACGTACTTTTATGTCTTTATTCTAAGCAAGCTAGCAACTGAAAAAAAAAAATCCCTCTGATGATTAAAACAGATACAGTCCAAAGTCTGTTGCCTGAAACTAGCAGGAATACATAAATCTACTTTTTTTTTAATTCCTGTGAAATGCAAAAGTAGAAGCAACTGCTGTATATCACTAGTAAGTGTCCTTTAAACCTTCTCATGTCTCCAATTATGGAGGCATAATTTCTTTAAAATAAGAAATTTTTGTAATAAAGTTGCAATGCTTCTGGTTTGTGTAGTAACATCATAAATATAATTGTTTGATTGTATGGAATAGATTACCAGATTTGTTTTATTAACAAGAAATACTGATACAGCTTGTGTAATATTCCAAATTATAAACAAAATATATATCTATACTGTAATATAGAATCAGGTTACATTTTGGTTCTTTTTTTAATACGTCTGTAACAACTTGAGTAAAAGGATTTGTTTTTTACTGGATTAATTTGATGAGACTAATAGTGCACCAGAATAAGAGAACATGGTAAGATACTCCTTTCTTGGCTTAACTGCTGCTGATAGCTTCATGCGAAAGACAGATTTTTCAATCCCAACCTTGGCAGATAAGACTGTATTTACTCGTAAAGGGAAACAAATTATTGCAAGAAATCTGAAGCCTTTTTGCTTATACTCTTAACAATAAATTTGACTATAAAGTGGAAAATTTTATAGTAGTTCTGAGTTTGGATAGTGAAAAATCAGTTTTAAAATAAAATTGCATTCAAGTTACCTTCATTGCTTTATTTTTATGCCTTTTAAAGTCTTTTAAAATCTGAAGTGACTGTTTTCTTATGTGTCAGTTTTCAGTGGAACTTTTAAAATCAGAACTCTTAGGTTTTCAGTTTTTCAAGAAGATGTGAGCTTTTATTTATTGTTTATATTTTATTACTTATATTTTATTTATCCCTAGAGGTATTTAAAAGATGCATAGATATGGCACTTAGGGACATGATTTAGCATGGACCTGGCAGTGTTACATTTCTGATTGCACTCGATGGTCTTAAAGATCTTTTCCAACTTAAATTATCCTGAAACTTAAGACATTTTTTTAAAACTATTGCTGTATACCAGTAGTTGTAGTTGTAAAAAACTGATATTTGAGACCAAGCACGAGCGAGTTCCATGAGCACTTGCAAGGTTCACCCAGATTAAATAATGCCAAATACAGGAAATTTACTTTTAAAAGTATGAAGTGGAGCATATCAGTTTTGAGTACAATTGAAATTCAGTTGTTGCTGATAGTTTTACAAAAAGAATCTGCCTTGTTGAATCTATACTGGTATTTTAAAAAAATTGTTAATATAAGTTAGTATTTTCAATGTCTTGTCATCTGTTTTGCTTCATTTTTACTTTCTTTTGGTCTCTTGTATAAAGGTGAAGAAATTAGCTTATTGCTAGAAAAGTATATTTTATAGGCTTAATAATTGTTTTGGGGTGTTGTAATTTTAAGAGCTGGTGATCTAATAGCAAAAATATCAACTTGAGCTAGCAGATATGTGAGAAGAAAATACCCACTTCCAGATGAAGGGAAAAAAGGCAGAAATCTAATCTTGATAGTGTCGTTGTTCTGTTGTCTGAATATTAGAAACAATTGTTAGCCCTTACTGAATCACTGAAAAATTTGGATCACTACTTTTTCGTCCCACCTCCTTGTAATAAAGTCAAGGAACAATCCTTTTTCCATCTCCATCCTCTGTCTTCTCACAAAATTAATGGCCATTTATTTTCAGAGATACAGCTGAGAATTGATATTTGTCCCCACTGTCTTAAATGAGAAAAAAATTAGTAATGTTGCTTTTCTTTCCTTTCACATGGAATAACAGACATCCGCTAATGACCTGGGATCCTAGCCAAGAGCTAGCAGCAGTGGGAGAAAATGCAGGATATTTATAACTTCATTATAATCCATTATTTATTCCTTACTGTCTTCATTGTAAGAGAGATATCATTCAGTATAAAAAAATCACCAAACTAACAAATCTCACAGTATTTATTTTGCTCATTTTAAGACAATATCAGTAAAACTGCTCTGCTTTTCTTTTTTTTGGGGGGTAGATATTCAGGCACAGATAATGATGGTATCACAACATTTAAAGTGACAAATTACATTATTTTTTTGGCATGAAGTAAGATCTGGGCCAGAGGAATGGGATGTCTAAAACATCTTCTGGCCCTGGTGGAGTAAAACAGTGTGGCTGTAGTGAGGGGCCCAAAATTGTACACAGTATTTGAGGGGCCGAAAACCGTACACAGTATTTGTGTTGCTTCTTCCAACTGTGACATTAGCCTTTTCTAGACTTTTAGAAAAACTGAAGTTTTTAGTTTCCCCTCTGGTTCCATTATTGAGTGGTCTGGCCCAGAATTCACTCAGGAAAATTTTTCCTATATGGTATATTGCTGACCCTAGTGTAAGTCACTGTGTTATTGTTCTGCTGGTGAAGATGCACTGTACAGAAATGAAATCTGCACCTCTGACATCCAACCCAGCAAACAGGCACCCGTGTGTATAGAGCAGCACTCAAACCTGCAGTCACAGGTTCCTGGGACAGAGAAACAAACCACTTAGTTGCTCATCTGCTCATTCAGTGGTTTGTAGGCAGAGTGTGGCAGGTTGTGTGTAGCTAGCTATTTACTTGTAATTTTCTCCTTCCTTTCCCGAAGGATGCTTACTGCAGTTTTTATCTAAAGAGCTAGATAACACAATGATACTACAAAGTCGTCTGTCTTTGCCTTTGGGAAAAGAGTAATTCACTCCTTTGCAGAAGGTGGGCATAATTAAAAAACCTCAATGTTTTTTGAGCATGTCTGATCTTTAAATATGTTGGTTTCTTATAACATTTGATAAGTTTGACACATACCTGCCCACCCACATCCTTTATTGCAACTGTGTCATGGCAGACTTATCATATCAAGGGAAGAAGTGCTCAAAATCAAACAAGGAGTGTTCTTTAGCTGGGACGTTTTGTCAGAATGTGTTCCCTAAGTCTTGGTTGGGAATCCCAGAATTATACAACTGCTCTGAATTTTCCTTTGGCGTGCATGAGAAATATATGTCCAAGTCTGTAGGACTATTTTACATAAATTGAATGGAGCTCTTGGAAAAATAGTACAACTTTACAGAACGAGGATTCAAGTCTGAAGCTGGACTTCTGCCAGGTGATCCACCTGTATAGATCAGAAAAAGAAACAGCTCCCCGAGACAAACAGTCCTTTTCCTATAGAACTAGACTATAGTTCCCATAGTCACTTTTAAATAGTGACAGTTTGTAACAATTAGCTTTTGAGGAAAGATGGAGAATGTTTTCACCGCATCTCCCTAACAAATATTGCTGTTCTCCTGGAGAGAATTACTAAGCCTAACATCTAATTCACAATTTACTAAAAGGAAGTGATTTTGTGCATTCCTTAATGGATAGGATTTGCCTCTGTTGGTTTAATGGGCAGATGAAATACCAGAATAAAGCTTACATAGAACGTAACATGTTATGTGTGAATCCTAAAGCAGTCATTAATAAAGTAAAAAATTGACTAACGTTTTTCAGTGTAGAAAGCTTTATTATGACAAGTAAGGCTGAACTGAGCTAAATCAGATATTGATACAGTATCAGATGTTATGGGGTTTGGATTGTATGGATGTTACATACAAATTGCTCTTCTATAAATGAGTGATAACAAAAGAGGAATCCTGGTTGGGCGGTAAAAGAGAGATCAGGGAGAAATGTGGTTTTGTACAGGGACATGAAAATACACAGATTGATATTTACCATCGGTGAATACCAGCAATTTAGTAAAAAGAGAAGGAGAAAAAAAAGAAAACAGAGGGTGGAGTTGTGCCATTGGTGATGAAGCACTTCAGAAGTTTTAAAAGTTCAGGTTCTATCAGAACATTTATAAATTAGACTGATGTGGTAAGCACAGATTGTTTCTTTCTTTTTCAAAAGGAGACAGGTTTTTTTATGGTGAATAAGATGCATTTTCATGATTTTATAATTCAGTGATAAAATGGCAGGAATATAAAGCTACCACTCACCCTAATCAGTGTTGCTTATTTTCTTCCTCTCTCCTCCTAGAGGAACAGTATGTATTTCTCAAACATTATTTGGGATTTTTTCTAATAGTTTTATTTTCCAATTCTGCTTAAATACCTTCATCAAGATTGAACTTTCATGCTGTTAAATTTAGTGTGTGTATGTACATCACCACACAGAGCAGACAGTTTTTCCACTGGAAAAAAATCACAGCTGATAAGATGAACAAAGCAATCATTGTGTCCTCTCACAGGGAAAATTAAAGCACAAAGGATTTAAGGACATGCAGGAAGTCTGTTGGCAGAGCCAAGAACAGAACTGTCTCTTAAGTTCTGGTGCAAATGCCTCTGCCATGGGCCAAGCTTCTTGAGCTGGAGAGAAACTGTTCCTTTCACTGCCCTGCTTCCGGTTTGACTGGGAAAAAGAAACTGAAAAGGCAGGATAGAGAGAGGGAAGAGAAATAACCCTGGTTGTGAAGCTGTGGTCTCTTAACAAGAGAGAAGAAATGTTCCCAAACTAACCAACCGATGCCTTCCCCCCCCCTTCTCTGTATCCCATTCAAGCCAAAAAGTAATGTTGCTTAAGTAATCCTAATGTCACAGTAGAGGGTTCTGTGCAACTGATCAGCATAATGTGCTTCCCTTTACTTCTGCTTTTTCTGACCATGTACAGAAAGCCCTTCAGCTGACATTTGTTTAATATTCTTTAAGAGAAAACATATTCAGAAAAAGCCTTGCATTATTGGAACTACTCCCTAGATTTGTTTTCACATATTCCTTCCTTGCATCCCCTTTCTACTTTTTTATTTATATTAATCTGGGGGAGTTTATGAAAGTTTGGGGACCAAGGCTTTCATTATTTTGGCAGAAATTGTTTAGTTCTGCATAACTCTATTTCATGAAATATTTTTTCACCTTAAATCTAAGTCTTGGATGCTACATCTGAGATGTAGCAGCATTTTAATTAAAAAAAATTTCATCATAATCCAAACAATAACAGCTTGAGGGGGGCAAGATTCTGGAAGGAAAACACACCAAATAATGAGATACAGCATATCTGTTGTTCATAGTGGAGATTGTGGCAAACACATACTGCAGGACTGAGGCTTTTAGGTTTTATGCAGTTGCTTAAACTGTCCTGACCTATTGGTTGAGAGTAATTTTGTTTGTATAATAAATAATAGCACCTTTTTTATACTAAGATCATTTTGTAGCTGGATCTGCTACAATTGTCTTGATGCTCTGAAGCTTTCTATCTACTGATGAGGAAGTTTTCTGTTTTCTTGTGTGCATGGCAAATCTTAATTGAAATTCGACCACTGAGTTTTTTCAGCATTTATAAAGTCATTTGTTGGTTCTATGGTGAAAAGTAGCAGTTGACTGTGGTAGCTATATGTCTTATTTGAGTTTAGTCTTTTCCTCTTTCATTAAATTGTGGTATTTTAAAGGCTGTTTTTAAAATGTGCTGCACAAGAAGATCATTTTCTTCTGTTTTTTTTTCTTCCCAGTTACATGCCTGTGGGAATTTATCTTAGTATTCTAACTTTAACCTAATATTTTATAGTAAAACTGGTTTGGTTTTAGTGAGTTGTTTGTCGATATTGAGGCTTGTGGACGGTGCCTATAACAAGTAGCAATTTTATTTATTCAAAAACCCTTTTTTTTGCCTTGACCAAATAAACTCCCTTGAAATTTCTGAAATTTCGAAGAATAGCTTATTTTCCTAATTTTAATATTAAATATTGACCATTTTGCACACAGGCAAATAAGAAAACAGTTACTGTACAAATAAGATTTGACAAACTACTATTAGCTTGTTGCTCCTACAAGGTGTAGGTTTCTCCCTTCTACTCCTTCTGCTTTCTCCTCCCTTCTCCTCTACTTCAATCAAAGTTGGTCTCTGCCTCTTCCTTGTTCTTTAAAAAAAAAGCAAATATTATTTACCAGCAATTATTTAGGGGAAAAAAAACCAAATGCCATAAAACCCCTATTTATCAATATTTTTTCCTTAAATTTGCAAATGTGGCATTACATGCTGTACCTGGAAGTTTATTGGATTTTTTTTTCTCATGTTACTCTGAGACTTCATTTGAGTGACTTGGGAAAACTTTCAGCTTCCTAACTTACAACAAAGTTGTACAACAAAGTACAACAGACAATTTACTGTCATATAAAACAACTGCTTTTTGTTTCCTTTTGCAATTCAGGTTCTGATTGGATTACGAAAGGGAAGTTTTATACTTGAGAAATTCATATTGCCAAACCTTCATTTCTGAAAGAATGCCCCCATTATCTTCAAAAGTAAAGCATTTTTTACTGTAAGAGGGACACTATCACAGAATAAAGGCAGCCCATTCCACTTACAGTGTAAAACATTTGCTGTCAACTATCCTAGTCGTATATCTATTCAATGCATAGTAATTCAAAGCAAGGTCAAAGATACCCATATTAACTGAGCCTCATGTTACAATAGTCTATAGCATTAGTTTAAATCCTATGCATTAAAGAAGAGTTTGATTATCTTTATTACCTTTTGGAGGAACAAAAGAAAAACTGCCAGGCAACACACTTGTGTCTTGTCTTTGTGTGTGTCACATAGAAAGGACCTAGATTACAAGTGTTATCCACAGGCCATTGATTTGATAGTAGCTAAGGGGTCAAGGAACATAAAAAAAAAAAGTCTTCATAGTATACACTATTTCCGGTATCTTCTAATGGAGCATTGAAATAGAGTTTGAAATGTTCAAGTGACCTGTTGTTAGACTTTACGTAAATGATTATTACCTAATATAAAACAGTCTCACCCCCAAATATGTTCATATACAGCAACTTGGGCTGCATGATTAGGACATTTTAACTACATTTTAGGCCAAACCTTTCCCTTTCTCCCACCTGTATTGCAATGAGGACTGAGTTGTATGATTTGGGATTTGTTAGACTTGAACTGGAACCTGGCCACGTTCACAGAATCACAGAATATGCCAAGTTGGAAGCAATCCACAAGGAATGCTGGTGAAGTACCTTGAAGGATAACAGTTGTCTTAATGCCCTCTCATAACTTCTTCAGAAAGGCATCGTTTTTTTCCACTATTAGGACTTTTGACACGTAATATAAGTTGTAGAATGTTTCGCAGATCACCATGGGATGTGAGCCACGTACAGCTGGGCAAGTGCAGGGAAAAGACATTGCAAAACCAGTTAGAGCCTTGTTGAAAGAAGCACTCTTGCATGGAACAAACTGAACAGCGCCAATCACGCAGAGCAGCTGTGCAGGGAAGACATAATCTTCCCAGCCAAATGACATGTTCTCTGCAGGAAGCCATATCCAACTCATGTTCTTTGGAAAGCCTCATCTTACTGAAGTTTCATTTAAAAAGTGAGACTTGGAAGAGTCCCAGAAGAGTCTTCTTTTTTTTTTTCCTCCCCTCCTCGTGATCAACAAAACCCATGATTCAATCTATTATATCATGAAATATGCTAGTACATATGTCTTGAATGATTAATTGTAGTATTTTTTTGTATAATCTGCAGCTGTTATTGCTGATGGGTATTTGGACTAATGCCTCTGATATTAGCACAGAAAAAGCTTTGTTTTCAATTACTGTCCTTCATTTTTAAACAAGTAATAAATTAATTGCTATGCTTTACATTTCCATTTTTTTCTGCAGTACACTAAAACAAAGAGGCTTTTCTGACTAAACTGAGACTATATTCAATTAAATGAATTGTAATTTATCCTCACAAAAGAAAAGAGTAATTTACCAGGAAGAACAAACACAAAACAGTACGAATCAGCTTTTAATAGAAGTTCAGTAAGTAATTTTTGAAATTCTCATGCTTCATCATCCTAGGGTTGTGTCACTGTTTTCATAGTTATCCAGCTTTGCTTGTATTACACATCTTTTCTCAAGGCCTAATTCAAAAAGGTCTGATTTAAACCATATTTGTAATAAAGTGTCTGAGCAGCCATGTGTATTTAATAGAGAGTAAATATAAGTTTGCTTTGTTTTACTGAGAATTTGGAGTCAGAGGCTCTTCCTTCAGGGAGTCCAATGTATGTGGAGAGAGTGCCCAATAATTTCCATAGTTGGCTTTAATTGCTTTGGATATTATAAGATTGCAAGGAACTTTGTGAATACTAGTAAGAACATCTCACAATTTTCTAGTAATGGATAGTATTATTCCTGCTTTATTTGCAGGAAAATCAAACTGTGACAATGTTAAATGAGTTGCACAATGTCATACAAAAGTTTCAACAACAGAGCTAGAAGTAAAATGCTGTTGTTATACATAACCAACTTCGATGTCCAGATAACGTTGTTAGCGTTGCTATCCCGAAGGCTTACCACCTTGGGAAGATTTCATTTTATTATGCTTAGCTCTGTTATCTCAAAGATCCATGGTGAACCTTCAGACAGGAGGACAGCTCTTAATGAGGAAACTATCAGAGAATCAAGATACTTCTCTAGGTTGCATTTATCCCTGTTGTAAGAGGTTCTACCATATGAACTATAGGTTTCAAAATTGATATGGAGTACTCAAGCTGGTTTTAGGCCACTTGTGTGTACAATGAGCCATGCAAAATTCCTGAATTCAATGTTGATACTCTGGAGTGGGCACAGTATTGCCTTGCTCCCATTACTTCAAGATAATGCATCCTGTCATTTCTTAATCCTTTATCCTGCTTGACTCCTGTCTCATTCAGTTTGCCCCCAAATCCTACCCTCTGGACTACACACTTTTCTGTCTTTCACACTTTTGTCATTGTTCTTCATCCTCCATATCAACAACCCACTATTTTCCTGCACTTCAGGTTTCAAACCACTGTGGTTGGCATACTAGTATTGTAAGAAAGATCTAACAAGTGAATGCAGAACACTTAACACTGAGTTTGATAAATTCGAAAGACAAATACTGTGAAGATCCCTGTTCCTATGCAGTTATTAAAGGGGCAAGATCAGCAACTAATGGAGAATGTTTATAATGAGACATATTATTCATGGACTGGTTTTTTTCTTTTGGTCTTTTCAGGTGTTCCAGGACCTTGGCACTTCTGTGTTGTCGGGTGCATTTAGAGGATACAACATCTGCCTTTTTGCGTATGGACAGACAGGTTCAGGAAAAACTTACACAATGATGGGAACACCTGTGAGTTACACCATTCATTTTAAACTTCGGTTTGAGGGCAAGATATCTAGCAGAAACATCTCTTTATTTTTAAACTGTTATTGTAGTGCTTGTTGAGCAGAATGCTTATATACATGTTTTATTTGGTATTTAAGTGGATAAAATGAGAGCCTTTGCGTTTAGGTAAACCATATAGTGCAGGTAAAATACTAGAAAATACAGTATAGTTTAAATATTTATTATTAGATAATCTTCATCTTACTATGCGTGAATCTTACCATCAAGTTAGAGGACAAAGAAAAGCTATACACCTGAGTGTATAGCCCTGAGTTTCAGAAACTGTAACCCAAAGTAATGCAAAGTATTAATTCTCATGGAATATTTTGGCAGTCTGAACTGTGCTGAAATTAAATTACTTTCACAAATAAAACCGAATAAAATTCTCAGTAATATTTTTGTAACAGGCTTAATTATTTACTTGAGATCTTTATTTCTTGCAGAAGTTATTCTTTGGCTCATGGAAACTAATACTCACTTCACTTCTAGTTTTGAAATGTATTTGAATAGAATTTGCAGAAGCTGTTACATTTTGAGATTGTCTACCAGGAATCACTTAAAAAGTGCATTTTAATCTCAGTAGTCAGATTGATAGAGTCAGTTACAGTTCTGCTGTAACACAGTGCAATTTGATTTTTATTCATTAATATTCTTAGCTGTCGGTGAAACATGCCCCTAAAAAAGAAAAAAAATTTAATAATTTGTGTAAGTGTACCAGTATTTCCTACATCCATGGGATTCAATTTTCAAGGAGAAATAAGGGCAAAATGAGTTCAAACCCTGAACATAAGAAAAAGACTACTCTACTGTGGTTTGTGCTTTTGACAAGAATTTTAAAATTTTATCTTCTCAACAGACATCAGCAATAGGATCTTGTTAAATAATTGCCCGTTTCTCCATTAATTTTGTGCAAAATCAAGTTTTACGCCATGAAAGCCTGAAGAATTGTTAAAATTGGAGTTAATAAGTGATAAACTAGGATATTTGTATTAGACTGTTTTGAAAATATCTTAGCAATTCAAAATGGCCACATCTTGAAATTATTATTTCCAAGGAAATTTCTGGATGTAGTCTTATTCTGAGAGATTTCTTACTTAGATAATGATTTCTTTCTCCAGTGGAATATTGCTTTGATCTGATCTTTAATAATGTGTGTCTACTGTGAAACAGCATTCAAAACTAAGAAGAAACAAGTGTTTGGTATAAACTGAACTTTTGTACGTGGTGGTCTTCTTGATAAACCTGGACTTTCTCCCCTCAACACCATTTCAGGTGTGCCTTCTAAAAGCCTTTTGTGCCATTCAGCAAGCAGATTCCACCTAAGCCTTGGAGTCTTTCCCAGAGTGTGTTGGCACTGCAATCACTGAAGTGTGAGCAATTGCGTCATAAGAACAGTTCGTCAAACAAATCAACACCATTTCTTCAGTGCTGTGTAGACTGTTTGGGCAAAATTTAAATCAGCTAGTTTGGGTACTGTCAGCAGCCCCATATCCTGTTCTCTCTGAGAGACAAAATTTATAAATCTAGCTGTTTGAAGACTGCTGTGTGATGCCGCAGCACGAAGAAATAAAAATAGAATAAGGAAAAAACACAAAATATTCATGACCAAGCAAACTAGTTTCAGTGTTGGCCTGGCTTCATCTAGACTGCAACACCTCTGACATAGATGTGTCCAGTATCTTTACATTAAACAGCTCTTGGATTTAACCCATGCCTCTAAACTTCTCATTGATGCTGTGTAAGTTGCTCTAAAATTACTTTTGCTATAGATAACCATACTGTTTTAAGCTACACTTCAGAGCTGTTTGTGCTGTAATCCACCATGAAGTCATTACTGTGCTATGATTCTGTCCTTTTCTTATAACTTGGCTTTTATTTTAAAAATAAGTTTTGCTTGAGTGGTAGCAAGTATATTGTTTAATTTTTTTTTTTCTGTTTATTATTTGAAGGCGTCCATTGGGCTGACACCTCGTATATGTGAGGTATTTTTTTTCCTTCACCTGCATTTGTTTAAGCAGTTACATTTTCTTAATGTATTTAAAATTTACATGAACTTCTGATTTGTGCAGGGCCTCTTTTCAAGGAAGGATGATTACTCAGACCAGACAGCATCTTGCAGGGTAAAGGTCAGGTAAGTTTGTCACTGGTTTGGACAGTGATATGAAAGCTTTCGACAACATATTCCTGTGATCAAACTAAGTAAAAACTAGTTTATTTTGTTTCTATTTTCTCAGATGATAGTAATTTTGGAGCAAGGGGAAGAACACAGAGGAAGGATGAGAAAGTGCTGGGTTTAGGTTTCCATCTCAGTATAGTTTTTGGATGTTCACTTTTGTGTAGACAGCTGAAATAGGAGTGTAGTGAAAAATTACTTCCTGTTTGTTTAACTCCTAAATTTGAGCCATAATCCTACATTCCGTTCTTATTTATCATTTCCATGGACTTAATGAGCCATATGTTTGGAAATCTGGGGCTTTGAACCCGCTAGTGTAAAACATCTATGTAAGATTCAGTTAGTTACATTGTCTAAATATACAATTTATCCTTTTGTTTTCATTTTGAGTGCATTTAGCTTTTTTTTTATCCTATTCAGTTTTCTTGAAATCTATAATGAGCGTGTCCGAGATCTGTTAAAACAATCAGACCGAAAGAAACCTTATACGCTTCGAGTTCGAGAACACCCGGAAACAGGACCATATGTACAAGGTGAGAGTGGGCTTCACAATTAGCATCATCAAAATTGCAAGTAAATGTGTATCAGGTCTGTATATATCTTTGCATATATTCCTGGCATGTTCCTAATTTCTTCTACTCTTTAAGAGTTACTTTCCTCAAGTCTTTTTCATGTTAATATGATCATGTATGATACACTGAAAGCTTTGCCTCTGTTATCCTACTGGCTGGATGTCCCGCACCTTTTTGGTTGCTTTTCCAGGTATAGGTCATATGCGAGCCATGGTATATTGCTTTCTTTTCTTCTGAAAAAATGTTAACTTTATCAAGAAATTCACCAACATCAGCTCTAAATGCATTCTCCAGACCAGTCTAAGGTCCCTCCATACCTGTTTTGGTATCTGGCAGCAGAATGTACATTTAAAAAAAGAAAATGTAGATAAATTCAACTGTTGGATGTTGCAGGGCAGGCCATGATTAAAAACTGTATTATCCAAGCAAGAACCCAAAAAGCTTCATTTTTCTTCATTAAACTGATAAAGCTCAGGAAGGGTAATGTAGGTGCATTATATGATTAGAACCATCATGGCCTTTTATTTCATAGAATCATAGAATTATAGAGTCATAGAACATCCTGAGTTGGAAGGGACCCACGAGGGTCTTCAAAGTCCAACTCCCAGCCCTGCACAGGACAGCCACAAAAATCTCACCGTATGCCTGAGAGCATTTCCAAATACTTCTTGAAATCTGTCAGGCTTGGTGCAGTGACCACTTCCCTGGCGAGCTTGTTCTTGTACCTGACCACCCTCTGGGTGAAGCACCCTTTCTGAAGATCCAACCTAAACCTCCCTGAACAGAACTTCATGGCATTTTGTCCTGGGTCCTGTCACTGGTCACCAGAGAGAACAGATCAGTGCCTGTCCCTTTGCTTCCCCACCATGAGGAAGTTGTAACTTCAATGAGGTGTCCCCTCAATCTCCTCTTCTCCAGGCTGAACGGACCAAGTGACCTCAGCCACTCGTTTTATGGCTTCCCCTCAAGGCCCTTTCACCACTCTCGCAGCCCTCCTTTGGATGCTCTCTAACAGCTTTGTATCTTTCTTACTTTGTGGTGCCCAAAACTGCACACAGGACTCAAGGTGAGGTTGTCCCAGTGCAGAGCAGAGTGGGACAATCCCCTCCCTCGACCAGGTGGTGATGCTTTGCCTGATGCCCCCCAGGACAGGGCTGGCCCTCCTGGCTGCCAGGGCACTGCTGACTCGTATTCAACTCGCCATTGACCAGGACTCCCAGGTCCCTTTCTGTGGTGCTGCTCTCCAGCCTCTCGTTCCCCAGCCTATACATTCATCCAGGGTTGCCCCATCCCAGATGCAGAATCTGGCCCTTGTCTTTATTAAACCTTATATAAACTTTATATAAAGTTTATATAAACTTTGGTGATTGCCCAGCCCTTTGATTTGTTAAGGTCTTTCTGCAGGGCCTCTCTGCCTTCGTGGCTGTTAAGGTATTTTAAAAAACTGCTTTTATTGTCCCCACAGTACTGTTCAGCTTCAGTACCAGTTGAGCTTTGGTGACACGAATTTTCTCCCTACATTTTACTCCTTTGTGCTTGTAACAGCAGCCCCTTAGACAGTTTGTGTTCTTTAGTGAATCGTAGCTTTCAAATCACGTGACAGAGAACAGATGAAAATGAAAACATGTTTTTTCCTATTTCAGTTGTCTTTCTTACTTTAGTTCTTCTCTCTCATTTTTCTACTTCCAGTTCATTTTCAGTTTTGATTGGTGCCTTCACCACAGGGTCTCACAGAGCTTTCATTTGCTATTAGGCCTTTGGTATTTTGTAAATCGATTGGCTCCTGGTGTAAAGTTTGCCTGCTACATCGTGTGTCTGACCAAAAACTGACAAAAGGCACATGTCAAAATCAGTGCACCAGTGCAAAATCATACATTGTAGCTTTACACTGGAGATCAGAAGGAAGAGCCTTTTCCAAACTGATGCAAGTTTCATAAATTAGTGAGGTTTTTTAGGAAGCAAATGCATACATTTCCTTTTCAGTTTGCCTTATCTAGTGGTCAGAATTCCAAAGTTGCATCTGGTATCACTGGCTCTGCAACTGCTTGGCTGGCTACTAAGTGGGTAGTAACAGCTTGGGGGTATGCATTTAGTACACAAAATGCGTATCACACAGAACTTTGTGGGTCCTGTCACATCAGATCAAATACTGATTTTTTCTGGGTTTTAAATAGAATTTTGTGTCAGTTTGTTTTGTGAATTTCTTTTTTTCTCCCTGGTTCACTTTTTCCCTCTCCTTTTCTTTACTCTACAGCATTACACATTGGATTGTTATCCTCACTTTAGAGATTAAGGCAAAATGTGACAACCGATAGGGTGACTTGACTGTGTGACTGAATAGAGCCAGGAATTCCCATCTCTGATTTCCTGGACACCTGCTGTATTGGTCACAGTACATCTAACAATCAGTGGTTGTTACCAATTCCTCTTCTCAAAATTTGAAATCAGTGCTTGGAAAGTGTTGAACTTGCATAGTCTTATACACAAGGGCCTATCTTGCATTCTAGTTATTTCAGCTGTGCTTTCCCAGCACATCAGCATCCTGTTTAAGGAGAGTTGGAAAATAGATGAATTGATGGTCTCATTAGTATGGCAAACTTATCATTCTTTGAAAAGCAGATTCATAGACATTTGGCCTTTATTGAGGTCTTTCCAAGATTCTTTCTACCTGCTTATCGTAGAACTTCATTGTTGGTGGAGTACAGATACTAATTATTTTCTTTTAGCAACTGCTCATTCACCACACAAGAAAAGGTCTTTAAAATGCTTCCTTCCTTGGTAATTTCCATCTCTTTTCTCAGGCCTTATATCTCCAGTGATTCCTTGGCTGCATATAATGGTGTTTCCCTGTTTTAAAAGAAAATACAGTTATAGCTTCTGCCAATGGGCTGGCTTGTCCTTTGTCAGTATTTTGTCTTCTTCTGGAACCTTCCAGGCCCATTCTGTCACTTCTTTTTCAATTCTGTAGTGACTTTTTTGTTGTGGGGTTTTTTGGTTGTTGTTGTTGGTTGTTGGTTTGGTTTTTTTTTTTTAAATTTACCGCCTTTGAAAAAGGATTTTATGCTTAGACACAGCTGAAGACTTTGAGTGGAACAGTTTTATGCTGGAGTTCTGAAATATGCTGTGAAAGTTCCTAGTTGATTAGATTTTGTAAACTGAGAGGAAAAGATATTGGCAAAGGATTAACCTCAGTAATATTTACCACTTTTGGCCACAGTTGTAAGTTCAGTTTTAATAATTTATTTTACAAGATTCTCTCCCTCTGTATGTTATGACAACCTGCAAAAACCATTGTGTTAATACCAGTAAGAAAAATTTTAATTTTAATTGTATGATTCACATTTTTCAAAAAACTGAACACATGCATGAAAAATGAAGTAATTTCTCTACTGAAGGCATCATGGGATGTGATTAGAGGCTGTTGTGAGACCATGTGAACAGAAGTGATTTCAGGTTCTGTAAGTCAGTGGCTTAGGGCAACAGATGACATAGTTGGCTTTTTTTAGATGTGTATATAAATATATATTAATGAATAAATTTGCCTATGTACAGGTTATGCAATTAAGAACTGTGACAGTTTGCTTTACTTTAGACAGCTCTGGTGTCTGTTGGGGAGAGTGACTAATAAAGAAGGTGTGATAGCTCATTTTGGAACTGCATTCAGTAGCTCACATCAAAAACAAGCAGCAGTGACAAAGTCCAAAGGTCTTTTGAATGCAGGTGAAGAATACAGTCAACTAGATTTTAATACGATCAAATTTAAGAAAATGAAGAGGTTCACAGCACTGGTACAAAGTGCGCTTCTCAACTGCAGTAATATATTGCTTCAATTAACAATTGCTGAGCTCTGTAATGAGGACATTGCACGTGTTGTAGTCGTCTTTGGCAATTTTATGTAGTGTCTCTGTGCAGGATCAGAGTATTATATTCAGCCAGAATATTATTTCCAATAGCTAGGTGGCTGAGATCAAAATTATCAGCAAGTTTATTAGAAGGGCAGCTTGTTTTGTGTTTCTCTCCCAGGCAATTTGCTGTATGGGAGAAATAAAAATGGTGAACATCAACAAGGCTCAGAAATTTTCCGTTATTTTTCATAGATCAAACAAGATAAGGACTAGCATCTGTATTTGCATCATACTTCTTGCAAGCAATCAGAAATTTTAAGGTGTGCTGACTTTGATCAGGAGCTCCCCAGTGTACCATTAGTTTCAGTTGTGTGTTTGGTGTCAATGATATCCAGAGTATAGTTAGCAGTGGATGAAGAACAGAGAGAGACTAAAATCAGAAAACTTAACCCCTTTAAGGGTGCTTAGATGCTGTGGGAAATGCAATTTTCATTTGCAAGTCTACTAAGGAAGTCCCATCTCTGAACACTAAGTATTTTGAATAGTTTCCAGCCCATCGTTTTTACATGTAAAAGCTGAGAGATTGTAGCCTTTAAAATGCTGAAAGTGTTTCAGTGCTTTGGATTGGAATCATTTCAAACTTCTCTCTCACAGATGGTTGCACTGTTAAGGAATCAGCCTCTCTTAAATCAGGAAATGATGCAATCTATTTTATTACTCTGAGACAGATTTCGGGGGAGAGATCTTTTGTTACTCCAAGGCAGATTTCTAGACGAACAAGCGTTTTTGATCTTTCTATGGGATTTGAAAATGACCTTTCTTTTTCTAACAGCAAACAGAACATTTTGTCGTTTCTTTTCAAGTAACATTTGCAATATTTCATTAGTCTCATAAAAAACTAAATGCTCTGAACTCTGTACTAGATTCACTATTCCAGTGCTTATGGAAATGTAGGCAGGTAAGAATTTCTTCCTCTATTTTTTATAGCTGGGTTTTTATGTAGTTAAATAAGACCCTGAAAAAGGATCCAGGAAAACAATGTAGATAGTTTCCATATTCTGAGCTTTGAAGATCCCAGTGCTGCTGGAAAAATAATGGGCCTGTTTCTCAAACGGAAAATGTGATGACTTCTGGAATTAATGTGTTGTAAAGGGACACTAGAGAGCAGAAGAAATACTTTTGTTTGAAAATCATTCTATACTTTGTGTGTGTGCAAGTGTGCATGCATGCATGCTGCAGTGAGGGGGTTTTTTAAAGTGTAGGTGATCCAAAAATCTTTTTTTTCTTTATGTGTATCAGTTGTTAAAGGACTAAAGTAAATTCGCATCTTTGACTTAGATTTTGTCTTCATTTAAAGTTATGCAAGCTGTTATACTGTAAGAATAGAGTCTAACAATGTCAGAAGTACTTATTTCAGTCCTGTTGAGTTTTTCATTAATCTTGACTTGCATTCTAGCAGTAGATAAATTATTTGATCCGAGTAAATCAAATTTTTTCAGTACTTTGCCTTCACCCACACTTTGGTGGTATGTAGTAAAACTGTCCAAACCTGAATCTGTGGTGGGGAGAGAAAGTTACCCTGGATTCCAGCTGTGAGATAAAACATTTTGCACGGGAGTGTTTTACTGGGTATTGTGTAATGAAGACTTGCTTCATAGCTCAGGTGTTTTTTAAGGAGTCTCTGCAGTACAAATGATAAATAATCATCACCATAAAATGGAAATGAGGCATATCAAACTGGATTTATGGGAAACACAAGCCTGTTAAGTTTGTATGTCTGCTGGAATTTGCATTTTGCAAGGAGCTGGCAGGGCTGGTACAGCACAGCAGCACACTGCCCTCCACTGGGGCCTGCTCAATCACGACCACCCCTCTAACACAGCGGGCTCTGAATGCAGTATTTCTTTCATTTGTTTAAGGGATTCCCCCCCTTAAAAATAAAATCAAATAGAAAAACCCCAAAGCAAAACAAACAAACTAAAGCCTAAACTGAAAGCAGAAGACAAGAAAAGGCCAGATGTTTCATACAATTATTTGGGGAGATCCCTCAAAAACCCTCTGAGGAGAAAAGTGCATGAAGACTTCTAACTGTAGGCTGAAGCCTAGCGAAATAATTGGTGAATATTCATAGGGTTAGTTGGTTCTGAATTCTGTTAGTTGTGTGAGCAGAACCACTATCCAGAGGCAATGGCAAAAACCTTTTTTACAGGATCTGTACCCAATTAGTAGGAGTGACATAGCTGAACATTAATTATGGAGTTAGAGTTTTACTGGTTTTTAAATAATATTGTTCTGCAGACAAGCTGGAAAAAGATCTGCACTTTGAAGGCACAGTGCATCACTGAAGGATGGACTGCAATTTTTAACTTTATTTTTAAAAAATAAAATATTTGAGATTTTCTAAAATAAAAATTACTCTACTTAAGAGACTACTTCTAGAATAGACTGTCATCTCAGCAGAACATCCTTATGCTTCTGATGTTGGGTAAATTGTTGGATTAACTGGCTGGAATTTCCTGAGAAAGCTATATATTTAACTCTTCTTGAATCTTTGGCAGGATTGACTCAGCATTTAGTTACAGACTACAAGCAAGTTGTAAAACTTCTAGAAGAAGGAATAGCTAAAAGGTATTTTATATAACAAAACAGCTCCATCTGTATTTAACACTTCTTCCACCGTGTGTTAATTTCATTGATGTTTATTTGTTGCCAATGCTTTGTCATGACAGGATGTCAGATTTGCTGATCCTGCATAGAACATACACATAAGATGTTATGTGTCCTCATATTATCCACAGCAAGATATAAGCACTCATGAAGTTGTTTCTTCAAAACCGATCCCATAATGACTTACCCACAAAATTCAACCATCTGTCTGTGATAAAAGATGCAAGCCAAGAAAATATTTTGCTGTAAACAGACATCTGTTTTTCCCCTTCACTTGCTCATGACACTTTAGACTGTATAGCTTTCAACTCTCTTGTTAGTTTAATTTAGTTATCTAAAACTGCTGAAAATATAGTGTATATTTATTTATTTTCCAGAAGTATTTGGTTTATAATTATTTGTTTTAATTTCTATTAATATTTTCTTTAAAAGTTCTTAGCCCAAAATCATGTGTGTTTGCTATGAGAGAACCGCGGGATTTGGCACACTGATGAAGTCAATGATTTTGACTCTCTTTAGTCAAGACAGTTTTTAATCTTCTCAACAAGAAGCCTTGAATATTTTTACAACTGCCATTACAGAAATGGAAAAAGTCATATTTGAAAGTATCCTCCAAATGCAAATCACAGTTCTAAAATTGATATTAAGTCTTATCATAAGATAGTCAAGATTTTAGAATATGGGGAATAGATTTTAGATTAGTCAAGATTTTAGAATGCTGGGAAGTAAATAAAAACTAAGCCACATTATCACAAAAAACATAGAATATACATCAGGATTAAGTTTTGCTGCTTCTGGTTGTAGCAATTAATAGATGCAGCTCTATGGTAAGAATAGACTATTTCAGAACAACAAAATTCCAGTCTGTCTACTAGTGTAATCCTACAGTTGTCTCATAGCTAAGGAAATTGAAGATGTAAAGAAAAAAAAAATCAGAAGTGCAATATTTTGTATATAAGTTTTCGTGCTGCTAAAGTTTCCGACTATGTCATTTGCATGAAATAAAGCAATAACTTCTTTTTCTGAGTATTTCTTCCAAAACTTATTTGGAATATACAGGAGACTCTTGCTTTCCTATAGTCTTTATTTTCATTAAATATTCTGCAGTGTATTTATTAGCACATCATAAATACAATCAAACTCATTTAAAACATCTGCAGTCTGGGAAATTATGCCAAATGAACCTCAGCAGGATCTTAGGGATAAAGAAAGTGGTGAACAGGTTGCAATTGCCCCATAGGCAAGGAGAGGAGCAGATGGGGCGTGATGGCTCCAGGTCTGACTATACAGGAAAGATAGGAGGGGGCTCTCCCCTTGTACATGGGTAGTGCATTTCATGGGGCAGAGGATATCCTCTGTACTAATAGCAACCAGAGTTTACTGAAGGCATTTTTTCTACCAGTTGGTTTTATCAGGTCATCTCCAGCCCTGCTTTGGGCACGCTTGCCCATTATAAAATAAATAAATATGATTTTCAACATGCAATCATTATTTTTGTTGTTACTCTCAGTATTTTTTTTTTCTCTTGACACTTTACAAGACTCAGTTTCAAATGTTTAAGACTAAAATTTTTATAATGCAGCAAATGCAAATTTCCAAAAGTACAGTCCTGACACTGTAAACAACTAGTGAATCTAGATAATACTATCAGAACAGTTAATATTAAAATGTACAACACACACCATGGCATAATAGAATATACGAAAAACTAACACATATGTTCTCCCATAAAATGTTCAAATGGGTTGTGTGTAGCTGAGATGTGAACCAGCCCTCCAATTATCTTGTGTATTGTTGGAGGTGAGAAGCGAGTACTAACACTTTCTCCTCCAAATCCTGAGGCACTTTCTTTTTCTCTTTTGATTTATAAACTTCGGTACTGTTCCCTTATATTCTCTACCCACCGTAGAGCTGTTTTCTGTCGTCTGCTCTTTACCTAATTGTCTTCCTCCTCCAATATCTGGAGACTAGTTTATGTTCTGCTACCTCAGCTTAGGCTTACTTACAACCGTAATGCACTAGGCTGCCTGTAGCTTTTGGCAAAACCTGCTCACGTGGCTGTGGAGGAGGTGTAGGAAGCAGAGAACAACAGGGAGGAGAGTCCTGGCTTTACCCGCATGCTCTGGGTGCTCAGCAGTGTATGCACAACTGCAGCTTTCTGCTCTCTAGTGCAACTGGTCTCTGCAGTACTCTGACAGCTGGGCTCGTAAAAAAAGCATGGTACCACAGTCCTTTTCTATACTGCTAAAATTACCTACTGTTGTTGAGGGTAGGCTTGGCAAAAGTGATGTTAAAGGCTGTACATGTAGCTGATACTCAAGGCAAGCTACAAGAGCAACAAAAGAAAAAGATCTGTGACCTGGCTTCTACCCTAGGCAAAATCCTGCTTTCTTTGGGTTTGTCTAATTAAAACAACAATAAAGAAAGTAGAATTTCCAAAAGTTTGCATTACAGAGACAGTGGGACAGTGCTGCTTCTCCTGCTCCTGTGCCTGGTACCCACTTGCCAGGGTGCAGTAGGTCAGAGCAATAGAGCTGTGTGACCTATCTGTCCATGTCATAAAATCAAGCAAGTGCCACACAGTGAATTACAGTATTCATTTAGTACTCACATAGGTAGACTGGTTAATCTCACTGGACTCCTCTAACAGTGTAAAAGAACTGTATCAGCCCTTTGGCATAAAAGAGCCCCAGAAGTGGGGTATGAAGCTTTTTGGACCATTAGGAGGGGCCAAGGAATAAAAATGGGGACAATATGGAGAAAATGTGCTGGGCTGGTGCGTTCAGTGATGTTGGGGTGGACTGTTTGATGCTGTTGCTGGCTGTACTTCTCTGCTGCGTTCTGTGCTTATGCAACACCTTACACCTGTGCTATAAAGCTGCTTTAAGCTATTTCTTCAGAGTGCTGCTGGTGGACAGAAACAGCTCTAATCAATCCTCGGTTTCTGCCCTTCCAGATTCTCTGCCAAATGCTCTGTGATCAGATCCAAGAATGCAGCCTACCATGTTCTCTGAGTTTCGCATTCCTTCATCTTCACTTATCTGCTGTATTTGTTGGTTTTTTATTTCCCTGAATACTGGGAAGTAACCCTTTGTAATTTAATGGTTTGTTCTTCTTTCTAGAATCACAGCAGCTACACATATTCACAGTGCCAGCAGCAGATCCCATGCTATCTTCACCATCCACTACACTCAGGTTAGCTAAAAATAATTCAACTTCCTTTTCACACTCAAAAGCATTGTTCACTGTGTTGTGAATTGTTTACTTGTCATTGTTTTGTGCTGTTCGTATTAATCTCAGTGGAAGCTGTTACTTATTTCCTTTGGATCGCGCTGCAGATGTGTTACACTTCCTACACAGCCTGATGTACTGAGTGTTTACTGAAGTATTCTGTTCCTTTGTGCAAGCTTATAGTCAGAAGTGATGCCAAAGACTCACTTAAAAAAGAAATGTTTTCAGTTTTAATCAGCTCTTTGAAACGCAATACCCCTTCTAGAACGCTGTGAAAATTGCATGTGAATATGTTTGAAGTTATGTTTTGTCACACTTGTTTAAGATACTTAATTGAAGTATAGCATTAGTTTAACATCAAAATTTTGTATCTGTCCAGCTTTTTAGATGTCCTTGTATTTTAGCATTTGGCATCCAGTACTCTCCCAGAGACAATGCAGCCTTTCTCTGGAGGAGTTATATCCTTCCCTGGCAGGGAACTCGTTTAGTGATCCAATAGACCTTTTCTATCTCACACTTCTAACATCCTGTAATCACAGAACATTTTGGGATATTTTTCTGTAGTTTCACAAAAGACCTTTGGAATACATTAATGGAAAATAACTCTACAAGATCTACAAGAAAGCCTTTCAAGGTCACTAGGCAGTAAAGTTTTTTTTCAAGAGGAAATTGGCATAAGAGGGTAGTTTCTCTGTCCAGTGAGAAAGCTGTTGAGTTAATGGTTTGAACATAGTCAGAGGTTCAAGGTCACAAAGAAAGGCAGTGAGACAGTCATATGTACAACTCAGTTTCAAATGAAAGAGCACATCAATTTTATTTTCATTCATTAATTAAGAGGAATAATCTTCCTTATTTGTGTCTTTCTCTCCAGGCTATATTGGAGAACAATCTCCCCTCTGAAATTGCAAGCAAGATCAACTTAGTGGACCTTGCAGGCAGGTAATAATATATTGAGGGGCAAAGAGGTAATTTTATTCATGTTCCAAAAGTTCCTAAGTCTCTAATCTTAGCTATGCATTTCAGTGAGGAACATATGGTTGTGCTAGATGTGACAGAGAACAGAAAAATGGAAGTCGTGCTGAAGAGTTTTAGAACAGAACTTTTTTTCCCCTCAAGAACGTGAATTGCCATGCATGTACGAACAGAGAAAGCAGAATTGAGGGGACTTTTGTACTGAACCAGTCTACCCTTGCAGAGTTGTGAAATGTATGGGTTTTTTTGTTACATTCAGAACCACTATGATTGGGTTGCCCAGTTCAGACTTGAGTTTATGTTTTTGGTGGGTCTTTAACAGAATCTTGCACCAATAGCCTTTGCTCCTGGTTGTTTGGACTTTTTGAAATAGAGGGCAATATGAAGTATTCAAAGAATTTAGTTTTTTAATTGCAAAGCTCAAAATTTATATTTTCTTGTATTTCTTGAAAATACATGATGTTTTCATATCAACTGTACATTCATAATTAATCATTTTTGTTTATTTTACATTGTCTTTTTCATGCTTGCATGCTACAGTGAAAGAGCTGATCCCAGTTACTGTAAAGATAGAATTACTGAAGGTGCCAATATTAACAAGTCATTAGTGACACTTGGAATTGTCATATCCACTTTAGGTAAGCCCATCAGTTCTTTATATTGAAGGGCATGATAAAAGCACATGTTGTGTCTTAATGTTTATTTTTATTTACAATAAAAAGCTGCACAGAGCAGCTGTGATGTCTTCAAAAACTGTCGTGACATCTAAGAAAATTAAATAGCCATGACAGGGAAAAAAATAACCCCTTTCCTGAGTTCTGTGGTATTTCTCCTTCAGCACAAAATTCACAGATGTTCAGCAGCTGCCAGAGCATTAACACCATAGCAAGCGAAGGGGAGAGCAGTCATGCAGACAGTCCTTCCACAGGCAGCGTCAGTGGGACCAGGCGGCCGGCTTACATCCCATACCGTGACTCCATCCTCACCTGGCTTCTGAAGGATAGTCTGGGGGGCAACTCCAAAACCATTATGATTGCCAGTGAGTTTGGTTTCTGTTAATTGTTAACATCACTACCTTGCATCTTTAATATACATCTCTACTGCAGTGAGAAGACAGCTATACCACTTAGAATCTGTCCTTGTAAAGATTTTCATAAATACTTCATAGAATACTCCAGGAAATGAAAAGGCAGCTGATTGTGCATAAGGTTAAGAGTTTCCTAGGTCATAGCTTTGATTTTAAGTGTTCATTCAGTTATAAATACAACCTTTAGAAGACATTCTCTGTGAGTTTAATGAAATAACCCTAAGAATATTTTCTGGTTTGTTTTTAAGGAAGCAAGAGTAAAAAAAAAATATACTTTTAAAAAAAATTATGGGTTAAACTGATTATTTTTTAAAATTGTCTTTCTTTTCTGATTGTCTTCTGTCTGTAGCTATCTCCCCCGCCAGCTCCAGCTACAATGAGACCATGAGTACTTTAAGATACGCTTCAAATGCCAAAAATATTATTAACAAACCCAGAGTGAATGAGGTGAGGCCTTGAGTTCTGCTTTTCATTTTTGTCCCATTTTGTTACATGTGTTGTTCAAGGTTTATTCAGAATATCTGCTCTATGAATAAAATTCTTACTTCTTTTTTTTCCATGTTAATGACAGCTAAATAAGAGTCTGGATATTACAGAAATAATTTCTTTGATTCCCTACAGTTTAAACCATTTAGAATTTCACACCTATGTTACATTCTTCGTCTCTGTCCATTGAGGTTCAGTCATCTTTCTCTTTGAATTGGTATGACATGTATGTTTAATCTGTGTCTTTATCATAAATAGTGGTAGAGTTACAGATCTGTTATGACTATTTGTTAACATTTAACCTGTTACTGTAAGTGCATAACCCTTGCAACCCTTCCTTCGGCAAGTTAAATGAACACTGTTAAGGTTGCCATCAAGAATTCAAAAGTTAGTATACCAGGCCTAAGGTAGCCCATGTAGTCTCCATTTGTCTTCTTTTTAGTACACAAAAATAATTAAGCCTTTAAATACATGGGAATAACAGTGACCACAGAACCCCGGCTTCATTCATTGCACAAAACAGGCCCGTTCCAAGAATGAACTCTGACTGTATGGCAGATCCATCTGTTCAATTGTGCAGGGGTCTTTCACAGGCTGCACAAGTTAAAAGATGGCAGACTACTGAGGGGAGAGTCAGATGCTGCATTCGAGGGCTGAATTTTGTTGCTGCCCCTGCTATACCATTCTTGTTCAATGCTAGTCCAGATGCTTAAAGCAAACCTTCAATGTGTGCTTTTTTCTCATTTTTCACCCTTACCCCTGGTACACGTTTATTAAATGTGAAAACTTAAATTCTCCCAATCAAAGACATGATATTAAAACAGATTGATTAGTAGTTGTGGAGGTTTTAGACACTTAGAGTGATAAGAACCAGCATTAAAAGTAATCCATGGAGAAATGCATAATTCTGTCTGTCTTCATAGCAAAATTCAAATAACACATAGTAATCAAGATCTACAATCACATATGCTAGAAATATAAAACTCTTGAATTGCTGCTCTCTAACTGAGTATGCTTCACCTGGCCTTCTGCATGAGGCTGCCTTTACATGTGATCAAATAACTTAAGGACTGAATCACAGTGTATCCATCTAAGGCATATCTGTTGAGTTTAGGTTTCAAAAATGTCCTGATTCCAGCATTTCCTAATCTTTATGTCATTGACTTTACAGCTTCAGTAGTATTCTTTTGTGTTTTGGCCTGAGTGTATCAAGATTTTTTTCTGTAGATAAAAGGATAGAATATCAGAGATGTACTTCACTTATTTGCTTTCCTAACAATACTCTGTTAAATATGGGCAGAATTAAACCCTTCTAATCCGAGGTTTCCCAAATTTAATTTGCATTTGTATTACCAGTGCCTTCTGACATCACTAGTGGCAGAAATAGTGTGCTTGGTTTTGTCAACAGCAGTTCTCAACTCTGTGACAGGCTAAAGGCAAGTAAACACTCCTGGGTAAGCCTCTTGTCACATACAAGCCTCCCAGCTGGTGTTCCCATCACTCTCTTCAGCTCTTCAGTCTTCTTCCCTCCACTGCAAATTGATGTGAGCCAAAGTGTCACTGGCAGCCCAGAAAAAATTGATTCTTGACCTAAGAGTTTCCCTGAACTGTCTAAAAAGGTGGTTTCCAGAAAGTGCCAGTGCAGAGGTGCTTACTCTGAGAGTGAGATAAATGCCTCCACACAAGCAGGCAGAAAATTCTTTGTATATCAACTGCAAGAGCTTTTAATACCATGCTTGGTGACATCCTGTCGTAGTCCCCATTAGTCTGATTTTATATATCAGTATTAAATAACAGCATTTTTCTGACCTACTGTAACAATTTTGAAGGCAAATCCTTAAAAGTAGTGATGTGTCCACCTAGTCATGATGGGAACAAATGCTGTGGTAGGTCTGTGTTCAGAAGAGAGATGGAGCAAAATTTATGGGAAAAGAGAACCTATTGAAGCTGGGAATCGCCTACCCCTAGGCAGTACGTCCAAGGGGCCTGGCAGAGTGAAGCAAGGAGTATTGCTGTGAGATTGCCTGTTCTCCTCTCCTCCTGGTTGTTTGAATATCTCTGCATTGACTTCTTTAGCTAGAATTTTTTTAAGAATTTTTTTCAATGGTCTGTGTCTCAATGTTTCAGGATGCAAACGTGAAACTGATCAGAGAACTGAGAGAGGAAATTGACAGGTTGAAAACTATGCTGCTGAGCTTTGAGCTGGTATGTAGCAATGCATCCCCACTGGAACTTTTATGTTACTTTAGGTAGCTACAGTTGCTTACTTTAATCTGATCTGTGTATCTTTCCATGTTTATTGTAACTGGAGGGACATTAAACTGTTGTAAGGGTGATTTTGCAATTGTTATAAGGCTAACTGCATTTCTGTAATTTCTCTGTTTTCTGTTATTATATTGATGAACCTGAAGTATAAGCAGCATTCAAAAGGATTTCTTTGTCTTTTATGGAGTTGGATGGTTTTCCTGTCCGCAAATACCATGAAATAGAAGTATTTTATTTTTAAGGATATGGAAACACCAAAACAGTACAAAATATTAATCATTGATGTAATTTTCCTGTCAGACTTGTGAACTAGTGACCTCAAAAGTATCTTGGAGCTTCTACCCTGCCTGAACGCTCTGTCCCCCAAAAGAACTCGTGAACATCTGTGAACCCTCCCAATACAGATTACATCCCTGGTGTTTTCTCCTTTTGAATAATAATAGTGCCTTGGTTTTCCAAGCCATGGAGAGATTGTTTTGCTGGGAGAGACAGGAACTACAGGATTTATTTGCACAGAAGTATCTCTCTGTTATTGCTTTTTTACCAGTTCTTTACCCAAAAAATTGTATGCAATAGCTAGAGATGTAGGCTAGGTGCTAGAAGGGAGCATGTGTATTTTGTCTTTCCTTCTCCTGAGTTCATCACTTTGGAATGCTGGAGAGTGAACTAATATGCCTGCCAGTTGTGAATAAGGAAACTAACACATAGATCTTGGTGGCTGTTGTTTATATAGAGAAATTCCAGTCCATCTTGGAGTGATGACAGGGATGGAAATCTGACTGAGCTGGTCCTTCAGAATGAAATGAAGGTGTGTATGATTTACTTGATGCTGTAACTATCTGCTGTTTCACTAGGCCAGGGGGATAACACTGCTGAAGTTCTGAAACCACAGTGAAAATGTTATTGGCTTAATCCTATCCTTTTTACTCTGAAAATTCAGGAAACTGACGCCCTAATCCATGTTAAGTGCACTCTACCAATTTATAATGAAAGTCTTGTGTCCTTAATGGGACTTAGTGCACTGTGTATCACTAAGTCTGCACAATCTACTCCTTGTTTGAAAGCTACCTCAATACACCACAGTAATTAATTATACAGAGTCTGTCCCTTCTAAGATTAAACTCCTCCAGTTTATTCAAATGAAATTATTGTGCACTCACTAAAATTACTAAAAAGATTTGGTCACTGGTGACCAGGAAAGGTTTGGGAGACCTTAAGTGTAAGCTTTGCTCAAAACCAGGCAAAATAACTTGTTAGCATGATCGTGCCTCTTTCTGACATTCTGGGAATGAAACTCCAGCAGATTAAACTGGCTTCACTTGGTGGTAGTACAGTTTTTTCCCCAATTTTTTTGTTGCCACAGAAATGTGCTGCAATTAGAAATACACCTGGTTTATTTCTAATTGCAACTGGTGAAAGAATGTTGCATCTAGTAACTGGAAAAAATGTTGATCTTTCTGAAAAAATTTATGAATGAGAAAAATTATTCTGTTAGTAAGTGAAACAGTTTCCTCTCCTATTCTTTAAGATTGAGCAATTGACCAAAGACTGGACAAATAAGTGGACAGACAGGAAAGCCATCATGGAAGAATACAGTGTGGACATCAACAAAGAAAAAGCTGGAGTAACAATAGATTCTAGTTTACCTCATCTAATGGCCATGGATGATGATATCCTCAGCACAGGAGTGGTGCTGTATCATCTCAGGGTGAGATATTGTCACTCATCTTATTTTACTCTTTAATTTGAAAACATTTCTTTTCTTTGGAAATGGAGAGTGGTTAGGATGGCATTACAACAACAGCTATCAAAAAGTGAAGGTCTCAGATCACAAGACATATAATGGGGGAAAAAAGCAGAAAATACATGGAAATGGAGAAGGAAAAGAATTCATATATGAGCTGACCCTATATTCATATACGAATATAAGTTGACCTCTTATGAATGCATGTGCAAAAAATTTGATAATGTATCACAAGCAAAGCAAAATACTCAAATTAGGCACTAGTAGTTTGTCCACAAAGCATGTATGTGTAAACATAAAGGATGGTGCTTAAAGTATACCAGACATAGTGGTCCACATTTTATGAAATATTTGTATACTTAATGACTGGAATAGTCTTTATGTGTATAGATAAAAGTAAACTTTAATAAACACAAGCTCACTTTGCCAGTGACTTCGACATAGTGCTTTTAGCCCTACCAGGTCTGCCAAGTAGATTCCAGGTGTGTAGCATGAAGGATAATTATTTGTTATCCTACTTGAGTAGCTATTTTTGAAGATCAGGTAGAAATCCTGGCCTCATAGATACTATTTTGCTTTGTAGCTGCTCATTTAAGGCAAGGTTTTCACCAAGAAACTTTCATAACATCGTGTCTATATTACTGCACGTTGTGGCATATGACGTGCATAGTTAGGTTAAATAGTTTTAGGGGATTTTTTTTTATTTTAGTAAGTCAGTACTAAACTGGAGTTTAATTTTTTAATGTTGTTTAAATGAATGGAAATTACTGAAATATTTGTGCCGTTTAATGTGAAAGGAATGATGGATGGGCACCTCTACAGAGGTGCACTCATTGCCAAAACGTGTTAAATATGTTTGAAAATCATGTATCTGTCTACTAATAAAAAATCTTTATCCAAAGCTAGGTTTTGTGGTGATTGATATAGTTTAAGACAGAGGATTTTTTTAATTCCTCTTAAAAGTTACAACAAACATTTAAAACAGAAATCATACTGTTCTTTTACCAAGTTGGAAGAGAAACTTGACTAATTTTTCTCATGCCAGCACAAAGAAATTGTACCAGGTAATAATTAGGAACCAAGTAATGATGTCCAGTGCTGATCAACATGCAACTTCAACTACTCAACCCTACATTGACATTAAATGTTTATTAGAAGCAATTGCTACTACTTAAATGTTTTAATGTTATGTGCCATTTTGGAAACAGCAAATGTTTTCCCATACTAATTTTGACAACAACTAAAGTAATTTAAATATATTCATTTCAATGGAGTAACCTGGTTTGAAGGGTCACCTTCTGAAGTCATTCGTGTCTCTATCACACTAACATCTTTGCCCCTTCTTTCTTTGCTCCTAGATGCTGCCTTTTCTTTTCTTTGTGCTTTACATCTTTTAGTCTCTGGTGTCTGTTACCTTCATCTGAACAGCAAGAAGGTAAAACGTTAGCAGTTCCTTACATAACAGGGCTTAAACATATAATAGCACTTTACATTGTACTTTTAGAGAGAGGTCATGGCAGCAGTTTTCAGATCATGTAGAATAAATTTTGTGTTACTCTTTTAGTCTCTTGATATTCCATAATATTAATTGCACTAATCAATGCTGTGACTACACTTAATTTTCTGGCTTTCATTAATAGAAGATACATGTTTTCCTATAAATTAACTGACCTTTTTTGCAAAGCTTAAAAATATGGGATTTCTTTACATTGTTTTAGTAAAAGATGTACTTCATAAACTTTTTTGAAAGTTCTAGTACTCCTGAAAGTGAAGGGGGAAAGCAATCTCAGTCTTTATGATTCTGCAATATATACCTTGGGAATTCTACCCTTAGCCATGAGATACAACCAGAAGAGGGTAACTATATAAAAGCACTTCAACAGATGTAAAGATGTACATGTTAAGGTCAGGTTGTGCAGTTATTTCATCTGAAACGTCTTTCACTTTTTCAGGTAGAATACTCAATATTCAATTGGAAAAGAGTATAAATATTGAAATTATTAGCTCAGTAATAGCATTTAAAAAAATGAAATCAACACGGGCCTGGTTTATGGCTATTTTTGTTTTGTTTTCTCAAGTTGGGTTAGTTTGCTTGTATTGTATCTGTACCCTTGCTCTCACCTGCAGTTTATGGTTGGTTTTAAACTCACCCAGAATCACTCCAACGAACTGAGATACTACTGTGAATTTCATGAGCCAGTACTGCTGTAATACACTTTTTAAAATTAATTTGTATTATCAGAGAGTTATTTCAGCAAGTTGGAAAAAGTTTCTTTTGGAATTACAATAACTATTTCCTTGCTTAGTGAAGAAGATAATTGATAAGGAGATCTTTTAGGAGTTGGTTTACTTCTCTTTGTGTAAAATACACGTTGCTAACTCACTTGATTGAGTGAGGTGAGTCAAAGGACATATGGATCATAAGTTTTCTGGAAGTTGTGGTCAACCCAGGTGGACATTTTGCAGTTGAGTCCACTGAACATTAAACTGGCATGTATCTTGGTAATTACTCCAAAGCAGGGGCACTGGGCACAATCCAGCTTTCAGCCTTTCCAGCAAGGGAAGTCTCAGCAGGGCTTGTGCCAGAGGAGTCTGTTAGTTGGTTCAGATAGCTGAGCACTGTGAGGAGCTGAATGATAACCATTCCCTTTCCCTCCAGTGCAGAAATCCACTGTGATTTATCCATAATTACCCATAACTGCATCATCTTAAACAGCTTCTGTTTTCCCAGCATTCAGGCTTCTGATTACTGCTTCTTGCTTCATCTTTAAATCTAGGTTACAATACGCTCGGAGAAGAGAGCATATTCAATTTATTCTAATATGAATACAAAAATCACATAGTTTACTGTCCATACTTAATTTTAATATGACCCAAAGAGTTGCCACTAAAGTAATTTTAGAGTGTGTTTACTAATCACTTTACCATAACCAAGTATAGTCTCTCTTTAGAATTCAGAAATTATTTTGCTTTGATTTCCTAGGAAAAAGTGTAGAACTGGTAACAGAAAGTAATAGACAGGTGGTAAATTGATTGGCTTCTTTTGGTATTTTTTTTTCCTCCTGGTATTGTTTAAATTACTGGTATTTGCAGTGTACCATAGAAATACTGTATTCTGTAGACTTTTGTTCCTAGGCAATTCCTTTCATTGAAGTTATTGAATCTTCAGGTTTGAGAACTTGCCGATATACCATAAGCACTAAGAAGACTTTTCATAGATGTCATTTAGTTTTCAGAAAAAAGTTCTTCCTTAGTAGTTAGATTGAAGAATTCATAAACTATGACAAAGTGCCCTTACAAATTAGGAATTCTACGACTTTTGTATCTGAAAAGCCTAGTTAAGTGAATAATCATTTTGCAGCTTCTTTCTTTCTCCATGGATATTTATTAAAAGCATACTCTCTTTTCTACAAACAATAAGTCTCACTATAAAAGTTCAAAGCATCAGGATGTGTGTTCATATTTAAAATATTTGTCTCAAACACAGTCCAAAAGTCATCTATTAGGAGTTACTTCATCTACAGGAGTCATAGAAGCTGACATAGCTGCATGATGAGAAGTAATTACAACACTAGGGGGGACAACAGACTGAAGCATTACCAATTACATAGTGTTTGCTTCAAACAATGCAGTCATTGAGAGGCAATTTATTTCAGGTGTTTGCTAAGATGCTGTACCAAAGCTTTTTTAATTAGTATATATAATCCACTTTCCTCAACCAACTTTTAAATTAGTTCTTTTCTTGTTTTAGGAAGGAACAACCAAAATTGGAAGAAGTGATTCAGACCAAGATCAAGACATTGGTAAGAGAATGATATTACAAATTATTTTATGATACCGTCAGGTCAAACCAAGAGGTTTACATTTGTCATGTGTAATAGATAGGTAATGTTTGTTTGTCAATTTCTTTGCAGAAGAAGGTAAATAGAAGAGACTAATTGTTTAAGTTGGCTAAAATCTGTTATTTTTTGTTTAAGAGTCTGAGAAGTCAGTGGTGTTGACCTGATTGAGATGTCTTCAGAATTTTCTTCCCACTTGTGAAATACTACACTAGAGTTTAAAAATATCTTCATTTAACATCCAAATCCTCATATATTCTATCCTAAACTAGTGGCACAAGTGATCGTGAGACATTGAAAATGCTTTTCAACTCTACTTGAACAGAGTGTTTTAGGTATAAAATTCAAATTATTCAGAATATCTTTTATTTAATTTAATTTCTGCTTTTAATTTTAGCAGTCAATCTCAAGAGCTAGGTAATATGATAGAGAACTGAAACTTTATACTGAAATGGAAACCTTGTAAAATCTCAGCTTTGGTTAGGTTCTGCTAAGCTTGGTTAAGTTTGATTATTTTCTGCCAGTAGATTAGTAAAATATAAAGAGTAAATTCCATAATGGCATTAAGAAAATACAGCACAATAGAAGAATTTGCACATCAGCTCACAAATTAGAAAGCGATGTATAGTTTTCCAGAACCAGAAATAAAGAAACAATCTCACTATTTTCAATAATGAGTTTCAATAATAAGTTTTTTCTGTGACCGAGTACTTGACTAGCAGTCAAAGATGGCAATTTAATCTCCTTGTTCTGCACATGATGTAGTTCTCTGTGCATAGTGTCAAACAGTGAGTGGTACTCTATCCTGAGGAAAATAACCCAACCTCTTCAACAGGTGAGATAAATCTATACACTGTAGTTTTGCAGGGACAGTGGATTGAAAGGAATCATTGTATGATAGACAACAACTGTGGGATCGTGACCCTGCGACCAGCTCCAGGTGCACACTGCTGTGTGAATGGATGTGAAGTCACTGGATCATGTCGTCTGTCACAAGGTAAGATTTGGGTTTTTTCTGTGAATGCTATGTTATAATTAATTTACCACTGGATTTCACAGATAAGGATTTATGGAATTTGAGCAGATCTAAAAAAGTTATCTCTCAGTCAGCTAGTGCTGCCCAGGTTTGATCCATGGCTAGAGCTTCCAGATTGGAACAAATAAATTAACTGCCCCACAGAAATAAAATTAAGACATTGGTGAAAATATTCTGACTCCTTTTGGCAATAGTAGTCTGTAGCCTTCTGAAAAGGGAACACCTATATGCAGAGGCACTATAGTGTAAAGTAGTGGAGACTGGCTCTAAGCCAGCTGACCACTAAAGGGATTTTTTTGGCAATTATGTAACATGGTTGAAATGACCTTCAGCTTTTTCACAGTGTATTTAGGTAGAGGCTACAAGCCACTAAGTCATAGGTGATGATGAATAAATTCAGAATAAATGGATCAGGCTGCCATATTTTGAGGTTGTTTTAAATAACAATTCAACTTCTGTGAAGTTGCAGTTATCTAGATTCTTAAACAGACAGTGTAAAAACAAGTCTTCAGTGGTGGGTTGGTTAAGTTTTTGGTATGAAGTCATGCTGGCCTTTAATGTGAACAGGGAATTTACTGTTATGTTTGGTTTGCAGAGATCTCCAAGATTAGTTTGCTTGGATGCTGTTATTACAGAATGATAATTCTGCCATTCCATAGTGGCAAATTTTAAAAGAGTTCTCTGTTCTGTGATGGTCAGAAAGCTGTTGGTCAGAATTCATTTTTTTAACATACTATTCTGTAGTAGTTTGATGAATTGTCTCTGTAAATGTCTAATTTATTTTTTTTCACAGGGGCCCTTGTTGTCCTTGGCAAGTCTCATAAGTTTAGATTCAATCACCCAGCAGAAGCTGCTATCTTAAGACAAAGAAGATCAGTACGTTCTAAAACTGTATTTTTCTCGCCTAATTTTTCATTTATTTTCCTGGGTTTTTTCTTCTTAAAAGCCAGTCTGATAAAGATAATGTTTCTTCTTGTCATCATATTCACTTGCTTCATTTCCTCCATCTAATGGTCTGTAATGACACTAAACCTTTTGTGGGAGGACACTAGCACTTCTTTCAGATGTGCTTAGCAAAAGATGATGCAGATCCCTTGAATAATTTAGTGTTTCCTATTTCTAGTCATGACTACAGTAGGATTGAATCAAAAAGGCAGAATGCCGCAGCGAAAAGACCAGTTAAGAATCTTTCCACATCAGATAATTTCCTGAATCATCTTCTTTCTCTGTCATTTCACTGTCTTGAACAAGGTGAAATGAAAATTTATGGGATTATGTACTTAAGTATTACTGACTTTGGAAGCACTTAACTTTTACATACATCAGAAATAGATAAAATATTTCTTGGTATGTTAAGCTCAGGAACTAACTACTGTAAGATATTATTTGGTTAGCTAGTTCAATAATATTTAAAAAATGAGATAATTCTTAAAATTACTAGCAGATGTAACTACGAAACCAAACTTAAGGAATATAAATTTTCTGGTTTAGGGGTTAACCATATTATCAACTGATATTGGCAAGAATCCACCTTTTAGAATGGATTTTCATGTAGTAACATTTTATACCTTCCACTCAACTGTCCTTTTGTACTCACTTCTGTAGTTGAGATAAGGGGCTTAACTTTTTTTTTGTTTTCCTTCTTAATTTCTTGATTAATGAAACATGCAGTACATTAAAATAGAGCTGCAAAAAGAGATGTACTCAGTAACAAATACTTAGCAATTTTGCTCATTATCAAAGACTAAGCAGAAGTGTGAGATTATAAACTCACATGGGAGCTATTATGCAGCATTGCATAGTTAACAACAGAGGTATCAATGATAACTTGGAAGTTCCTGGGCTGCTGTGATTTATTTTTTTTTCCTGTCTCATGTTTTGTAGATTAATGAAACCCCACCCACTCTGAGTTGTGGAGCTTTGGACTGGCTCAACTTAGATGGAAATTGCACCAATTCTCCACATTATGTCCTTTCTTCTCTTTACAAGTAAGTTTAAAACTAAGAAAAAACAATCGAACAAACAATTTCTCTTGCGGGATTATGTCTTAAACCAGGGACTTGGTTAGGCAAAAAGAAAGCTATATATAGAAAAGTCCTATCATGTTGTTAAGATATCAAATAAAAATGTCCGAGAAAGTCCACTGGCCAACTCACTAAAATAGAGCATTAAGATACCCAAGCAACAAACCTGAAAAATCATTTAGGGATGCACAATTAAGAAAATGCCTCAGATGAGACTGTCAGACAACCTTAATTCAGTTGACTTGCACATCTCCATTATAGCTGTTTTGATTTACAGCTAATCTATAATTTTTACAATATTCTTACTTCAGTGCACAGAATGGACTTTTCAGGATATGATTTAGCCAAGTTAACTATTACCAATTCACTTTCCCTGCTAATTTGTTGTGGACATCAGGTTTGTTTGTTCATAAATTCCTTTAAGTTCAAGTCCTCATTGAGCCCTTCATCTCAGAAAGCCAATGTCATTCCCTCTTTTTTTTTTTTTTTTAGCTGAAGAGTAAATAAGGCATATACTGCTTTCAAAATGTTGAAGGGCTGCTCATACTCAGTGTTTAGTGTATGCTTTTATGGCAGAGCCTTTCTGAAATGGAAAGGATTGGTATGATGAAGACTGATTAATATGTATCATGAAAATTAATTGAGATATCTTCTGGTTTAGTTCATAACATTGAAAATAGAATATCACAGAATTAAATGTAATTGGATTATTTCTCTTTTTTAATTCCTCTCAGCCTGGCACATTCAATTGACCTGTTAAAGGCAAGAAACAGCCATCTTTTCATTCATATCTGTTGATAGTTCTGCTTCTTGCTAGAGTGGTTTTGGTGTGGTAACATACTGAGAGTCTTTTATCTTTTTCTAGAGGAAGTATCTCATCTCATTTTTATAAGTATAAAATGTTATCTTTATTTAGAACATCTCTTCATAGTTCTAGTCAAATGGCTTCTTTCCACCTTGAATGGTGTGTTTTTATGTGTTCTCTTTAATGTATCTAATCTCTGCATTTGCTTTTCATTTGCTGCAGTGATACCTGTCTATAAAAAATGTTATTTCATTTTGCTTCTTTACTGATGAATATTTTACACATCATTGCTATTATTTTCTTTGGTAAAATGACAAAGAATTTTTAAAACAAGAGTTTGTCTAACAACCTTCAAAAGTAGATACCAAGGTGCTCTTTACATGGGTGTAAACATCAGATGTGGAGCTTTTGTCATAGAAGTTTTTTGATGATCCTAGAAAACCCTGCAGAAATCCAGAAGCATTGTGAACAGTTTATCACAAATTTGCTCTTGTTTTCCCCCTTTTTAACCTGACAAAACTGCAGAACATTTCTGATTGATTTTTTTCCAGACCATGTTGAGATAGCAGATTTGTTTGTGTTGATCAATTTTTTTAATCACTTGGACAGAGGATATTACAAGCATATTACATTGTTTAACATTACCCTCATGCTTAACTAGAAAGTTTCAAATGGTTACTTCAGTGAAAATGAAAAACATTATGGCATTGCATTTGCTTGATTTTTATGAATGTCCATATCTTACAGAAATAAGCTATCAACTATGTCTAATAATAGTAGTTTCTCATCTTACATAATACAGTGGTCTTTTTTTTCCTCTTGAATAGTTATTTGCCATAGGTAAACTGAATTTGATCCACTGAGTCTTCCTTTACAGTAACCAGTGAGTCTGTGTTTCTGTACAGACAAGTAGTTTTGCTCATGGAGGGCATTGTGATTGAGACATTTAGCCTAAGATCTATATTATAAGAATAAAACTATATATGTGGTCTCTCAAATGTCCCACTTCCATGAAGAAAAGTCAATGTCAAGTACTAAAAAGCATTGTCATGGTTTAACCCCAGACAGCAGCCAAGCCCCACATAGCTACTTGTCGCTCTGCCACCAGTGGGGTCGGGGAGAGAATTGGAAGGGTAAGAGCCAGAAAATTCATGGGTTGAGATAAAGACAGTTTAATAGGGAAAGCAAAAGCCACAAGCAAAACAAAACAAGAGATTAATTCACTGCTTCCCAGGTGTTCAGCCATCTCCAGGAGAGCAGGGCCCCATCACATGTAATGGTTACTTGTGTGGTGAGTTCACCTTGGCTGAACGCCAGGTGCCTGCTCAGCTGCTCTATCCCTCTCCTTCCCAGCCAGATAGGGGAGAGAGTAAGGTGGGGAAAGAAAACAGCACAAATTGTGGGTTGCGGTAAGGCAGTTTATATTGATGCAAAAAAAAGAAAGCAAAAGCAGCGTGCGCACGCACAAAGCAGGAGCCAGCAATTAATCTCTACTTCCCATCAGCAGCGATGGTCAGCCACTTCTCTGAGAAGCAGGGCTCCAGCACGTGTAATGGTTGTCAGCAGGCAGCCATCAGAGACAATGAGCACCTCCGGTCCTGCTCCTTGCTTCAGCTTTTATATCTGGGTTGACGTCATATGCTATGGAATATCCCCTTGGTCAGTGTGGGTCAGCTGGCCTACTTGTGTCCCCTCCCAGGATCTCACCCTCAATTGAAGAAGGAATGTTACAGTGCTGTGCTCAGCAGTAGCCAAAACATGTGTGTGTTATCAACACTCCTCAAGCTACCAATGCAGACCACAGGACTGTGAGGGCTACTATGGGGAAATAAATTCCAGCTCAGCCAGACCCACCACACTTGGGAAGACAAACACTGTCACTCCAAACATCCTCCTTCTTCCCTCAATTTTATATACTGAGCATTATGTCATATGGTCTAGAATATCCCTTTGGTCAGTTTAGGTCACCTGCCCCAGTTGTGTCTCTTCCCAACCTCCCTTGCATCCCCAACTTCCTTGCCCGAGTGGCAGTACAAAAAGCAGAAAAGGCCTTGGCTCTGTGAAAGTCCTGCTCAGCAATAACAACAACATCTCTATATTATCAACCCTGCATTCAGCACAAATCCAAAACACAGCCCCCTACTAGCCACTATGAAGAGACTTTATGTCAGCCAAAACCAGTCACAGGTTTGTCTGTTTCCAAACTGTAATACAGGACTAAGGGGACTACGAGAGTGCTTATTTGCTCAGCAGTAAAAAGTTCACCCTAATGCAGGGTCTTGTCTCTGTCAGAAAGAGATGCTTAAAGGAAAATATAAGAACGGGGAAAGCTCTGTGTGTGTGTGTGTGTCTTTCTCTTTGTCTCCCCTCTCACTTAATAGTTCTTGGTGTTCTCCTAGCTGCTAGCAACCTGGAGTCTTCCTCTCCTGAAAATAACAATAACATCTTTGTGTATAGTAGGCTTCAGTGAAGTTTTTTCTACTTTTTTGGAAAATATTTATGATTTCCTGTTTTTATTTTTACAGTCAAAAATGTAGAAACTGTAAAGAAAACAAGTGTTGTCCTGAACTAAGGTAAGAATATTAATGTGTCTAAAGCATGCTGAAATTTTTGACCCCATTAGTTTTATCATTCTCCTGTGCTACACTGATTTCCTCCAGTAGAGTTGGAAACTAGACTTCAAACTTTAATTCAAAATATTTTATCATATTGCAACACACTAAACTTCAAGCTTTAAGTCAAGTTATTTTATCGTATTGAAACAAGAATCTGTATGTGCTGCTGCATTACAGGCAAGTCTCTGCAACCATGTTCTTTCTTAATTCTAGATTTTGTGCAAATGGTTTGTATCTTTGTTGCATGTGTAACCTGCATTTAAAAGCATGACTACAGTGGGGTTTACTCTCAACCTGCTGCTAATTTACAGCATATTAGACCCCTAAATATATTAAATTTTATGTCAATAGTTGGTACTGTGAATACTCATTACTGTATTGAAAATTCCTTGGACAAATTGGGTTCTCTTCTGCTGAGAATAAAATGGCTTAAAGGAAGAGTCAAAAAAAAATAATTCCGAGCATCGAATATGGTTCGTTCATGCACAGAAGCACAGCAGCTCCACATAGAAATAATTCAGAAATTGTTTGGTTTCCATGGGTTTAAGGACTTTTTCACCAAGAACTGATAGTACTTTGCTTCCTTCTGGATTCTTATTTTAGAACATATCAACATATATATTACAGTAATGGTTACTTAATGATAGGAGTCTTATCTCCCATGCTGTCAGTATGACAATATTTTTCTCATCTGCTTTTCATAAATTGAATTACCAATTCAACCTTTAATTGTACATTAGAATATTTTGAGAAATGAGAGAGAAAAAAATTTCTACCATTGCACACAAATATTAAAACTTCAGGCATGAAAATTTCCTTGAAAAGGGATATGATTCATTTTACTCTTGGTTGCTTCCTCATACACTCCACTCAGAAGAGTCCCAACACTTGAAATTTCTGGTGTTTGCTGTCAGCCAGCAAACACACAGAAGGCTTGTGAATGGCATCAGTCATCAGATTATAGTGTCTCCACAAATAAGTCGATAATAAAGTCTTGCTCCTGTCATTGCCTTAACACTATATGGCATATAAATATAAACTCTGATTTTATTGTCTTGTTGGTTTGGAAAAAAAAATGCAACAGTGGAGTTGCTCCATTAGAGTCAAGTGGTATGGCAACACACTGACTTAATTTTATCTGCTTGGAACATGTTTAAACTCCCTTTCCTTGAAAATACCAACATTGTTAAACTGGGGAGAAAAAAAATCTGATACAGAATAACACAACACAGTTATTATTCTAATATGGTAGAGTTAACATGCTCAACTAATATTTTTAAAATACTCTGAGTTCTCACTAACAGCTTTCATCTGAGAATTTCAAAGTGCTCTACAAAAAAAGAAATTAAAAAAAAATTTAAGAAATCTTTTGCATGTCTTAAAAGATCCCTCAAATATTCCATTTCACAGAGAAGTGCACTGTGTCAATTACAGAAACTCTACAACTTGCAGGAGAATCACGTATAGTGGGTTAGCAGGGGAACTAATTCTATATATAACTGAAATTGTGAAGGGAAAACCCGTGTTAGCTGAACTGGAATTGAGCAAGAAAGGAGTAACCTTTACTGGAGTGTGCGGCTGTGTCTTGTACCTGTGACTCTTTGCCAGAAAGAGGTCCATTTTAGAGATGTATTTAAGGGGATGCCTTAAATAAGTCATTGCCTTACTGCTATTTTGGGGCCTTAGGCAAAGAAAAAGAGGTTTTGCATGGAAAGGCTAAAAAAACCACACATATAAGAAGCACAGGTGTGCTTTTTCTGTAAGCAAGCCAGTTAATCAGAAATCCAAATAATACTTCACATGACGGTAACTTCTGTGGAGGGAATTAATCTACATGTACATTTCCAAAGATCTCTTATTTCTAAAGCTCTCTGACTCTGATGGCCTTTCTGACTGATTTCTGACTCCCATCTCCTGCCCACCAATACCCAACTTTTGCTTTGAATTCTGTGAGTGGCATTCCTTCAGAATACAAGGTATTCATATCTTCTTCATTCCTCTTCCCTTTGCTTTAGGGGGAGAAGGGAGAGGTTTGGGCCTCTGTGCTAGGCAGAAGCAGATGTATGATCCTGTGCAGCTGCGTGGTGCCTGCTGCTGTGTGATGCTCTGAGGCCCTGTGGGAAGTGCCCCGGATTGGACACGTGTGGAGGGGAAAGATAGAGCAGGAGGGGGTGTGGGGAGTTGTGTGGATGTATATTAGTGGATAGGCTTTTTAACTCTGACTTGTGATTGCTCTCAGTGTGGGATTCATAAGAGTGCAAAATGCCTTGCCAGCATCTTTTTTTCTGCTTTATTTTTGACTCTCCTTCTCTTGGAAAAAAGCATTTGTAAAAGAAAAATGGGATTTGAACACTAGGCAGCCACAAAGATGGGGATGCTAACTCGACTGATGTTTTCTTTTGAAAAACTGGCACATTTCAGCTTTTACCAACAGTGATTATTTTCATTGGAGTTTCTCTATTTGAGCCTTAAGATTTTGTTGCAGCAGGTATTCAGCCTCACCACAGAGCTATTGCTGCCATAGTTACTGGAAACTGCATTATGCTGTAGCAGCCGCCAGCCTCTGCATCAGCAGAAGTGTTTGGGGAAGAGGGGAGGAGAATTGCACAATAGGATCCCAGAGAGCTGACAACAAAACCGGCTGGAAAAAAATGTGGATTTACAGATGGTTCATTTAGCATGCAACGTGCAAATTTTGTTGAGAGAAAAATGAGATGGAAAAACACGCCGGCAGAATTGGTATAATATGAAAATTTTCTCAGTAATTTATGATTATCTTTAGTTTAAGGTTGGTGTCTTTTTGTTGTAATTTTACTTGCTGTTTTCAAAGGTTTACTTGGAGAAGGGGTAACTGTTGACACTTCTTGCTGCATTTGGTACACCTAGAAATCTGCATGCTTTTATGAAATTCTCTGCAGGGCTGCTTTTCTTTATATGCTGTATGCCAGAGTATGCTGGTCCTGTGAAACCAAGATTTTATGTATGTCTTGATACCTACAGAAGTGAAGCTGTTTCTCTTATGTTTGTCCTGAGGTTATATTAATTCCTGCTAGAACTATATTGAGTGTAGATTGCTTATGAGGAAAAGCAGGAATATGAGCAATAGCAGTCTGTGCTTGATTCCTGTATCTCATAGTATTCCAGTAGTTCAAGTCTAAATTTAACAGTACATCTGATTAAACATTAAAGAAAGAAGTAATCTCATCTACCTATTACAAAATTGGGCTAAATTCTTATGTTAACTGTATTGATATTTGTTTTTAGTTTAATCATTCAAACATATATTATAAAAACTGATTGTTCTTTAGGTTGTATATCAGATGATTTAGTTATGAAGTGTGTGCGAATCTGTTATTTTCTTTCTGAGCCACTGTCATCTCATTTCTTAGTTTAGTCTGTCATGTTATTTCCAAACCCAGCAAGAGTGTGTTGACATGACATAGCACGTTCAAAGGTAGAAAAGGAGCATTCTGACTTTATGCTCTTGGTTTCAGCAGTTTTTGTGAGAGAGAGATCTGTATCCCAAACCAGACAGTCATTTTGCTCTCACAGTCAGTAGTCTCACAGCCAGAGGGAAAATATCTTCTGGCAAAAATGTATTATGTAAGTGGCTCTGCATGAATTTTTGTTCTCTTTTTGTTCCACTTGAGAAAACTGTCTTTAAGAAGCAGTTTCAAAAAAAGAGTATTTGATGTGAAATCTGTGTATCACACCTGTCTTTACTGCCCTGCCTGGAGTTTTTTTTGTACTATTGAAAATTAGGAGATGAAGCAAAAAGACACTGAAAGAACACCAAAAACTGCAATTTGTATATATACATTTAGCAACAGTATTTTATTACAGAAACTAACCTTACAGAGAGAGAATTGTACCAACTAGCTACATCACCTGAACAAAAGCAGAAATAATACTGCAGTGGTTGCTGTGCTGTGTTTGTTTTTCCAAGGTTTAAAGTGAAGTACGGATATGCCTCTGTACTCTGCCTTTCTGGGGTGTAGTTGTAGTATGGAACTATGATTAGTAACATCAGTTTGGCCCGCATCGTGTTCTGCTCTGTGTGCAAACACACATGCCTGTTGGAAAGGATCTCACAGTTTCATATTAGTTCAGCAAAAAGCCATTACCACACACATGAGGGAATATGCTAGTGCTGCTGAGAACCGCAAACAGCACGCTTCCACGTGCATTGTCTGCATTGCTTATCTCTGATACTTTATAATGTGGGGGTGGAGTGTGGTTTCAGCAATGTTGAAAAGTATGGGAAAAGCTTGTGACCCCCTCCCAGCTGTAAACAGATGTTACCTAACCACCTCTGCAAGCATTGTTAAGTCTTTGGATTTAAATGCAACACTGAGTTGATTCATATACTTAAAAGGTTTGGGTTTCAGTTTGTAAATGGTTTGAACTCTGATAAGTCAATTTTACGGAAAGATTGGCTGAGAGCTAAAAGTGGTTAGGAAGAATGAGAGGTATTTTATAAGAGGAATTTTACTTTATCTAGTTTTATTAAACAGTTGCAGAACAAGAATTCTTTCTCTACTGTTTTACTATCATGCTTTGCTTTTCACCCTGCTGGCAATGACTTGTTTCCCTAATCTCATACAGAATGGTCCTAATAATGATAAATTAATAGAAATCAGTTCTTCTGATACTTGACTTCCTGATGTTTGATAATGCTAATCGTTCCTCATCACTTCTCTTGTATGAATGTACTTTGCATCTTTCACACGTGTCTCACACGAAGTGACTTGCCCAAGGTCATGTGAGACCAGTAACAGACTCATATTTTTCAACTTTCATACCATCCTAGGAATCAGAACCTGTTAGTCAGTTATGTCTATTAGTAGAACAGATTAAAGACTATTCCATCATCAGAGTATGCACAGAGACTCTGCTAGGTTTAGTGCACAGGCATCCAGAGGCAGCCCTCGCCCTGAAGACCTTGCAGCCCAAGTAGGTGAAAGCACAAAGGTGATGTCACTGCTCCAAAATCAAAGATCTCGTCTCAGATCAGTACTTTAACATCCAGAGTATATGGCTGCTCCATTACATTTCCCTTGGAACATATGGAAAATTATCTCAAAGCTGCATTCAGAGTTACCATTGAAATTATGGGAGCTTTTCCTAAATGAGAACTTTCAAATTTAATAGTGTTTGAAAAGTGGTTCTGCTTCAGCTAACCAGTCTAGCTTCAACATCTGAGTTTGCCCCCAGTGGCTGGTGGCATTACAAATACCTGAACAGCTGGAGATTTGTAATCGCCATATGAGCATTTCAGTGCTGCAGTGAAGTGTCAGTTCAAACCTACTTCAGCTGAATGAGAAATGAGGCATCCCATTTCTATTTCCTAGAGATCAATTAAAGTTTATCTAAGAGGAAAAAAATTACAAATCACAGGGTGCTGGCATCTTTGTAGTCAAGCCAAGGACAAACAGATCTTGGAGCTGCCTTTTCTTATAATTTGTTCATATGAGTCACAAATAGGCACAAACCATTTAGCAGATCGCAGTAGCAAAGTTTGTACTCTGTTTGCACTGTGCCAGACAATTGAACAGAAGATGTTCTCTTTCAGTTACTCTCACCAGCATTACATTTACATAAACATTACAACAAAACTGAATTCTGTTTTTCTTGTGTGAGTGAGAGTCACAGTGATATTGTAAATTATTGAGAATCTTAAAGGTTTTTTGTGCTGAGGCTTTCCTCCCGCTTCTTAAGAAAGTGAAATGTATGTTCCATGTAAAGGTACTCCAGGAGATTTGTAGACTTTGGCTGCTTAATTGTTTCTGTATCTGTTTTGTCTACTAAATTAGCAGACAGAATCAAGTTTTTGCTGTAGAAATAGTTGCTTTGAACACATGCTCACAGCTCTAAATAGAGATTTTAAATTATTCCTATGTAGCAAAGGTCAAATACTTTTTTCACACAGGCAACCTTGTATTGGTAATGATTTTCCAAACTACATGATGTTTCCAAAGGTTCCCTTTGAAATTTTATTTTGGGGGTTTTTTTGACCTTCAGGGACTCTTTAGTTTTGGTACCTTTTGCTCCCTTTAGAAGTATAATAAATACATTGTTTACTTTATTAGTAAAATATATTCAGAACATTTTTTCAAGAGTCAAAGGTTTAATTTTCTGAGGTTATATATAATAATGCAGTGTTTAGAAACAAAACAACAGGCAAAGATCATATATCACCTTTATATATTATCAAACTGTAATGTTAGGAATTTCTTGATGATAGCATGTGGAGAGGTAAAATACATATTCCTTTCAGAGGGTTATTTTAAATATTATCATGGATTATGCTAAGAATAGATACTACTTTGATCGTTACTCTGTGTGTGTGTGTATAAAATTTTGGCACACAGTGAGGAGACAAACATCTTGGAGGAGACTGTAAAGCAATTTTTCACAGGTTAGTCACTTTTCTGATCACAATTCCGCTCCAAATATAGAAGCAATAACCCAATATAGTCGTTGCATCCAACAGAGAATTTGGTGATCAAGGTCTTCCCTTGGTGCTGCCAGACATTGTCGGTGTAATCTCAACAATGCCTGTAAATATTTCTAGGTTGGAGCTTTCTTGGTCTGAAAACAGGGCAGAATGTTTCTCATTTCTGTAAAGTGCTTTGAAGTACTTAGACAACAAATATCTTATATAGTGGTTATTAAATTTTGTAACTTATAAACACCCCTCCTCAATTTCATTTTTGTAAGACTTACAGCAAAATGAACAGTGACAATATTTTTTAAATTCTTTTTGCTTTTATCTTTCTGGCAGTGGAATACCTGCTTCACCACTAGAGCTTTCATGTTTGCTGGTATTTATGACACTTACAGGATTGCAGCCTGCTGTGACATGCATATACACAGCTACCTTACCATAACGAGTTTTTGTCATAATACATTCTTATTAGACAAAACAATATCTTCAATGTTGTCTGTCTTTCTTCAGTAAGATGACTTGTTTAACTACAAATAATATTTGTTTCTGGTTTTAATTCACTGTCAACATTTATAACAGCAGAGAAATAAATGCTGTGCGTGAAGAGTACAAGCAGAAACTGAGAGACCAGGAAGCTTTCCACAGAACACAGATTCAACGACAGCAGCTATATGTTGAGGATTTAAAACAACAGATTCTGAGAGGACAGATCAAAGCAGAGCGGGAACTAGAAAATGACCAAGCACTAATCAACCAGCAAATCCAAGAAAGTGGGTACCTGCCTCTTCCCTTCCCTCAGTGCCCTTCCATTACTGCATACTTTTATCCTCTCAATGTTTTTGTCCTAGTGCTGCTTTATTTTATGGTGGAAATTTTATTACAACTTATTACTAGTTTTCTCTTACAATTGCCTTTCCCTTGAGAACAGTTACTAAGCTCTGATTACCAGGACTAAAGGGCCTCCTTCACAGTGCTCCAGCAGCACTGTTTAATTAGCTCTGCAGGTCACTGCTGGGAGAGAGAGCACCAACTACTCCCCTGTGGCATTTAAGCCTCTCCTCTTCTGGGCTGATCCCCATCCTGCCTCCCTACAGTTTTGCTCTGCTCACATCTGTAGTGCAACTCTGCCATGTTTATTCCAAAACTGGATCAAAAAAAGAGACTCATGCTTTGGTTCAGATAGGAGTTGTTTCTAGGAAGTTCTACGGTGTGTGCAAAAGTACTAAAGGCTACAACAGTGATCAGCTTTTAAATGGCAAATAGCTATGTCAGAAGGTGAAGCCACAGCATGTTTTAAGAGGTATTTTTTAGTGTCAGTGGATTCTGGCCCCCAGAGGTGCTACTTTGCATGCCGGCAGCCATATTCAGCAAGATGCTTTGGGGCGTTTGGGCTTCTCCTTAATGAGTTTATAGGCTGATTTGGGAACATTTTAAATCTTGAGATGTTTTTGATCACTGAAATTGAGTGGTTATAGTGTTCCCTAGTTTGTCTTCTAGTGAATGATTTGATCCAAGTTTCTTGATAAGCCAAGGGTACCTATATAAAGGCATCATTCCTACCTGGCAAAATCTGCTATTTGCTCCTAGAAGAAGAAAACTTTTGTGAATTTTTGGCAATGTCTCAGACCAAAACTTATGCAGTCAGCTCTCTTTTTATTATGCCAGCCACAATGAAGAAAGAAAATTGTTTTGATGGGATACAGCAGCATATGCACAGAGAACAGGAGAGTTCTCCCAAAATACCTTTATTTTGTGGCTCTGCAGACTTGTTTTCTGCTTCCCTTTAGTTCTTCTGTTTTCACTTTTGTGTTCACACAAAGCATAGCCAGGCAGGTAGTTTTTGCCAGCCAAATACAATTCTTCACTTGGCAGCCCACCAAAGTTCTTCACCTTTTCTGTGCCTTCTGTGGCTCAGCTCCTGACAGAGGCAAGTTTGTGAGCAGAGATTAATTAGCATCTTAGAACTTGCAGGTCTTTTGCAGGGAAACTGATCTGCCAAATATTCTGCTTGCTAAAACACGCTAAAGAGGACACATCTGGAAATAGAAAGTTGAGAAAAAAGGTTTTGTATGTGAAAGTTAAAAGTGTTATTAAGAAAAATTAACTAACATAATGACTAAAATGCTTCCCTTTTATCCATGGATTAACCATCAAGCTAGAATTCCTACTTCTGTGCATGTGGTCTGTGTAGAGTGGCCAACATAAACAGAACAGGAGACTTACTGTGGTAGGGATCACTAATGAATTATGTTTAATAAGATGAGTAGTCAGCAAGCAAGTGATGATGACAATATGTATGCACTAGTGATTTCTTATGTTAGGGAAACTTCCAGACCCCCAAATTCTCTCTTGCAGCTTAGCTGTGCAGAGCTGCAGGTAGCCCTCATTCATCACATCAGACTTAAATACCTCTTAATTCCTACACCCCTGCATAAGCAACAAAAAGTTGCTTATTCAGTAAAGGATTGCACATTGAAAAGCGCGCAGAATTGAACGCAGGTCTTTTCATGCTTCTGCTGTATTTTAACAAAATTGAGGTGATGTTTGAATGTAATCGTTGAGAAATTGACGTGTTCTACTTTTTGCTCACAAACAATGTGTTCTCCACCAGTTTCCTTATCTGCACTGCCAAACCCCTGCTCATACCCTGCAGTTGCTAACCAAGTCCTTAACCCAATGGAGAGGCTTTCAGTTATCAATTAAGTAGAGCAATGATACATTTTCCTTTAAATGGTTTGCCAAGTTTCCACTCTGCATGCGTAGAAATTCTGTTCTCAAATGATCTCTTGAGGCTGATTAAATAAAGAAACAAGGTAGTAACGAATTCCTATGATTTTTACTTTCTTGTAATCATTGTTTTGTTTACAGACCAGCAGTGGCTTATAAATGAGAATAAACGTCTGACTGCCCTTCAGCAGCAGCAGAGGGAGTTTGCAGTGCAAACAGAGCCTACGCTGTATGCAGAGGCTGAGGTGCAGAGTAACACTGGGGTGGAAATCTGCCTTTCCCTGTTACAACAGAACAAGAAGAAACTGGTGCAGCTGGAGCTTTTGCGAAGATACTCCTTAAAAAAGGCTGAAAGAAACATAAGGCGGAAAAAGGTCAAATTCCAGCTGGAAAGAATAGTCAAGAAGCAGAAGTTACTGGAAGCCAAGCAAAACCTAGAGCAGCTGGAAGCTAGCTGCTGGCTCAGCGAAGAGTGCGTGAAACAATCCCAAGTCCTAAATGAAAATATTGCTGTACGGTCCTCTTTGGATCACCAATTGCAAAAGAGATGGAAGTCATTGGGTTCGAGTTCCTTGCAGAACAGGCAGCATTTGTTCTGTAACACACATCTGCCCCAGGTACCCAGGTAAGTTAACATCTGCCAATTCCTCTGAGCTTTCAAAAGTAATGTAAATTCAAGGTATTTTCAGTGGCCACCTATAATCCCAAAACCTGCAATATCAGTGAACCTACTATACTGTACATCCCACTGGAGCAGTTTGTCCTTTTCCATTGGGTTTGTACTGTGCATTCCCTACTTACACCTTTGACACATCCTTCTCAATGTTTTTTACATTCCTCTCTCAAGCCTTTCTGCACTTTTTACCTCTTTGGGAATGCTTTCCAGAACTGGCTTAAATCTTGTTATTGCTTTGCTCAGGCTGTTGGAAAATACTAATTTCTGCATCATTTTATCTTGATTCGGATCAAACTCTTCCTTCAGAATATTGGTATCTTTGGGGTATTTATGGATTGGGCTTTTCTCAAGCTAACTAAAGATCTCTATGCAATGCTAAAAAGTTGTGGTGCTAGGGTGTTTATCACAGCATGGTCCTTTGCTGTTTCTACAGCAGGAAATACTAAACTCTGCTAGGTGGATTTCTGTGACTTAGAACTATTCTTTATGTTTAATTAATGTTTGCAGCTACTTGAGCCTACAGAGACTCAATACCAAACTATACCACATAGCATCAAGCTACTCCTTTGCATGCAGAGCCTATTCAGGATAGCAAGGGGATTGTATAGTTACTGACAGAATTTATTTTTTTTTTATTCCCTGCTAGAATTTGCTTTTGAAAGGCATTAAGATTGTTGCTTCATGAATTGTTACTCTTAACTACAAGACATTACTGAGGTGGAAATGTTGTTAAATTCATCATTCAAGCATGGATTGGATTTTATTTCTTCTTTATTTCCACAGCTGTTTGCTGAAGAGGGAGTCTGTCTCAAAGTTATCTACCTCACCAAATATTGATCAATACTGTGAAGGCAGTACAACGGGGAGGTTGTCGCCTGTAGAATACCTTTACAGAAGTCGTAAAGACATTTCTGAGAGTGATGACCTTAATGATGACAAGGGGATCTCCTTTTCGGTCCAGAGGCAGCTAACTGAAAAACAAAAACCATCTTCAATTGGAAACAAAAAAGTAGCAGAAAAAGACTCTAATGATTCAGCTATCATGGCTTGTATCAATAAAAATTATCAAAAAATTGCAAAGTTGGATGACAATCCAGGGCAAGCTGGATCTCAAAACCAGACCTCTAAAGACTCCTCTCCTGATCTTTTTAAGGAGAAAAATGAGCCTAAAACCTTTATTACAGGGACAAGAATGACAAAATCAAAGGTGCTAGGAGATTTAAGTCAGCCTGTAAGTAGCAATCTAGCACAAAATAGAGCTCAGGTGTCCAATAAAAAGATTAGAATGGATATCAATGGAAAAGGCCACAGGTCTTCTCCAGAAAACTTTCCTACACAAATGAAGAAAATTGTGTCTGGAAACCCACCAGTGCATCTAAACCAAACTGTCATGAACTGGAGGACAGAACCAAAATCAGCCTTGCCAAGTCATGAGAAATCACCAGTGGAACACAAAGAATTTCTGATGGCAGCCACATCAGTAGGAAATCTCACTAAGGTGAACTCACAGGCACCACTCTCTTATGTTGAAAAAAAGTGGCACAGTGCTGAGATGCTAAGTGCTGGAGTGTCCAAAACAGCCACAGATGTGCTGGGGAACTGGCAAGAGGACGATGAAAATGAGATTTCTGATACTGACAGTTCCTATTCTGTAGATTCTCTCTCCTGCGCTTATGCAAAAGCTTTCCCAGAGAAACTGAAACAAGAAGATTTTGACAGAAATAAATGTCCTGCCAACCCAGAAGATTCTGAGAGCGATGACAGTCAAATGTCACAAGACTCTCTGGTAGAAAAGGAAAATAAAGCCAAAAAGCAAAATGCAAGCCAATTTCATAAGTTAAAGATCCATCATGAGCCAGCAAAGCTTTACAAAAGCAGAACTGAGCACCATATTTCATCTTTTGTGACATCATATGCATCTCGTAGGAACCTGGAAAAGGCTGAAAGAAGCTTTTCTCTGGATAGTTTAGCTGACGGAGAAGAGATGCCAGCAGAAGATCTGGTAGAAGAATCCAAATCTGATTCATCTGATGAAGTGCCAACAGAGATTTTCTGGAAGTTACAAACTCCTAGATTACCAGCTACACAGATTGAAGAAGACCACGAGTCCAAGACCTGCAACAGAGATACAGAAGGAACAAGTTACGATCTGAAGCTGAGCAGTTCCTTTTATTTGGACACTAAGCCACAGCCTGCTTTCAGTAATGCTTGCAAGCAGTTGCTGAAGGGGACAAAAGTCTCCTTTGTAGAACAAGAAGGGTGTCTTGATAAAAGACTGTATTATGCAAGGGAAAATCCTTTGCTTACTAATGATGCTTGGCCTTCCTGTGACACAAAGGTTGACATCAGCAGCCCCAGAATAACAGCACCTTCTTCCCATGAAAATTTGGAATTTCAGAAAGCTCATCTGTGTTCTTTGAGCAAACCAGACCTTTGGCTGAAGAAAGATGATCTAAAGCAGTCAGCTGCTGAAGTTTCTTTTGTTTCTGGCTCTAAGCAGATTCACAGCATTACTCACTTATCACATTATGTAAACGAAATAAACTCAGTTGTCTCCTCTGACACATCGGAAGTACCTTTACCTGAAACAACAACTGCAAGCAGAGTTTCTGAGAGTGGATCATTAAATAAGATTCTTAAGGAATGGACAAACTCTAACGAAAATTCATCCTTGGAATCTCAAAATGTTATGTTCTCATTTGTTAGCTCAGTAGGACCAAGTTCTTCTTTTGTTCCTACTTCAGCAAAACATGATTATTTTAAACATTCAAGGTCACGTCATCATGAACAAGAACAACTGGATGAATTATCTACTTACAGGTCTACCACTGAATGTACACAAACATTCAGCTGTTTGGAAAGCAGCTCCACTGCAGACTGCTTGTCACTGGTATCAAGGAAAGAGGAGGATTCTCTCCCCACAACTCATCCAGAGCTGCCAAAAGATCACACTCTGCAAAAAACACCTTTTGTCTCCATGTTGCCTGTGCAAACTGTGGAGCAGAGGAATGTCTGTTTAGATGCAGATTTAGAAGATGATTTCTTGAGAACTTTTTCAAAAGATGAGCTCAACAATGACTATAATAACTTGACGGCAAAATCAAGTGTGACAGATTCAGGCAGGGGAAGTGCATCTGTCAGTGCATCTGCAGCTGAATCTTCTATGGGACTTGCTCATAATATGACCTCAACACAGACATCTGCAGTAAAACACATCCAATTTGGAAACCATGGGCAGTTTTTTCCACTACAAAAAATACCAATATGTTGTGATGAAGGTTTCTTTCTCAGTGACTTAGCAAATAAGAACTGCTCTCTAGTAAGCAGCTATGAGTTTCAGACACTGGCTGGACATGGAGCAGAATCAACTGTTACAGAAGGTCTCCTCAGGTCTGGGGAGAGTAATTTGGAAACAATGCAAGAAACGGATTATGAACAAATATCTGCAGAAGACATAACAACAGAGACAGATTTTTCCTCACGGGAGACAACATATCAATGTCACCCTTTAGCTGTTGCTGCCAGTGCAAGATATGGCCAATCTGCAACACCAGTAGAGATGTCTGAAAAAGAGATAATCTGTATGGAAACAAGCACAGATAGTTTGGCAGAGGTTGTGCCAGAGGTGCCTTCATTCATAGGTCACAAAGAATATGAATCCAAGGATGAAGACTTGTCTTCACTGAATCATTATGAATTCAAACACAAATCTGTTTCAAAGGATTACTCCCACGAGTGTGCTCTAGCAGACAGTCAGGCAAGTCGCTTATCCCAGCAAATTTCAGAAAAGTCTACATTATGCACTGATAATATAAGAGAAGAAAGCAGTGAAAGCAAAAAACACAATGCCTTGAATTCTCAGGCTGTAGTTCAGAAAGAATTTTCATCCAAATACGAAAACTTAGTGGTAAACGAAGTAAGTTACTTCATAGTGAATGTAAATGGGAAAGACACTAAGTCCTTCCCTGCTGCTATTTGTGAGACTACAAATGATTTTCTCCCAGAATCTAATTCAAGCATATTTTACAAAACTTCAACGAAAGCTAATCTTTTTCAAAGTGCATCTGAGACTGAAAATTATGATAAACTGTTGCGGCATGTCACAATGGTGAAAGGAGGTTGTAATGCTACATCTAGTCATACTGTGGAAGTCAATGCCACAGAAAGTTGTTCTGACGTATGTTCTGGCTGCCTTTGCGCAACATGCTCTTCACAATCAACGGGGCAGAAAAACAGTACACATAAGACAACCGACGTTTCTGTGGAATTTGATGCCACCATTCTCTTGGAAACAGAAACACAGAACAAATCTTTACTTGAATCAAGAAAAGAGAAAGAAGCCTTTTTTGAAAATGATTGCCCAGAGGACATCTTTCCTGTTGAAGATGATGTAAATTCAGAGTTGGGAAGGGTATTTGAATGCAACACAAAAGCATCAGCTACCATTTCTCGAGAGGAGAGTTCATATATAAATAAAGAATCCAAATTTTTAAGAAACTTAGAAACTGATCCAGAAGAAACCATAGCTCCTTATCAGAATACAGAGGCAAACAGTGATGCAGAAATAATTAACCAATTAACCAGTAGTGCAATCAACTTAGAAAAAAATGCATTGGAAATTCAACCCAGACAGATTGAAAGTTTACCTGACAATCCAGAAGCCAAAGTCCAAAGTGTAACTGAAGACAGCAGTGGAAAGGATTTTAAAGACATTAGTGTATCTCACAATCCAAAGAAACCTACTGATAGTGTAGCTTGTGAAGTTCAATGTGAGTTTAATACAAATCTGTGCCTGATGCATGAAGAAGTGGACAAAGATGAACTGCAGGAAGCCAGCACTGAGGTAGAACATACTCAGGAATCAAAAGCACTCCTGCATTCTGGCAGCCAACTTGAAACAAACAGCTTTTGCCAAAGAGAAAAAAGTGAGAAAACAGAAATAGGTATTTATTCACCAGAGTTTTGTGTTGCTCCCAAAACCACTCCTTCAGCTGCGTGTTCCCACACAACAGATACTGCTCAGAATATTTCAGGGTTCCTTGATACTTGCGAGGGGCTTGTACAGATGAATAGAACAGAAAATGTAGCTGCAGCAGTACTAATCACAAGGAGGCAAGCAAATGTTTTAGAAAAACTTGAAAATGGAGAACAAATAAGTTCTAACAATTCAATTGAGCATTGTGTACCAAACTGTTTGCCCCAGGAAGACAAAGTTAATGAATGTGAAGTGACTGGGAGTGAAAAAGAAATTAGTGTGACATACACCAAGGAACTGGTTATTACAAGGCAGGAAGACATATGCACAGATGAAAATGTTTTATTTACTGAGCAGTTTCCAGCTTTGCATCAGATATATTGTGACAGAGATGACAAAGAGGAAAGTTTAAATCAGTTTAAGATCCCTGAAAGATACCTGACAGCTTCAGAACAAGAACAGAATATACTCTTAGAGAATGATTCAAGATATCATGATCCTACTGAAATGAGTGAAGATGGTGACTCAGTAGACTCTGTTACAGGAGTAACATGTCCTGAGACAGGAAATGTAGTTGATTCATGTGAATATTCAGTTGATGATAGTGCTGGTAACAACCAATATAGAATTGAACAAAAATCAACAAGTCTCGACAGACATATGTATACGAGTTGTGCTATGCAATCTCCTGAGCATAGCACTTCAGAAAACTTGAATGTAGGTATTGTTAGAAAAAGACCTGATATTTGTGAACTGGATCCAGTAGGCTCTAGAGTTGAGGAGGAGAAAGTGCCTTTGGTGAAGGTAGTACAAATGGCCAAATCAGACAAACAAAAGCAGATGTTTGTAGAAAACTCAGAGGAGGTAGAACTGATCTTTTTACAAATCCCGGATGAACTATTTCCTGAAAACAAAGATAGCTACCAAAAGACACATGAAGACAGCACATTAAATGAAATCTTAAGAGAAAGCCAGTGGGTGTCTACCAGCTTTTCTAGAAAGAACGAAGACATCAGCAAGCAACAAAATCCATCAGCAACACTGATGTCTGCAGAAAAAACCCAAGAACTTCAAGACTCCCCATGCCAGTCTGTAAATCACTTTTTATATCTTGGAGGAAGCGATGATTCCCATCTTGTTCAAGATGTTCCCACTGCATCAAAAGGACATACAAAATCATCTAACAGCAGTCTTGGAACTGGAGCTGTTCTGCCTTACTATGAAACATTAATGGAGAGTGAAGTCGGTGTCCATACATCTGTTACAGGCAACAAAATGGGAGAAGACAAACATCTTCCAGATAAAATTCAAAGTAAGAGTGTGGCTTTTTCACAAATCGTGAGCACACAGGAGAGGCAGGAGGAAGAATCGTTTGTAGTTAAAAATGCACCTGATTATGCCATATCTGCACAACATGTCAATGAGAGCAACTCTTTCACTCCCTACAGTGCAGGTGGTCCTGAGCCTGAAACTGTTGTACTTCAGCAAACAGCCAAAGGAAACTCATTTTCCTTGGAAATATTAGATTCTTCTGAAGATATTATTCGGGATGTTAACAATGCTCATGAAGAACACAGTATGGATTTAATGATTAATAAACTATTAAATGACTGTCTTAATTCCAGGGAAGATACAGCTCAGGAGGAAAAGGATACCATTGTGCCTGATTCACTGCTCTTGGATAAATCAAACCTGCTTTCTTCTTCAGAGAAAGAAGTGATGGAAGACATAGAGATGGGGAAAATGCATTGTTTACTAGAAATCTCTACACCAAAAATCTTTCACAACATTAATACAACTCAAGTAGTACTTCAGTCAGGGAGTTCATCACTGCAAGACAAGAGATTTTTAAACACAAGTTATCCTACAGCAAACAGTAAAACTGAAAATGCCAAGTTTCCTGGTGTAGCTGGATATCGGCATGAGCCTGGAAAAAATCAGGAGCATGAGACTTCTGAAGAGTGCTGCACAGACCAATCAGGCAACGCTGTTTCTGAGAATGCTTCAGCCCTTTCAGAGGGCCTGAACAAGTCTCCAAGGGAAAATTCACACTATAGTAAAGAGTTTCTAAATTATAATAGGAGCTTGGGTGCTTCTGAACATTCTCCTGGTCTTCTGAATTGTCCAGCATCATCTGCAGGTAGTTTGATTGCCAGCAATGGAGACAAAACTGAAAATGATGCTATTCTCTCTGAAGAAACAAAATACTTTGAAAGTGAATCAACTGATTTAAATGTAACTTTTCTTGGTGTTTCTCAAAAAGGAGATGAAAAGGAAAATAATTCTGCAGTGGCAGAGGTCACATATGCTCAGAATAATAAACTCCCTGAAAAAGTGGGAACAAATCAAAAGGACAAAATTATTCAAGGTTATTTCCAGAATTGCAATGACATAAAAGAAAATAAAGTTCATGAGTCCTCAGAACACAGCAGTAACACTAATGGTGTGACTGTACCAGAATCGGGCTTGCTCACTTTCCAGAGCCAAGGGCAGACTGGCAGTAATGAATCAAAGTCTCTTTCATCCTACTCAACAGAAGAAACTCCAACTGATACACCATTTCAAAGCTCCAAGAACTTCAATGCTTTTAACATTGCTTGTTTACTTGAGGACTCAAAATCTCTAATATTTAGTCAGCTTGAGGACTCACTTCAGGATGCTTTTTTGACTGAGAAAGTGACCTCCAGTTCTGCAGACATGTGCTCTGAGAAAGAAGATCTTCCCCGTGTCAATTACCCGTCCTCAGCGGCATTTTCAGAATCTTCTTTAACTGCAGAGATAGGCCATGGTGAAACTGGCACAGATGATATTTCACATTTAAATATATTGAAACATTCTCCATTTGCTGTTTTTCAAATACAAGACACTCAGTCTGATAAGGCTGTTGTATTTGATGAACCAGTATGTGCTTCAGGAAGTATTTTACTTTCTCTTGCAAAAGAAAATAGGCATTGTCCAGTGTCAGACACAGAGTGCAGTTCATGTAAAAATTCCGCTGTAGATGTGGAACCTATGTATGGAAGTAATCATAAAAAAATTGACGATACAAAAGTTGATCAGCATCACTGGGATAAGGTTCTACCACAAGAAGCTTGCACAGAACACACTGAGAAAATTTTAAGTGATAATCCTCTTTTATTACCATCGTTACCTTTTTGGGATACTGAAAGGGCAACTCTTGTTAAGGAGGGACAAATGAGAAATATACTTAACAGAAATGAGGAAGAATTGCATTCAAATACTGAGGCTGAACATCTTGCAGTAAAGACAGAGCAGACAAAAACATTAAGTAGAGAACCTGCTGAAAAACAAACTAATGTATCCTCAAATTCTTCGAATGAATTAATAGGCTCAAAAGTTACAGTGTTTGAAAACCTGTATCCAGGAGATGTTGAAGTGGATCCTGAATACGCCTGCAGTTCAGTTAGTCCAGCATATCCCATACACAGCAGAAGCGCTGATCCTAGGCACCTGTATCACACTGTCTTGGGATTTGAAAGAAACCCTGCAGATCTGCAAGATAATTGTCAGTATGTGCCTACAGGTGAACAGACAGAACACGTACCAAATAGAACAAATCCAGGGAGTAGAAAAGAGATTTTACTTTGCAAAAGTAATACAGGTTCAAGTGTTGATAGCCCTACTGATGATGCTGATGTAGACAATTATTCAACAACTGGAGACACTATAACGAGGAATAAAACCGCAAAATCAGAAAGACCAAAATTTTCTGTAATAAGTAATGAAACTACCTCCATAAAGTTTTTGCCAGAAAACCATGATTTGCCTCCTCAAGAATCTAAATTGGTGCAATTTAGGAACAAAAGATCATATTCTACTACACAGAATACAAAGAGCTGTAAACAAAGTGAACACAGACCTTATTTACAAAGTCACAGAGTATCAGCCCCAGCTATTGCTGTTTTCTCTGATACAGAATATACTTTGGAAGCTTCATCTAAGGCAGATCCTTTGTTATATTCTGCATCTAAATCATTACAAGATTTAAATATGAGTGTAGAGCCTCCATCACCAACTGAAGATGATCTTTATGGAACTGAAAGATTTTCAAAGCAGGAATCAAAGAACTTTCTAAAGGTTAAATTTAAACCCAGATTTCAGCAAAGAATGGCACAAACTAAGAAGTTTGCAAACTGTGATCCCAAAAATTTACAAAATTTTGCAGGAAGAAGCCAAAGCAGCCAGTCTTTAAAAGACTGTACTACTCAATCTCCATCATGCTTACTGCCCACAGCTCACAGTTCTGTGGGTGCAGAAGTAAACGTCCATTCAAAGAGTAGTTCTGTAGCTCAGTGTAGTGAAGGGAAAGGCGAAGAAGGTGGATACCAGCCAGATTTAATTTTGCAAGACAATAAAGATGTAATCCACTTTAGTTCAAGTGATATCAACCCATATATTCACTCATGGCAACAAGATGGATCATGCAAGATTGGCTGGAAACAGTACGTTTTTGGAAGTGCAAGTGATGTCTCTTGCAATCAAATTCCTTTAAATATGGAAAATCATAAAGTTATGAGATGTTCCAGTGCAGACAATGGATTGAATTCTCAAAATTCTCCTTTTCATTCTCATCTAAGTTCATATGCTACAGCAAAAGTTTTATCAAGCACTTTAAGTAGCATTGAAGGTCTTCAAGGATGGGACAGTGTCAGACAAGACTTTCAATCTGCATATTCGAGTGACAGTACCAAGCAGTATAGCAACATATCCAGTGAAACACTGGAAAGTAATTCAGAAAATAACACTGCTGAATTTGAGAATCCTTCTGCACAACCTGGTAACTCTTCAATGCAGGTTGATGAAATTGTACTATTATATCCTTCTGAGACTGAAAGGTCTTCTAAAAAAATACCAGGGATTACATGTGAGCAGGGAACACAAACAGCAACCACAGGAAGGTATAAAAGGCAGAGAAGACATCAGAGAAGCTATACAGATGTTTCTGCAAAAAAGGAGGAAAGAAACAGAGATTTATTTCTTCAACCTTCTTGGACAAGCATGCAGAACCTGTCCATGCATCTATCACAGCTTCTTCAGAACACTTCTGAGTTGTTGGGAAACCTCTCCCAACAGAGTATTATAGATAATGAGCAGAATGCCACAATCAACCAAAGAGGAACTGAAGATGCTGTAAAGGCTACTAGATCAGATAGCTGCACTCAGACTACAGCAGATATAGGCACTCAAACTGAGATTTTGGAAGAACCTCAAAGCAAACATGACGAAAAACAAGTGGAGGCAAAAATGGAAAATGAATTGAGGGCAGCTCAGGCAGTAAACAATTGTAAAGAAATTGGTGCAGATACAGTAGGAAAGATTCCTGAAAGGAAAGAGGAAATGCTCTCTCTTGAAGAAAGAACAAAAGAACAAACAGAGATGAAAAGTCTGGGTAATCCTGACTTTCACGACAGTCTTGACAGCATTTTGGAAGACTCCTTTATGTATCTGCCTCTCTTACCCAGAACCTCCGCTCCTATCTTACATTTTCAAAAACCATTGTTCAATGCAAAGCAGAAGGATGCTTTTGCTAGTGCCAGAGTTTCATCTCTCACATCATCTTTGCCAAGTTCAGGGCAAGATGATTCTTCGTGCACTGTAGTTAGCAGCCCTACTAACAGCACCTCTTACTCTCCAACATCTTACACTCAAGATAAAAGAAGTGTCAATGAAACAGAGGCTCCAGCAGAAAGAAAATTTTGTTACAAAAATACCCTGCTAGTAGATAGGGCCTCTTCCCCTATTCTTACTCTTAGTGCTAGTCCAAACAGCCAGACTGCTTTTAGCAAGTCTGTCTGCCCTATTAAGGAACGTCTTGGATATTCCAGTGTTGCTTCAAGTCCCCTTCACAACCAGAGAAAGCAGAGGGCAGGTCCACAGTCCAGCATGCACGCTCACATAGACAATTTTTCACAGACAGAAACAGAGAGTGATTCAAGCGCTTCTAGAGAACATAAGGGGATAAGAAAGAAATCTGGAAGTTTCTCAGGTAAGAAAGCAGCCAATGAGCTTATAGGACAGGATGATTCAAAAGACATGGAGCAAAAGCATAGACTGATGGTTGACACCCACACTACCATTTGTGCAAAGCGGCTGTATCACTCCAGCAGTATGTTGGAGGTGTCAGGCCACAGTGAAGTTGTAACAGGTGATGTCAGAGACCACGGTTCACTGGCACATTCGCTTCGTTGTATGTATGTTACAAGGGGAGGAAGAGGTTCTTCAGCTGGAATCGGACATGAAAAGTACATTGAGAATTCTGATACTGCTTTGATTCATAACTATTCATCTCCAAATGCTGATTTATTTTTTAATCAAAAAATTAGTGCCACTTGTTCAAGTAAGACAAATGCTGGCACATCCTCAGAACCTGTGGTAGAAGCATCTTCTCTACAATTTCACGATTTCTTCTGGAGGAATGAAAACAGCTGCCCTCCCGCACTCTCTGATGTGAGTGATGTGCAAACTTCCTTCCGAGACGACAATACAGGTTTTGTCACTGAAAGTGAATGTGACACTGAAATTCCTCTCAACAAAAATAGTACTTTTGCAAAGCCATACAGGCCTCGGAGCTACAGTCTCCGTGACTTACCCATACACAATAAATTTAGCAACTGGTGTGGTGTTAAGGGCAGCCCTCCTCCATCGTTACTCAGCTTGAGTGGCAGTGTGACCGATTTACGAAGTCAGGCAGAAAAGATGACTAGAAGCACACAAGCAACAGAAATGGAAGGGAAATCCCAGCTTTGTGACAGCAGGAGTAGAGAGATTGAGAGGCTTCAGAGAGAGCGTGCCCAGATCATGTCTGGCATTCACCTGGATCTGCATCAGCACCCCCTCACAGTGGAACTGACCGAAGCAAAACTCAGTTATGGCATTGGGGAAACAGATGCCCTGCTGAGGGTCCTTCAGAGTGGAAATGCAGATGATACAGTGGCAATTCCAGCGAAGCAGCAACTTTATGAAAGGTAAACTGCTTAAAGTAGTGTTGTATTAAGTATTTTGAATCCACTTAATGCAACTTAAATAGCATTTAGTAATGAGCACTTAATCACTTAGTCAGACTGAGTGAAGTATACGTGAAGAGATATAGTATTAAGCTTATTTTATAAACCTTTAAGTAATGCATTTAAGACAAAATTTTGGGGTTACTTCAAGAAAACAGGGAAAAGTATAAGATTAGGTGTAATTCGAAACTCGTGCCACTCCACTCTTAAAATTTCTAGTAGCTGTGAGCGTTTTCATGTGTACCTGGTGATCATGGGAACATATTTCATTGATTTATTGCAATGTAAAATAATTGATACATCCTATTTATGGGGATATCTCATTCATTCTTCTCTGAATAAATGCTGCAGTATGAATAAACCAAAAAAATTTTAAACCCCCATAAATATGCAAAATAAATCATTTAAATCAAGATCCATGATTCTTGCGATTGATTGTAGAATTCAGTTTAGGAAACTGTTGCAACCAAAAATTTACCAGCTTCCACATTAATCTCCATCCTCAATTTGTCTCTCAGCCATTACCAGCAGTAACCAAGACCCTCTCGTGCATTTCCTGCTGTTAGAAAAGCAGTTTTAGAATTTCTGCATCATCTGTCAGCATGTGGACAAAGGAGTATTAGATGGTATTAGATTCTTATAAATTTTTACATTACAAAGCTACCTAATATTTAAGTGCTTTAAAAAATCAGAAAACGTAACTTTGCAGGGTGCATTTTGCCACTGTAATCACGTTTCCCTAACAGACACATAAGAGCTATTGAAACTTTGAGGAAGGAAAGAGAAAAAAGGCTGCAAAGATACCAAAGAAGCCGAAGTCTGAGTCCTCAAAAGCATTTGAGTCTGTTCCAGACTCTGGATCCAAGTCAGAGGGATCTAGATCTCCCTAGCAGACGCCGAGAATATCTGCAACAGCTGAGAAGAGATGTGGTGGAAAATACCAGGTAGGGCATTAGAAACCTCTCTTTTGGCCTAATGTTCATTAGCAGTGTTCACAATGGGTCCACATTAATGGTTGTTACTGACATCCAAGACTTCTGTGGCAGAATTCTTCTCAATATGAACACATTAACCTTTGGCATAGAAAGTGTTTTCAGGAAAAACATGTGCCTGATTAAAAAAAAAATTAATTAAAATCTTGTGTCTAGTTTTATTTAAGTAACAAGTGTCCAAAACAAGTGTCTAATTTATTATATGTGTATGATGAGGATAGCCAAGTATTCAGTCTGGACTAATTAGAGACCAATCTGTCATCTTACTACTTCACTAACTTAAAAGCCACATAGAATTCAGTTTCATTTCAGTTCAGAAAAGTTCTGCAGCACTTCACCATTTAGAATTTCAGTTTCTCGTTGCCCACCATATCCCCTAACAACTTTTACTTCCTTTGTGGTCAGGAGATAGTTATTTTTCCAAAATAATAATCTCACATGTGATATGCCAAAGCCCTGACCTTAGATCATATGGACAGCTGACTTAGAAAACAGTGCAATCACTGCAATAATCTCAGTGGTAAACTAGACTTGCAGTCTGAGTAGTTTTCCAAGGCTAATGTCCGTTCAGCCTTTAGTAAGCAAAGAGAAACTTTTTGGAGGCCCATGTGGTGGGTTTCACTTGCTTTTCTGGCAAACTTTCCTGTTCCATGGTGAAATACGGTTTTCTCATGGTATTTTGTAGGGGTGACAAAATCTCCTGTAATTATGTATGTTTCCCCTTACTTGCCTATTTTTACAGAGTTCAAGAACCAAAAAGAAGAAGCATTCAGCATCCTTCAGACATTGAACTGTTGCTCCGAGACTACCAGAGGGCACGAGAAGAAACGAAAACTGAAATTGCACGAGCAAGGGACAAACTTCGGGAGAGAGCAGAGCAAGAAAAAAGACGTATAAGGGAACAAATATTTTCTCAGTTACAGAAGGTGAACATTATATCAAAAGTATACATAATCTTGAAGTTTTCGGTATTTTCTTTTTATGTCTTTTTTATTTGGTCTTCTGGGCTAGCATTGAGTAGTTGCATTGGTAAGGTAAAACCTTCAGTCTTTAACAACTACATTTGACCAGCAAGTTAAGTCAGCAGATTGAGAAGTAAACAAAGAGCTAAAGCTGGGACTGAGAAGAGACCTTTTTAAAAAAAATAGCTTTTTCCCCTTAGAAACATCCTAGCACTGGTTTAATAGCCTGGACTCTTGTATGTGAAGAATAACAACAGCAAAAGCTGCATCTTCCCAGACTGCCAAGTTTTGCAAGGTGATTCACTCTATGGCTTACATAATCCTAGTCTTTCAAACAAGTCTGCTTATTTAATACTTTCTGTAGGGCAACTGTTTTTGTCAACACTCCTTGAAAGAAACTGGACTTCTTTAGATCACTCCTCTTTCATCTTTCAGGCTGTTATCACTGATTTGACTAGCTGCTGTGCACAGAAAGTTTTGTGTGGGCTTTTTTGTAATACTGTGATACCTATTACAGGAAGAAGCAAGGCTGAAGACTCTTGCAAGTACAAGCACTTTATGCACAGACTCCAGCCTCAGCCTCTCCTCTGGCCCAACATCTGGTTACAATAGCAGTAATACTGCTACATATACTGCAAGTAACTTCAGCAGGCGGGAAGGGCAGGTGAGAAACCACTGGTCTGTGAGATAGATGTCTCCAGATGCTTCAACAATACAGACATAATGCAGGAACAGAGACCTTTTTCGAGATGATTTGTATTCTGTCACAGCTACTGAGCAGGACAAGTTTGCATCACGAGTACACAGATGGGTGACATGGGGTGGAAGGAGCATTACCATTAATTGCAAAGGACACTGACACTTTTATTTTTCTGCGGGGTTTTTTTGTTACACATAGATAAAAATCAAATAGTCATTATTGTCAGTAATGCCACCCTCTGTCAAATATTTTAGAAACAACAAGCCTTTTCTTGTGATAAACCTGACAGAATCTGATATTCTCAGTGTGCCTCCCTCAATGATACATGCATTGACTTAAGAGTTTCTGTGTGTTAACATGGACTTTCCTGAAGTTACTTTTGAAGTATGCATCTGTGCTAGCTCCTTACATTTTGTTTGCTAAATTTCCTGAGTCAAAGTATCATTTCATAACTATACCTTATGATAAAGAGAAGCTTCCCACCTTGTAAGGCAGATTTGCTACTAATATTCCACTGTTTATGTAACACAATTTATTTTTCCCTGTTCACTCCAAAAGCTCCCACTTCTGCACTATCTTTCTTAAATCAGGTTTCTTCTGGAAATACATTGGTTTCAACAGACACACGAGGTCGTTCAGCTGTTAGAAACAGTCAGCTTTATATGTCAGAGCAACTTCAGAAGGATTCAACATTTGGTAAGTATATCGTACATCTGCTTATGTCTGAGTTGTATCCCAAAGCCTAATGACATTTCTCATTTATGCAAATCAAAATCTAATTTGACCCTAGGTATTTTGAGGATGTCCCTACCATTACATGACTTCAGAAAAATACCATCAACCAGTAGCCAGAGCCTGCTTAGAATTTATTGAAGAAGTAAATGGTGATTTGTTCCCTCTAAAATTGGTCTTTTGATGTTGTAACATCAAAGTACAGCATTCTGAGACAATATGAGGATAATGCTGTGAATGAAGGAAGGAAGCACAGGGGGGCTAAAGCTGCATGTACAATTCTACAGTCATTGCAAGTTATTTTAACCTCAAGACTTAAGTTGCCTATTCTTCCTTAGGTTACTTTATTTTCTTATATGTGGTAAAAATTGTTAAAACTTGAGCAGTGCAAGATGTAACTTGGTGTAATTGCCAATACACAGATTGTCTAGACAAGGGATGTTATCAGAACCTCATTAAGATCAGATGGACTGGGGGCTCCAATGGAGGACTGAAGTCCCTACAATTCAGAATAGTGGTGGGTTTCCTTTTAATTTTTTTTATTCCCCCACGGCTTTTTTGTTTCCTGCAGAAACCAGAAGAATTCAGCCACCTCTTCCTTCTAGTAGCACCAGCTGTAGGTTCACTCATGGATTAACTATTTCTGTCAACTCCTCTTCAACAAAAGGATACCAAGATTTATCCAAACACATCTTGGCTAATGCTACCACTGAGGTAAGTATATAAGCAGAGTTTTCACTTATTTCTGCATCTCCTTGTGGAATTTGTAGCAAAAATGGGTGGGAAAAGTCTTGTTCTGCGTTGCCAATAGTTACCTATTTGTCAGATACAGAGAGGCACACACTGAACAATTTTAAAGCGTGGGGAAAAGTGAGCCAGGCTGCAGCCATGGGGTGCAGATTGTCGCCTGTTAGCTGGAATGTTTGAGTGAAGTTGGTGTCATTTGTCATTGTTTTCTAAGGTAATGGCAGCATGCTCTCATAACCTGAGGAACCTCTACACGTGCCAAGCAGCAGCTGGGTGGAAGTAAGTTTATGGCATGTCTTTATAATGGGTAGGCCTTTCTCTATACCTGGCCCTTGTGTGCAAATACTTTTGTCTTTGACAGATACCAATGTACAGAAAAAGAGGTGCAGGTGTACTACAAAGTCTTCCCTTCAGCAACAAGGCATGGGTTTCTGGGAGCAGGAGTGATAGAAAGACCTCTTTCCTATGTGTGGGGACTAGTGAGAGATCCTTGCAAAAGGCATCTGTACGACAGATCTATCAATACAGCTCGAATACACAAGAAGGTAACCAGCCACATTCACCTGGGTGAGTATCCACACAAACGACTGACCACTTTATCATCAAGATGGACTTTCTCAGCTCAGGTTGTCAGCCAGGAAGAAATTTAGAGGCATCTTATTTCATTTATTCAGGTCCGAATAAACATTTTAATTAGGAAATATAGGAACTTCAGCTTTGCAAGACTTTTCCAAAATAAGGATTAATTAACACATCTCGCTGAGAAGTACAACTAAAGTACTGAAAGTAAAGATAAACCTGAAGTGGCTTGGAAAAGCATTTTAATGACATTACAGCATATTAACTAGAGCTCTGCTTCCAGGCAACAAGTCAAAATAAAATATGCATCTGCATTTAAGGGGTAGGGGAAAATTGTGACAAGTTAAAGTTGTCCAAGTCTAATTCCCCTTTTTTGTTGTTTTGGGTGTTTTCTTTCCCCAGTATATTTAGTGACCGATACCTCCCTATGTTACCTAAAGCAACCCCGGGATTTCTGCTGCATTACTGTAGAAGCCAAAGAGGTAAAGTGAACATTCTCTCTGAAGCATAGAGGAGTAATTGTTCTGATATCCTCGTTCAATGACAAAGGAGAGAAAGAAGTAAAGTTCATCTTCCTATTTCCAGAAGTGCCAGTGTAACAAAAAGAAAAGCCATGTCAATATCACACAAGTGAATTAAGTATAAAACGGTCTTGTGAATGACAATTGACAATCAAAGCCCATCAGGCAGTAATATAAGTGTCACACAGTCTATTCTGGTTAGAAACATGCAAGATTTTGACAAAAACATATTTAATATATCACATGAGAAATAATATTTCTCATTAAAAGAGCTCTTTTTAAGTAAGTAATATGATAAATATGCCTTATGGCAAACAAAGATATTACTGTTTGCACAAATATATTACTATATGCATAAGAAATTTTTCAAGTTGTCTCCTTTATATCTTGTCACATGCAGGAGAACTTGTCTGTCCTGGCTATTCAGTCTGTCTATGATGCATCCATGCCTCATCCTTGTAAAGAGGCAGTGAGGGGAGAGATTTTGCCAAGTGCTTGGATACTGGAACCTGACATAGTGAATGGAAGAGATATCACCAGAGTTATTTACATGGCACAGGTAAGATTTTGCTGTATGTCCAACTGTGAATGCAAAAAGCCTGTTACATAGCAGAACACTTAAGAGCTGATAAGTAACAAAAACCACAGTCCTTATGCTATGCTCCATGAACTTCATGAAGTGACCATAAAAATTACCTCTCTTTCACACTGTTATCTGGCATGATGCATAGCAGTGCATGCTAGACAATCTTATTAGGATTGTAATTAAGCACACATTCCCGAGTTTTTACAGCATCTAAAGCTGCTTCTTTGGATACCCAGCTTTTCTGTAAAGGTTCATTAGCAGTTTTAGTGTATGTTTTGTTCTCACGTGGCAAGCCATTGCATTTTTGTCTTACTGTGGGCATAGGAAGTCTACCTTGGGTTATACTATGTTAAAAAATGTCTGAAAATACTTGTTATATTTTTCTAGCCTAAGTCATTAATTCTTTACAGTTAATAGATACAAAGAGAAGTAAAGATTAGTATTCCAGTTAAGAATAAAAAAATCCCACCATCCATTTCTTACAGACTCATCTGAAAAGTAGGCTCTCTTTGAGACAGTGGAACTTAGTATTTAAAAGTGTCCAGAAGAAAATGCCATAATGTGTAAAATTTATTTAAGTGCTTATGTAGAGATAAATGACATTGCTCCTTTAAAATCACCTATTTAAAACTTTTTAAAAATACATTTTAAAAAATATCATTAATTAGTATATGAATTTTACAGTGCATATGTAAAATATATACATGCATTTTAAAATTTTAAATGCGTTTTATATTGCCTTTTAGTATATGCATATATGTTTTCAGTAAGACTATGTGTCTCAAACTAGTAATATTTAATCCAAGCTCAAATTCAAAAGCAATGTGGGTCATACCTGCTAGAAGTAACATTAAATAACAAAGCTTTGAAAGTCTATGGAGTATTGGGAAGGGAAAGATACAAACCACACAGTAATGACAGCATTTGGCCGTAAACTACTGTTTTGCTTAACGTATACTTAGATACATCAGAGCTATTCCAGGCTGGAGAAGTGTTCTGCTGAAAAACAGGTACAAACCCCAACATGCAGCCTCTCTTCTAATTCCTGCAGGTGGATCTTGGTGCCCCAGCTATCCCTGCAAGGCTCCTGAATTCCATTGCAAAGCGGCAGCCCCTGGTGATTGCTCGACTGGCACATCTGCTTGCTAGTTAGTGTTTGGTACAAACACAGACACTTCACAGCTGCTGACATTTCACAAGGAGACATAAATGTCAGTAAAGGTAATGGAAAAGGCTGGCTCCTAAGGCAGCCACCACCAAGCCTCACTTCAGGAGCCTTACTGCTAATGCTGGACTATACGGAAATATAGTCAGAGAAAAGGATCATTTGTTTTAGCCAACGCTGCTTAGAAGAAATGCAGCAAGTTAAGCTGGGAACCTATCCTAGAGACGGCAGTGGGAAACCTCCATGGAACAGCAGAAAGGTGTGCTGTCTTTATAAAGAGCAGAGGAAGAGACTTTGCTTTACAATAGCCAGCATCTTAGAGTGTATTATTTAATTTCTGTTTGCAAGCAGTGATCAGCCTTCTTTCTTTCAGTAAGATTAGACTGGAAGCAGTACACATATGGCTTGAGACCTTTTACAAGCTCTGGAGCAGAGCTGCAAAGCTACTTTCCAATGTTGAGATAAGTATCAAATGCAGAATTCCTAACTGTGTAGCTACATCATTTATCTTAGCTAGCTGCCTATCCTGTCTTCCCCTTGAGAAGTTAAAGCAGCACAATATCCACTAGTCATCCAACATCCTGGATAGATTTTTCTCATGTAATCGGCTGTCTGCTTGCAGCCAGTGTAAGGTGTTTCAGATTGCCCACTACACTATGCAGCATCAGTGGAAACCAACACACCTCAGGACAGTTTTACTGCACTGCAGAATCAGGTGCTTTGAAATAAAGAAACCAAACAGACAGTTCCAAACAGTGACACTTTGTAATGACTAGGGTAATACTCAGTAATCAGCTTGTTTCTAGAATTTAAATCCTGCAAGTAAGAGTAGCTCCAACATTTTTCCACAATGGCTTTTTCTATTAGCCCTTCTACACGTTTACCCAAATGCATTAAGAGCTGAAAATATAGCCTGGTCATAGTCTTATCACACTTCTTTGTTCATAGCATGACCAGCTGATCCACTGCAGCAAGTATAGACCCTTCCCATTCAATTACCTCATGGGATTTCTGTTGAACTTAACTTAGTCCAACAAGCCTGCTGTCAGGCTTTACATGTTTGTTCAACATACTTCCTAGTGGGTTCACATATTCCTTAATTTAAACAAAATCACAACTAATTCAAATATCCAAATAACTTCATTTCATTCTTCAGCACAACAGTACAGAATCACTTTAGATATACCTAAGCAATAAAAGCTGCTATGTTATGCATTCATTAGCTCAAAAAAGCCCACATTATTCAAGAAGCTCTTGCACTTTAAATTTGTCGAGTGAGAAATGTGTATTCAAGCATCCACCTTACTGGAGTCAGTGCCTGCTACTTTAACATAGTTACTTTCAGTAAAAGGTGCATTTTCCCAGCATATGGTGACGTAGCTGCATTTCCTACCTTTGTTCAAGAGCCAAGATCTACTTTTACTATATCTTTGCACAGGTGTAATTTTGGCTCGCAGCTTCTATGTTACTTCCTGTTACTAATATTAAGTTTTAAATGAAAGGACAATAGCTATTTTAAATTGATACTTAAGAGCAATTTTGATACATGCCAACCTAAGGCTTCCCCCCTAAACTAGACCAGGTAGTATAACAAAACTTTTCACTTAGAAATATGCTTTGTTTTATCTTTGGATAGTTGTGGTTACAATCTTAACACCAGTAGATTACTGTTCTTTTTTTTGGTGAGGCTCAGCCTCTTCCTAAAAGCCTGCCAAACTGAGTCACAGCATGGCTCACTTGCAGCATCATGCATTTTTTTCCATAACCCCTCAAGGAAGAAGTTTTCGGCTAGTGAGAGAAATGACAGATTTCCTTTGGTGGAAACCCAGAAGGAAGAGCAAACAAGGCGCTACATTAAAACCCTAATAAAAACGAGGAGAAACAGCAGCACGGTGTATTGGGTCTGTCCCCAGGGCTGGTTTCACAGATTTCCACTAAAGATTTGCTCAGTGCTTTGCTTTTTTTCCCTTTTACTTTGGACACGGCACTAGTGATAAAGCAATTTTTGTAGGAAAAACATCTAGGGGGACTCCTGTTGTTCAATGATGCCAGTGCCTATGAAGGATAGTGTCTTATTGTACAGTGCATCAGATGTTTATTTTTATATATACTTTTTTTCCTACGTTTACAAATTAAGTTATTTATATATGCTTGGTTTGAGCCGTTTTTATATGCTATCAAAGCTAAGTTTTATTTTTATTGGTATTGAATTAATGTAATTTTTTTTTAATACACTCTTCAATTAATACTAAAAAGCCTATTTATATAAATGTTTTCTTTTGCAAATACAATATTTTATGGTACTTGCTAATGTATGGCATTGGTTTGTTTGGAAGGAAGAAACAAAAACCCAGCAGATATTGAATTTGTTAATCTACAACAGGCAAAACCCAACTTCCTGTAAGTTCCTGCTGAGCAGCAGATGATCAAACCAATTGTATTGAACCACCTAGGGTTGCATCTCTGCTCTTAAATCAAGGTTGCTATTTTCATATCCACAATAAATGGTATTTTCTACACAAGAAAACGTGCCCCACATTATTTTGCTCCAGCTATTTTTCCATCCAGTATAGTTCCACAGATGGATAACACAAGGGCAAGCTTGTGATAACAGCTGTGTGTCTCCCACTTGCCTGCTAAGGAATGCACATTGAATATGAACTTGTGGCACAAGAGTTAAACTTGGGTTCTGTGACATATGTCTTGTCCCAGCAAAGGGCTGGGTTTTTTTGGTATTTAAAAAAATTACATTGGCTGGAGCTTCTTCCTGAGTCCTGTTACACAACTCCCCTGACCTGCACATTCAGAAGAAAGTTAATATAACACTGTTTTTCCTAATTTTCTTTTGAGAATTGTGAGTTTGCAGTAGGGAAGACTCGTAGAAGAAAGGCCACAGACTCAGACCTGCCTTTCTGTGAGCTCTCTTCTCCCTACTGCTCTCCTGCTTGCAGCACCGCTGGCACTACAGTTAGAGTAGAGCACAGGGAAGAGGTGCAATACCTGAGGCACTGGCACTGAGAGGAGTCCACCAGCCCAGTGGGACTGCAGAGTTGTGCATCCTCATGAGCACAGTCCCACTGCTGAGTGTCCACAGGCAGAAAATCAAGTGCTATACAATTGCTCCTAAGGTTTGGTTACAAAGTCAGGTGTCTGGATTTACAGAGCAAACATGGCTGGGTACCATGGGGTTCCCAAGAACTACAGTAACTGCATTAAGTCATAAGAACACAGAAACAGAGGTGTTTCTTACCTGCTGGGTCCCATTGGAGAACTGACTGTCTCCTGGCCCACAGGGCACAACTGTGTTCTTTGGATGTTGTAAACTGCTCCTGAGACTTGGCCACCTTTTAAATAAATCTTCCAAACATGTTGTATTAGAGAAGGATAATGTAGGTATGTTGAGTTCATGAAAATGGCTGGAGCAATGGTATCAACACAAACAGTTTTACAGTACCCAAATAAAATCCATGCCAGAGCCCAGAGCTCCTTTTTTTTTTGTCCCACTGCCCCGCCTCCCTCCCCTTTTATAACAAAGTTCTATTTCAGTAGAAGCAAAGCAGCAGCAGGCTGGATAGCAGGTGTTACTGTACTTTCTCTGCCCCATTCTTTGTGGCAAGGTACCTGTTTTGTTCTTCACCCTAGTACAAAGAGGTTATATATTGACAGCTTGAACACAAGACAAGACATTTAATAATGTTTATTATGACAAACAGCAATTTCAAATGAGATCTGCAGCAAAACAAAACATAATAGCCTCAGGATGCAGGTATGGCATGATATGGTGTACTTGCTGCTTCAATTTGTATTCCCATGTCTTGCTGTATGTGCACCATGGCCTACTTTTAGGGACTCTCTCCTTCATTCACATCAGAAAACCCCTAAAATGAGCAATGCAGATGGAACATGCCAAATCTTTCAATACAGGGCTTAGTAAACAAGACAAGTCTTAGTACAGTTCAGACATTGATGTGCCTCTATGGTTTCTCTCTCTGTATAACATAAATTTTAAAAGAAGCTACACTTCTGCCTAATGAATCCTGTCTGTGGTTTTTCTTAAATCACGGACTCCAAGATGTTCCCTTTTCTCACCTTATACAAGGAAGAGGTTTGTTAATTACCAAGCTAAAAAATCCTGGTCTTTACTTTGTCTGGATGTTGTTCTTAAACACAGAACTTGCTTTCTGGAAAAACCTACACTAATAGGACACTCCTAGACAAAAGGAAGTAATGTCCTCACTGCTACCAGGCAGTGGGCAGGAGATCCCATGAGATAGCTAATGAGCATCTAATCATATTCTGCTAGTCACCAGCAGTCCCTGCCACAAACCCCAGTTTAAGGAAATACTTGGGGAGATCATATCCTTGGTGATGATCTGCCTGGAAGGGCAGAAAAATACCACTGTCCTCCAAGAAAAGGACTCCTTTCAAAATCTGCTCTCCAGGGTGCATCACAGTGCTTTTTCACTACTTTGTCTGCTCTTCCAGGCTGTAGTTTTCTTGCTGCAGCACCTCCTGACTGAAAAAAGCCAAACTCAAGGCAAGAAGAATTATAAAAACCAGTGGATAGCAGCCAGATGCCATTTATGTTCACATACTATAAAAGTGTCTTAAAAATACTGTCTTCAGTAAAAAATATAAACAGATATTTTCTCCCTTATTTCTATTAAAATCCCTGGGAAATTACAAGTTCTGTTTCCAACAAGAGACGGAAAACCACTTTAGCATCTACATCCTTTAACAATAATGCCATTGATGGTCTGGTGTATTTAATATGATTTAACTTTTAAAATGAGTCTTAAAAAATTAAAATCAAACCTTCAACATTGAGCTTACATTGAAAAATAAATATAGGCACATCTCTGTGTCATATAGGTTCACATTGTCCTTCCCCTGACAGTAGAGGCTTTCTTACAAGATAGCATGAGAAATCACATTGACTTAAGAGAAGAGACAGACGCTAAGGAACCGCCTCTCTGATCACAAAGACACTTGTCCACTTGAATTGATTCCTGGGTTTGGTCGCAGCCTGTTGCTGCACAAATAAAAAAAGTACCTATAAGTCTAAAGAACAGCTGCTCTGAGCCATAATCAAGGTGCTTAAAGGACTTTTGACTTGGAGATCCATTTGCTGATGTAAATCCTTCAGCATAGTCACCACAGCAAATGTCCACGAACAGAAAGACCAGTGCAGGTTTTGCAAAGTGACCCCTTATCTGCAGTATGCTCCCAACAAAGAGCTCCCAATCCTTCAGAAATTCTAAAAATCCCATTTGCGTCTTCATTAGTACTTTTTGCCCACAGAGTCCACCTCTGCTAACTTTGTGCGGTCACAGTACCTAGAGATCGTCTGGTCAGCTCACAAGGGTTAGTCCTGAGCTCCTTTGTATGATGTTCTGACACAAATACTCTGGACAGCATTTTCAGGTCTTTTAAGAAATCCTGTAACAAACAGATACAAACCAGAGAACCCTTACTAACAAAAGTCAACAAAGAGGCCTACTTAATTTTTCTAGTAAAGAACTTTAGAAGGTTTAACACATTGATGGTTTTCCAGTGATGACCCTAGATGAGCTACAGAACTGACTGCAAAGATGAATGCCTGTAGGTCTGCATGTTCAGTCTCCCACCTAACACCCACACCCTTCTCAGAAAAGATCACTGCCACAGTTTAAATGGTTCAACATCTCCAACATGCAAGTGCTCACCAGCCATGAAATACTGCCATTTTTAGCAAGGCATTTGGGTGGTTCCCTACATTTTGACTGTAGCCAGAATAGTGTGACTCCTCTAGAACAGTCTGACTCCTCTCACACTCTAGTGGTAAGAGGCACAGGGTTTTAAAGTGCACTTTGGGTCAGTTAAAACCCTTCCCAACATGTCATTCTCAACTGGAATGCAGCAAGCGCATTCAGGCCTGAACTGAGAGCTGGGAACTGGGCCAGCTGGTTTCCAAACTGGTTTACAGTTTTCTTGGAAACATTTTCACTGCATGGGCAATGTTGGATTCACACAAGTACAGATTTCAGCCAAACAATAGCAACAGTAACAAGCTTGCTAGAAGCCAGTCCTTGGGCTGCATTAAGCAGGAATGACAGACAGGAAGGTTATAGGTCTCACCTATATGAAACAGAAATATAAGAATTGGCTGTTTATATAGCTTTACTTTTTATTTCACTTATTTTTCACACACATCTAATTACTTACTGAGGGCCAAGGGAGCTCTTCAAGGCTATGCAGGCAACTCTCTATTTCACTAGTTCTCATTAGTTCATGTTCTACAAGACCATGAAGCAAGAAAAGGAACAAATCCCACTGCAGAAGAGAAAAAAAATATCAACAACTCAAAAGAAAATGGATTTTTTGTTTGTTTATTTATCCATACACAATTTGCATTTTTCTTTGGGATCAGAACGTGGCAAAAAGAAGCAAACACATTATTTATCTGGGTGTGACAATGAGGACAAGAGCAACATCCAAACTGAGTGAACAAAATTCTTCTAGTTCATACATTGTGTCCTACCATAGAGTCTCATAATTTCCAACTCTCAGTTTACCAGCACACCAAGTATTTAATTCCTGCCTGTTCAAGAACAGCTTGAAAAATTATTTCCTCATTATGAAATAAGCTGGTTTTAATTTGCAACTAAATAGGGTGATTTTCAGCTTCATAGCTGGAGTGTTTATAGCATCAATATGCATGCAAATATGAAAAGCAGATAAAAGACACAAGAATGCAACCAATTACAGAGTCAGGTGTGCCCAGTCCTCACCACATCCCAGGCCAAATGGTGCATTTTGCCATTTGTTCCTAAATGAAACTGTACCTTCCTGAGAGCCCCCCAGAGAGGTATCAAACCCTGACAAGTAGCACGTGGTCCTCTCTTCACTACCCCTGCAGAAACAGCACCAGGTAAGAGCAGAACAAGCCCCACTGGCCTCGTTCACACAAGCCATCAGTGAACACTGTGGGCAGGCAGAACTCACACAGAGTATCTGACCGGAGCAGACAACTGGCAGCTCCACAGATTGGAACAAGCTTTACCTCTCGCAGCTTAACTTCTGCAAGGTAACCAACGTTCTTCTTGCTGAAGATCAGCTGCACAGGAACAGGTGTCCCAAAGTCCTCCTTCCAGACAGAGAGCAGCAGTTTTAGAAGGCCATAGGTGGGATCATTCTTTACACACAGTCTCTCGGGGCTCTTCTTTGGGGATTTGATTTCAAGACTCAGAGGAACACGATCTGAAACTGTGAGAAAAGGATGAAAAATGAACTTCTACTACTGCATTGTTTCTTTTTATAGTCATCATCTTGGTACAACAGCACACTTAGTGAGTACAAACCAGTGAATCTAAGAGGACTGGAGTTTAGAAATATGCAAAATTATGAGCTTTGAAACTATACAGACAAGTATTACATAGGAAGAGATTTATACTCCTCAGTCAAAGAATACCATTTGGTTGGCACATAGCCCCAGGTCTTGAAAGACAACTGACCATATAAAGGTCAGTCTAATATTTAATCAAAGAGAACCTAGGTGTTACTTCCAAGGAGAGAAGAGTAATACAGTAAAACAACATTTAAATCTATAAACAGATTGAATAATGTCCATAGCTTAGACTACAGGCAGAGTTACATAACTTCATACAAGAGAAATTAAAGCTGAACAGTGTTTAACTGCAGCTAAACATAGACAGATGCAAGATATGACATCTTCCTTGGCACAGTCTAATTGAATGGGGCGGATTTAGACTGCTGCCCCCCAGAATAAATTTCACAACACTGGATGTGAACTGCCTTCCAAAAAAATGAATTATGTATAAAACTTCTTAAGGAGGTTCTAAACCCAGAAAATGAGAAGACTGCCCATTAAAAAACACCTACATTCAGATCACAAGCTAGTGCTGAGAAAAACATTATATTTACACATTAGAGCAAAAGAAAAAAACCAAACTGAAAATGCTCACAGAAGTCACAATACACAGGAAACAAGTTATTTCCATTCTTTAAAAAAAAAGAAAAAAAGCCATAAAAACATAATTTAATGGAAAAGGCCCTTACTTTTATGAAAAAAAAAACGAAGTCACCCACAATTTTTCAGCAGCAGAAATACTGGAAAACATATCCCATATTCAAATGAATGTATCAATAAATAAAAAACAATGGAGATGTGAACAAGGTCTGAAGGATGGTTAGTCACTGCACAATGCTGAATGTACATTCTGCAGAACGTAGAAGGGAATAAAAGCAACTACTCAAATCGACAGAAAAAATCTGCTGACTCAGTGACACCAAAGTGAATCAAACATTCACGAGCTCTAAATACTTCAGTCTCTGATCTCAAGGATTTAAGGGAATTTTAATAACAGACTTCAGTCTTAAATAGCTTATCATGACTGACTTACCCAGCAAAGAAGCCAACTCAACAGAGCACTTTGCCAGCTGCTGTTCTGATGTGGGACACATGAACTGGAAAACACAAAAAAACCCTGTATCTTTTTTCCCCGTATTACAAACTGGATAAAACAGGCTTCACAAGGGATAAAAATAACTAAGAAGAGCAGGCAATTTACAGCAAGAAGCACAGGAGACCATTAAATACTGAAAAACAAGAAAAGATCATATATGAAAAGGGGATCCACAAAGGCAAATTAAAGTAACAAGCAGATCTACATAGTGTAAAAAAATGCAGTGCAACATTGCCACATTTGAGCTCAAACAAAAAACACTCAACTGAGCTCAGCTGTGAGGCAAGGCAAACTAATAAGTTTACAGGTATTGAGACAGCTCTAAGTCTCAAAGGGTTTTTTTGTTGCTTTTTTACATTTTTTACCTTTCTGCATTGAAGTGTCTGACTCAATCTTCCTAGCAAGCACTCCAACCAGACATAGTCAATCACTTCACCCTCATCCCGTGGGCCCACAGCAACACAGAGCACATCCTTGGTGAAAAAGACAGCAGTAACTCACATATTAGTATCCTTCTCTTCCACAAACAGATCTTTGGACCTATGACACAGCAGTTCATAAGTAGCCCTTGGGTTTTCATTAAAATAAAGCTAGTACATACTTTAAAAAGACAGATTAAAGCTGAATTTTTCACCACCTTACCAAGGTATGATTTTCTATGACAGCTCTCATTAATGTTATGAAGTCAAATTCAGCGATGGCAACGAGTTCATCTTCCTTAAAAATACTAGCTCTGAAAGCTCTAGATAAATCTGACAGTGCAGCAAGCAAGTTCAGGGTAGAAGTGTTGGGAAATCCAGAGCCCTCTTAGATTCTCAGGGAACCTTCAGCGTCAACACAACTTATTCTTCTGTTTTTATTTTAGCACAAGCAAGAAAGCTTTAAAGAATGTGAACTTGTTCCCACTCAATTGCTGGGAAAGCAAAGACAGTGATATCCAACATTACTGCTCAAAAAGACAAACAGCTGCAAAAAAAGAAAAAAAGAGGCAGAACACATAAAGGTAAAAAAGTGAGGTGTTCAGAATTCTTCTTTTCCTCATGGTTTACATAGGTTATATGATTGCAAGATTTTAACAAGAACAGTGACTAGTTAAAAGCCTGGGAGAAATAACCAAAATGTAATTTAAACCAGCTTGAATATAAAATTGCTTGGATCTAAGGCTAAAATTCAGTCCATATCATCACCCTCTTTCAAAGATATTCTGATTCCCCCTAATTATAACTGAATGAAGGTACATTTGCAGACTGGCAAAAACCTTTCAATAGATCTGTACAGATTCATCTGACACTTAATTCAATAAAGAATTCCTGGTGTATAATATGCGATAGTTTACCAAGTTCTACAGACTTGAAAGGTCCAACAGAAAATACTTACTCTAAGCAGGGTCCAGGAGATTATCCATAAAAAGAGTAGGTCACTGTTTTGATATGCTGACTCTTCAGCATACAACTGTACACAACACTCACCACACTACAGTTTCCATGCTAAACATATCAAGAAGGCCACACTGCCAATGCTACCAGAAATCCTGTATTTGAGACAGTACTCCTAACAGGGAACTCTGATCAGACAGCAAGAAGGTGGTTAAAAAATACCTGAGCACTTTCCATTGTGCTTCCTAAACACTCCCCGCAGTCAGTTCCTTAGAACCAAAACATTCTCTTAAAAAAACTTGAACAAAAACCCACAAAACAACAACAAAAACAAACCATAAAAATTCCATAACCAATGAACCAAAAAACCACGAATGTGAAAAACAGAAAGGGAGTTGGGGTGAGCCAGGAAGTGAACGCTATATACCTTAATCTCATTGATGACTTGAGAGGGAAATGGAGCACAGTGCTGACAGCCTGGAGGGCAGTCCCTTCTCAACTCCAGAACATCCTCACTGGGCAAGGGAAATCCTGGGACTTTAAGCATTCTGTTGAAGGTTGCCTTCACTTCTCTTTTGATGAGTGCTACAGAGAACAGGGAACAAGTCCTGTCTACTTCAGTTTTTCTCTCCAGTGAAACACAGAATTGTTTCCAAACACTATTAACCTCTCACACCGAGGGCCATGGCAAATAAGGAAAAAAGACAGTTTACACTTTCAAACCCCTCTCACTCTGACCTCCCACTATATTTAATGGGCAGAGGCACACGTGGAGAGGGTGTGTTAACCCACAGCTTTAGAAGGTAGCCACACATTACTGCCAGGTACCACTGGCAACTCATCTCATTTCCCATCAAAATATTTCAGTCTGTTTAAAAAACACAGTAGCTAAACCAGGAGGCAATGTCAAAGCAGAAAGCTGATTCAGCAGGACCATATCAGTTCAGCCACTGTGCCCATGAAAGCCATACGTCTTCCACCAAAATAAGTTTTGATCAACATCCAAAACACTAAACTCCTGTGACTGCAAATGGTGCTTGAATATTCCTCGCCAGACTCTTGGCATAATCTCTTGAAAAAAATTGGTTTTCAGAGATTCTGAAGAGTTGCCAGAGCAGTATTACAGAGTAAAAGCACCACACTTCAGCCTGCAGAAAAGACACCCAGTCCAAGAGGTGTTTGTTTTACAGAAGATTTCAGTTCTCTGTACATGTAAACCATAAGGTGGCTTGAGAGAGCAGTTGTCTAGCATACATTGGAAGTGCTAAGACAACTTCAAAATAGATGACATTTCCAGAAGGAGCTTTCCCTAGAATTCCTTCTCACCATCCTACGAGACTCTATAACTAAAAATCACTTCCATGGGCCAAGACTGAAAGACCCCTGAATAAGATTCTTAGAGCTACAAATCATTCTTCTTATTCCTAAACAAGGAGGGACAGGGTAACTGCACACTTTCTGCTAAAAGAAAAATTAATATGATCAAGTACTTTATAACAGTATCTGTCCCTTGATCTCAGAAAAAAAAAAATTACAACGCACAGGTTAGAAGCCCCAGCTCAAAGTAAAAGGACTCACCTGCAATGTTGGCAGAGAGCCAGCCACAGGCTTTTTCAGTAGCCAGTTCCACTGCAATGTTTTCTGCACTACTTAAAACCTTTACAGGGAGGATAACAAGTGATAGGAGATTTACTACTAGCCACAGCACTACAGTCAGTGAAGAGTCAGAAGGAAGTCTAGAGGAAAAAAGCTTAATTTTGGCATGCAACGAATTAACAGAGCACCACCACGTCTGTGGGAACTGCTAGTTTGAGCAATATGAGTGACCCATTTTGATTTTCCAAACCTCATCAACTCTTGTAGAAGTTGATGCTAAAACAAAAGCATTATCCTTGCAAGATGAATGCAATTTATATAACATTCTAATCTCGACAGTTACCTATGAGCTAGAGTATCACTTTACCCAGAATATGCAAGGCAGCCTGGTAGAAGTGACTCCCCTTAGCTATCAGTCCTCCCATGAGGGCATTAATAGGTTCCCTTGACCTGAGCTATTAAGGGATAAGATAAACAGCAACGGAAAAATGGTAACAATCCAGACTTAAAGTCAGGGCCTTTAATAAGTTTTAATGAATATACATACTGCTGCAGATGTCTCTTCTGGCAACAACACCCTTACTGCCTCAGGACCTTTCTTTTTGCAAAATCTACAAAAAAAGAAAGAAAGCATGGCACAGGATTCTTGGACAACAAAATTCTTGGACAACACTCAGAGGTTCATTACATGGCAATGCAATAAATCAGACCAAAAGAACCAGACAAGGAAAGGGTAATTACAAGCCACCAAGCTGCAATATCGGTTTTCCAAACAGGGAAAATACAATAGCTGCAGTGGACGTCTGTGTAGAGCTGGATACAGAGGGACACACAGCACCTTTTCCTTCCCACAAATACAGTATTAACTGGTTGGAGGCACAGCAGACCGTCACTCTAAGAAGAGCAGAGGTCATAGTTTATAATTACCAGAACCTGAGCATGACAGGCCAAGCTAAATTAGGCTTATAGATTCTTCAGTAAGAAGAGATGGGAAGGCAGAAGTTTAAATAAGTTTTCCTCCTTACGCTCTGCCTTTGATGAGTGCCTCGGCCCCTTCCTCATAGAGATGAGTGCACACCTCTTCAAGAAGTTTGTCATGACTAGCAGCATCCTCCTTCACTTTATCTTGCAACATGGCTTCAGCCCTTTGAACCAACTCTGCTACCAGTGTTGCCCTGTAAAAAAACCAAGAACAATCAGACAGACCGAAATCAATGCAAGAAAAAGCGCACACTAAGTGTACCCAGCTGTTCTCCTCAGTTTAGGGGGATACCCATCTCAAGTGCAATAAACAACTCTGCTAAAAAAGAATCAATCGCTGTATTTAGTTCTGTACCATCTCCTTGCTCTGTACGCAAGGAAGAAAGCGGCAATGAAGATATCAAAATAAGATATCAATAAGATATCACTAAGACTCAACAGTCAAAAGCCTTAAGATTTTAGTAGAAACATATTTGATTACAGGTATACTTTCTGGCAGCAATGCCCTTGTATGTTCAATGGACAGTGCTCAGAAGTTCAGAGATGTCAACAGCAGCCCAGTACAACCAGTATTGCTTATGGGCTGATACCATTTAATGTCTTCAGCAAGTTGGACAATAGAACAGTGCAAAACCCCGAGCAAGCTCATGAGTGACATGCTGGAGGGCAGGGCTGCCACACAGAAGGACTGTGAAAAGGTGGAGAAATGGGCAGACAATGAGGTGGTGACTGTGCACTGTACAGGCTGGGGTCTCCTGGCTACGGAGCAGCTCTGCAGAAAGGATCTGGGGTTCCCAGTAGACAAAGTGAGTTGGCAGCACCTAAAGAAGGCCAACATTATACTGGGCTGACAATCGCAACAGTGCAGCCAGCAAGTCAAGGGAAGTTACCGCTTCCCTCACTGCCAAGAGGCTGCATCTGAAGTAGTGTGTCCAGCTTTGGGACCTCAGGACAAGAAAGCCATGGACAATTTGAGAAACTGCCAGAGAAAAGAAAAAAACCATTAAGATAATTGGGATGCTGGAACATGTGGCCTCCAAGGAGACTGGGGTAGTCAGTTTCATTTAGCCCGGAGAAAAGAAAAAGGTGAAGGGAGAAGGAAAGGCTACAGAGAAGACGCAATAAGACTCTTCCAGGGAGAGCACAGCTAAAGGTTGACTGGCCATATGCACAAGCTGGAACAAGGGATATTCTAATAGGATATAAGGAAACATTTTTCACAAATCCTGGGAAAATTAAGCACTGGATGGTACTAAGAGGTTGGCTGAATCCCCATCCTTAAAAGGTGGAAACTTTTCCAGTTGGAAAAGGTGTCAATAAACCTGATCTAATCTGAAAGGTGGCCCTTCTTTGAGCAGGAGCTTGGATGCAATGACCTCCAGAGGTCACTTCTGATATGAGATTTTCCTATCATTAGCAAGAATGTTCTGAAAGGGATATAAAGTCTCAAAATGCTGCATTATGTTCACAACCAAGCGCCATACCTCTTTACACGCCTCCACTCTACATCTCTTCAAAAATTCCTCTCTGTGATGGCAATAAGACATTTCTGGTCATAGTTTCAGGTAGCCTTGGTGGTCTGCTATGCAGTATACTCTGAGGGAAGCTTTCTTTCCCCCATACACACAAGTTCAAAGGATCAACTCTTTGTCTCATTATAATGTAAAGTCACTTCTTAAGTCACAGAACAGATTACCAGCACTTACTTAATGTGCTTAACACAGTTGGATCCCACCCTCTCTGCCACAAATTCAACTGTTCTCCGTAGGGAAGAAGGCTGGTTGTGGAAGAAGGCCTGTTCCAACTCCACCTGTTCAAGAGAAAGTGCTATAGTTGATTAGAGCACTCCACCCAGATCCTTCTCTCATCAACACAGGAATGGACAGAACTACCATCTGGAAATGTACTAAAAGGTACACAATCTGCCTACACTAGAACTTTCTGCTACTGCAGCATTCATCATCCCTGTAAATTAGTTACTCCCTATTCCCTTTTAGCCATTTAACCCAAGTTCGTTATCAGGGTTTCTGAAGCTACAAAAGCAAATGCTCTGTAAAGGGAAGAATGGGAGAGTTCTGACAGCACCTACTAATAATGAGTCACCATATAGGGCTTGTTTTGGAAAGAAAGGATCCTGTCTTCTAAATTCAGGTTGGTAATCCTGTAGGCTCCTACACAGGTTGTTCTTTAAGCAGAAAGCATGGCTACAATCTAACCAAAAGAACGTATGAGAAACATACCAACATTTTATATTAAAGAAGAGGGAGAGAGATAAACAGACTAGTTGTTCCAATTGCAAGAATGTTTACTGAAGTTATCTGGATTTCAACACCCACATGGTATCCCAGCCACACAACTGTAACAGAAAAACAGGGAGAGAGGATACCTGACTGTTAAGCACAATGTTCCCTGCTGCCCAGGTCCATTCTTTTCTTTCCCTGGCATTAGGATAATACTGTGTACAAGCAATTTCTCCTGCCCCGTTTCCCCTTCTGACTCCCCAATTTTATTACCTGCAGTTTCCGCTGCGTGACAGAAGCCTTGGGTGCTAAAGACTCTGCAGCTGTGGGAGTGATTTTTCTTATAAAGCCACCATTTTTTGCTCCACTACCAGCCACAAAAGAGGCAAGTAGTTTACGCAGCTCACCTGTACAGGAAAACATGCAAAACCAGACATCATTGCCAAAAGCAAGGGGAAAAAAAAATTAAATCAAAACTCAAGAAAGAGAGTTTCATTTTGCCAGTCCTGTTCCCAGAGCAGATTCTCTCTACTTCTATGAAAGTGGAAGTTTTAGAAAAGCAGAGGAGTATCCCCCACATTTAACTGGCACGGTATAGCAAGGCAGGCAAGGCTCTGAACAGAAAAGAGGAGGCTTCCAAAAAAGGGTCCCTAGCACATTGAACTTGTTCAGAAGGATCAGGGAGCAGTCATTTTTATACATCGCTTTTTAGTGTGGCAAACGAGAACTGTAAAGTCTACAAGGACAACAAGGCAAGCAGAGTTACACGAAATTCCACCAGGGGCAGGAGAAAATACCAGAGGAAAAGCTTGATGACACGTTCAACTCCTAGAAGATTTCACGATGAAGGTTTAACATAGTTTTCCTACTAAGTCCCAAGAAACAGAGCACCATCAGACCATATGGGGCTCTATTATCTACAGAGAGGAATTTTACCAATGGCAGACAATCCTAGGAAAAAACTCTCTCAAACAACAACCTGACAAAACACAAGAGCACAAAAGGATTCTTCCCCTCTGCCTGCAAGCAGAAATATGCTCAAGGACCAAAACATTCCTTGCAGTACAAACACCTCTTCCTATATCTAGGATGGAAAAGGTGTATACTTACTTACTCCTTATAATGTTTCTTTCCAGCTTTTTAAGGATGGCTTTCCTTGTTCCTTTGTATTCAAGCCCTGTACATCACTTATCCTGACTATGTAGCCTCCCTCCCCCAGCTTCACCAGATAGTATTTACAGCTCCATGAGCTTCTGCAATAGAGCTTTTTATCAAGGTTGATTTATACACAACTGAGACCTGAAGTTATGAGGAGGGGTAAGAAAGATGATCCAAGGACTTACAGTACCAAAGGACAAATACAAACAACTAAATAAATTTTTAGAAAGTACTAATATATTTTATTTATATAGCAAAAATAAAAAAAATACTCACCAAGATAGGGACAGCAGGTATAAAGTAACTGCTGATCCACCAAGGGTACAGAGTCCTGGTGAGAAAAAGAAGGAAATGCTGAAAGGATACTGCAGGAAAGAAACAGTCTTCAAGTCAGAAATCCCACACATATGGTCACAGGAAGGTTTCAGGGCTGCCTTTCCATGAAAACAATAACTGGATTCCAAATACACAGTAAAATGATGAAGTCTGCAGCCCAAGTGTTCAGTCAATCCCTGTAACACAGAATGAGCTGCTCTACCTTTTGTTAGTGTAGCTCAGCCTTTGCTCCTGATCACTGTGGAAGTAGGGCTGAAAGCTGCTGTTTAAAGAAGGGAACCAGGACTGTTGCCACAGCTCCTACTCATAAGGGAGAAACCTATCCACGGAGGAGAATATATGAGGCCCATCTGCTATGCATTACCCTGCACAAATGCCTTGCCCCAGACTCACTGGAACACCACGTTGTGGAGTCATGTCAGCCCAGTATGACACAGCACAGGCAGGGCCCTGGGAGGAAAAGGAACTTCAGATCCCACCCATAAAGGCGGTGTATCTTAGCAAATATACTCCTCGCTTTTCAAGGAATACTGTGTATCCCTTTGCATGTCTGGGAGTTATCTGAAACATCACACCTATAAACTCACTTGCTTTTCTGCATGTTCATACTATTTTCAGTTCATCTACCCTTTATCACGTAACTGGAAAACAGGTGACCCCAAAGACAGTAACCTTACTCATACAGTCCCATCTTACTATTTCTGTTTACAATTACTATTACTTATTTCTGGGAAGAGCTACAGTTCTATCAGCTCCCCTTGTACTGCAATAATCAGTGAGTAGGAAAACAGCACCTGATTCTCCAGCACAACTTGGCACCTGTTCTGCAAACTATTGCAGCAGGTGAGATGGCTCCTGCCTGACAAAAAACCTAGAGCTGTAACACAGAGTTCACAACCCAGGATGAAATGCAATTGAGACGCTTGGACAAACTGTGGCATCACATCCGTTGTCCTACATATTCTCAATGCAGCTGCCCTGAAGCCAAGTTCCTGATAAGATCTTAAAACTCCTGAGGATGTGGTAGGTCCATCATCATCCACAGATTCAGAGGACATGGTACTGCACTAACTCACCAAAGCCTGAGCAGATGTCACAGTATCCATCATAAATCTCTCCTGCCTGTCGTCAGTGGTAAAAAACAACTCTTCAGGGACTGATGGAACCTGAAACAGAAAACTCAGCAGTTACAACCCAAACAACAGTCAGTAACTTACACTGTTTCTGATAAGAGGACAGTGAAACTCACCACCCTGCCACCAACAAAAAAAACCCAACTAGTACTAAAGATCCACTCTGCCCTAAGCACCTTTCCATAAAATTAAATATTTCGTTTGATCACAATAACAGAAGTCACCTTCCTTACCCTCCCGCTAACACCATGTTTCACATTTCCAATACATTCCCACTAGGTAGTTATCTTGCTTCCAACTGGAGGCACAGAATAATTTTAGAAGTTCATCACACATCATCCCTTTATCAGACAAAAAATTCCCTAACAATTCAAGGCTGACAGCAAGCTGACAGCTAGCACTCCATCTTTGTGACAAGAGTTCTAACAGGAAGCAGCTGTCAATTTGCTTACAAGGATGCAGATTAATAAGTACAGAATGTGTTTCAGATAAAATTAGAACTCCTTTTGGAAAAAAAAATGTTGCTTTACACAATTTCATTAATGGAAAATAATTCTCCATTAGAATACAATTGTTCTTTAAACCCCACAAAACCCCACAACAAAACAACAGACTACTATTTTGCATTGGTTTAATTATTTCAATACTACTTTGGTTCTTGGTGGTTTTTTGCTTTTTCTTCAGGGAAGAGCTGTGTGCACACAGGAGACTCTACCTGAAAGAGCCAACCCAGAACTGCAAGGATCAGCAGCTTGTTCAGGAAACTCATCTTCTTATCTTCAGAAAGGACCATTAACCTGCCATGCAGCAGAAGCAGCAAGAGAAAGTGTGAGTTTTCAGCACCTCCATTTTCATTAAGGAAAATATTCCCAAATCATTCACTTTCCAATTACACTATTACTTGCGTGTCTGCCAAAAGACTGGAGAGCAAGCTCTACTTTTTTGTATGTACCTGAACAACATGCTGTCTTAAGTTTACACTGGAAAAGCCATTCTCTAGAATGTGCTTCAAATTTTCCTCATTTATATAGGAAAGAAAGCTAGAAGATTATTTAGGCATTGGAAATTTCCAGGTGTAAGGATCAAATTCAAGGTTTAATATTCACAGCTGCTGATGTAGAATGAGCAAGTGGGGATTTAAAGACTTTAATGTACTTAATGAAAAAAACACATAACATATTTGAATCAAAGATTAATCCCTGAGCTTAGGATATGCTCCCTTTGCAGTTTCATGTAAGATAAGAAGTGCTGACGATCTGCACCAAAAAAAAAAAAAGTGTTTTTTTAATAAGAATCTTGAACTAGTGCCAGCATGCATTCTCAAACATCGAGTACCTTAACTATATAATCAAATATTCACAGAAAAGTTCTTAAGATATATATATTTTCCCAGTCTCCTACCTGTACACCTGCAGCAAGAGACCAAATACTTTCCTGTAGTAATCCAGGAAAGGAGCAATATGATCCACAAGGGAAAGGTACTCCACAATCCAAGGAATAGTAAGGATAGAACGTTGATCCCGAACCGATTGTCTCAGAAGCTTCAATACATCCAGTATAGGCAGGGTCTTAGAGGACAATAGAAGTTATTGCAGCAGTTTGAAGTTACTTTTTGATACTTAAAGAAAAACTTCTATCTGTATCTTGACTTTTCTTTCTAGGATTTCATCTTCTATACCAATAAGAGGTGACTTCTAGCTAATGAAAACTCTTCTTTGCACATGAGCAGAGGTAAAAATCACACTACAACTGCAACCAAAGGTCCCACTGGGACTTTCAAAAGCAAGGCTATAAGCCTGACTACGTACAAGTGGAGTCATTGCATTCAGAATGACACACTGCTAGGAGATGGGTGCCAAACTTTCAAAATCATTCCTGCTAGCTGGATTTTATACTATAAATACAGCTAGGTGAGAGTTCTAGTATGACAGACCCAGAGTAGCAGAAATAACAGAAGACCGAGCATCTTACCGTCAGTGCATTGCTCCCTCTTTTCTAGGTTATTCAAACTCGTTTCCTTTGTTCCCAACCCCAGAACATGCAGTAGGGACACAGAACCATATAACATCATCCCAGGAGCCACTGGCTCACTTCGAAAGGCCATGACAATTCATAATCCCCTGCTTGGATTAGAAAACCTGCCTGTCAAGCGAAAGACAATGTTAGGTTTCTTACTTGGTTTCTTAATGCTAATGCAGAATCTTGCAAGTCCCTAGTTGGCTGCTCCACAGTGCGATATGGCAAGAAAACAAGAAACCCCAGGAACTTGGCGAGGAGTCGCAGACTTAACAGGACCACAGTGAAGCGCTTCTTTTCATCCTAAAATGAAGAAAGGCAAGCTGAGGCAATGCTACCCTAATCTGGCAAAGCAAATACCTATACTAAACTTTTATTTCTCTCATGTAAAAGGACCACATAGCTTCATCATTGCTTTTAATAGATGTAAGTTTCCAAAATACATATTTATCAAGCATTTAAAATTGCTTCTGTCTCCATTGCTTCACTTCATCACAAGAAGAAATTATTCAAGAGCTCTCTAAAACAAGCAGCTGCTAAATCACATCTTCATATTAAGAACTTTGGAGTCAATGAGAGGGCAGAGAGCTGATCTCACATTGCCTCCTTTATACCACTACCACTTTGCAAGTCTTCATGAACCTTTGGCAGCTACTTTGCTAATGAACTATAAGCTGTGACACCTCTGATAGGTATAGTTGAGTGAAGAAACATCTGAACAGGTACGAACAGGGATGACTACAAATTCAAACTAAAATCCTTCTATGTGGAAAAGGAACAAGGAGCTATTGCAACTGAGTGCAACAACTCAGCTTGGTTATTTCACTGATCTAACACAGGATACGAATAACCTAAAAAGGAGGCTTCCACTTTCCAAACTATTGTGCATTATCTCTTATGTCACAGTTCTATGAAGCACCCTGAAGCATGCAAGTAAGTGGCAAGGGGCTCACACTTCCATAACTAGAGTTATGACAAAACCAAATGAAGCTCTTCTCCTGTAATACAGTAGTGGCAGGTCCAAGCAATTCACAAGCAAGCCAGTAATTGTTTGAGTACTGGAACAGCTCAGAGAAATTCCTGCCAGATGTGTTTGCAAAAATCAAGCTTACCTGTTCATCCATGTCTGCTTCCCCATCAGTGTGCTCATGCTCCACCAGAGTAAGGCCATTCAGTTCAAGTATCTTCAGGCACAGACTATCCATCAGGTGCTGATTGAACTGGTAACTTCAGCAAAAGATGATGATGAGTCAGACTGGGCTGAAAACAGCAGTAAAACCTCAACTAACACACTGCAAAATTTCAAGCTTGTCTCATGAGCATCAGTAGACATCCAGTGGAACAGACTGATAGGCAAGAAAGCAAGAGAAAAGACTAGTACTGGCTGATCCCCTTCATTTCCACTTCTTTTCTACTTTTTCAAAGAGATGCTATTTAGCAAGTCTTGGCATAAGGATAATAAAATTGATCTGTCAAAGCAGGAAGCTGTGAAACAACTGAACTTCAGATTAAAGTCTCCCATAGATCACAATTCCTCCACGCTGTGAATTGTGAAAAACCATAAACCTGGCTTCATCCTGTACTCCTTGGTTTCATGCACTATCACACAAGAAGCACTTGTCCAGTCCAGTGTCCTTGCTAGGCAGCACTGCATGCCTTGGAACTGGGAAGTGCTAAGAGCCTCTGAGAAAATATTATGGCTTTATAGAAGAAAAACTATTACCATATATTACCATATAGTCTAATCCCAATCTTTCTGAATAACTCTCTGCTGCAAGAGCAACATGCTGATGCTCCTGTTACTCACACATTTCAGAGAGGAAACAGCAAGCACAGGCAGCTAACCTTCCTGCACTGAGGATGAAGTCCCTGAAGAATTGCTGGCACCCCGGGAACGAAGGGGGTGGACAAGGTCCTCTGATGCTCTGAGGAACAACAAATCTTTCCTGCAGCCTCTTCAGACGGCTCAGATTGTCAGAACCCAGCATATTAAGGACGTCCTGGTCTGGCGTATCTCCCCAGTTTGCGCCACCACCAATAGGACCTTTACACATCTTTAGGAGACAGAAAGAGTAGGGAGGTGGAAACTTTGTAACAAGACATCATTTCACTTATCTCTCATCCAACATATTATCCTTTCCTCACAAGACTGTTTTTGGAGTAATCCAAGCATGATCTTTTCAGGTACCCACATGCAGAACAACTCTTCCTCGTGTTTTGCTATCCAAAAGGAACCCAGCAATAAGCCACGCATTTACAGAGAACAGAATGAATATCTATACTCCAATAAGAAGCATTTTCTCTTTTTTTTCATTCCTTTAGTTACAATGAAGGCAAATGATGCTTGAAACTCACCAAAAAAACCCACTCTAAATTAGAACAGCAATACTGTATCAAAAACAGGCTGTTGTAGTGTTACACTGCAACAGAGACCCTTTGCAGATAGTAAGCTCATGCTGCTAACAAACATAACTGGAAATCTCTACATTGATATATGTCAAAACGCATCCTTAAAACTTCCAGAAACTATAACTCTATTAAAATTAGAAGAACAAAGTAAATAACCATGAAGAATTAATGTTTACAGATCTTGATGTGCTCAGTTTGCCTCATTTCTGATTTAAACAGAGTTCATCAGTAATTTATCACAGATTATTTCTTAAAAAGGAAAGAAATTCCCATCCTGAAAACTTGTCTCTCCCAAAGAAAAGGTTTCAATAGGAAAATCTCGAAGAAACTTGCAAGACACAGTTTGTTTTCTCAGGCTGAGGAAGGATCAAATCAGTTTTGACATACACATTCTTGAAAAAAACCCAAGTCATTTACCTGGATAAGCTGTTTCTGAAAGAGCCGGGCAAAATGGCTGTGGTTGCAGGTTGCAGATAGATGAGCCATCATGGCCCTGTGAAGGAAAAGATCATGAAATTCTGACAGGAACTCTGTGGTACAAAAAATAGTGTTCTAATCCCAAACCATACCAAGAGCATAAAACAACTGCTTTTAAGAAAGCAATCTCCAAAGGCCATTGCAAAAAGCAACATCTTTATAACCAGGTTTCCCAAGCATTGAGCCCCATCTGCTGCTGATATGGAAACAAAAATTCTCCCTGAGCACCTGCAGAGCAAACAACTCTAGAGACAAAAAGAATCTCTTCCTTTCCTGAAATAATGCTGTTACTTGGAAAGAAGAATGAACTCATTCAGCTCCCACTCTTCCCTGCGCAGAAGAGCGAGTTGAGAGTTCACACATACAGAAGTAAGAACACAGCAATAGTGCTACTTCTGATGCCCTAGGAGGTGGGAAATTTCTCAGTTTAGGCCTCAGCCTTGTTCTGCTCCTGTAGTGAAAAGCCACCTACATACATGTAACTTGAGTAGGTTGATGGTTGAAGCTAACACAGAAACCCACAAGGCAACTGCTATCAAAACCATAGTAGTTTCTTTATGTATAATCTATTTTGATAAAGCAATAAATTAATTTAACAGTCTGCTTTCTGCAGAAAGAGACACAGTTGTCTTGTTTTCAGAGACAATACACTAGAACCTCCCAAAATAATTAGAAGAGCCAACAGCTTCTGAACATACAACACAGGTCTCCACACTTAAGTGGAGTCAGACATCAGAAACTTGAAATGCACACACAAGTGTGTACAATAACACTGTGTATACTATATATATATATATAGTATACAATACATATATTGTGTATACAATAACAATGTTCAGACCACAATACACTGGTAGCTCTTTCTGTGATTATGAATAGGGAAAGAGCTACATCAAGACTGATCAGATTAGGCCCTTGCCACTTACAGCTTGTTTCTTTTAAGATGGCAGCTGATACTTTCAAATATAGAAGCAAGTTTACATGGATAGTATCTTCCAAGCAGCACAGCTCCCAACAGATTAGTGCAGAAGACCAGGGAGATCATGGAACTTAGGATGCCAGGTGTAGTATGCTGCACCAGCAATTCAGTCACATTAAAGACTCCTACCTGATCTTGTTGCCCAGAACTCTTTCAAAGTCCCAGCCACTTTTCTCGTGGTTATCCTCCCATTCACGCAGAAGTTCATAAAATATGTCCCTGAGAATCAAAATATTTAAGGGAATGAATTCCCACTGTTCAAAATTTGTAGGAACAACAACCAAATATTCAATTGCTTCAAAGTTCCCCGGCAAGAATCTTCTCAGATTAAATAACTCACGTCTCTAAGCATTCAGATACCTTTGCAAAACTCATTAGTGTTAGCGGGAATTCAGTGAGTTTCCATTTTCCATGTCTTTGACAAAAAGTGCTTGAGCTTATGCCCAAGCTTTGATGGAATGACCAAAACACCCACTGTCAGACAGACATACCGAAGACTGAGAGGCAGGAAAGAAAAAGCCAGAGGACATAATATCTATGAGGAGAGAAAAAAGGACCAAGACAACTTGTCATTCTGCCCTCATCCTGTTGCTGCAAGCATGGAGAGAGGCAGCAGGAAGAATAAAAGCATACTAGGTCTATATGGAAAAGCAATCCAGGAGGGTGACGCACTGTAGTGGCATTAACAGAAGTCTCAATAACTCCTGAAGAATTGGGCTGTTTTTCTCTAAAGACATTAAGCATTCAGATCCTGCATTCAATATGGACAAGACTTTTTTTCCCTTTTAATTAGAGTGAAAATTTCAAGATTTTTTTTCTACGGCACGAAGCATACATGAGACATTCTTAGTATCCTTTGCTCACAATCATGCAAAGATTATACTCTGTGAGTCATACAGTAATAGTAGAAGAAACTTACCTTTGTTTCTTAAATATGTGAAATGCTCTGTCACTGGGAAAGTTAGAGCGATTATCAGTTTCTGGCTGGAAAGAAACAGACTGTACAGAGCACGGCAACAGGAGAGACACCTGTTCAAAATATAAAGGCAGCCATTAGACTAATGTAAGTCTCTAAAACAATCTGAGACTCAGAAAAGAGCAGGGAAAAGGCATGATGAGGAAACCAAGTATTACTAGCCAAATTGTCCAGAGATTAGGTACTTCCCAATTGCTAACTACTAGTAAACACTAACAGTTTTACAACCTACATTACACTACAGAGGCAGAGTCACTCAACATTATGAGAGAAAACATCTCATCTCTCTAAATCTCTGCTGAACAGGTTGCAATCAGTGTTGATACTGTGTGGAAAGAATGATGCACTGTCAAAGCGTCCCTTCAATATCAGGCTTCAGAAAATGCAGGATAATGGCTGGCAATTCCTCTACTGTTACTCTTCCTCCAGCTCAAAAAGCCTATGTCTTCAAGTAACAAGAGACCTTTATTTACAACTTAAAAAACTTTAAAGCTCCGTTATTGAAATGTCCTAGTCTCAGAAAGTACACGGTACTTTCTTTGCAAAGAATAATTTCCATTTTTAAAAGATGCATGAAATGAGATATACAATGCATTCCTACCATCCAGCTTTAGTTCCCTAACCCAGATAATCACATGAAGAAACCAGTTTACACAATCTGCGTTGTCTCCTCTGAAACTTCATTTGCCTAAAAGGAGTCAATATCTATGAAAGAAATCCACTTCTTCGAAACTACCTTCAGATTCTGCATCTAACCAATCATTCTTCTGGGATGCATGTTTATTAGATGAGAATCAAAAGCAAAACTTGACTCTATCAAAGTCTCTGGTTGAGGTCAGGGCCCAGAGCACAATGCAAGGATAGCCAGCAATGATTCAGTGCTAACAATCACTGGACCTAGCAATTCACTCACCCACTGACAAGAAAAAGAAGTAGCTTTTAGACAGTTGCCAGAGACAACATGACAAGATATTTGAAGTAGAAGTAATGAGATTTAACATCAAAGCCATTGCAAATAAAAGAAGAACAATATAAAGGCTTGAAGAAATGTCAGCTGAGGTCTGCCAATTTTTACCTTGGCTGCGCTGCTTTCATAAGCCTGCCTGAGCCTCTTGTGCAAGGTGGGAGAAAAAGATGCAATCCGTTCATTTTCAGCCAAAAGCTTCAGCATCCCCTTTTCTAAATGGGAAATAATTCTGCCAAGAGAACAGGGATAAAACCCAGATAGACAGACATAAACAACACATGATCAGACCTAAAGAAACGCTTATGCTTATGTTTTATGAGGCTGCCAAGTAAAGAGTTCTAAGCCACAGGTATTCAGCGTGAAATCCTACAGGTAAAGCTCTAAAGCCCAAGCACACTTGCTTAATCCCACACACAACTGCAGACATAAAAGCAGAGGAAAAAAAATTCAACTCACTCATACTGATAGTCCAAGACTCGAACAGCAAAATAAACACAGTTGTGCACACTTTGGAAATGCTGTCCCTCTGACACTTCTAAGGGAAAAAAAGAAACATGAGACAACAGCATTTATCACTATTTATAAACTAACAGACCAACAAAGCTTTTAAAGAAAGTAGGAACTGCCATATCCAAAAGTAGTCTTTCAGATTCCTGTCCAATGTCCAGAAGTTCCCACTCTCAGCCCTAAGAATGAGTAGTAAAACAAAGGTCAGTCAAATTGGGGCATCTGGGATGGGATAGCGTGTGGTGTGTATCACTCTTTTGGTTTTAATATCCATTTCAAAGTACTAACTGCATCAAGCTCAAGCCTGAATTTGACAAAAAACAAATGTAAGAATTATGCATCTATATGGCTGGATCTTGTTGCACTCATATCCTAATCTTAAGCTAAAGAAACACATAGTAGATCAACAGCACTTTTGAGTTGCAGGGACCAATGCTGAAGCAACTTTAGCAAATCTGTCCTTCTCTTTAAAAGTCAGTGTTAGCAAGCAGCTACAGCAAATCTCACACAATAGCAGAAAACTAGATTCAAACAGGACCTAACAACCCCTCTCTATCATACTGCAGAAGCACTTCCCACACATGTGTGATTTTTGCCAGCATCTCGGATGAGTCCTACAGTGGTAATAAGGCATTTTTATGTCATTTAAGACTAACTGTCCAAGCTGCTATATAACACATTATTATTCCATGGAAGTAACATTCTTTCTCCTCAATACTATTGCTTACCTCTACTACTTTCATTGATTTCAAGGTCACTGTCCCCATCTTCTGCAATAGAAGTACCTTTAGATGTCAATAGTTGCAGAACAAAAAACAGCTCCAGAAAAATATTTGGTACGAGGTTTTCTGGAAGAGAGTAAACAAGAGTTAAAGGTGGATTATTCAATATTGTCCTGCTTTAATTCACAAAGGTAAAAAAATAGATTTCTGTACTCTAGTAGTCACAAAAGAACTCCCTCTCCACACACAGCCACAGTGTAAATCAATACAGGAAAGACGCGTTAGGGAATAGTCTAGTTTCACATCATATAATTTCGGTCTACTGCAGCTCAGAGTACTGCATCAGGCTCACCTCCTTCCCTAAACTTTTATCTAGTATTCATTTATTTTAATAATTGAGTTGGCTTAGTTTATTTTTCCAGATGTTATTTTTTTGTACAATACAACTGTTCCACAGCTTCCGCTTCTCATCTACCTCCCTCAAACAACACACACGCAAGTTCAAAGCTCAAAGAAAGGTCAGTCTCACATCTTCTGGATCTTCACCTGCTATACACGATGAATAGAGCTGTGCCAGACACTCCAGCTGCTTCTTGCAGGAAACCTTAGTAGGATTTGCACAGGTGACTAGATGGCTTTCAGCAGGCAGGCTAACACTGCGAGTGTAGCTAGGCTTAGTCGGAGTACCAGGATCAAAAGACATCCCTGCAGGAGAAGACGCCTGGTGCAGCAATTTGCATCTGAAATTCAAGAGCAGCAACATATCATGTGACTGAAGATGATCCACAGCAGCCACGCAGCCAGAAGAGGTCTTTCTCTTGCACTGTAGCGTGGAGGAAATCCTGCAATAACTAACCATGTCATTTACACTTGTCTAATGCAGCTTTTAGCTGATAGTAATTTAAGTCATCTTTCTCTTTGTGAAAAAAGATCTTGGGGTTAGCAACCAAGACTGAAAAGAATCACATTCAAATTCCAGCTCTGTTAAAATAGTGTGGCACTTTCAACAAATTAACCAGCTAACCTATGTTACTGCTTCTCATCTGAAATATTTGTTAAGGACAGAGAATCTGTTAGAGACCATGTGCTGAAAAATTTTTTTTGCATGTACAATTTCTGACAGCTAGATTTTACAAAATCTATGAAAATAAGGTTCACATCCATATATTCAGATATATTTGTAGGTTAACAACACCCTGAGAAGACCCAATACCACTACGTGGAATGGCAATGCAACAACTGATGAAAGCCCATACAGAAGGAACAAACTGCTTTAATTGCTGGATTCTAAATCAACAATGATCACTCAGTTAAATACATAGACATTGTAAAAAACTATACCTTGAGATGTCATCCAAAATGCAGCACCGGAGTGGCACGTATAAGACACATGAGAAACAGGAAACAAGCCAGTAACAGCAATATCAAATGACTGTTAAAGATTCCAATGAAACATTCACACTTGTAACATCACACTGTGCCTTACCACACTGTCTCATAAGTAAAATCTTTAAGTCACTTTAAGGGCTGTGGGGAAGATGGAAACATTTTTACCTGCAGCAAAGGCTTTTTTCTATTGGCCTATTTCTAGCGGAACTGTTGAGCAAATTGTTCCCAAAATGGAAACAGAAACATTACTAAATAACAGCTCCCTTGCAACGAACATAAGCACCCAAACTGATCGAACTGAAGAAAATTATTTATTAAGCACTTTGTAAACCTACCAAAGTAAGACTCTAATAATGCAGTTAGACTCTGCTTCACTTCTGCCTCAGTGTTGTCATCTACCTCAACACAAAATTCACCTTTTGCCCTTGCTCAAAGTGACCCAGCTGTCTGGAGCCTGTGTTAGTTTTGTACTTCACTTTACCACCAGTATGGAGGACACAACAGCAGCTCCCAGTTTTCAAGCATGATAGGTCAGACAAGATCACCTCCTGTGGAAGATCCAGCCCACTACATACTGCTATTTCGCTCACTTTAGCTTATATAGATTATTGGGACATTTCAGGTAGAACTCAGTGGAATAGGTGCTTTACTTCAGTGCAGAGAGGCAGGTTTGAATCCTGAGCAGTTCTGCTACAGGTCCAGTACAAACAGTAATTCATTAGTCTCTACTGGATGTGTTTCAGCCAGTTCTGGACCCACTGAAATGAACTGCAAGGCTTAGCAGGAAAAGAATTCCACCCATGTGTCCTGAGGAACTTTCCCAAGAACAAAACCTACAAAGAACAGCAACACTTCTGTTAGCAATTACAAACAATAGTTTCTCTACTTCTGTGCTTTGCTTTTTTTCTGAATGCGGTAGTTTAGTCTAGGCCTTCCTTGGTGACCAGTTTGTAACCAAGGAAGTGCCTAGATTTACCCGGTAGTCCCTATGATTTTTACGTAAGCCGGGGTATAAGAAGAAAGGAGGAAAGGCCTTTGCTCTCTTTCCTTCTAGTGGCTTTGGAGGTGTGGGTTTCCCTGCTGTTGAGTCTGTTGTGTTGGGGAGTGAGGCCTGGTAAGGCCTTGCCAACCTTGGGAGACGGAGGTTGCTGGTGGCCATTCCAGTGAGACTTTCTGTTGTCCCAAGGAGAGTAGTAAGATATTCTTTTGCTAATTCTTTTAGTTGCTAGATCTTGGGCTATTGATCGTGTATATTTTATTTTGGTTTTGTTCCTTTTTTTCCCTTCCCCCTTCCCTTTCCCTTCTGAAATTGTATATATATTTCAATTGTATATAACTGCAATATAAGTGTAAATGTATTTATATATATTGCTTTAGCTGTCTCTCTCTCATTTCAGTTCTCTTGGTTTTTTTTTTCTCTCCCCTTGGTTCGGGGGGGAGTTCTGGTGGTGAGGTTTGGGACTTGGCAGGGAGCCAGCTTCAAACCATATCACTGAAGTACAAATCTTCACAGACTAACAGTGATATAATTTTACAGATGATGAAAGTCACACACTAACTGAACAGCAGAGACAAAATAAGAAGCTAGAATTCACCTCATCTCACAGCAAACAATTTTCAACAGTTACTGCAGTAGTAACTTTGAAACAGAATCTCAAGCTACCCATGTCCTGTTTTCTCTGACTGCAAGCTTCTGCTAGCCTTCCAACCTTAAAAAATCATTAAATCACACTTTCATTACATTTGCAACGTTAACTCATTTTCTTCAAACTGATAAGTCTTGGTGCAATTTTCAAACACAGCCTAATTACACCAGCTCAAACCCACGCACTCTGCCTGCGCAATCTAAGGACATCTACACGGGAGATAGCCACACATGCAAGCCCATGAAGATGAAATCTCATGAAAGCAATGAGGACTGACTAAACTTCTGAAGTGAGGGTCATTGTTCCAGAGTCAGCACACCTCTAAAATGACAAACATGAGCTAGCTGCATTAATATGCTAGTCTGATAACAGAGTCACACTTGGCTTTAGGCAAATTATAGTTTAAGGCCACCTGTATATGTCTTGGATATTCTTCTGGTCATTTTCACCTTGATATCAGTACCACCTTAAGACAAGGTGTCATGGTTTAGGAATGGTACTTCCCAATTTAGTGCTCTCACTCAGACTCTCCAAACCACTTGCTTGCTCCCTTCCTCTCTTCCCCTCCCCCTGAAGTGGGATGGAGAGGAGAATTGGAAGCACAAAAGGTAAAAAACATGGGCTGAGATAAGAACAATTTAGTGGAAACAGCAATGACATGAGAAAACAAATACTAACAGCAACAGCACTAATGGCAGAGGGTACAAGCAAGAGGTGAACAATTCAAACAGAACCCCTCCAACAATAGAGAATACCCAACTGCTGTCTCCACGCTACGCCGACCAAGAAGAGAATTCTTTCCCAGTCCGCAGAAAGTGATAGGAGGTGGTATAGAATAACCTCTGGGTCCTAGCCATGCACTCTCCTGGCTACTGTAAAAATTACCCCAGCCTGGCTGGAACCAGGACATTATCCACCCTTTATTCAGTACCATCTACATCATGTCCAAATCCTACACCTTCCAACTATATACATACATGCACATATATACACAAGCATGAGTATCATTTCCATAGTCAATGGCTGTCCCTCCAAGACATCTGTTGAGTTCATTTTGTCCATGACTGAGGGTTCTATGGGCACATGGAACCAGGGCAAGAGGAGTGGTGTGCTGTCAGGTGATTCCAAGCTGCATCAGGAACTCATGACTGGTGTGTCTGGAGCAGTCCACACTCATTGTCATTGTTATGACATACAGTGGCAGTGTCATTCAGCAACCAATAATATATAATTCAAAATTACAGACTGTTCGCACCTAAAAATCAAATCCCCTTGAGGTACATACGTTTCCCCATCCCTCGGCATTACCCACCGAGTGCACCCAGGTCCTTAAGCAAAAACAATCCCTCAGATATGTTTGCCTTTGCTTGAGGCAGGACTAATCCAAACTGTCTTCCCTAACATACTCCTCATATGCACCACAGGGACTGTATCCCCTTCTACAGTACGTAGAGGTTTTGAGTGGGCTAGGCCAGCTCGACTGGTGGAGCCTCTGGTGTTAAATAACCAGGTGGCCTTTGCTAAATGTTTGAAGGTTCTACCACTCATTGCTTGCAATGTGGTTTTTAACAGTCCATGGTACCATTCAACTTTCCCCAGATGCTGGTGCATGATAGGGAATACGATATACCCACTCCATACCGTGCTCTCTGGCCCAGGTGTTTATGAGGTTATTTTTAAAATGAGTCCCATTGTCTGACTCAATTCCCTCTGCGGTGTCATGTCACCACAGGACTTGCTTTTCAAGGCCCAAGATGATGTTCCAGGCAGTGGCACAGGGCACAGGATGCATCCCCAGCCATCCAGTGGTTGTTTCCACCATCGTCAGCAGATAGCACTTGCCTTGGCAGGTTTGCAGGAGTGTGATATAATCAATCTGCCAGGACTCCCCATATTCGTATTTCAACCCACCATACCACAAAGGCTTTACCTGCCTGGCCTGCTTGACTGCCGTGCATGGTTCACAGTTATGGATAACCTGGGAAATAGTGTCCATGGTTAAATCCACCCTTTGATCATGAGTCCATCTCCATGTTGCACCTCTTCCCTGATGACCTGAGGCATCACGGGCCCACCGAGCCAGAAATAATTCACCCTTATGTTGCCAGTCCAGATCCCCTGAGACACTTTGATCCTGGCAACCCAATTCACCTGTCCATTGTTGCAATGTTCTTCAGTAGCCCAACTCTTGGGTATGTGTGCATCTACGTGACGAACTTTCACAGTCGGCTTCTCTACTCAGGCAGCGATGTCTTGCCACAATTCAGCAGCCCAGATGAGATTAACCTCTGTGTCACGACTCAGCGTAGAGGTGGAGCACTGGCCATTTCTCTCATTCAGCGATATCTAAAGCCAGCTGGACGGCTTTCAGCTCTGCAACCTGACTTGATCCACCTGGTCCCTTGACAGCTTCTGTGACTCGCTGTGTAGGACTCCATATGGCAGTTTTCCATTTTCGATGTATCCCTACAATACAGCAGGAACAGTCAGTGAAGAGAGAGTGTTGCTTTTCATTTTCTGGTAGCTGATTAGACGGTAGGGCCTCCTCAGCATGTCACCTTCTCCTCTGATGATGAGAGTCCAAAATTTTCACCTTTGGGCCTGTTTGTGATGAATTCCAATATCCCTGGGCAACCAGGGTTTTCCATTCAAGTTCACTGTGTGATCAGAGCAATCCCTTACTCCACGTAGCACTGGTATGATGTGTGGAAGGGACTTTCCCTTTGAACATCCAGCCCAGCACTGACAGTCGAGATGCCAGGAGGAGCTGTGCTTCAGTGCCAATCACTCCTGAAGCTGCTCAAAGCACTTCATAAGCTGTTAAGATCTCTTTTTCAGTTCGGATGTAACAGGCCTTGGATCCTTTGTATCCCCGACTCCAGAACCCAAAGGGTCATCCTTGAGTCTCCACAGGTACTTTTTGTCAGAGACTCCAGGAAGGACCATTCTCCCTGGCTGAAGTGTAGAGAACATTTTTTACATCTTGTCCTGTCCTGACTCCAGGCATGATGTTGACCGTACTGACTCTAAACATGGTGCAGATTTTACTGAGGAGACATAGCAGACATATCAACAAGAATATGCTTCCCTTAACACCAAAGGAAATTCAAAATTCTCAAAAGCTGTTATAACAGGCCTGAAGGAGAAAAAGGGGTGAGAAGCTGGGAGAAATCATCCTCCCCTGTTCTCCCCACAGACTGGATACCATTATTAATGGACTCCCAGAGGTAGGACACAAGGAAAGGGTAGGAGAACAACACTGAAGACACATCCCAAATGACCCTCATTGCCCTTAATGTTTTCATGTCATAAACTGATATCCCACAGTACATCAACGAAGCAATCCTGATCCCTCTCCCTGCTCTGACAGAGCACGATGATGGGCAGATAGCGTATTTACAGAAACATGTACAGGGTTAGGTACCACAAGAACATGAACAGACCAAGCAACATTGTGACTAGTGGTTCTGGACCTAATACAAAAAATGCTTAGATCAAACTTGTTTCCAGCACACTCTGGGCAGATCTGTCGTTCTCTCAACTCTTTGTGTCCCACACTGGGCACCAAATAAGGCTGTCGTGGTTTAGGAGTGGTACTCCCCAGCTCAGTGCTCTCACTCAGACTCTCCAAACCATGCACTGCTCGCTTGCTCTCCCCTCCCCCTGTGGCAGGATGGAGAGGAGAATTGGAGAACAAAAAAGGTAAAGATCACAGGTTGGGTTAAGAACAACTTACTGGGAACAGCAATGACATGAGAAAATGAACAGTAACAGCAACAATACTACTGACAGAGGGTACAAGAAAGAGCTGAATGATTCACACAGACACCTCCCAACAATAGAGAATACTCGACTGCTCCCTCTACCACACTACACTGACCCAAAAGAGAGCCCTTTCCCAGTCCCTAGAAAATGACATGAGGTGGTACAGAATAACCCCTGGGTCCCAGCCATGTCCCCTCCTGCCTACTGCAAAACTTAACTCTATCCTGGCCGGAACCGGGACACAAGGGAATTAAGAATCAATACAAGCCTATCACCCCCCTGCTCAGACTGTACCGTTCTTTCTTCAGCATCTCCCTCTCCTCTTGAAGGCTGTTGCTTATCACAGATGTAAGGTTTCTTTCCTGGACAGTGGTAAAGGCCTCAAGGCTTGACCCAGATGACAACAGAGCAGCTGGAGACTTACTAACAGGAGTAGAAGTGAAGCACGTCTTTGGTTTTGAGAGGGGGCGCTCAGCACTTACAGGAGTTGGGTTGATTCGCCTCGATGGTTTGCTTTTGCTGAAAAAATGAGAAGCAATGCCACTAAAAACAAGGTAAACAACAAAAAAATTAGGTCTCAAGAGAGATATGCATGCAACTCTTGCAGAGAAACCTGATGCTAAAATAAGATGGATATGGAGTCATGATACTAAATTTCTAAACTGTATATATAGTTATTGATTTTATTCTGGTCACTGAATAAAAGTCATGAAGATACAGACTGCTAAAAACCGTTTGCTGACCCTGCTGCAAAATTTATTAACAGATAACACAGTGCCACACAACCCTTCTAAACATTTCTAATTTGAGAGGACAGGATATGCCCCATTTTGTAAGAAACTGACGGTGAATGAGTTTCTAACATGATCAAGAGAAAAAAAACCACCAAAACCAACCAAGGTGCCGTTCTCCATCTCTGTCTGTGTAAGAGTCCAGGCTTTGAAGTTACAACAGGCCCTTTAAGTTTAAGGAAACTCATCCTTCCAGCATAAACTACTTAGATTTATCCTTCAAGAAGAGGTTCCATAAACTAGTAAAAAGCACTAAAAAACTGGAAATGTGATACAGAAACATAAAGCATTACACTTCTCAAGGATTTGCTGGTTGTTACATATTAATTGCTACAGTGTTTTCAAAATCCATATAGCATCCACTTCTAAATGCTCCGTGACCCCCTTCCTCCTTCTTTTTCCTAGCTGAGCATAATGTAATTGAGGAAGAGATACTTGCTGTCTATGCTGGAAACACACTTTATCTCCCTTGGCCAAAGAGCATCATCTAGAGCACCATCTGGACTCAGCATCTGGATCTGCTGTACAGACTCACACATTAATAATTTTCAGTTGGAATTTTGCATGTCCAACTAGAAAGTCCCACTTTCAGAGACCAATGACTGATATATGGAGTAAAGAGGCTGACATGAAAGCCTTGTATTTGCTAAAGAGGATTTTAAAGAGTAAAAGAGAAAGATAAAAGAACTGAGGCAACCACAACACAAACAGCTCCCCAGAAGCTAAACCAAAGTCACCAAGGCGACCAGGGCTTGCTGCAGACCAAGAATACAGCTAGCTATTTTGTCCATGATCACACAGCACAAACAATGCTGCACACTAACATCTGCTGCCAGAAGCCACAGAATATCAATCCAAAAGCTTCTTTGATAGCATCAGTAGAGCTGAAGAGCCTTCTAAGACTGCTCTTCCTTAACAACTGCTGTTATGCTAAATGAGAAATGTGAAGAGCCAAGACAACGCTGAGTTGTTAGAACATGCAAGGACAAAGATGTTCTCGGCTTAACGTGAGCTGGACCATACACTGGTAAGCTGCAGGCAGCATCCCAAGCGAGAGGCTAAAGAGGAGTCTTGGGTGAGTTCAGAGAGTGGAAACCTCGCAACCCATTGAAGCAATATTCCCCTCCCTACATGGCGACCATAAGAAAGCAGTTCTGACCAAGGAGCCAGGCATTGTGTATTACAGCATCTTCTGCATCTGGACACACACAACAGGATGAGTCAGTCAAAAAACAGTAACCTGCAGCACAATCCAAATGAGACAGCGAGACAGACTTGCTCTTACTTTGTCCAGCCAGAGGCAGCACCCATGGGTGGGAACTCCTCCAAGTTGTTAAGGTTTAGCTGGCTGGTTGGGGATCTGGCAGAATCAAGAGGCACTTCACTCCGCTTCCTTCTCCCTCCGCTCCACGATACACTGTCATTCTTTCCATCTTCCTCTTCAGCAAGGGAACGCCCCAGATCCCGAGCTACCTGACGGCCAGAGGCACCAACTGAGCTGTTTCCTTTCCTTCGGCCTCGTCTCACTGGCAGGGCTTCCGGTGTGGCTGTAAGGAAGCTCCCCAAGCTGGCCTTCTGAGATGACCGCTTCTCCCCGTGGTGAAGCACAGGGCTGTGCCCAAAGCTCGGGCTGCTACTGGACACCACGCTTGGGAAATCACCACAAGGGCTAGAGAGGTTTGACCCAGAAAAGGAAGAGGAACTGCTGGATGCTGCAGCAGGAGAAAAGCTGGTATCTGTGGTGCAGGTAGTCACTGAAGTCCTTTGGGAAAAGAGCTGCACTCGGCTGCTGGTTGCATGGCCTGCCCTCCTTTCTGATCCTGTCCTTTGGCTCCCATGGGCCTTGGAATTAGGTGTTTTAGCAGGAGTAGAGGGTCCATTAGTCAGAATCTGGCTGGTCTGCTCCCTTAAAAAATTTAGCAGAAAAGGCACAAAATCATTCTGAAGCAAACTAAGAGATACCAGCTTGTCATGGATGTGGTTTTCCTGCAAGAAAAGAGGACAAAGAATCAATATAAAAGAAGCCACCTTTTTCTTTCTGTCCATGTACTTAAACTCATTTAAGTAGTAACTGGGGGATTGCAATACATGATAAAAAACAGCATGACTTGGTAAAATAGGTCACTGAAAATCAAGCAACCTTAGCACTGGTCACAGATCTGAAGATCAGCTTCCCCACAAGCAATTTTGGCACGAGTTTTCAGATGGAGTCATTCATTTTGGTCTCTGACTGAGAAACAGTGGAACTGTTCCATGGAAACACCAGTAATACTCCCTGAAGCTATGGCCAGAGAGAACTTGGAGCAACTGGCACCCCTAAATTCAACATTTCAAAGACATCAATACTGAAAGCAGCTACTTCTAATAGAAAAATCTAAAATCTGCAACTTCTCTGTCTCCTATTTGTCTATGAATGCCACTTGCTCCCACAGAGGGGTGCTATAACAACTGTTTAAGCACTTTGAGTCCTGCAGTGCCAAATACAAGACCAAAGCTGCTCTTCCATTTCAATTAAATAATTTTCCTTCCTTTAGGCCTCAGAGAGGTCTAAACAGAGACTCTGCAACCTTAAGGTAAATGAAGTTTATACTTAAGAAACTTAAACAAAAAACCCACCACTGATTCAACACATTTAAAATCTAAACAGGTAGTGGTGTTCTTACAAGGGTAAATCTAGACAAAAAGAGACTTCATGTTACATGCATAGTTCAAAGTTTTGTAAACTTGGTAAAAATTCTTTTGTTCATAACACTGCACCAGGTTTCTGTCTCCTCTCAATGGGATCCAGCAACATTTGCCACAACAGAAGTTCTCATAGGCAGCAACTTATTCCTTACTAATATTAAAGTCATTGTACACATACTCCAACTAGTTAAATTATATTCACACCTCTACTAAATGAAAAGTCAAAAAAGCAAATGCTGTTTCTGAAGGTGGTTTTTTGCACAAAAGGAGGCAGTGAAAGCGTGCCTATGACTGGACTCCCACAATCCTCAATACCTATGCTGAAATTCATATTTGAAAGTGTGAGACCAATTCAGCTTCTTGGAGGAACATGAGATTCCGACACAGTTCAGAGCACAACCCCTGTGAGGTGTCAGAAGACGATCTCCAGCCTGAAACTGCCATGAAAGCTAGAGCAAGACATAGCCTCCCATTTTCTTGTGTGCCCCTGAGTTTAGCACAGAGGCATAAGATAATTACAGTCTATACTATGCATAAGGTCAGGTACTTTCTGCAGCTTTTCAGAGCACAACCTGCATTCACTCATCTTTCTCTGTCCAAGTTAACTGAGGTTTGGTTCCTCCATGTTTGGGTAACAGTAACCTGTCAACAGCTGCCAGCTGCAAACTTCGTACTTGCTTTCTCATGCTGAAGTAACCGAGCTTTTCCCAGCAGCAAAAGGCAGTGAGCAATTCCCTTGCAAGGGCAAACTTTTCGGCCTCCTCACCCCTTGCCTACGCAGTGCTAGCTGAGCTGCCAGCATCTCAAACTTCTTAACCTCCACAGACCTGCTTCTGCAAGTCACAGTTGAAGAAACACCACAGAGCATAAAGCTGCTAGTCCATTCTTCCCACACACGTTTAGGATGACAATGATACCCCGCTAACTCATGTGGATGACACCAGTGAGTTTTGATTTTAACACTAGGTAACACACCATGAGGGGCTCAGGCAGAAAATGCTTTAAAAACAAATTGTATCTCTATGTTATTAGTGAAATATAGGCAGTCCATCTCTGGTTACAATGTTTTTATTTCCACAAGAACACAAATCGTCCAGGCATATCCTATTACAAAACTCGGCCAACAAGCACCCTCTCCCAGCCCCGAGAAAGATCCTCCTCAACATTCAGGCGGGCCAGCCGGGAGGCGCGCTAGCGCTTGCATAGAGCCACCGCCAAGCCCTGGCTGCCAAGCGCCTCGCCTCGTCTTTCTCTCACCGCCACCTTCCCCGACAAAGACGCGGGAAGCGTCACCCCGTCCTGTCACCGCGTTTCCTCAGGACACACCAGCGGCGCGGTGCCGCACTGCCGGCCCTCGCCCACCCGCGCTGTGCGCCGGCAGCCGGCACGATCCCCCGCTGCTCCCGCCCGGCCCCGGCGCCGCTGAGCTCCTGGCGGGCTCAGCCCTGCGGATATTAGCGGGATTCCCACACCCGCCTGGCAGCTCCCAACGTAGGTCCCGCCGGCGGCCTCGCCTTCCCGCCGCTCTGCCCAGAGCCCGCCCGCGCCGGGGGCGGTGCCGCCGCTGTCGGACAGGAGCTCGGCCCTAGTGCGCGGCGGCAGAACGGCACCGACCGGGGCCCTGGGCCGACCCGCGCGGCTTCGTCCCTCACAGCAGCGCGGACCGGGCGCCCCCAGTGCCGGGGAGCACAAACTTTCCCGCTCGGCCCCGGCCCGCGGCGGTGGAGGGCGCTGGGGGAGTGGCGCGGCAGCGGGCCCGGCCCCGCCGGAGCCGGGGCACTGCGGGAGGGCGAGCCGACGACCCGCCGCGCGTTACCTCAGCCGGGCGGTGGCCGGGGCCGTGCTGGAGCCACCGCACCACGGCGCTGACCGGCACCTCCTCCTGCAGCAGCAGCTCCAAAACCGCCGCCATTCCCGGCCGCGCTCCCGCCGAGCACGCGCACAACCCGCGCCGGGGGCGGGCCCGGCGTGTCCCCCCTTCCCGCGGGGGCGGTGCCGAGCGGGGATTCCCGCCGGGGAGGCGGGCGGGGGCCGCGCCCCCTCCCCATGTCAACATGCGGGGCACGGGGCGCCTGCGCCGGTCCGTGCGCGTCTTTTCCTCTCATGCGCGGTATTTGCTTCCCCAACAGGGCTCGGGCCCCGGCCTAGCGCCGGCGGCGCCCGCGGGCCGGGGCTAAGGGAAGGGCAGCGGCGCCCCCCTCGCGGCTCCGCGCCCGCCCGCCTGCCCGCCGACCCCCGCGGCGGAGGATGGCCGAGGACTCGCCCAAGCGGCGCAAGGCGAATTTCAACGAGGCGGAGACGGAGGTGCTGATCGAGCAGGTGCTGAAGCACGAACAGCTGCTGTTCGCGGCGGGACCCGGCCGCGCCTCCCCGGGCCAGAAGAGGAAGGTGTGGGAGCTGATCCGGCACAAGGTGAACCCGGTGGCCGCCTGTCCCCGCGACGTGGAGGACCTGAAGAAGCGCTGGCGGGACCTGAAGCGCCGCGACCGCAGCAAGCTGTGCCGCCTCTCGCAGGGCTGCGGGCCGCCGGGCCCCCCCGCCCTCGGCCTCCTTCTGGCCCCCGAGGAGCTGCCGCCCGCGCCGCCCGCCCGCCGCCAGCGCCGCGCCTATGGCTCCCTGCTGCCCGCCGAGGCCGTGCCCATCGTGGGCGGCATCGACACGCTGGAGCTGCCCGGCGCCGTCGTGAGGGACATGGGTGAGTGCGGGAGCGACCCCCGCGGCACCGCCCCGGACCCTGCGCCCGGCGTCCCGCGCTCTGCGCGGCGGGTCGGCGCTGCCCGCCCGCTGCGTGCGCGCAGGGCGCTGCGGGCACCAGCCCCGCTGGAAATGTCTGGTTCGGATAGCCACCTTCTCTCCTTGGAAATGCAAAACGTGTATGCACGCACACTGAACTGTGAGGCTTTGTGCTGTAGGTCATAAAAGTGCACCAAAACAGCACCCAGGAGTAAAAACCCTGTCTTGTAGCAGATGCTGCTCATCGTCGAGCCGTTAGACCGTTGCAGTACTTATTCTTGCAAATGCAAAAGCCAAAAAGCCATGGCAGCACACAGTTCTTGCCAGTACAAAGTGCTGCGAGTACCTCAGTTACTGTGTGGCAGAGACATTGCGCTAGCACGTTGAAATGATCACCCTCAATACCATGGGATTTCTTGCTATCAGTGTTTCATCAATGCTCTTACTGGTTACTTGGTGCACAGTAGAGCGTGGAATGAGCTTGCAATGAACTTTGTCTCTTGGAACCTAAAGTTCAGCTTCTGTGGTAGGGCTGGTAAGGGATCTGTAGTGTGGTTAATCGGTGAATGCATATTTATGGTTTTCTTCCCACCTATGGAGGTGTATTCTAAAAGCATCAAAGATAACATAGTATGAGTTTGAGAGTCTTGTTTCAAGGACTAATGTTAGTGCTTAGTGGATGAGAACACGGTTCACTGATCATTAAGTTTATGAAGTTTCTCACTGGCTCTCCTTTGATTTTCCTCTTCCCCCATCTCCTCTAGGGTTTAATGGCAATCCTGGCCCATCTCATCAATCCAGTGTTGAGAAGATGAACCTTAAAGAAGAAATAGTAGTGAAGGTGGTAGAGCCAGAAGAAAGCTCTGAGGACATGGTTGTGGTTTCACCTAATCAAGAAGAACTGCCTTTTCTGGGGACATCAGGCGGTAGTTCCTCTGGGAAAGTAAAAGCCAAAACAAAAGGCAGGTCCCAGGCAGACCAAAATGAAATAACTGAAGAGGACCTACTGCAGATTCAGCAGACTCAGATGCAGGTGATCCAGTCTGGCTTTGACAGTGTCAACCACAATCTTCAGCTGCTGCAGCAAGGCATGCAGGATCTGAGTAACAGCATCAGCATCATGGCGCATACGCTTGTTGCTATCAAAAATGTCTATGTGAAAAACAACACTGGCCCGACCACACATGCCACTGCCTCTACTCAGACCACAGCTGGGTACCTGAGCCCAGGTTCCCCCCATATGTCCCCTCCTGAGGACAGAGGTAGAGTGCAGGTGGCTGGAAGCAGCAGCAGAAGCAGCAGCAGCAGCTCCAGCTCCATGTCACAAGAACCAGGTCCCTCCGAGTTTCCTAGACCCCCCGTGAGAACCATTAAGAAAGAACATCCAAATGGCTGCTACTACTTCTGCTTTGCAGATGTGTAAAAACTTGAATATATGTAAAGTGACTGTGGTGTTAGGTGCTGTTGTATGTTCTGCTCCAGCCTGTGACTTTGAAGGAGCAAAGTGGACTTGCCTCCTGTGTTTTTCCCAGTGGGAAACATTTTCGCTATAGGTGGCATTAAACACTAATTACCAGTCTCCCGTTTGTTAACGCTGTTGCAGTTGGCTGATAATTTTCTTCTGTTTTCTTTATCCTCTTACTCTCTTAAAAAAACAAACATTTGAGTAAGACTTTTGTCTATATCATCCTTTGTTTCATGTCACCTTTTGAAAAATAAAAGGCATGAGAGTGGGGTAGAAAAAGAAACATTATGGTTACTGACCACCAGGAGCTGTCTTACACAAGTTGCTTAGTTCTTTGATTAAACAAACCTCAGAAGTAGTTGGCTTTTTAAGTACTTCCTTTCTCTAATAATTATAAAGTTGTGGGTGTTTGCTTGGCTGTTGTTGGGTTTTATAAGTCTGTGCTGTGCAAGGCATCACAGTAAGAGTTTGAGATACCTGCTTATTCGACGAATGGTTTAGGACTGAGCTGCTGATTCATGAATCTAATCCTCAGAATTCATACAGCATTGTTCCCCTTGGCTGTTGTTCATTCTCAGCTTGTCAAATGCACCTTCTCCTCAGAGACATTTTGTTTTACTGCACTAGCAGGGTAGTCTCGTTTTTTGTCACATGATTAAAATAGAGAAATAGGCCGCTCTTACTTTGTTCAATTCAGAAGTAGCTGAGGTGCTGTGTTCTTACATCTGGTGTCCGTATGGGAGGGGAAACAAAAACACTCTCACCTGCAATTTTGTCCAATGACCTGAAAAATCATGCAGGTTGACTTCTTAAGCATTTATCACCAACATTAAAGTTCTACAGATAAATTTGGCCTATAGCAATGACTAGCTGCCTCTAGTTTTACAGTTAGTTTGCACAAGCATTCCTGCTGCAGGAATTTAGCAAATACAAATGATACAGAGAATGGCAACCCAATTGTCCCTCTCCTAGAAGCATAAGAATATGTAATCATAGGGCAAAGTATGTAATTTTTGTAGTCAGCCTTGACAGAACGCTATACCATATGAAAACATACATTTCAGTTTTTCACTTCTGCCCTTATACCATTACAGTGGACCGATTTCACACACCTGCGCTTCAGAAACCAACAACTGCTGCTTGCTAAAACATGAACACAGGGCAGTCAAGGTGTTAGCAAGTGTTTCTCTTCAGTATCGTAGATGGCGTAAAAGAAGCAAATATTTCACGAAAGTAAAAAGTATACATGTACAGCACACTCTCAGTTGGGATTAATGCCTTGAAGAAGAGAAAGTTCTTTTTTAGGTTTACCTTAAGAAAAGGAGATTGTGTGTGTGACAGACGTTAATGGGTTGAAGAACGAGAAAGACCTAATCCTTCTAAGTCAGATTTCTGAGTCTATGTTGTTACAAGCTTTCCAAATTAACCTGTTGGAAGCATTATTTCTCCCCCATCAGTACAAATGTACTCTCTGGAGCAGGGTCTTCTGTATTTTGTTTTCATGGACAAAGAAGCAAATTAATGCTACCATGACATTCCAGGTAGATTAACAAAATGTGATCTAAACATTACCTGGTCCTTCCGGGCAGCAGTTTGAGTTTGTCCAGGTTGTGACAATTCTTATCTATCTTTCTGTTGATGTTTCAATTCCTTTTGTAACTGTCAATTCTTGCATGTCACATACTACAGCGTTTCTAGGGATAGCTGAGGTGTGTCTGCTACATGGCTTTCTCATGTTTGAGTACTGATTTAAATGAGCTACAGTGCAAGTACAGAAAAGTTCAGCAAGATCCTAAGAGCAAAATCGGCAGATTGGATCTCCTGTGTAATTAAAGACAAGCCAGGCAATGCCAAAAGACACTTCAGTGGGCAGACAATGACCAGACCTCAACATCAATCTGCCACAGCACCTTTGTTCCAATCTTGCTTCTTTCTCAGTTTGTCAGTTGTACCGCTAATGTATACTGGAGCCAGACCAAAATCACTCTTCCATTTCTGGTATGATCCAGATTTACATATTTTAAACAAGGAAAGAAACTGAGCTACCTCTTGCCACTACAGAGTGCACAAATTTGTTATTTTCATCTTCCAATTAATACAGCTGGTTTGCTATTTCTTTACGCACCCTTTCTGTGATCAAGTGATGATTCTGTTAGAGGCGCCAAAAGCACACAGCGTCCAAAAGCCATGACATTAAGTTTCTGGCTGCTCTTAACACAAGGTGAAACATCACTTTCTTGGACTGTTACTGAGTAAATGAATTCCCAATGTATTTCCTCTTGTGTGAAGCTATTTAAGCTATTTGTATAAATGACAAGGGCTAATGACCTGATCATGAACCTTAGTGAAAATACTGCCAATGATGTGAACAAAGGCAGAGCTCGCTTTTAATTTGCCTTACATACAAGGCATAACAGTGGTAATACTGAGAAATCTATCCAGGAAATTTTCTCCCTAAAAAACTTGTTCTGCTGTGCAACGAGCAGGCAATATTTGCCACAGCACAGGACTGAGACCTGCAGGTACACAAACCACAAATATAAACTGTGATGATATTGCATGCTACCTAATTTTATTAGAAAGATAAATAAAAGAGTCTTGGAGGAAACTAGAGCAACTGGTAGCTTATCGCTGCATTTCCCCATAGCACAAGGTTCTCAGATTCAGTAACAACTTCCACTCGCTCATTTCTCTGCTATCTGCCACTTAAGTGTATTGTACAGGTCTCCTCAAGAGGCTATAAAAGCTCAGTGACTACATCCAGACACCTGATTATCCCCAAAATAAGTCAATTATAGTGGCCTCTGACTAAATAAAAAACTTAACAATTTTGAAGAAAAAAAAGCCAGCAGCAGCTGGCTTTTCAGAACCACCATATTGTTACTTAAATTGACCTGATCTAGCTGTGCCAATCATTTATTGTTTAGATGAATACAGACAGAAGGGATAAGAGCAAGAGCAAATAGAAAGGGAAGATTCTGAGGAGGCCACTTGGGTTTTTCTGTTCTTATTGATATGCAACACAGGAACCTACTAAATCAGTTATACTTCCAATCATTGATCCAGTCATTCTGATTTGCAATATGAACATCTGATTCATGCTGCAGTAGTACCAACACATGCTTGACTTTTGCTTTCTTGTAACAGAGAAAAAAATAATCATTGCCAAAGTACTTTGTCCATTTGAATTACAGGGTTACAATAGTAAAAAAAAATTGAAAAAAACTCAACTGAAGCTTTATAAATTAATGAATCATTATACAAACACAATTAGGAATTGAAGTTTTGCATGCTGAATGAATATTTTATTTAGAACCAGTTTATAAAAATAAAATACAAAATAATTTGAAAACAAAACTTAAACATTGTACAAAGCCTTGATATGGTACAAATGAGAAAATAAATAATTACAACTTTATGTACAAATGACCATTACAAGGGCATTAACTCTTTATGCTCTTGGGTGCCTGAGCAAACTTAAATGAAAAGAATGGCTTAGAAGATTTCCAAAGAGGGGAGAGAACTGCAATTACTGAGCAAGAGAATTTGAAGGACTCAACATTTGTCTTCCTCAATGGTAAAAAATTACCTTGGAACTACTTTCCACTTAATTTAATCATGTTGCAGACTTTACTGTTGCGTACTTGATTTCTTATGGGGTGACAACATTGTATTTTTAATTCATACACAGATTTCATTCTCTGTGGTATTGCCCAGAGATTTTAGATTAGCAGCCATTGGTTGGCAGCTTCAAAAAGTCAGCACTTGTCTGAAGGCATTGCTGGTGATTTTCTTAATTTACTAGATTGGATATTCATAGGAAAGCATTTGGAAATTGGCATCTGTTAGCACAAGCACTGCAACTTCTCTCTGGGCTCACTCTATAGAAAGAAAGTAAAAAAGTTGGGGAAGAATTTCCAATCTTGCTTTCTAGCCAACAAAAGCAAAGAGGATGCAGAGAAGGGTGCTTGGCAACAATCCAGATCTCCAGTCAGAGGAAAAAGATGTGAAATAGCCAAAAAAATCCCACCTCACTTTGTGTCAAACCTTTATGACCTTGCCTGCCGTGCAGCAGATATACGTTTAAAAGGATTTGAAGTCAGGCAGACCAAACTAATTACACTGCATCTTTTGGAGCAAGCTATTCTGCTGTTACTATAAGTCCTTTACATAAAAGTTAGGTCAAAGATCAAGTGATCTCAAAACAAACATTAAATTAATTCCAGCTGAATTCCCACAGACACTTGTTGATGATCAGCACTTCATGTGAGTAGCATACTTGTGGTATTGTTTTAGAAGAAACCACATTGTACTCTTGGCCAAAGCAGGCTCTCAGCAGTAATACAAAAAAGTAGAGATCAAAAGGCATGTCATGTCATAATAATAACAAAAAAAATAAGTGAGTTTATCCTTTCAGCCCCTAATCAGGGAAAAAACCCTCAACAAAACAGGACCCTATACTAATTTTAATGAAATTTCACCTGCACAAGAACAGCAAGAATTCCCAAGGATCCAAGCTCTTCATGTAGAGGAGGAACAGAAGCAAAATACATGAATGACATATGCTAACATTTGGGTTTGTCACTATTACTGTTAAGAAAGAATGTGTTACCATCAATGGAGAGTAAAATCAGCCTACATGTTCAAACCTAGATGGTGAGAGTAATTGCCAAGTTAATATATTAGTCTTTGAAACAATGGACCTCTGTGAATTATTCTTTAAAAAACTAACAAAAATTAACCAAACAAAAAAACCCCTCAAAGATGAATATTTAAAAGCCTGATTATTTAAACATGATTATTTAAACCACATGAAAATGAGTGATAAAACTTTTTGGCATTTGACTATGTCTTAGGATAATTCCAGACAATTATTACATAATCCAGGCTGACTTCTATATAATTTCTCTTTCACAAATGCTATATGTAGGGAAAAGGAAGACTGGCTTCCAGCAGACACCCGAGGTATTCTTGTGTGAGGTGCATGTTTATGCGATTTGCATGTATTAGCTAAAAAATGTATGACCTGTGCCTGTGTATTACATGTAGTCAAAGCACTGAACCTCACTTCCTTTTGCCGGTGGTCATGGTTATTGAAAATTGTAATAATTACAAGCAATCACATTTGAGCCAAAAGGAAAACAGCAAACAAAGCCTTCCAGTTCACTGCCTACTTGATTAGCTAAAAGAAGTAGAATAAAAATATTATGCCCTGTTCCACGAATTTCAGAAACAGGAATCACAGAATCCTCAAGGCTGGAAAACACCTCCAAAATCCATGTTCAATCACTAACCTAGCACTGCCATGTTCACCATCCAATGAGCATCCAAAGCTTTTACCAGTTGAAGAAAGGAATCATGGATAATTGCCAAAGCTTTCATTTATATAGCTGACAGTTCCATGACCACTCCTAATAGTGGAAAAGCATACAGAGAACACACCATAGAGAATCAGACCTTTGCTCACTTAAAATGACAAGACAGACATGGCTCTCGTCACCTCACAGGATCAGTCCTGCATAAAAAAATTAATATATTCTAGGCCTATAATTAGAGACCTGTTTGACTTTGTGCTCTCTTTTATTCTCCTATTCCTTTTCAGAAAATTACTCTCTCATTTAACATGTATATAAAAACTGGAGGCACATATCCTTAGTTTGTCACTAGACCCTTTAAAGAAATTGGAATAATCAGTTTCTTCTTACCAGAATTTATGTTTCTTAGTGTTCCATAAAAATGTCCAGTTCTTTACGGAAAAATTCTGTTTACAAGAAAAAGACTATACTGTAAGTCTGGCTTTATCTACATTCTCATTGAAAAGAAAATGAAAAATTTTTTTTAGAAGCATTAGAGTCAACTGTTGCAAAATGTTATTGCAATAAGAAGGACTTATGGGAGTTTTGCCCAAGCAGGACTATGGAATCAGGCCTTGTAATATGGAAAAGACACAGAATCAGAATTAGGGCATCATTAGGAAATTGTAGTAGATGAAGAGGAGACCAGAGTAAATCAAAGCAAAACAGGCCTCGTCTCACTCTGGCAAATGAATTCCAGTAAACAGGATGGAATAGCTGACACTGTTTCTATCTATATGTATATACATACATATGCATGTATGTATATATATATTTCTATATAATATACAGTATCTATATAAGTGTATATGTAGATACACTTAGGTAAAAATGTGTATTTTTATATATATATATATAAAATCAAAATTGTGTTTCCCAGCTGTAGTTAATATCTTAATACTACAAATCATAGATGATAGAGCTCTTACAAGTCTTTTTCACATGAAAAATATTTCAAGCTATTTTTAAATATATAGGACCAGATTCTCCCCTGTACATCAAGACTGTTTAGTGAGGTATGCAAGAAAGCTTGATCTCAAACATGCAGACTTCAAGGTAAGAATATGTCCAGATTTCCCAAGACAGGACATGGCTGGTGGCTATAATGAATGCCTTGTGTCACTCCGCAGGGGTTTGCCTCCTGTATAATTATATATAACTAGCAGTTAAGACCTCGTATTGTTCCTGCCTTTGAGCAGTGAAAATTACTATGCTTATCAATCCTGCTCAAGTAGTAGATAGGTGCCTAGCATCATACAACTTGCCAGCATCGCTTTACTGTATTACAGTATCTATTACTTTAGCATGGTTTTACCTAAGTAGTAACTGGCATTTGCAATTAATAAGGAGGTTAATTAATATTAATAAATATTTTTAAGATTGCAACTTAGATTGATTTTATCACGCAATACTACAGCACAAAAATCTGTGTGAAATATCTAGTGATATGAAGTTCTATTGTAGTTTTAAGGCTTCATGCCTCAGTTTCTCTAAAAAATTCCCCCAAGTGCTGGCCACAACACAGAAAACACCATAAAGAGGAAATGTGTGTGCAGCATTTGTATCTGCTACATGTCATGGCTCCACTGCACTGCCCTCCAAAGAAATGGAGGCTTGAAGAGGACAAAGCAACAGCTCCTTGAATTTTCTTGTTTCCCAGATAATATCCCTATGTAAGCTGCTATGCACTATGCAGAGTAACTGTGATCGTTTTATACTATGGAGAAAAATCTTCCCCGTCCCTGAAAATGTGCTGCGGAAACCCCTCCATAAACCATTCATACACACTCTGCATAAGGGCCACACGCATGTACATTGGTGTTTTTCTGCAGAGTCAGTTACATATTCAAATATTGAAGCTTACAGAGTCCTTAATGATTACACAGGCCCTCTAGAAATATTAAGCTAATATTCATGTATGAGTTGATCAGCTGACCATTACCTAACTAGAGTAACTGATTTCTACCTTAGACTATAGTAAGCAATGCTGTAAACTTTTGAGGGGAGGGTATCAAGCAGTAAAAAACTCAAGAAGAGCAGGTAGTTCAAAATAAGTTATTCACAATTGCTCCTCCATTCATATCTGCATGATTTTCTCATTAAATCCTGTTGAATCCACAGCAAAAAAGCAACTGGGGATATACAGTCCTTTTATCTTTTTCTGCACCAAAAGAAGCCTGGGTCATCAATTGCGACTGATATCTTTTTCTCTGTTTTGGCATAGTTTACTATTTTTACATTGGCAAATAGTTCAAGTACAAGTGAATTTCTACAGCATTGATTTATTTTACATAGTCATGTCTAACAATGGACAAGCCTGTACTTTGAAGACAACACAAAAAAAACCCCCAAAACTTCGGTGTTATATTCTTTCTCAGCTGTAATTACCTCTTTCTGGCTCCTGCTACACTAGAGAGAAAATATAAACACCTTAACTTCAGCATTTCAGGCAAGGATGCATAAAGTTGGTACTGACTAAAACAAGACCATAATAAATGCTTTTCAAAAATAAGGAAAAATAATCACGAGCTGCCACACCAGCTTGACAAATAATTCCAGCAGTGCCCAGGGCAAAAACATCACAATGTGTCCAAATTCTTTCTTACGGTATATCATAAGGAATTGTGGAAAACAGGAAAAAAAAAAGATGGAATTTGTTGTCACATTCATCTGTTAGATATTCATTGAGTGTCTGTTCCTATATGACAAGTATTCGCAATTAAGAACTCACATTATGAAATAAAAATGAGTATCCACAAGACCTACTTGTAATAAAAAATAAAAATACCTTTGAGTCTTTGTTCTTGTTCCATATGCAAATGCACACATAAAATTATAAAGAAATAAAAGCAAGCTGCAAGATAAATCATTGGCTGGTTGAGAAATTAGCAGTCCTTCAGTCTTGTACCAAGGTATAAAGGCTATTAGAATTTGTGCATTCCAGAATTTTTTGGAGGGAAATAGAAGATGTAAGTACACAGGAACTAACAAAAAGGGAACTGTATTATTTGTGGTCCATAAATTACAAATGAAAAATGAGAAAGAACGCGTATATATAAGCATATACATATACGTATATATATAAATATTTATATTATATAATTTACCATGAGGACATGCAATTATTGGTATAGCACCTATTATACAATATAATACAAAGGAATATGACTTTCCAATGGTACAGTTTCTTCAGAAAAAGCAGGTATACCCTACCTATTGCATTCATCTGTAGTGCTTGAAACCTGAATAAAATTAAGGTTCCCCACTGTGCTACATAACGTATGGGAAACAATATACATACTCGTAGTAAGAAAGGAGGAAAAAAAACCAACACAGTCTGACAAAGCAAGTGAAATTCAGTGCAGCTCTAGGGCAGCTTTAATGCAGCATTAGAATGTGTTAGCTCAGAGACAAAATATTCCCTTTTTAATCCAAAGGTATTCATTTGGCAGAGGTTAAATAAAAAAGCACAGATGCTGGCTGGAGAGGCATATGACTACAGCAAGCAGATCAGTAACTGACAAGTCTCCTATGCACCCAAGTGTCCCCACAACAGGAACAATTAGGGAGATATGGCTGCATCTTTCTCAGGCTTGCATTCTTGTATGTTATTATTCTAACCCACTATTCTTTTCTGAATATAGCAAAAGGTACCATGCCTTTTCATTCTCTACAGAGATCCTGTAGAGCACAAGAGGTTGTCCTCCAAATAAAGTTGGAGGAATTACACACTATGGACTTTACTGAGTGTCAACAAAGCTTGATCAAAACAACATTTGGGCAAAAAAATTAAGAGAATCCAACATAAAAAATATTTCAGATTTCTTTCTATTTTGCTTCGATGACTGATGTTCTCTCACTAGATTTTGTAAGGATATTAAGTATATTTCTGTCACCTATAACCTAGTAAGTTCACAAAGTAGACAATCTCCTCATCTCTGTTTCATCTTTCATGAGTTTAGAAAATAAATTATCAAAACAAACAAATCTTGGTTGGTAGTTTTCTTTGCATGGTAGGATCTGTGGTTTAGGTGATCCATAACTAATGGAAAAAGTAAAAGCCATCAAAAATAAAGGTTCTTTTTTTCAGTTGAATTAAAGGTGAAAAAATAGGTACTTCCATTTTCTAACTTATTTTCCAACTTACATTGCATTTTCTTGTAAATCTGCAACATCCAGTGAAGTGCATACATCTCTTTTCTCTCATTTCCTGGACAGGAATGTTTTTCCAAATTCTACCAAATGTAGAACTCCACTATGACTCCCAAAGAACTGTATGCTGTAGAACTGAGAATTAGCTTCTCAGATCCTGATTACTGCTAAACAAATTTCTAAATAATATAGATACAAAAACATCTTGGCAAATGTAATTTTTTAATGTCATCAGTGCTAAAAAGGGACAAGGTATATGATACTTCCTTAGGTAAAAAAATCTGTGCCATGATAGATAGTGGATGAGCACTGAGTGACTCCAGAGATGAGTGCAGCTCAAAATGAAAGAAATTTATAAGGTACAAATACCATCATCTTCTGTGTGCTTTTTCAAAACTGCAAAGCCCAGCTTGAGCAGAACTTATCTCCTGAGTGATGACATCATTTTGGGAATAATCATTTCAGGTTTTCTTACATACTCAAGAGTATGTAAGGCCTTAAATAATTAGGCCAAATCTTCTAACTAGGTAAACAAAAAACATCAAGATAAATATCATTTTTAAACACTCACCTTGAGGATATTTTTTTACTCTAAACACATTGCACCTCTTCGACTATCTAGTCATTCTTTTTCTGGCCTCTACTTCCCCTCTTGTGGATCTGCTTGCTGCCTGCTCTTAGGCAAAGCCTGGCCACTTATTTACACAGAATGATTTCTTATGAATAGTTTACAATGTTTACTTTCTTTAAAATGTGCAGATTCAACACCTTTTTTTTTAATATACTTTTTTTGATTATTTTTTTAATACACAGTACACAGACACAACATGCATCAGATTTAGGAGGAGGCTTTATACCTGTTGAGGCCCAGTTCCTATCTGCTAAGCTTAGTGGTTGATTTGCTCTTTCCTGTGGGAGTCTTAGTATTTGGGGAATGGTGGAAGGAACTGCCAGACCCTTTCAGACCATTCTTGCTTGGTTTGTTGCAGCAGTGCTCTTGTTGGCAAGATCTCCTAGAAGATGAGGAGCCTGAATGGCTAGGAGGTGATTTACTCCTCCCAAGATGTGGAGATGAACTCCTCTGATCGTGATGGGATCTCCCAGCCCGGGACGGAGAAGAACTGGCAGTACGGGGTAAAGAAGAGCTCCTAGGGGAGGCACTGGGACTGCGTCGGGGGATGACAGGGCTCTTGGGTGGTGTTTTTGGACTATGTGGAGATCCTGGACTCTTAGACTGGGTAGAACTCCTTGGTCTTTGAGATCCATTCTGTAGGATTTGAGCCAGACGAGAGATAAGATCTGAGTCCGAGCTGCTACTCCCTAGGACTCTGTATCTGCGTAACCTTAAGAAGAAACGAAAAAAGATTATTTCTGTTTCCACCTATTCAAAGTTCAAATAGAAACACAGTATCACTAGAAACAAAGGGTGAGCTTGCACTGCAGAAGAGACATGTGAAGCTGAACTTTCCTGCAAGGTAGAGGTGTTTGGATCTAGGCTTTGGTTTCTGTGTTGTTCAGATCAACACAGTATTTATATTTACATAAACTCACTCACATAAACAGCCTCTGTGTTTACAGGATAACTGAAATTTCCTGGTGGTGCTGGAAGTAGTGCACTGAAGAGCAGTGCTTACCACCTTTTTTTCAGAGGGGTACATCCATTCCTGCACACCATCAGTACACTATTATACACAATTTTAAGGGATGACACGGCACATCGCAACTTCCTTCAAAGGATTTTGCACCACTGTGTCAAAATTCTTGTCCTGGGAATGTAGGCACTGAAGAAACTAGATCGTGGTTGTCTGTATATAGAAGTGGCAAAGACGGTTTCTTCTAGTATTCACTCTGCCCTCCTTTAATTAGTTGTTTTTACTTAGCCATGATCTAAGCATAGCTAATTGACTCAATATTTGGCTCCAGACCCAAATACTTAAAATGTCTACATTAGGAAAAGATTAATTTTCAAGGGGGCTGGCTACAACAGATCCTATTAAAATTTCTGTGGGTTTGTGAATAATCAGCAGTTCCATAAAAGTGACCCCTCTTAAAGTGTAAAGATTTAGTTATAGATTGTCAGGTTTCAAAATATTGAATACACATCTTGGTGTTTAAGGTTTAAGGTGAAGCAGGGTCATTCTTGTGTAATAACTTCTTCTCATTCATTCTTCAACAACGTGAGATTTCTCAGATAATTAAAACCCAGCATTTTTTAAAAAATTTGTTAAAGGATGGAACTTCTACAGGATTACATACAGCACAGTAACTGCAGTCTAGCTCAAATCCATTTCCAATCTGAAAACCTATTTCTATTTTTTCTGCATTACCTAGCTTCTACCCCAGGTCTAGTAGGTGGTTTTCCTGGTGGTGGCCGAGGAAAGAACTGAGATGAAGTTGAACCGGTGACTTGATCAGTGGTTACCCAGGACACTGGCCTTGGAATCTTGCTTTTTCTAGACTGAGGACTGCTTGGAGATAAAGAGCTATCTTCATTCTGCTTGCTGAAATGAGACTCCAGTGTCAATCTAGAAAATGAAGCTAAGACATCATCCTCAGAAAACGGTACTGGAGCAGAAGCCATTTTTTCCTCCAGTGACTTATCAGAGGCACTTGAGAGGTCACCAAGGAAAGATTTGAGCTGTCTCTTTTCCATAAGTAATTTCACCAAGTCTGTCTGATGGGCCTTTTTTAGAAGAAGCTTTTCCTTTGCTGAAACAGAAGAGGAATCTGACATTGAGTCTATCTCTTGTGCTAAAACTGGGATTCGGCTCTGCCTGAATACAAAAGGAGACTTAACTGAGTCCTTCTTGGATCGGTAAGAATTCTCATTTTCTGAAATGCAGTGGAATAACTCTCCATTTCTGGGAGAATTTTTCTCTTTTTTGTTCTCCTGCTGCAAAAAAGTAGTAAGGGCCACTTGGTGGCATTTCAAGTCTTGGCTATGGACTTCTTCTTTATCAGAATGAAAACCATTTTCCTGAACAGTTGCTAATTTGTTTGCCTGTTTATTAACATGTGCGTTAGTAACTCTTGAGGGAGATAATTCTGATGCTTTAGGTGCTATTGACTTCAGACCCTCATCTTGATTTGGCACCAAACAGATGGGCCTTGGCTTTGCTTCTTCAGCAGCTTCAGTATTTGTTAGAGGTTCTTCCTCTGCAGATTTTGAGTTTCCTGGTAAAGAAGAATTCTGCTCTTTGCTTAGCATTTCAATGCCATCCTCAGAAACCACTGGAAGCCTTTCTTCTTCAGTCTCCCCAAAAGGAATATTTTCAAGTTCATTCTCTTCCTGTATCCCATTGTGTTGTGTGCCCTTTTGGCCACAGTCCAGGACATTCACACTTTCTTTGACAAGTCCTTCTCTATCAAGCATTTCTTGGCTGATATTAAGTACCAAATCTGGTCTGCTGGCACGAGCTGGAATTGCATCTTCTGTCACAACCAAACCTGGCAAACTTTCCTTTGGAGAGGAAAGTTCCACAGTGTGTTCCACAGACTGACCATCCTGCTCTCTTCTCTCCAGCTGGTGGCCATAGTGAAAGCTCTCCGAAGCAGACTGTGTGGATGCCACTGAAGGTCTGGGTATTGTCATCTGTATTGGAAAATTAAAGAAAAAGATAAGAAACTTGGGAATGTTATACAGGTGACACTCTTTAAATAGTGTTGTTTAAATCAAAATGCTTTTAATTCCACATCTTCAAGATACATTATGTAATGATTCCTATGAATCACAATGTTCAAATAATACCCAACTTCATAACATACATGTAGATAATTAGGAAAAAAAAAAGTCTATCATCCCATTACAGAAATATGTAACAGGTAAAAACAAGCATAATGTCAGTAAAAAGTCCTGCAGTTACCAAGTAAGCCCCCTGGAAATGAGATCCAACCAAACAGGTAGGTTTTTTATTTATTTTACATTAGTTTGAATACTCTTAGAATGAGTTGTATATAAATGTAAGGTCTTTAACAAGTACACAACAATATTTTTAGACAAGTACAGAAGACAATATCGTGATGTTTAGATTGAGAAATTCCATACCCATAATACCTACATTTTTGTCCAGAAAAAATTTTCTGAGTACCTAAATTTTAGTTATTACTTTCCCTACCGAAGCTTATGCCTAGCTTTAACTAAGCAACCTGGTAAGGATATTTCCTTACCTAAGGTCATTAAGAGATTTACAAACTAAATATTCACACATCTAAATCCCTTAATGGGTCTAATCCAACAGATACGCATAAAGCGTTCCTAGAACTTCTATACATTACTGAGTCAGCAACCCTTTAAAAAACAGTTGATTATGATGAGTGCTGTATCTAGTACACAGCTTAATTGTTAGAGCACATGTCCAGGAAATGGAAAACCTGCATTCATGTCTCTCCCCACTTGAGAGACATAAGTCCACTTCCCCTAGTGCCCATCAAGTAGGAATGGAGTTGCTCTTCACCTTCCCCATTGAAGACAGGCCACTGCACAGACAGAAATGCAAGAGTCATAAGGTCAGAGTGTGAGGGAGCACACACAAAAGGGAAAGGAGTTTTATCTCCATGGACATGGAAGGAATGCACTCTCATGTGAAGAGGAATCCCAGATTCTGGTTTATACGTATTATATGGGATCATTTGGTATAAAGACTATAAAAAAACCCAAGAGGCTACCCTTACATCTTTCTCTGCATAGACAGAGAGTTCAGCTCCTTTTTAATTTCTATTCTTTAGCCTCAAAAATTTGACACATTTAGAGTGTGTATTCAACAGAAAGTTGAATCTGGAAAAACTGGAGTCTGGGTTTGGTTAAAAACACTTTCTTGATTCACTAATGGTAGAAGACACAACTAGTGGTAGTCTATTTCTAGTGTTGCTAGGATTCTGCTCTATTAGAAGACATTCCACTTTGTTGCAGAAATTATACATGGTACTGAGCTTAATGGGCTTTTGTTAGAGCTAGTACCTTGCTACTACTGAGTGGCAGAAATCAAGCTCATCTGTCAGGACCCATGTATTGGGCTTGCATGGCCAGGTTTTGACAGTGGGAGGGCTACAGGGGTGGTTTCTGTGAGAAGCTGCTGGAAGCTTCCCCCATGTCCAATAGAGCCAATGTCAGACAGCTCTGAGACAGACCCACCACTGGCCAAGGCTGGGCCAATCAGAAATGGTGGTAACACCTCTGTGATAATATAAATAATGGCCAGTCTTCGTGAACGAAGATTTGGGGAAAGGTCTTTTTACCTTTCCAGCCTGTGCAATGGATTTTTTAGGTGAGACACAGCCTGCGCTGAACTGAGCCCACCCTTTAATCCTAAGGTTCATCTGCCGGGGCCAAGCAAGCTTGGACAATGGCAGTGAAGTCCTCAGGACGTAGGTTTGTTTAGAGTGACCTTCTCATAGATGGATGGCCTTACAGGGCTAACGGGCTCCATCTGCCCGGGGGACTGGCTGGGATTCGAACCTGGGTCGCAGAGGTGAGAGTCCTGCATGCTAACCACTAGGCCACCAGGGGTCCCCTGTGATAATATATTTAAGAAGGAAAAAAAAAAGTTATTGTGCAGATTTGCAACCAGAGAAGAGCAGAGTGAGAACATGGGAACAACTCTGCAGACACCAAGGTCAGCAAAGAAGGAGAGGCAGGAGGTGCTCTGGGCACCAGAGCTGAAGTTCCCCTGCAGCCCGTGGTGCAGACCATGGTGGAGCAGCTGTGCCCCTGCAGCCCATGGGGGATCACAGGGATGCAGAGATCCACCTGCAGCCTGTGGAGGAGACCTGCGCTGGAGCAGGCACCTGGCAGGGACCTGCTGACCTGTGGGGAGAAGAACTCATGATGGAGAAGGTTTTCCTGATAGGACTCGTGACCCTGTGGGGTACACACATTGGAGCAGGCTGTGCCTGAAGGATTGCATCCCATGGAAGAGTGATCCACCCTGGAGCAGTTAATGGAGAACTGTTGCCTGTGGGATGGACTCAGATTAGAGAAGTTCATGAAGGACTGTCTCCCATGGGAGGGACCCCACGCTGGAACAGGGGAAGGACTCTTCTCCCTGAGCAGCAGCAGGAACAACCTGTGATGAACTGACCATAACCCCCATTCCCCACCTCCCTGCACCACTGGGGGGGCAGGAGGCAGAGCCTGGGAAGGAAGGACAGGTGATGGGAAGGTGTTTTTAAGATTTATTTTATTTCTCATTATCTTGCTCTGATTCTGTCAGTAATACATTCAATTAATATCCCCATTTCGAGTCTGTTTTGCCCATGATGGTATTTGGTGAGTGATCTCTCCTGGACCTTATCTCAACTCATGAACCCTTTGTTATATTTTCTCTCCTCTGTCCAGTTGCAGAGGAGAGTGATAGAACAGCTTTGGTGGGTGCACAACAATTTATACTGTGTACTCAACGTTTACAAATACAGAACAACTCTCCAAAATAAGAAATGAGAACTGACAGTGAAGGAGATATCCTCAGATCTCCCATGAGTGTATAATAGCTTCATCGACACTCTTACTGATTTCTGTGGGTTTTTTGCATTTTCTTCATATTTCTATATAACAAAATTTCCATCATTATAGGTGCATATTTACCACAATAAAACACAAATATTCAATAGATATTATAACAGTGCATTAGAACAAAACATGAAACACGAATCACAGGCATAAAGCTGAATTAAAGAGAGGATAATTATTTCTGTTAAAGAAATTACTTCTATACCATATAATGTATTCCAAACCTCTCTAATTCATCTAATGCGGTTTTTGGACCCTAACTGAAAAACAGAATCATATTTTTGAGAAATTTGGAATGCTTAGCTGTTAGGCTACAGAAAGTGGTATTTTTCACCAGGGAGGGCAAAAAAGAAAAAAAGAGTAGAACTGTAAAATAACTGAATTCTTGTTTCCCTAAGGTGTTTGTAGCCCCAAGTTGACACTGACAGAAATGGAGGGCAGGACCCCAAACCAAACCCAAAAAAACCCCATTGAGAACTGCAGCAAGAGTCTACTTTTTGTCTCTCTGATGATTTCTTTGCAAGTTTGGGCCAATACAGTCCTCCATGTTTGCTGAATTAAAATGGTGCATTAAGAAACAATCTGCAGTTACTTAGTTTTGGAAAAACAGTCCTCCTTATCTCCTCTTATTCTTAGTCCAGGTTCTTTCCTCTGAAAGAAACACTTTTGAGTTTGAGAAGTCTTTCTTACTTCAAAAGCTTTCTTTTGAAAGAATCCAAGAACATCAGTTCAGCTACAGAAAGAACAGAGGAAGTAGAATTTTTTTTTCAAAGCACCTTTCCATGATTAGGTCATTTAGTACCTAAATCTTGAGCGTGAAACAAAAATAGTTTAGCAAGAACTCTGCAAACAGATAAAACTGAAGAAAAAAAAAAACAAGAAAAAAGGTCTAGAAAACAGGGCAAGTGTTCCATAGGTATCCATACATCTGTAGGCAGTTGCTCTAAGATAACACATCTCCAAGTTGAAGGACTCATCTTACGCTGAATGACTTACTTTCATACGACAGAGTAAGTTATCTTGGTCCATCAGACAAAAATCATCAGCTCTCTCAGAAATTGTGATCTAAAAGCTGGGTAAAAGTGGGTTCAGGAAATTTTAATGCAATATTGTCCTTGGAATAACAGGTTCGGATTTTGGAGAGAACACTTGGGCCTTTGCTGTCCACTAAGCTCTGTCTTTAGCTTGTTTCGATATCTTGTTCTCCAGGGCTGCAGATGCATCTCAAAAGTAAGGAAATGTAAAATATTTCCTTTTCCAAACTTTTCACTCAACAAGCTAGTCTAGTTGCCAATTCAAAGAACCCAAGATTAAAACATCAGAGTTGTCTTCCACATATCTGAAGAAGGACGACTTCCCTTAGAATAGAACAGTTCTGGTGTCCTCCCAACTTATAGAGGTAAGACAACCTTAGGTATTTGCTTTCAGGAGGATATTTGTCTTCTTGGTACATTTCCAGAAGGGCTGCAATCGCATTTGAATCCTCCTTTGCTCAAATATGTTACATGAAAATTCTCTCTTTCTAGTGACACCTCTCTCATGTCAATTCTTGGTTAGGAAAAACCAGCTCTGATCTGAAATTTATTTACATTTGTCAACAAACTTAATATCCTTTCCACATCTGGAGAGAGAATTTTCTGGTCTTTCAGGGGCATCATGGCCATACAGATTTAACACTTACACCCTAGAAACAGGGGAGCGGGCTTGTTGAACCACCTACAATCAAACAGGCAGGAACTATTTGTGAAAAAAACCACTGAACAAATGGAGAAAAGGATACCGAATGATTATTAATAAAGATCCAGTACTACTAAGTAATTCATACTTTCAGAAATGGCTTTTTGAACACATATATCACTTTCTTGATTTGTGTTCACTAATAAATAAGTTTGCTTTCTCAAATGGCCAATAAACCCCTTGTTAGTCTTCTCAAAGCACAAGAATTAGATTATATCCCTGTTAGGCTTGACATTTCAGCTATATGTGCAAGAACTCTAAATTGGTAACCATGCAGAAGTCCCTTTCATGCAAGGGTTGCTATAAGTTCAGGAGCATCTTTAAGAGATAAACAGAAGAGCAAGGCCAATTTTTAAAAATCTGTGAATCTGTATGAGAAAACAGAACTTGTACAGAACCAAACCCTGTTAAATCATAGATGAGGTTGGAAGGGACCTTAAAGATCCTCTAGTTCCAACTTCCCTGCCATGGGTAGAAATCCAAAGGCTTTCATTTGGAAGAGTTTGGATGTAATAGTCAATTATTGAAGAAATGGAAGAAGCTTGTAGATGATCCTCCTAATGTGTCTTTTAAGATGTCATTGGGTAAAGCATCATTTATTTGCAAGGCTGGCCACTACAGATAACTTCATGATTCACAATACACAGTGAAGAATGTAAAGTAAAGAGACTGCAAGAAGATTTGAATTCCTTAAAACAATTTAAAACTAAAGTAAATAATCCTGTTGCCTTAATTACCCCATAAATAGTCTTATCACTCTCTTGTTTGTGAAACCTTGAATGACAAGGGTCTGAGGAGGGTTAATCCTGACACATGCAAAATCCAACAATTTAAATAATAATTCAGTCTAAGTCAAGAAGACAGAAATCTCAGGGTTGTTCAATACATAGCTAACTACAAAACAAATAATACATGGACTAATATGTAAAATTTAAAAACCCATCATGATCATAAACGGTCCTTTCTTTTCTTCTGCCACTAAATACAATCTTATCCTATGAGATCACTGTGGTTAATCATGTCTATTATGTAAAACACTGAACCCGAGGAACAAAGATTACAATTCATCTAAGAAGAAAAATGCAGGGAAATCAATTCAAAATACTACTTCTCAGCTCACTATGGTAGTTTATAACACCTATTATTGTAATTCCCATACTTCAACAGGAGTTATGTGATACAACAGATGACTGAAAATGGCTGAGACAACATGTGGAATAATGAATTTGAGGTTCTCCTTTCACCCCAGAATATCTGAATGAAACTATTACCACCACACTCTTGAATCTTTTGGTCTTCCCTAAATTATTTCTTAATTCCTTTCTGTTTTCTCAAATTCGCATTGAACTGAGCTGAGAAATTATACTGCATTTTCTTCAAGAAACTTTACAGGACAGTGAATGGGATGTTAAGATGGAAAAAGAACAAAACAACAAATACCTCTCAGACATCCTTTATATCATCTGATAAACCTGCCTCCTTTTAAACCTTTGACAGGCTGCAAAAGCAAGGGATACACCCGCATGAATGCCTCTGTGTACTTATGCAGTGAATTGCAGAGGAATGAAATACTGAGTTTAGGTCTGCAAAGTTGCTAAGTCTGAAAGATTTAAAGGTGTGAATATGGATTATTGTACAATATCAGCAAGTAATCATCCGACCTTTCAGCAATAGTTTCTTCCCTCCACCCATGATGTCTGGGTATTTCTGCAAGCACGTCAAGTGCTGTCAGGACTTCAGGCCTCTTAGAGTGGTGTGGAGATTCATTGTTCTGCTAATCCTTTCATTATTTGTAATTTCTCACATTAATAAACCATCACCATATCACTTGGCATTCTGAAGACACTTTTCCTGATCAGTTTACTTTTCAGAACATCTTTCCTACCTTAGTAAAGCTTGCGTATTCAGGGGAACAAACTTCACACATCTCTTTTCCTTTCCCTGCTTCTTTTTCATCTATGGTTAACTCTATTGTCTACCAGGAATATGACCAAGGTTAGTATGAGTCTGCAACTTTGGCAATACCAAACAAAAATACCTCCCTGAATCTTTCCAGTTCACCAGCTTCCTCCTCATATTTCATGAGTTTTAATTTACTTGTATCACTTAATTTCTATTTCCTTGCACAACTTTACACCTCTACAAAGAAATTTGAACTGCAGTTTGTATGAAAAAATAAAGAGCATATTAGCACACTGTCCTGTAATTTAATGACAGTGTCATTCTCACATGACTGAAACACTACTATGCTTACATCTCTGAAGACAGCTCACTTAGCTTACTGTTCAGAACAGACCTCCTACTTTTCAATATCTTCCCTACCTACTACTATAATTCCTACTGACTTTTTAGAGTTAATCTTTTGTATCCCTTACAATCCATTTCCAGATTAAATTCACAGCAGGGAAAAAAGTTAAATATAATGCATTATATATATACTAAAGTACATGGGCTGTTTCTACAAATAGACTAATATCGGGATAAACGAGAAATATATGGCTGTAAGAGAGAGTGTTATAGAACATCAGACTAGAAATTATTGTCAGCTTTGATACTGAATCCCTTTCAAGAGACCCACATATATAGTACTGCAAGCATTGCAGGCATTTGTAGTAACTGGTAGTCTCCAGTTAAACTTCTTTTGTTAAAATTTTCACACGTGGCAGGCCCCCATCCTAGACTAAAGAGAAGTACCCTATGAAAATTTTTTTATATCTACCACGATAGTAGCAGCCTCTTGGGAAGAACCTAACTTAAACCTCACACTGACTCAATATAGTTTCTATCAGGATAGGGAACAGGAGGCATAACAATTCTGTAAAACCTGAAATCAGAACCCTTTTGCTACAGACAAACTGTGGCTTTAACCATGGCAGCAGTAAAAACACCGAGTCTCTGAACAGAGAAAACCTTTTCTCTCATTTCCTTCCAGGGCACATCTATTTGATAATGTGCCATGTCTTAAAAATTAAATTGGACAAGTATATGCATTCCTGATATTTTAAATGCTAAACCAGAGTGTTAACTAGCTGAGCTCTAAGGCAATCCTAACATGCATGACACATTCAAGCTAATGCCACCGACAAATTTACAATAATTATAAAAGGACACTGTAACAATATAGGAGCATCTTTAGGGTTTTGTTTGTTTATTTGTGGTTCTAAAAGGGATTGTTAAATGTGAAAACCAATGTAAATGTTCATTCTCTTGCTATTGCAGACTAGTGAAACCTGCTAAAGTTTGTTCATAAAAAAAGGCAAAATTTATAACATTTACTATCAGGCTCATAAACCTGAAACATCCAATATGCATTCTTTCTCTAAATACCTCTTGAATATGTCAAGAAGCTTTACCTTATTCTTCCACAGGTCCCTGAATTGCAGTGAGATACTTAAAAATCAGGGCAAATTTTTCAATGCAGATCAGTATATTATTTCACATTTTGGATATGAACATGAGTGTGATGGTTTGCATTTCCATAACATCTTGTGTGGGAAGATTTCAGAGCATTTTGTAACCAATAATATAACTAAAAATACTTTTTTTTAATGTTTCAACAAGGTAGAAATTCAAGAGAAGAGAAAATATTTGTATAAGTGCCAACTAATTCAAATTGCTCAATCTGAGAGACACAGATTATCCTTCCCTAACATATTGAATAACTGCAAAATCATTAGATTAAAATTAGCCCCCTTGTACATGTCTCATTAAGCACTGAACACTGAAAAAAGAAAACATGTCTGAACGACAGACAAAACCGGAATCCACCTTTGTTAAGGGCTGAATCGTATTACAGGGTAGCCAGTTTAGAAGTATCCTGCATGGCTGCCTTGGCTAGAAGAGGTGTTCTCTATCCTCCTGTAAAACTAGAGCTGTGAAACCATAAATATCAAAACCTGAGGTCACTGATTTTGATTGTTTCTCAAGACACAGTTACACATTTAGCACTATGTGTACTTAAGCAGCCCTGGCCAGTACTTGCTGTACTTGCATCACCTTTACTACTGACCTCAAACAACACTCTAAACAGCCCTCTAATGAGCAGAGTTCAGAGAACTAACCTGGCTGAAAAATTCAGAGAAAGAAAGAAAAAGATTATGTTTCAAGAGAATCTGCTGTACAATTTGACCACATTATAGATGAAAAGGATGTCATTCTGGACATACTCTTCAGATTCTAGTCAAATAATTCTCTCTGGTTTTCAGTCAGCTGTAATGCTGCCATATTCTTTTCTTTATGCTGCAAGTTGAATAACTAAGGAGGGCTGAAGCAAAACACTCCGACTGCCTTCCATAATATATGTATGGCAAGAGAGGAGTTCTCTAACGAAAAATAAATATAGACCTACATCCTATACCCTCTCTGCACTAGCGAGCAGAGAATATACAGAAATTTCAATACCTCCTCTATCTGACATCAAAGTAGAGGAAGATGGGTTAGAGTTCCTAAGTCCTCATTCATTAAAAATCTGGAAAGAAAATCACTTTGCTTGATTTTAGAAACAAATCTATAATTTCTTATTTTTTAATACATGAAATTAAATTCAACAGCACAGATCGCTTACCTCTGGAATTCATTAGTTATGAACGCTGAACGAAATTGCAGACAGCAGGAAATACATGACAATAAATTCAGTACCAAACACTTATACAGAATGACATTAGAAATTTTTTTAATATTTAATTGGAGAAAAGCTTTAGATTATTAACATGCATATTCATCTTTCACGCTGAGGAACTCCGAACTTGCTAGTACCTAACATTACTGCACTATCAAAAGGAGAAGGACTTGCAAAAGTTTGAGTTCTTCAGTGAGCCATAAAGTATACAAGGCCTTCAATGTTGGAATGAACTATACAATCACATGCTTGTAGTTTCCATAGCAAATGAAAAACTGGAAGTTAAATTCTAAACAGCTCATTCAAAATCACAGCTCATAAAAGAACACAGCAGTTGTGAACTTAGTAAAAAGAAAGAAGATGCTGAATGCTACATGTGCTCACTCCACTAAGTAGCAACACCGGTCACATGACAGAAAAGTACATCACTTGGCATCCCCTATCAATATTGCAGCTGTATTCATTTCTTGGGTACTAAGGAAGCCAGAGAAGACCCTCTGCACCAACTTACTTTCTCTGAGCATTGTGCACAGTTTACTACGTTTGCTAATTATATCTGCAATGGATTCTCATTGGAAAACTTAAATTGTAGATATACAGGAAAAAAAAATGCCATTTGGCATCCTGGGATGCAAACTAATCCCAAAAAATACTGAAGCTTAACTTCTAATGAGTTGATTTCTTCTAAGTCCTTTTCCATACTCAATATGACAGTCATCATAAAGACTGTGGTATTTTGGTATCTCATCAAGTTCACAATAACGAACACTGGGGAGCTACTGTTCATCTGTTTCCATACATCATGCACAGAACTATTTTCTTTATATTGAACTAAAAAGCAGTCAGGAGTTGCAGCAAAAAAAACCACTGCTTTTTGAGTTAAGAGACAAAATGCTGACATAAGTACACTAGCTACTTTGTTTGCCTTGTTATCACTCACCACTGATCCTATGGAATTTTGAAAGTAACTAATGTTGATGGATTACTTTTAATATCAATACTCCTGTGCATTCTTCACTGAAAAAAGAAAAAAAGTCTTTAATATAGAAATATTTATATTGAAAAATACACTGGAAACAAAAGGCAACACAAAATATAATTAAAATGAAATATTAATGGTAAAATGATGATGATATGTTACAGTCTTATGCATTAATGCTATGTCATACTGTTTTACCCAACAATGCAAGCTCATGCTCCTTAGCAAATCTCAGTATTTTTGTGACTAATACACAAATTACGGTTAACTTTAATTATGATTCCAAGCCTCAATCTTTTTCATATAGAAACGAAACTGGAAATACAAAACTATGAAGAGTCCCTTTTATATAGTGACATTTTTGATTATCTATGATCCCTGATAATTGCCATCTTTGTTTTATATACCGCAAGCAGTGGATCAATTCGTTATTTGTTAATTTCCAAAGTAACAATCCAACTATCTCTAGATCATTTTTCTCACATTAAAATCATTTAGAGTACTCCAAATTTCAGTGTGTGCTCCCAATTCAAAAATCACCTGGTACCGATTATAGGAACACATTAAAAAAAGAAAGATTTTAATCTTAGTTTTGAAAGAAGCAAAAATCTTATTTCCTAGATTTATAATCCTATCTTTTTTCAGGAGAAAATCCCTCTGAGGAAGTGAATTTATCTTCCAGAACATCCAGAGATGCTTGGTGCTCCAGATCATAACTTGAATAAGAGCTCTTTAAATATTGCTCTCTTCTAAGTGGCTCAATATATCTTTCTCACAGAGTATTCCTGACTCTATTCCTGAACAAGATTCACTGTTATTCCTCAACTTGATCTTTCAAAATATTTCTAGGATGTTGTGTATAGCAGTATGATTAGCATATGCCTACTACCAGACTGTGCAGAGCAACAGAAAATGTTAAACTTTGCAGATGACTGCTATGATGCAGTCACTTTTATGAAGACAAGGCTTATTCACCTGGTCAAGTTGTGCTTTTGAGATGCGAATGACAGGGGGGAACTTGTTGCCACAAGGAATGACAGGAAGCTGCCTACGACCAGTTGAGCGGGAGGAAGAGGAGTGGCTCTCAGCTGATTGACTCCTTGGTAAACCAGCCTCTTTCAGAGGGTCCAAGTGGACGGATAGATAGGCTATAGGGCTCATGGTGCGGAGGATGGGACTTGAAATTCTTGGAGTGGAGAAATGCAGCATATGACATGAGTTGAGCTGTGAGAACAACATGGCAGGGAAGAAAATAAGGTTGAAAATGTTTTAATAAGTCTTGTTTATGCTTGCCTAAATGCAATCTCTTAGACAACTGTATTCACACGTCCCTCAGAGGCTGAAAGCTGATAATTTAAGAGGTGTCTTAAGTCTAATCTTCACATTTTCCACCAACCATTTTCAAAAATCCAGTATCAAAATCAAGAGTGAGCATCCTTTCTCTAGCTGGCTTCTTCATTCAGTCAGTCTTAGAATCATAGAATCCTTAGGTTGGCAAATAAAATCACGGATTCATTGAGTCCAACCATTGCAACCATTATAAGGAGTCAGAAACAATCTAGGGCAAATTTAATAAACTAACCCAGTCAGTTTAAGGACACTGTGTACAGTAGTTGATAGTTGACTGGTCCTTGCAAATGCTTAACACATCCACACAACAAGACATCCATGTCTCTGAGATTACTATATTTTTACCATATACACCCATTGCAGGCTTTGCAACTACAGCACAGCAGCGTACATTAAGAACTGGACCTGACAGGATTAATCAGAAAAGTTAATACTAAATGATTCTGATGAAATTTCCCAAATATGGGATCAAACTAGAAGGATACACTGGCCTCAAGAATCCAGGAACAATTGCTTGATCTTGAACTACATTATTCAAGCATTTAGATACAAGGAAAGAAAGAAGCATAGGAACTGTAAAGTCGAAGTGTTCCAAACAAATAATTTTAGACAAACTAATTTTCAAATCAACTGGTTTTTTGCAAGACCTTTTCCAGCATGGAATAAATACCTAATAGTGACACATCTAAATATCTGTAAATGAGATTGCTATACACAGTTTGCAACTCTTTGTTCCCATTACATTTAGAGAAAATCCTGAAGAGTAGAGATACAGAAACTTTCTGCAAGCTTCATGAAGGTGACTGTTTCCTACCACAGTATTTGCAATTCTAACCTGTATTCTTTGGAAACCAAGAGTACCTATCAAGCATTTATGTTCCTAAGGAAAAGGTATTTTCAAGTGTGTCAACCCTAAAGATTCAGTTCCCATAATGCACATCTGACTTGCAAGTAGGGAAAAAGAAAGTATTTCCAGTGTCTCATAAAAGCAGCAGTTGAGGATAGAAGGTATATGAAAATTAAACTACTTAGAGCTCACAAATAAATAAAAATTTAAGAACAAGCTTTTGATAAAACACAATAGTACCTCAACATACAAAATTTCCATTTCAGTAATATTTCTAAATAATAAAAATAAATAGATTCACACAGTAAACACTCTTCTATAACACAGACGCGCACACACACACACACACACACACACATATATATATATAAATATGATTTTAGGTTGTCAACTAAGTGTGACCAGAGCAAACTGTTGTTTAATTTAAACTGAAGATGAAAATGGAAACAGCCATTAGATGTTTAATTACTTCAAATTCATTATTATTTATTGACTGAAATATCTACTTAACAAATATATGCTGCAAAGTTTTGTGCATGCACTGTATGGAGTTCTTTGCAATTCAATACAAACACAGTAAATTAATGAAGCCGTTGTTCAACAACACAAAGTCCAACTCTATGCTCTTAGTACCAGATCAAGGAAAAGAAAACTACAGCTGTATGATGCAAAGTGCTGCTCCAGTATAAATTCACCATTAGTCTAGATCAGTTCACATTCTTTTGACAAATTAACTTCATACCAGCAGATATTACAGCAAATCACATACTGTCTCCCCTGCAGCCAAAGTCAACACAAAGCCATTATCAAAGCACAAAGTCAGCACATACACCCTTAGCATGCTTCGAGTAGTTCAAGAGATACATGACTGTCTGCCCATGACTAACCCAAACTGGTATTTGCTGATAGCACACAGAATCTCCATTGGAACCAGAAAACCATGACTGATAACATGAAAATTACTTCTCTTACCTGCAAGGGTTTTTTTCCATAACAGCATAATTTGCTACAATTTTTAATGCCTGAAACTTTCTCATCCCTGAGCCAATAACTTACACATTTTTCTCTCTTATTTTTTGAGTTTCGGTTTCCTTTTTTAACTGCTACAACTTTACATTCTTAATAGAATGCTGATGCAATGTAAAACAGGTAAGAAGTGATATTATCAACAATTACTGGAAGTCCACGCACACACACAATTTCAGGAAGAACATTTAGCTACACATGGAAGGACTACAGACCAGCAATTTCTTTCCTTCAGGAGTAAATAAAATTATGGGTGAGTATATAAAATGTTAGTTTCTCATACAGAAACATTCATGCTACTACTTACTACTTAAACAGTGAGCAATAAAGCCCTGAAAGAAACAAAGAACAAAGAAGAATCATCAAAGTAAAAAGGAAAAATTAAAAAAATACTTACAATAGTAAAGCTATTTTACTCATTCACCACTGAAGTAAATGCTTGCATACTTAACAAACCTATCAGAATAAGCTCAAAAACCGTAATTCCTCATGCTTTCACCTAAGTGATAGTGAAGAAGATCACTAGAAATCCTTATAGGAGGTATACTCATAAACATGAGGATCATGAATGCTGACATGTCCTAGAATTTTGAGCTGTTTGAAATGAGTGAACTATTTCAAAAATTATATTAAGTTATTACACTACTATAATTTAAACATCTATTTTTAACCCCTTTTAGTAATACTTAAATGATTTGATTTATGGTTCTAAACTTAACATTCTTGAATCCAAGCCTGTTCTTAGTAACTCATGCAATATAATTAAATCAACAGAAAAATAAAATATGACCTTACCTATTTTTTTTATTGTTGGGAAATGGCTACCTAGAAAAAATTACTAAATAACAAGAACATCTGATGCACAAATAAGGATCACATTTAAAGAACAGTTTCAGGTGGGTAAATACTCTGAGGAAGAAGGAAAAGGACTCTACCAAACAGCTCCCTAAGGTCACTAGGACTCTTAAACAGAGAGAACTACTGTATGAAGAGGCATATATACACTTTCTCCCAGTGAAGTGATCAGGACACTCACCTGTAAGAACAGCTAGGTTCCAGTACCCATCTCAAGGAATATTTACATATCCTTAATGAAGGGGAATACATCACAGTTGGAATAGATGCACTGCATAGACACACTCTGTTCCCAGTTTCTAAATCAGCCAAATAATCTCTATTTTCTTTATTCCTAGTTCAGTTTATTTTTTCAACTGCACACGATTCACCTTCGAAACAGTAAGTTCTTCCCTGTCATTCATCTTGCCTTCACAACACTACTTGCCCTTCCAGGATAATATAAACCATATTCATTTCCCCCATTCTTGAGGTCATGACAAATATCCCTTACCTGCTTGCAAAGCCAAACTAAAATATAATCTCATCCCAAATTCTATTTCAACCAGTATTGCAATACATCTTGCACTTAATTAACTTGGTTTACAACTGTTTCTGCTCCCACATTCCAAAGCTTCTTTCTTTCCAGATAAAGATAGTGTCCATTCTCTGCAGTGTAGTACATAATTTTTTTACCACATCTACTTTCAGTTTTAAGTAAAACAGCTATTTCCCCAAAAAGAGCCACACTTGTTTAAAGTGGAATAGTGCAAGTTGTTTTTTCTTAATGGCTTTCGAAATAAAAACACTTGATAATTAGTATTTTGTACAGGACCAAGTACTGCTCTTTTTTGTCTGTTTTTCTAAAACTGACATTAAAATAGAAAAACTGAGCAGCTGAAAACTGAAAAATTCAAATTAATTTTTCACTTTCAGAGGTTTCTAACCCATCAAAAACTCTTTCATACAACTAAGATTTCAATTTTAATCTTAGAAATCTTCTGGTTTTTAACACAGTTCTGTATTTTCAATCACACAAAATCAATCTTCTATAAACTACATACTTCAAAATATGATATCTAAATATAATCTTGTATGAAAGATATGATCTTGCATTTTCCATGAGAACTTAGGTGTAGTTAAAATTTAACTGTGAAGCTGTAGTTAACTACATCGAGTAGCTCATTTTCCCTGTAAAGGATATTTTCACACCTTATAATAAATGAGTAGTTAGTGACAAATTTCTTTTTCTAATGAGCTGGCTGTAACTTTCATAAAAAGTGGTGATAAGGGAACAAAAAGTATAGCGAGGTTTCTTGGCTCAAGGGAGCTTGAAAGACTTCACCTTCAGATCATAGATGGCATAGTATCTACTCAGAAAAGGGGAGAAATTAAACCAAGAATTGATTTCCAATCACTTAACCATTAATCTCCCTTACTCCTTAAGTAAAGACAAAGAAATCTGTTTAAAAACAATGACAAAGGAGAAAAAAGTAAATGTTCACAAACTGTGCAAATAAGAATGCTTTAGAAAAGACTGAGAAACAGAAAAAGAATAGTATGCAATGGAAGCAAGGCAATCTGTCAGTGAAAATTCGGGAGTAAAGTAGTAGTTGCAAAAGTATCCTACAAGTGAAAAGTAGCAACACTTTATGAAAGGCAACAAGTAGTTTCAGAAGAAATAAGAAAAAAAAAAGGGAATTCCAAAAGCAAACACTACAGGAATGATGGTGAGAGGAAGTAACTGTTTTTTCATTTCCACCACTTTGGCTTTTCCTGAAACATATGAAACACTGTAGCACAGTATTTTACATATTCATTGTAATTTTATGTTTATATATTGCAAATATAATAAATATATGTTTGCATGTCTCTCATTGATTAGGAATCACTGCATAAGGAGCTTCTTTAGTTAGACAGACAGACAGATGGACAGACAGACAGATAGACAGCTAGATAGACACACAGAGAGATAGACACACAGATAGAGAACTTCTTTTTAAACAAGGTCAGTTCTATGGATCATACCTGCAGAATTATTAGTCACTTCCACGGGTGAATGTAGACACTTGTATAACAGAACATGGAAGGATCATTCCTCAAGAATCAAGTCCCATATCTGCTGAGACTAGGAATTTCTGTTACACTATTGTATTTTAGTCACTGCCTTTACTATTTCCTCAAATAATTCTGAATAAAGACAGGTTCAATAAAACAGTGATCGTTTCTCTTACCGGAGTGAGTGCTCCTTCTGCTTGAGCTTCCATAGGACTTGTAGGGGTGGCCGCAAGAAGCTGTCCAGCAGCTCCAGACAGAAGTTCCAACTTATCTGTAAGCTGTTCAGAAGCAGCAGGATGACACTCCATGTCTAGAACAAACTCCACCCCTGAAGTTTGGTTCTTGCCATTGATATTGTTTCCTGCCCAACCACCCTGTCTGGATTGCTCTTCTCGAGGGGACTCCTCTAGAACTTGTAGTACCTCTGGCTCTTCATCTGAGGGACTTCCAGTCATTTTGTGCCCTAAAACCTCATTTGTCTTGAAGTCTTGCAAGTCCCGTTCCTTATCTATTATCACCCATTCCTTAGAATCAACCTCCTGCCTGCAGGAGCTTAAGTTAACAGCTACAAATCCATTACTCATAACACCATCAGCATGGTCTGGAGAAATAGCTGACCCAGGCTTTGAAGCATCTGGAAGATACTCTTCATCATAATGCCAAACATGGTCCATGCGAGCAGTCACAGGAGCAGGAAGGGGGGTTTTCTGAGAAAGAGGAGGAACAGCAGCAGCAGGAGTCTCTGTCGCAGCATTCAAGTCTTTCTGCATCTTCTCCAAACTTGAGAAAAGAAGTTAATATCTGAATTAGTTAAGAATTAATTAAATATTTTAAGTTACATTCAACGTTTTTTGGTAGGAGAAAACTAGATTTATATAAAAACTTGTTGTCATATTTTAGAACAATCTACAATGGTTCCACAATTTGAGACAAGCAAGTCTGATGTCAAGTAAAAATGGAAGGATGGTCTTAGAAATGTACACATATTATAACTTTCACTGTAACATATCATATTGTATTGTAAATATAATTACCAGAAGGGAGAATAGTGAGTGGATAAAAACTCAGTGGTGAGGCTACCACCAGATGGTCCACTGTACTTAAATTAAGTTACAAAGCAGAGATTCAAAGCAGAAGAAACAGATGTCTCCAGCAGCACTTATTAGGTGCTTTCAAGAAGAATGTTATTTATTATTTTGACTGATTCCTTACTTATGCTTTGCATAATTTGCTTCATCAAACAAATTCAGATTTCTAACTCTGCTATGAAGTATTTAGAAGGAATCAATCACTGTCATCACCTCAGCTCACTTCTACTATCCCCACTCAGCCTCCACCTTTTAGTCTGATTTCACTGTATCCTTCTCCTGTTATTCTTTCTACATAGAGGCAGACTGATTGAATCTGTTTTCGTACATCTGTCTCTTTTCTACCTTCAAATTCCATTTTAAGACCTCTGTCTTCTATCAAGTTTTTTTATGTTGGTGCAACACCTTTGAGCATAACTAAGTCTGCTGCATGCAGGAAAATTTCTAACTTTACTTATTAACTCCACTTTCTGTAAAACTTTCCTTCTCATGTCATATAATCCAATCTCATGTTACCTTTTTTGAGCACCTGATGTCATCATTCTTACTTAGGATGAGTTGTACTGACTGTCAAGAGTACATCACTGACGAAAAAGTTAATAAACACCAGAGTTACAGCACTTGGTCTTGAAACACAAAATTCCCAAGTGTGGAAGTTTGACTTCAGCTGTATCCTACCACTGATCTTTTTTTAAAGAGGCTGCCAAGTAGTGAAATCCATTAATTGAGCAATATTATGAAAATATTTTGCTGTAGCTTGCATAAGCATACTCAGCACCTCCATTTCTTGTCTTCACAGGGCAAAGGAAAGACAATAGTATCCTTACTATATATGCTTGAAAGATGTAAGCATAACAATAAAATAATTTCTTTACCAGGTCTCAAGAAACTTATCAGTGTCTGGCTTTGATTCCAATGTCATACGCTTCTCCAGTTCAAAGCTGTGAATTGAACGTAACTTTCGCACCAGTGGAACATCTCTGTCTAACTGGGTGGTCTCTGAGCGAACACGAATTGGAGAACCAAGACTCGACGCGTTAAGCATTCCATTCACCGGCCCATGGCTGTTTTCCTCCTCTGTGGCAGCCTGTGCAGACCGTAAAGTAAAAATGTAAATCACTAGGAGTAGCAAAACAGAGGAACACAAGGTACCGCATGATGAATACGATTCAAGTTTTTAGTATGTGAAAAGCCAAGTTGTATTTGAAATGGTCCTTAAGTTCACAACATACTTAATGTAGTTTAGATATGCTCTTCAGCACACACCTACAACAGACAAAATACTAGTAATATACTAGTTCTGGGTAGGTCTGAAAACGGCAGTCTCAAAAACCAAGTAATTACCCTTAAATTGACTCTGATATTTCACTCCCATCTCTGAAATTTTCTTTAATAATAGTCTGAAACCCAGCACTTGGTAGCATCTTTAGTCTGCTTTACAGTCAAGTGCTTTTATTAGAGAGAAGTTAGCTTCCAAGCTATCTTTTTGATCCTCTGGAGCATATAACACTGTTATAAACTAAATCTACTAGGTATTTCTGTGACTTCAAAATAGGTTTTAGTCCAATCGCATTCCACCTTGTATACTAACTGAGCATGATTTAGAGCTGGAAAATCATGATCGTCCTTAGTTCCTACAGGTATAATTAATAGAAATTACCTTTGTTTAAACCCTTCTCCCCCTTCAGTAAAAAAAACCCAAACAAATAAGCATATTTGAAAATAGGCACCATGCCTTGTTCTTTCCCACAGTGCATTTTTTTCTAGCAAACAAGAAGTGACAGCTTCAAAACTAGACAGCTCTCCTAGATAAAGAACATTTCAGTACCAATACTTCACGTTAAAAACATTTTTTTAAATCAAGAAACAAGGCTATATTTGTTTGAGTATGAAATACTATGATTGTGAGTAAGGGAGACAGCAACCAATTCTCAGAGACCACTTTTGAGAATAAAGTGGCCTTCTCTTCCAAAGATTAGCCCATGAACCTCTGGATCAGTACAAGGGTATAATATCTTATAGAGACAAAACTACCAAGTTGGTTAAACGGATACTGTCAACCACACTACTAATCTGCCAGTTGAAGAACTTTAAACTCTTTTTAGTACATTTAGTATCTAGGTTCTGCACTAGCAAGATGCAGGAAATTTGCTTTGGTTTCATTCAGTGAGCAAGAATCAGGATTGAGTCTGAAGAACACGAATATTAGTAAACTACAAAGCATCTCAAATGATCAGCAAGCTATTTATCAGAGAGACCTGATAAAGTGACACAAGGCCCAAAAGTCTGTCTGTTTGTTTCAGTATATAAAATGTGTTAGCTCTACCATAAATCTGGCTAATCAGTATCATTGCTGCATTATTAATTATATCTTATGTGTACTATGAGAACAGGAAACTGTTCAAAGATGTTCTTCATATTGCAGATTTGAAAGTACCTTACAGATCCCTAGTTTTATTTTGTTTCTGTTTGCATCCATTTCTTCCCAAACATCTTTTTCCTGAGGACGCTGATGGCCAGGGGATCCAGGTAGTTTCTCTGGTGAGACACCAACTGGAATACCATTCTCTCCATCACTGAGTTGTTCATCAGGAAATACTTCATCTGTATTTTCCCGCAGCAAATCTCCTGGGATAGGAGTGGCATTGGCAATTCTACAAAAGCAATTTAAAAAAAAAAAATCAGAAAGGTAAAATATTTGATACCCTCACATGTTTACAGAAATTATTTTCTATTTAAAAAACAAACAAACAAAAATTACAAGGAAAGAATGTTTATGTAGAAAACTAAATCTTGTAGATTATTTAATATAAAACCCCTTACATTCTGGCTTTCACAATTTATGTTTCTTTAATTTAGGCACATAACAAAAGATGTAAGTCAAAAAACTAATCACTTAAAAGGTGTTTTTTTGAAAGTTTTCGAAGTCACTTGAGAGAAAATTTGTTAGAGATCATGTCTGGGCTCAGCTTCATTCCTGACTCTTCTATACATATTCTTCTATTCAAAAAAATTAATGGTAACTTCCATCATACAGTTTCCTTCACCCAAAAATTTGACAGAGGAACAAAACATACTGTGTGAGGAAGAAAAATTACTGAGCGAACTAAATACAGTTTTAATCACTATTCTTATCAAAGTGCTATTTTGCTCCAATTATTGATAATCTAAACATAAGCATAACACTAACATGACATTACACTTTAATCAAAGTTCTGTAATCCCATTGACTTGAGGCTGACTAAGGTGTAGCTCAACATCTGAAACTGAAGCAATGTTAGTCCTAAAAAGTGAATGCTCACAAGGTCAATTAAAAGTCATTCTTTTACAGTCACCAAAACTGTTAATTGCAGCCAAGACTAACAATAACTAGTGTGATGCTTAGTGTGATAGTGGGACTGATCCATGTGCAAAATCCCTGTCAGCCTCTGCGTTCAACAGTGCACACCATACACCTGTGTAATGCTAACAGTTAGATAGTGTAGCCAGTTGGTGTCTTGATGGATATTTACTTTAACAATTTTTTTAAATTACTTTGAAATACTGAGAATTTAATACACGAAATTCTGGCATTTTTCAGCCTCACTACACTGTCAAAACTCCCCCCTTTGTGATTTTTAGCTAAAAGTTGATCTATTCAAGGCCTAGAACAGGCACAGTCTTCCTCCCCACCCATGAAAACCTCTTTATATTCTTCAATCCCCTGAGTATAGGTATTATTAAAAATCACATCTTATCCAACTTTCTTTATTGCAGAATGTCTCAAATACCATATTAAATATTATTTTAAACACAATCAAAATCTATTTCCAAATTTCTTACAAAGATCCATTCATTTTTCAAAGTTATAAGGAAATGGTAGCTAGAATTTTATTCCAGAAAACAATGGGTTTATTTCCAGGCAGTTAAATTTCCAGGCAGCTAAACTCAGGACACGTTATTTAGTTTCACAAAATATGATTTAGCAAAGGATGAATGAGTAAATTTATATGCAATTTCCTGGAGTATAATTTTTTTATTGCTGTAATTTCAGGACTGCAGTGCTGATCTTTAAGTATAATATAAACTGGAACCCTAAAAAGGGAAATACTTCAAATGGTCCCAAACCTTCACTCCTCTATGTATTCAACATTCTGTAGAAAAAAACCCCTAAATTATGGAGATAATTTCCTTTTAGTAGGAAGCCCCTCTGTGGTTATTTAAGTGACCACGATGTGCATACATACCCAATTGCAGCCGGTGTAAGACGAGTGTGTAACTGAGGTGTGGTTGAAGTTGTTGTCGTTGTCAGAGAGCCATCTGTTCCACTCTTCTCCCAGTCAAATGGGTCACTTTCAATAACTCCAAATGTCTTCATGCTGTTGTCAAACACAGACATGAGAAGCTGAAAATGAAGAAAAAAGTTAATAAGCTTCATTTTGTCTAAGAGAACAAGTAATTAAGAAATATCCTCCTGCAATACTGACAACCATTTTCAAAAAAAACCTCCAGTTCTTTATGTTAATCACTTCTCATTTTTCAAGATTTCAAACTCACAACACACAAAATTCTATTTTATTTAAAAAAAGAAGAAAAAAAAATCCACCCACATCTGTTTTTTTTATCAGGCATGAGGCAATGATACACCATAGACCTCCACAAAAAGAGAAATACACACACACAGAAGCATGACTACATTGCTGCAGAATAGCATACAATGGCTCTCCAGCAGAGAAAGAGAAAAGAATATACTTGGTAGCATCAAGAAACCAAGGAAATGAATGAGATGTAGGGAAGGATTTGCTAAATCATACATTTCTGTCATTAAGAACCATGGATCATTTACTTAATCTAATGCTGACATTCATCCCACATAAATGTCTAAGTTTTCCATCCTCATTTTACGCTATGAGAAAGCATTTAGAAAAATTTGTGACCATGACAGGAAAAGAAACTGCATCTACTTTCCTCTCTTCAGGAAAAAAACTGTCTCATTCTAGTCACTGATGTGTCTATATCATTCTCTTACTCTAACATTTCTAAATTTATTTTTTTTTCCTAAAAGCTAATACTCTAGTTTTCACCCTTTTTTCCAATCTAGGATGCTGAAAATTTTTCTACAGTATCCTTGGGCATACCCTTTAGCAACTTACTCTCAAGAATCTCCCGTGTGCCACTTGTCCCAGTCCATTCTGTAACCCTACTGAATTGCCGAAAGCCATAGTTCACACTGTCCCTTAGGCACCCTGTTTTATTCTCTTCTTCTTGTAAAACTTAAGCAGTATCTCTGAAGTAATTTTTAAGGTCATTCTCCTTTAAATATTTTTATCAAATTCTGCTATAATTCAAATACAAACTCAAATGCTTAACATCAGGAGGTTGAAGCAATGTGTGCACAAATACCTGAATAAAATAAACATCTGACATTGCCAAACCACATATGGATTCTGGGCCTATGTCATCAACATTTTAGACGGTAAACTCTTCAAAGCAGGGATGTCAACCAGGGACATACATACGTTCTTGTTCAGTGCCTACCCATAAATACAAAGAATGATACATGTCGAAGGTAGGAACAGCATCTCTGCAAACACAAGTTAAGACACACCAGAGTTTAAAAGATCATTCTCAGTGCTCTATATAAAAACCTTCTCTGGTCTAAAGCACATGAGCAAGATTGTGTTATAAGGCTCAGCATGCAGCTACGCAACTGCAAATGTTCCATGACCAACCACAGGACTGTAAATTACCGGGCTATCTTAACCATGGAAAAACTCCATCTTGGTATCGTGTTAATCCCTGAGTGCATGTACTATGTTAGATATAAATAGAACACAGAAAAAGGTTTAGCAAAAATATGCCCGTGTGTATGCTTTATCATTCAGGATACATAACGTAAATAAAATATATTTACCAGTCTATAATCAAGGTTTGTCCATAAAAATCAAAATTCCTGCAATCAATAATTTTTACCATAGGAAAAAAAAATCTGATGCATCTTTATAACTAGGTACACAAAACATCAAAATCTTTTTCCTTGATTGTAAACTACAGGACAATTTCCATGGAAATTTGTAATAGAAAAGAATAAAAAAACCAAGGTACTTATTTTTCAGGATTGCTGAACATTTTCTGTATTTCTAATATGGAGAGGTTTTTTACATTCAAGTTAGTGCACAAAAATTGATTTGTTTTGCAAATGTGCAGAAAAACATGCCAGTACATTTAGAGAAGTCCACTTGCTAACAGGAAATTAGTTATTCCTTGAGATTTTTTAATTATTTCAATTCTAATATATCTTCATTTCTTTGTTAAAGTTACCATGCAAAGCAAAGGGATCATTCTTATCAAAGTTAAAATTCCAGACTTAGTCAGAATTATTTATTTATTCAGTTGAACCAATTCAACTTGAACACCAACAGAAAACCATTCCTTCTGGTGTTGCTGAGTTAGTGAGTTGAACAAATGCATAGAGGCAGACAGGTAGTACAAGTGGGAAGCTAACAGGAATGTGTGTTTCTGGGAGCCAGAGGGAAGGACCACAGGGACAACTTGTCATGGTGTGCTATTAGATCAGTTCAACCTCTCCCACAGTTTGTGAGACTGAAAAGCCTCTCAAGTCTCTCCCTCCCTGCTTTTCCCGAGCATTCCTCTGCTGCCTTCCACAAACTGGTATAGAAAAAAGTTCTATCTTTATTTATTGCTTAATCATGGGTCAACACTGAGTAAAACATACATTCTTCAGCATATCCTGTTGGCACAAGACATACATTCTTCAGCATATCCTGTTGGCACACATGAACTTATCACCAAGTAGAGGCTGCTCATTTCAGCAGGCAATATTCTCAGACAAAGAAAAATTACTAGTTTTCTGGTGATCTCTGTAGGCAGTACTTTGGTCTTAAAAACCCACCATGAGTGCATGTTGTGCTCTAACTGTAGGTGCTGAGTTCCAGACTTTGGAAAACTGCCAGAATGACTATCACTGAGAGAACAATCTGCTCCATTTAACTTACAGAGCACCCACTAGATACTAGAGTATCCTAACAGAATACTGACTGAAAACCATCTTGTCAGTTGTTTTAGAAGCTTGATGGCCTTACATTTCCCAAATGGAAAAAAAAGACATACCTGAACCACAAAGTTTCTGTGGCAGTAGATGGTCACTAAAGTAACTTTGTGGTGGCACAAACCATAATAACTACCAAGATTACACAATGAAATCAAAGAAAATTGAAGATGAAATAGCATAAAATTCTCATATTTATAAAACAGAGAGACAAAATAGTACAAGTGTTTACCTGGTAATCAGGCTTTGTAAAGTAATCTAAATTAGAAATGTGATCCAGAAAGACGTTAAATTCTTGAGGAAGATGTTTCAACATAAGTCTGTGTTCGTACCTTTCTTTAATGGAGCCCACTTGCTCCTAGGAGTAAGTAACACAACAAACATTACCACATCTTCATTCTCTGCTACAACATATTTACATTGTATGTTACAGCCATTCAACACACTACTAGTCAGAAAGACAGGTCAGTACATTACAAGGAATGGTACTGAGAAAGGCCATTCTACATCAGACAGAAAGATAAGAGATTCTGTCATTGCTCCCAGTACACTTGCAAAATAATGTACAAACTTCAAATTCAATATGAAAAGCCATTTAATTTTCTGCTGTGTTTGTGTTGTGTTCGAATGCTGACTGATATCAAGGACTGTCATTAAACACTCCAACTTCTCCAGAAAGTATGTTTTAAAGATTTAAATATCCTGTTGCATCATCTGAAGTTCAGTAATTTTTTGGTGTTTATTTGGTCATGTAACACGAGTAAATCAAAACCAAAAAGGAGCTGCCACCTATATATCACATTGTCATCTACACAAACCACATCAGAGAGTAACCAGGTTTCAGTATAATTTCAGAAGAAGTTCCAAGAAGTAATAACAGGCTAATTAGATGATGTTTCTTTGCATACCTCACCTAGGATATATGACTTAAACACTACTGCATATTGCCCAATTCACTTTTGTTCACCAGCAAATAAGAAATGCCCATTTCACAAGTAATCAAAAGAGATAGGTGTGATAGGTGAAATAGGTGTGATAGGTGAAATAAAGTACTCAAGTGAAAACAGGAATAATGAAACAAGAGGCAAATATACACTTACTTTTGCTATTTAAAACATTTCCAATCTAGAGGTAAACCTACTTCCTGCCTAGAACAGTTCATAAAATTTGATTGCTTTTTATACCATGACACTAGGGACAAAAACTAGCACTAGAAAACACTGGAAAACCTCATGTTAAAATTAATGAACCAGTGATTCTTAGTGGAATCTTTATCACGGCATTTCCCTGGAATCCAGAAGTATATTTCCCTCATGCTCTTTGGTTTCACCTCCAGGTTTACCTTATCTTTTATTTTTCTCCAAGGCAGTTGCCCGACCACAAATTCCACCAACATGTAGAATAGAGACCACAGGTCATCATGCCGACCCATTTCCTGTGAAAAAGAAATATTATTCTACTGTATATTACAAATACCTAAGACAGGAGGGAAGACAAATTCTTTACTGCTCAAGAGCTGAATTATTATAAAATTTAATATAATCTACACTGCAAAACAAGTTTCATTAAATCCAGCAACTATTTTAAGGAGAAACGTACAAGTAAATTTCCATAGAGAAACAACAAAAGTTGAAATGTGTTAAAATGACACTGCAAATGTCTATACTGGGAGAGCTGTTTATTCAGATTTCTTTACTGTATGATGTTAAGACAATGTACTGGACATTATGTACCTCATAAAACACAGTAACTTCACCTTTTTAGTTTATTAACTTACAATACAACTGAACACCAAAGGTAACTATTAAAACCATTATTATTTCTACACCAAGAACTTTTCTATCCTTGACTACTGTAAAGTATATTATCCTTTCACAAAATTTGTAATTTCTATTAATTTCTACATAATAAATGCATATATAAGAATACAAAAAAAGGAAATTAATAGTAACTGCATTACTGACTGATTTCAGCTATATTAGATGGGTATGATACAGATTGAGATACTCACTCTGTTTCTATGAGCGTTGATTGATGCATATCGTACCGTTCCTCGAAAACCAGCGACAGCTCGTGGCTGTCAAAGAATAAAAAAGAAAAGATTCTCATTGTCAGAAATAAAACCTCTGACAACTTGGCATCTACAAAGTGAGTATGGAGCCACAACATATCTCATTTGAGACTTTTATTTCAGTTTACCATATTTCTACAAGTTCTCAGTGGAAATACAAGTAGGAATCATAAAGTGACATTTGTCACAGTTTTTTGAAGTATGCAATAATTTTTAAACTATGATCTATTGACATCAGTATTTGTTCTCCACAGGCATCCTGCCCTGTTTACCTCATTCCTCATCACAGTCATATGGCAGAAATATTCTTCTTTTTTCTCCAATGCTGAAACTATTTCTTAGTTCTAACGATTAGAAGTTTGAGGGTTTAAATTCTGACAGGATCTAAACCATAACTTCTTCCTCTTTGCTCAAATACACCAATATTATGTGGCATGAACATACAAGCAGTCATTTATTGAAATGTGTTAGCAATATTTTCACAAATTATTTTCTGAACTAGCAAACCAACCAATTTTTTGAGAAATTCCAAGAGCAGAGTAAGCCACAGGTAAGTCTCAAAGCTATGGCTGAGCAATAAATAGCAAAGGCTGCACTACAGGCATCAATTTAAAATGTTTCTTTTCTAGTTTCTGAAAATCAGCATTTCCTCCCTTACAGTCTAGATATCATACAATCATAAGTCAATTGGTGTTTTCTAATCACAGAATACATTTTCCTATCCTTCTTTTCTTCAAATAAAACATTACGGAAAGAATTATATAATTGAAAACAGTCATCACTAGTAGATATTTACAATTTAAAACAAAAAAAAAATCAAACCGTGGTGTTATTACTTTGCCTAAGGCAGATATCCAATCCATGCTACCTCCTTAATTAATCATTCTATGTAGACAGAACTGCCAGGACTGCTAAACTTGCTTTCTTTTATGCAGTCTTATCTTCCCAATCAATACTTCTTTTTTTTTTTCTTCTAACAATGAACATAGGAAGCTTCAATTATCTATCTCACCTCTGACTTGTATTTAAATTGGTATTGGTGATCTGTCTGCTTGCCCAAGACTCACAATAATTCTTCAGATTTTAAAAAATTTTGGCCAATACATTGAAAAGTCTGGTTTTATATACACACAAACATAACCACAATACACAAATTATTAAGATAAAACACTTCCATCTCTCCCTACCCATATATATATATATGTAAGTATAATTCTTTCTTACCCACCAACAGATATTATACAGAACTGCCATTTAAATAAATCAGGAGTTGTTATTGCTGTCAATAACTCTGCCAATTGAATCCAGCAGGATTATGCACCAACATCTTTAATAAAGGATTCAACAGTCCATATAATCAACATCTGCTAGAGTAGTATGATGAGAGCTGAACTAGTGTTAGTTAAGAGAATACCTTCTAGGATGTTCTTAACATGAAGAGGTTCTCAGATGATATTCCATAAATCTTAGCGTTTGCATCTTATCATAAAGTTTAAATGGTGCTTGGAACACGTCATGTTCAGGTAGGACAGACTCAATTGTCTGTCTGTCTTGTTACTGACTTTATTCTTATACCATATACTGAACATTATCCTGCATTGAAACAACACTGTAGTTGGAGAAATAAATTTTTCAAAAAAAGCACTTAAATCTCCTTCTTAGTAGTTGTGCAGGTTGGCAAACCATGCAAGTAAGAATAATATAGCATCACTGCCAAGACAAACAAAATACACATAAATTTACAAAAAGATGCAGTTTAATGAATAGCACATCTTCAAAAGGGCACTGAGAGCTTAACTTTAAAACAGTTGAAAATACAAATTCCATAGATCTCAAGAGCATATAGTTTCAGGAGATGAAATCAAATGCTTACTATCTTCAGCCTCTGGTATGAATGTTAAAAAGGAACGACTATATTCAGTTTTACTAAGTTAAATATTTCCATTCTTCTGAAAATAATGAAAAATATGAAAACTAGGATGAAATGAGGCTTTTATTTCTAGCATAACAACTTCAATTCCTACTTGATAACTAGGACAAAAATGCTTTAGTTGCTGGACAAAGCAATAAAAAAAGACTAAGAAATGTCATATGAAAACTAAATTATCTCATTCAGTTTACAAAACCTAACAATCTGACTTATTTCAGTTCTGTCCTGGAGGAGAAAAGGCCATATGAGGAATTTCATTATGTACCTATTCAAATGCCTTTGAATGTTAAAGTCACTGCCATCTCTACTAGTCCTAAGATGATTTCGATTATCTGAGAATCACCTGGATGGGAAGGGGTAAAAAAAAAAAAAAGAAGAAAAAAAAAGCATGAATAGTGCTTCTATCTATGAGCTTATCATGAAGTGAATTCTGAATTATTTACTCGAGGATATCTAAATCATTTTACTCCCTCTTGCCTTAAAGTATAGTTTCTATGAATCTGACTTAAAAGCATATGTAACTCTGTTATATTTTAAGACACAATGAAATCAATAACGCATCTGGTCACCATTTAATAGTGGTATTACAATGCTACACAACAAGAATAAAATAATCCTACCATGTCACTATCAAAGTGAATGATGGCTCTGTAGGTTAAATCAAGTTTGACTAATTCAGAATAGAACATACAAACTTCTGAGCATTTGCTGTTTCAGAACTCTTCATGCATCTCACAGCATCTAATGAAGCAAAGGAGAAATACTACAGGCAATAACAGCAACTTCATGAATTTTTTTCAAATAAAAATTCTCCTCTGCTATTACTGATCATCTTATTTTGTTTCAGGACACCTCCAAAACATACTTTGCAAATCTTCAACAAAATTGTACCTTGCTTGGGTCAGTTCACATTAAAAAAAGTTTTTCTAATATAATTAACTCAGGCAGTGATCTGAAAGTCAGGATTGTCTTGGCTTTGATTAATGTTACTAAACTCTTCAAATTTTGATTAAAATAAATTATTTTGAAGATACATGCACATGAAGCAGATTCAATGACCATGGTGAATTTTTCTACTCATAAAGGTACTTCTAAATGTAACATCAGATTTCTTTGCAGGTGGCCCTGCCCTGGAAACACTTGACAATGTCTCAGATAAACTAGATGCAGGAAAATAGGAGTTCCTAGAAAAGGGAACTACTTCCTCTAAGCACACAGGTTTGCAGAATCCTGGGAGACACTACGCTTACAAACCTGTCTGCAAATGTGGCTTCTTTGGAGGGGTGTGGTGGAAGCAAATCACTCTCCTTAGTTCAGTGTCTCCAGATAAAAGCTCTGGGTTTATTGCTCTGGGCAACATTAGAAATGTTACATAGAGCAAAAATTTCACTTATTGCATTCATGCAAAACAGATAACAAACATGAAAAAAAACCCCAATACTGATTCTTTACATTGTATCTCACACACACAATGGTTCTCCCCATCAATCAGGCAATGACTGAGTATTAAGTGCCTCTAGGTTTTGTACTGAGAAGTCAGCAGTGCTGCCTCTAAAGTCGAGTTCAAAAGCACATGGGGGGGTGAATAGAGAAGTAGCCACCTATGTTACCCCTATTTTCCTTTGTTAAAGGCAGAAGAATCCTCCATTTTTATCTTTTTTCTTTAAAAAGTCAACTTCCTAGTTCTTATGCCCACCAGGAATATATTTCCATGATTGGAACTACACACAGTTCCAATTCTTTCAAACATTTTTCCATACCAAATAGCTTCAACAACTCACATTCCAATCCCACCTTTCTGGGGGATATAGGCTTTGCAATCCACTGTAATGCCCAGTATGCTTTAGCACCAGTTAAAAATAGATGAAAAACTCAGGGATCTTCTGGGTAAGGAAAGATGAAGCAGTTCAAATACGATTGCCATAAAAATGTATTATACATCTTAATTAGTTTTCACTGCATATACAGCTCTTCAAACCCACACAGTCAGCTCTATCTTAAAATCCATATCTGATACTAATAACTGAGTACTTGCACTTATAACTCTTTATCAACCCATTTCCTATAGTTATTGGTATAACACGTTACTTAGACTCAGATCTACCTAAAAAAATGTGATTTCCAAAAACTGATTGCAGCTGTGTGATCCTATGCTACCAGAAGGTGGGTAAGAAGCTGAGTTAACATCTAAACAGTACAATTAAATTTTGCTATTGTGAGTTCTAACAGACATGTGGTGACAAATGAAAATTAACTCCTACTACATGTGCTATAAAGAGCATCACCATTTCTAAGACAGCAGTATTTGATACATAAACCAAGCTCCTGAGCTACTCAGTTTTCAATCTGGAGTATTTACTCAGCCAATGTGATGCACTAAGCTGAAAACGACGATCGTTCCAAAGCTGATTCATGAGCGAACAAAAAGTCTGGTGGGCTGGAGATGGTAACAACCTACTAAGTGAAAAAACACACAGAATAAATCTGCCATGTCTATTTTTGCTTTGCCCCATGCAGTCTTTCTTCTTCCTCTTATACCATGAGCTGAAGCAGAGATTACTGTAGGAGGAAGACTCTACATAAACCAGCTATGCTCTGACAGAGAATTTCCCCAGAGAGCAGAATATTGTTTTATTTACCTCTGTAAGTCAAAATTTTACATTTGTTCTGCACTATGGGAAGTTCTGTGCTCTTAGCAGAGTTCTTATTGGAGAACCAATACCTTAATTTTTAATTGTTTTGTACATATCTTATTAAGTATTTATAATGATAATGATTACACCATATATTAAAGAGCTGCATAAATCCAGAAGTAGACTATTTCAAGTAGTAGACTTATTTCAACTATGAATGGAAAGCAAAACATCTCAAGCAAGCTAATGTACATAAATATACCGTCTTTTCAATTCTCTTCCCCATCCCACAGGGGCAGGAGGGGGGTGAGGGAAATGAGCAAGAGGCTGAGGTTAAACCACAACAATAAAATAACACATTTTCCTTCTTAAACTATACAAAATAATTTTTCATAATTTAGCAGAGAATTTATCTCATAGCTCAGAAGGAACTGGAAACTAAAGTTTCCAGTTTGATTTTGGTTTGCTTCTATTTTCATCAGGAAACAAATCTTACTGGACCAAACCATCTGTCTTTCCACTACAATAGCTTTTAATTTCAGACAAATAGCACAGCTCTCAAAGACTTCCAGTTCCTGCAAGTTTAATGAAAATTGGTGATTATAGATAGAACTCAAATTAGTAAATTGACACAGAGACAGACAGCTAAAATTCAATTAAAATGGTTCACATCCATCTTAAGAGACACCACTGAGTTGGTCAACCAGCATTAATTTTAGATAGCAAGTAAGTACATGCCTAGTCCCAAAAGTGCAACCATGTATTGGTCAGGAAAGGAGGGTGTAGTATGAAGCTGCAAATACTAAGAAATTTGGAGGGCATAAGGGAAGCACAAAACAATAGGAAAACAGTGAGTTTCACCATTCATAGATAATTTCTTTCAAAAATAAGATCAAATCTCAGCAGAAAAATGATTTTTTTTTTGTTTGTTTGGTTGGTTGGTTTTGGTTTTTTTTTCAAGGCTGTTACAGCCTACTGCCCTGAGCATCTATTAGTTCTATAGAAAGTGAAGGAACTGCTGAATCAGAATACGAAACAGCTATACAGGACATTTCAGACTGCTTAAATTAAATTTCTAAGTTAAATTGTTTAATGATTGTTTGGAAACAATATCAGTGTTCTGCACACTACAGGAAAGGAGAAAAAAACCCCAACAGACCCTAACAATTACAAGGTATTTTATTATAATCATTTTTCATATCTCAACTCTTTCTCAACCTGTTCCTTCAGGCAGGACATTAATATTGTGTATTCTATTTTATTTTTTACCCCAAACAGCAGGTTACAAGGAATCTTACTCTCGAACAAATAACCACACATGATTTTCTAAAGTTTTTTATTTAGTTGTTGCAAGATTATTCAATTGACATGTTACAAAACAACATCAGACCTCATGAAATTCATATATCCATTCTACTTTTGTCACCAAGTCAATTGATAATGCTCTTTTTTCATCTTTTGCATTAACTCACTGCCTGTCTTTTTGACCTTGTACTATCACACACGAGACAGCAGCTGTCTGTGTGTCAGTAATACAACCAAACTTGCGAGGATCATGTTCAGTGGATGCTGAAAATGCTACATATATACTCTATAAGATTGTGCCTTAAGTAATATCCCTGTATGTCCTTGAAGGAGGTTATGGCAGACAATAATTAGTGTTACACTGGCAGATATAACACAGATATATCATTATAGCTGCATAGATCTGTCACTGGTACATGTATCACAGCAATGCATTACTTCAAAAACTTTGGAAACCCAACAGTTTAATAGTTATTGTAATCTATTAAAAATAATGTCTGCACAAATCTCTCCAAACTAACTCCCTTGTCTTCCCTATAAAATTATCACTAATTCAGAAATGGAACCTCAAATGACTAATGTCATAATTCTTTCAACTCATGCAGATTACTTATATACCAATTAAACAAAGGGCTCTTGACTTAGTCTCTTCAGCAAATAACCAACCTTGTACAGTTTCTCTTGATATTTAAGGAAAAAAATAATTAGGTTCCAGTCTTTGATGACTTAGAAGACATGAGAGAAAAAATTAAAGGAGCATGTATAGCCTTTTTAAAAGAGACATTATATGTTTACATCTGCCACTGAATGACTGTGATATTATACAGTAATTTCTTTTCTGTAGAACTGAAAGGTTTAAAGAAAATATAATGCTATAATGTCATCTTGGGCTCTTCAATGGAACTCCATCTATTGAAACAAGCTTTTTTTTCAAGTAGTCCACTTTTTAAAAAGCTATCAACTATCAAATGTTTAGTTCAGAATTTAGAATGGAATCTTGCAAATCTCACCTATTTCCAAAAGTATATATAATGTAGTCTGACTGATGCAAATTCAGTGAAGAAAAGCTGAAAATATAGTTCTAAAAATATTTGTTCTTTAGACCATTTCTTTGTTCTACAGTAGCAAAATGTACAAAATTTAATTTAATAAACATGGAAAGGCAGAAGTGGGCTATCATAGGAAGGGATAGTCAGGTTTCCAAAAAATTACTCCAGTCCTCTCTTCCAACACTACTTTTGAATCATTATTTATTAATAAAAATATTTATTTTACAAACAAAGAACATACAGTAAATAGTTTTCAACTCTAATTTCAGGAGCTTACTGCATTCTAATTTGGCAGCTGAATTATATCACATACGTGCCTATTGCTCCTTCTTTTACATTTATTTGTGCCATAATAGTTGAACTGATTTTGCTAATTGCAAAACACACAATCAGTGCAACAACAGTATTCAAATAAATTAAGATTTACACACTAACATTTTTAAATATTCCTTTGCTTATGAACTCTTGTTCATTCTATGTCTTTCTGCTGATTTACAGCAAGTTCAGTACAAATCTATTACTTATTTACAGTCCCAGCTCTTGAATTCTTGCACAAAGTGCTGAAGAGAAGCAAAGAGAGGTGGCTGTTTAGGAGGCTGGTCTCAAAATTCATGATTAGATACCTGCTCTATGTCCACAGAAAGCTTGTAACAGTGAAAAACTGAAAGAAGTTTAGCTTTGTTTAGAAGAAATTCTTTACTCAGGGAGTGATGAAGCACTGAAACAGGTTGCCCAGAGAGGCTGTAGAGGACCCATCCCTGGAAGTGTTCAAGCCTAGGCTGGATATGGCCTGAGCAACCTGGTCTAGTGAGTGGCTTCCCTGCCCACAGCAGGGAGATTGGAACTACGTGATCTTTAAGGTCTCTTCCAACTCAAACCATTCCATGATTCCATGTGTTCAGTGCTTCTTCACACTCATTTCTGCCTTTGTTACATAAACACTGAAGAAATTTTTAAAAATCTGATTTTAGGATTGCCCAGTTATAGACATTTCATCCTGGGAACTTCTCACGCACAGGTCTTTACTTTATAACCATTAGTGCAGAGGTGTCCAGTATATCATAGCTTTTAGGCAATTGATGAGGAGGAAAAGTAACTTTTTGTCATTTCCTTGTTCCAAACAATTATGTTGCAAGATAATGGCGTGTTCACTCAAAGAAATAAGGTATAAAAAGTGTATTCTGAAGTATTTCAGTGTGTAAAAGCCTCCAGAGACTATTATAAGGAGAGGAACCTATTAACATGTTTTTCTTTCTCCATCATAGAATCATTTAGTTGGAAAAGACCTCTAAGATCATTAAGTTCAACCATTAACCCAGCACTGTTAAGTCCATCACTAAACCACATCTCCAAGTGCCACATCCACATATTTTAAATACCTCCAGGAATGGTGACTTCTGGGCAGTCTGTTCCAGCACTTGACTATCACCCTTCCCATAGTTTGAATCTTTCTGTGACAGCAAGGAGGAGAGGACGATGGTGTTATCAGTTTGGTAGAGCAGTAACGAAGAGAACCCTTTGCTGAGCTGGAGCAGATTAGTCCTTTGGGAGAACTGGAAGGCTCTTGAGAGCTTCTTGTGCCATGCCTGAATAGTCACGTAGCTCTTGCTCCACATCATAGGGTACCTCCATGCTAAGCTTGAGAATGCACGCTGAACTACTCAAGTACTTGTGTTTTTCAAAAACAGGTTAAGAAAATGATAAAACAGGATTATCTTCAGGTTTAAATTGTTCTTTGTGACATAACATGTATAGTAACATAGCACCTACAGAAACACTTCTTTGTCATGTTCATCACCTGCAGCCAGGACAACAGCAGCCTAACTACACAGATATGCAACTATTAATGAGACAGGACTCCAGTAAACTCTACTCACACAAGAGTATCAGCGCAAGGAGGAGGCTAAAGAGTTGTTGTTGCAATAACTGGTAAGAAAATAACCTAAGGATTGATGAAAATTTTATCAAAAGGGAGGCTTGTGGATAAATTTAGAGAAGTTTACAAAAGTTTCAGTGAGCAAATAATAAGATTTAGTTACAACTTGCAGGTAAAAATGAAATGAAGAAAAGGAGCTCAAAAATTGCACTTTACATTTAAATGAAAATACATGTTAAATATGAGACAGGTAGTACAGCTGAGGAAAATGAAAGTATTTCAAGTGGAAAAATAAGTATGATTTTCCTTGTTTAGGTGTACACATGCAATCCTCAACTAATCATATCCCTGTGTAACGTACTGTTAGGAACTGAGAGAGAACATGACTGAGAAAAGATAGCATAAGGTAAATGCTAGGAACAAAATGCTCCTCAACAGGATGAAACAACCACTGAACAGTACATTTAACAAAATGACATGGACCCTGCAGCACCGGGCTTTCAACAGTTTTGATCAGGTATGGAAGAGAAGTCTGTTTAGACCCGTTAACATATTTTAGCCAATTATTTATAATATGCTTGATGTGGTGCGCTAAGAATTGAAACGGCTCCCTGGAACTTTTTCGTACTATTTAATTATTTTCTATGTAATCCACTGCCATTTAATAATGTACTCATAAACATTTCCCAGTCCTTGGATTTTGCTTAATCTATCACTCAAAACAGATGTATCAAGGAACTGCTAAAGAAACAGTGTATCTTCCTGCTCTTTAACTAAAACCAAAACCTGATCAATTGCACAATTTTCTGGAGTTGACCAAAGGGCTGCCAATCAATTGAACTTAATAAGTGGTCTCATTTCAATCCAAATTTTAATCTGAATGCAATGTTCAGTAACTATTCTTGAACAACTTCCAGTACACAGACTCTTATTTATAATAAATTCATGCAATCAAGGTATCATTCAGTAGTTACTAACACAAATCCTGGTACTGAGGCAAACAAAGAAAACTGCACCAGTTTTAGTCAGTACTATCTGTGGACCACTTCTGAGTCTTTTTTTCCTAAAGTTATATCAATGTTTGCTATAAAAGCATTTACTTGAAGATTGAGAAGCATATATAAGCAATCCATCTTTAAACAGTTTGTGAATCCAAATTGCCTTCAGAGAGGACAAAAGATTTGCAGTGATCATTTTGCTTACAGCAGTGTAGCTTCACTATTGCTCCTTCAGTTCTTAAAATCCCACTATCCCACCTTTTTTCCCATCATAAAAAGTATTTAATGGATATAGCTTCCACTCTTTCAGTACCATAAAAACAATGTTCTCTTCCAAACACAGAAATAAACAATTCTTCTGCCAAGATGACAGGAGGTAAGGCAGAATAAGATGGAGGTGTTCTCTAGTCTTGCTCAGCAATCAAGATAATCCAGAATATTATTAAAAAGAAACATCATGCAAATCAAATGTATTCCCAAATTTTTGCAAGTAAAAAACAAAATGAAAATATGAATATACAAGGAAATTATACTTTCACTTCCTGTACTTAACTGAAGTACAATAGACTTCCAAAGCTTTCAAAATAGATACAATGTTCTGCTTTGTTATCTACCAACACATTTCTGTGCAGCATTCTGTGCAGGGTTGGGTTTTTTGGGGGGTGTTGTTTTCATTTTTTTTATTGGTTCTTGTTTGTTTTGGGCTTTGTGTTTGTTTTGGTTTTTTTTTTAAGAATTCAGCTTCTTAAAGTACATTTCTAGGACACCACCTGTCACCCTAAAGTGAAATTTGAAGATAAAACCTCATTTACTGGAAATCCTCAGAACCTGAGGGCACTGAAGAAAGGCAAAGAGCACTTAGCTGATTTTGTACATAAATGCTGAATAGAATAACATGTTCATTGTTTGATCTGAACAGATTTGTAACTGCTTCCCTAGACAATAAAAAGACCTAAACATTTGCATTCACAATTGCTTTCACTGCATTTTTCTAAGGGTCAGACTGTACAGCAGCTGGTGTATCTTCTGCTTTAGTAGAAGTCAGAGACAATTTTTGTTACTGACAGGTCACCAGTAAAGAGCATGAGTAATGCCTCAGAAAATTTAGGTGGATATGCTATCATCTTTGGATTGGAATACTTTTGTCAGTGTTCAGAGAGTAAGTTTTGTGACTGCTTTAATACAAAGCATATCAGAAAAAAACAGTGCTACATTTTCTAGCTGTTCTCAAACCAGGAATTCCCAGCTTGGTAATGTTTAAGATTTCAAATTTCCAGGCTAAAAAAACCCAAACAAACTGTAGAGTTAGATGTAAAATACTGTAAACCTCCTTAACGTATATTAAAAAGAATGCAATTTTTATTTTTTTACTTATTTGCAAATAAATACAGAAAAATTTAGACACTTGAAATGAAGGTCATGCTAAAAAAACCCCTATGATGGAGAGAACTCTGATGAAGCTCTTCATTTTGTTTAAATAACAAGCTGAAGGATGACCTAAAATCTAGTCACTGGGAAGGACAGGAGAAAGGTGGGGAGATGAGGAATGCAGTCATAGGCTAACTCTCCCTTTGACCTAAAAAGCCTTATTTATCAAAAATACAACAGTTCCATACACAAAAGAGTCTCCTCAGAACACATTTCAAACCACTAATCAGGATACTCTCAAAGAGGAAGCCCACCTTCCAAACTAAGCACCAAATCAAACAAAAAGGAGTTTTCTCCTTCGATTACCTTTGGTGAGTCCAAATCATCAGACAAAGGGGATTGGCTGTTGATCTGAACAATTCTCTAGCCTGCCAGTCAGTGAAACCTGCATACGGAGTAGAAAAACACTGATGTTTGAGATAAAAAGGTTTTATCTAAACACCACCACCTACTCGTGGATAGGTTTTTAACTGGTACTCCCTAGCTTTGTCACGTCAGCTTGCACGTTACACTATCTTCTTTGTAAAACAAATACAATGTAGTTATTTAGAATTTGCAATCCACAGAAATAAAAGACCACAAAACTCAGGCCTGTGATAATACATGACATTTGAATTTGTAGCTTTTTAAAGAATTATGACCTAAAATTATTTTTCAAAGGTTAATCTCTAACAGCAAAGACCATTGGCTTCTTTTTTTCTTTTATTTTGCTTTCTTTATATCAAATTTAATAGTACCTCAAAGAACAGCTGTGGTTAATGTTCACTTTAAAACAGGAGTGATGACAACTGCTATCTGCAGTACTGATGATGTTAAGAATGCAAATGTCCTTCAGATTTTGTCCCTCAAGGTTTTCTATTTCTGTACCACAGCTGACACCTTCACTTTCCATTTTCACCATGTAAATAGAGACACAGAAATTGAAGGCTGTATGAAGTTAGGTTTACACCCAAAAAGAATAATTTACTCTTTGTCTCAAGAAAAAAAAACAAAATAGATGCTAGTACTATTTAGTTTGGCTATCTCTAAGATAGTGGCAAACAAAATGGTAGGTATTACACTCTTAAAAAGCAATAAACAGCAGACTATGAATCTCATAAATATACTAAATTTGCATCCTGCTAAATGTATTTGCTTGATGATTAGAGTCTCCCCACAATTATATTCTAATTACCCTGCTTTGGAGTAATCAATTCTTATCTACACTATTAATTCAATTGTTGGCTTCCTCTCTCCAACAATATATTTGCTTGCTTTCTTTCAAAAGCCTACATCATCCCCAGAAGTTTTTATTCTCCTTCCCACACTAAATTTTCTCTCTTCCAATCTTTTCCCTCACCAGACAAGGCTCCTCCCACCCATCTGTGTTTCCTTATCAACTTCCACTCTATCATTCAATCCTACATCTACCCCAAATACCTGTATCCTAATAATGTCCCCAACACGTAAAATTCAGTTTCAGAAGCCTATACACACATATACTATTATCCAATTTTCCATATTCTTCATCCCATTCCCAGCTACACATGTAACACTGTTCAAGTTTTCACAAAAGTATAATTGGTCAAAATATCACAGAACTACAGAACATGCCAAGTTCGAAGGTTCCCACAATGATAAGCGAGTCCAACCCTTAGCCCTGCACAGGACTATCCCCAAGAGTCACACCATGTGCCTGAGAGTATCATTCAAAAACTTTTTGAACTCTCTCAGGATTGGTGCTGTGACCACTTCCTTGAGAAGCCTGTTCCAGTGACCAGCTACACTCTGGGTGAAGAACCTTTTTCTAATATCCAACCTAAACCTCCAGATCTTCAATGCATACAAATCAAAGAACAGGAAAAACAAACAAACAAACCCAGATCCAAACCTACCCACTGTAAATACTGAACTATATGTTAATAGACCGAACACATTTCCAAAGACCTTATCTGCAAGAGTTATACCTTTTTCTATTTGCTCTTGAAGCAATGATGTGGTACAATAGATACATTTCATCTCCACTCTAAGACACATAATGCTGGTACTACCTACATCTAGTATATGCCATTTGCATTTAAGGTCTTGGCTGAAAAGTTTTAAGTTTTTATGACATATTTAAGTGAGACTTCAAGTTCTTTAGCTAATAAAACAAGGCTAAGTAAATTGAACAGAAAATATAAAATTACATATGCTTTCCTTTTTAAACAACCATGAATTATTCTACGCCCTTCCAAGCAACACTACAATACGCATTTGTCATTACTTTGCTTTCATCATTCAGAAACTTACAAGCTGCAATAAGTGTTTGTTTCTGCCTTTTATGCTCTAACCAGGTTATAGTGTCAGATCATACAACTTAATGAATTGCAGCACTTCTCTACTGTCTTCAACATATTCATACATTTTAGAAATATCTTATTACTGAGATACAACAGACATATCCCTCTCTCTTTAAAATTAGCTCCTCACAAGAAGAGTCATTCAGACAGCTGCAAGACAGGACAACTTTGTTGAAATGAATCTATTTCAAAATCAGCAGTTAAAAATGTTTTATTATCCAGTAGTATTTCTGAGAAAGAACTATTTGTAGCATGAAAAAGTGTGCAAAGCTTTGTTTTTGCTTTAAATTTTATGTTAATCTATTTTTCTTTCAGTTTTGAAGATTCACCAACTGAAGTAGACCACTGTAGTAAAATTACACTATAATAAGAAAACTGCAACTGCAACTAATTAATTTTAAGGCTAGCACCTGGAACAAATGGGAAATTGTCTGTGCTGACTGAATAACCCAAGAGAATGTAAAACCTCTGGGTCCTTAAGATGACCAATAAAGGTATTACATTTAGACTGAATGTTCAGACACTGGGGCAGACTAATAAACCTTGAACACATTTTCATTACGTAAAATCATCCCTCAAAATGCTCCTTAATTTCCTGAAATGAACTCTTAACCCTGTTTATAAAGTGGGGTAATATTTTCCCATAAAGAAAATGCTGACTTTAAAATCACAGTCTGGATAATGATTATGGAATACCAGAAAAGATTAGTCCTTTTCTAACAGTTGTTGTATTACATTTATAACCAATTCTAACCCTCCTCACTAAGTTTACAACAGATTACTACCTACACAGTGTAAAAAGAAGACTTAGAAAGTGCATTTCCTTTGTAGAGAAGGGAATAAAGACAGCTACAACTAAAATATTTGGGAAATACACTGGAAATGTATTATTTCATTGTTTTCTGAAATAGAGTTCTGATATCCCTTAATGAAGAAATTACATAGTTCTAGAGAGAGGCTTTAAAAGGCTATTTCAGCTGCAGTGGGGGAAAAGAAGCTTATGTAAAAAAGCAAAAAAGGCAACAACAGAAGTACCAGGGAAACCAGGAAGAATAAGGAGAAAATTTGATACTAGTTTTTATAAACATAAAACATAAGCTTCTAAGTTTATAGCAATGTATGCCAAGTTTGAAAAACTGGTAGAATGCATCTGCTCTTTAACTTCATGCCCTCTTTTATATTGAAAGCTTGAGTCAGATGGAATGGATGACCCAAATAACATATCATTGGCTAGGCTCCCAAGTTAATAAATGAAGAAAACCTAACTGATGATTCACATGAAATATTTGTTTCCCTTCTTAATTATTTGTTATGTAAAAATCAGTGCATCCTGCAGCAGTAGTTCATATGAAAACTGCTGTTGCTTACTGACTTCAAAAGCTTAAGCTTTTCATGAAAAAGGGATTCTGATGGATACAAAAATGTGGGAATTAAGATGACACTAATACCTACAGAAGCAGTTTCCTAGATTCCATCATACTCTTGGTGGATGAATTAGAATATATCTCCTTGAAGTTTTATTTTTTCCTTTCAAAATCAGTATTACTGTTATCTGGCTGCTGCAAACCAAAGGTCATTTTAGACAATCTAATCCAAGGGTGAAAAATCATGCTACCACAAATCCCACTGGGGGAAAAAAAGTGAAATGGGCTGAAAACTGCTTGCTCCTCAATTATTGAAAAAGATAGTCCATATGTGACACTCCAAAATGCAATGAAAAACACAGTAAGCACTACAAGTGTTGCAAACCCTTATTTTTTTTTTAAATACTACCTTCTGAGAAGCTTTTTATACTAAATTTGCATTTTTCAAAACAGTATTCAGACAGAAGCAGCTACAACTGAATGGTGCTAAATTACCACGGCATCTGACATTAAGATGGGTAGTACAAAGATGAACAACACCTCTGAAAATGACGCTGAGATGCATTAGGAAATGACAGGCATGATAGGTATCTCCGGGAGATCCTTTAGTATGGAACTATGGCATGGAATTAGTTCAGATGACTTTCTCATTTTAAGTTCTCTACTTTGACCATTCTTTCAGATAAGAAGTCTAGGGAGACACCATAACTCCTCACAAAGAAAATGAACTGACAACAAACAAACTTGTCTATAACAAACAACAAACAAAAGCCTCCTGTGGTTGAACCCCAGCCAGCAACCAAGCCCCATACTGCCACCCGTCCACCCAGCAGGATGGGGAGAGAATCAAAAGCAAAGAAACTAGAAAACTCATGGGTTGAGATAAAGACAGTTTAACAGGGAAAGCAAAATTAGGGTTATAAAAAGCTAATAGTCAACCAGTCAGCTTTAACTATGGAACAGGTTTTCACCAATAGAGTATTATGTTTTTGGAGAACATGCTTTTACATTGTCCTGGATTATTTGCAGGATCTGCTGAACAAATCTAATGAAGCTTAGAAGGACAGCCTTAAGGAGAAGCACATAGAACGTTTAATGAAAATATTAACAAATTTTATTAGTAAGCAATGCCAACAGTATGGTTGCTCTCTATACAATAATAGTCATTTCGAAATATTATATACAAACAAAACCACTGTCTTTCTCTCCACCACCACTGTACTCTATAAATATGGGTTACACTGTCAAAAAATTCCAAACAACTTAAATTGAAGAATTACTTCAGTTACATTGTAGGGCACTGCAATGAAAAACAAAAGGCAACAGGTGAGTTTTTACAACAGAAGGAATGGCAGAAATATTGAATTTTCTGTTGTTATCATCTATTTGTTTCTGAAAATGCTACCATTGGTGTGTGTATATATACAGAAACTTGGGGATTGTTTTCTCTTTGAAATTACAGGTCATCTCAAAAAACATTAGAAGCAGCCAAACATACAGAACATGACAAGAACACTGAGAAATAATAAAATAAAAGAGAAGTAAAACTACTTAAAATGTTTAGCTCACCTTTCCAACAGCAGCAGCCACTCTGTTGGTCTCCCCTGCTCTTTGCTTTCATTGCAGTGTCCAGCATTATGGCTGAAGGAATAGAGTACAGCAGAACCCCACTAATTTACCTTACTAATTCAGATACCTCATAATCTGCACAAAAAAATCTGCCACTTTCCCAACTTCTTAGGTAAAATAAAAGTGAAAATCCTGTAGAGATGTCTTCTACCACTCACATCATATTTATAAATATGCTGCACAATATTTACTAGTACATTAGTCAGTATTACCATCAAAATGAAAACTAAACTAGCTTAATAAAGAAAATGTTTCTTTAAACATCACCACGTACCATGGCCTGACTTGCTCATTTTCAAACTTTGAAATTAACAAAATTAACTGCCCATCAGTGAATTAGGGAGACTCCATTGTACTTAAAATTGTAATTTCCTCATTGATATGCTTTTATCTACAATTTTCTTCAGATTGTTTGTATTTAGAATACAGTAACTACACTTAACTATGTCTTCATATATATTATAATTAGTGTCCTATCACTGTTTTAATTATTCAGACTTTCACTTTCAGAAGATTATATAGACTCACTTTAGTGTCTGACTTTTATTTTTTTCTCCTCATAGTTGTTGGGTTTTTTTAAACACAATATACAATACCAAGTGAAATTCAGCTCTGGTATATTACTCTGATCAGGCTGTGTCTCACCTAAAAAATCCATTGCGCAGGCTGGAAAGGTAAAAAGACCTTTCCCCAAATCTTCGTTCGTGAAGACTGGCCATTATTATTACTCTGATAATTAATGAAAACCTGACAGATTATCCCAAAAATCATCACCTCTGCCTCAAGCCAAAAATCAGAACCTGAATCATTCCCAACCGCCTGTCTTTAACATAATCAATAAATCACATGGCATTTCTGATCTGGAATAGTGTTTGTCAAGCTTAGAACAGTTACCAGTTCAGTGCAACTCCCATACTTCTCCAGAAGAAAAGAGAGCATACTACCACATTCAAGTATTCGAATTTCAACTGTGAAAAAATCTTACTGGTCTGACATCCCCACACGAGTTGGTAAATTGCCGTGCCAAGCCAAAATCCAGCATATAACACTTCCTACAGGTGCTAGGAAAACGTCCCATTGCGAAGTTTGACTAGGAAGAAAAACAAACACAGATAGATAATAGATACATAGACACAGATTTCCATATGTTCATGTATTAATGCAGTAACACAATCATAGAAAATTCATATTCTACTTCTGCATCCTTCCTTGTTAAGAGAAACAGACATCACTCTTAGCACATCTGAACAGTGGGCTATATTGTCTGACAAGATTGTCATCTTACTTTGTCACTTAGAATATATTAACTTCTAGCAAGCATTTTCGAATCATGTCACCCACTCACATATATTGATTTGGACATCACAAAAAACTACCAACCAAATTGCCAACATATTCATCTAAACAAATGCACTAATATCGTATATGCAGAATACAAAATATAGGGTGCAAACTGCTTTTTCCTTCCACGGATGGGGAAAGAACCAGCTTTAAAAAAAAAGATAAACAAGCACAGAAAAACAACAAAGACGACCAATCAAACAGTGAAAACAGTGGAAAGTCAGTGAAAACTTACATATGCAATTAATTCTAAAAAGCTTCAGTAAATTTTCTTATTTGCCCTAAGGATTAACATTCCGTGTTAGCCCTTTAAAAAAACCACCACTATGATGTTTGAACATGTTGGCTGAATCAGTCTCAAGTCTCTCCCCATCAAATCCCCTTAAAATGGATCACATGATAAAAAAAAATAGAGCTAAAAACTAAGTTCTGTGAAATAGAATTGAAACCACACACCTAAGTAAACCAGAAGCTTAACACAATTAACTCCAGGAAAACGTCTTTTTCCATTAAGTGAAACAGCAGTACTAGTAAATCTGAAATTCAAAACTGCTTCACTGTCTACAGTTGAGGGTAAAAACCAATCAAAACTATGAATTGAGTGCGATCAACTTTATTCTTAAATGGAACAGAATTTCAGCATAGCCTAATTGATCACAAGGAAAAAAAAAACAACCAAGGACTTCAAGATTTCAGCTCAAATCTTGCTTTTAGCATATAATCTGTCTGGAAAAGGAATGACAAAAGAATAAAAGAACTCATAAAGGGGAAGAAAAATTACTTCTTTTCATATCATGGCTAGGCTTCGCGAACGAAGATTTGGGAAGGGCTCTACCCACGTTTCTTGCAAGCGCGTTGGTGTCTAAAAAGGCCAATACGAGAAAGGCATGTCCGGTTGCAAAAGACACAGCAGAAAGACTCCTTAGGTGGTATATTCTGCGAGGCTCGATTCTTTCTGCGTTGTCTTTTCTCCTCAAGGGTGATCCTGCGCGCTTTCTCAAAAGCATCAGCAGCGTTATAAATGGTCTGTCTCCAGGCTTCCCGATTGGAGGCCAGAGTAGACCAGTTATGGTGATCAATATGGCCAAGGCTGAGTTGTTGCTTCAGGGAGTCCTTGTATCTTTTCTTTGGGGCTCCTCTCTTGCGGCAGCCAGTGGCAAGTTCACCGTAAAGCAGGATCTTAGGGAGGCGGTGGTCCTTCATCCTAGAGACGTGCCCTGCCCAACGCAGCTGTGTTCTCAGTAGCATGGCCTCAATACTTGTGATTGCTGCCTGTTCAAGAACAGATGTATTGGTCACATAATCTGACCAGTGGATGTTTAGGATTGTGCGGAGGCAGCGTTGATGGAAGCGTTCTAGGAGACGCAGGTGGTGGCGGTAGATGACCCATGATTCGGAGCCATATAAAAGAGTAGACAGCACTATGGCTCTGTAAACACTGATCTTGGTACTTTTCTTCAAGTGTTTATTTCGCCAGACTCTTTTATGAAGCTTTCCAAAAGCACTATATGCCTTCACTAACCTATTGTCTATCTCCCCGTCAATCTTACCATCCGAGGAGATGAGGCTGCCTAAGTAATTAAACTGTTGGACTGATTTGAGCTCTGATTGGCTGATGGTGATGTGGGGATGATGGGGGACTTCCTGAGGTGCAGGTTGATGGAGAACTTCAGTCTTCTTTAAGCTGACTTCCAGCCCAAAGAGCTCAGCAGCATCTGCAAAGCAGGATGTTAAACGCTGCAGGGCTGCTTCTGTGTGGGCAACAAGGGCGGCGTCATCAGCGTAAAGCAGCTCCCGGACAAGATGGTTTAAGGTCTTAGTGTGGGCCTTCAGTCGCCTTAGGTTGAATAGGCTTCCATCAGTACGATATCGAATGTAGATACCGTCCTGATCATCGAGGTCTGCCGTAGCCCTTTGGAGCATCATGCTGAAAAAGACTGTGAATAGGGTAGGAGCGAGAACGCAGCCTTGTTTCACACCATTCTTTATTAGAAAGGGCTCAGAAAGTGTGTTGCCATATCTGACTTGGCCGTGCTGATCCTCATGAAGTGAGATGATCATTTTAAGGAACTTGGGGGGACAACCTAAACGTTCCAAAATCTGCCAAAGACCTTTTCTACTCACAGTATCGAAAGCCTTGGTGAGGTCGACAAAGGTTACATAGAGACCTTTGTTCTGTTCCCTACACTTCTCTTGCAGTTGTCTGAGAACAAATATCATGTCTGTGATGCTCCTGTTGGCTCTGAAGCCACACTGACTTTCAGGTAGAATTCCTTCTGCTATAGCGGGTATTAGTCTGTTCAGGAGTATTCTTGCCAGGATTTTGCCAGCAATGGAGAGCAGAGTAATACCACAGTAATTTGAACAGTCTGATTTAGTACCTTTCTTCTTATACAAGGTGATGATGACTGCATCACGAAGGTCTGAAGGTAGTTCGCCTAGTTCCCAACAGCGCACCACAAGCTCGTGAAATTTAGCATGGAGTGCAAGGCCCCCATGTTTCCAGACTTCAGGTGGAATTCCATCAACCCCAGCTGCCTTGCCGATTTTCACCTGCTGTATGGCCTTGAGGGTTTCTCCTAAAGTGGGGGCAGTATCCAATTCGTATTTCACCGGTTGTTGTGTGATGGACTGAATTGCTGAGTCTTGGACTACACGGTTGGTACTGAAAAGAGTCTGAAAGTGTTCAGACCATCTATTCAGAATGGAGGTTTTATCTGTCAGAAGCGTTTGACCATCTGCACTGAGTAGTGGGCTTTGGACTTGGTATGTAGGCCCGTATGCTGTTTTCAGGGCCTCATAGAATCCTTTGTGAACCCTTGTATCTGCACATAGTTGAGTTTTTGCAGCTAGATCGGTCCACCATTTGTTCTGGATGTCACGGAGTTTCTGTTGGAGCTTGCTGCATGCAAGACGAAAGCCTGTTTTTCTTGTGTGACAGGATGGCAGTGCAAGGTGTGCTTGGTGGGCATTTCTCTTCTTCCTCAACAAGTCCTGGATTTCTTGATTGTTTTCATCAAACCAGTCCTTGTTCTTCTTGAGGGAAAACCCTAAGGATTCTTCAGAGGATTGCAGGATGCAGCTTTTAATATGATGCCAAATTGTTTCAGGTGAGGAAATTGCAGAATCTGTGGAATGGTTTTCGAGCCTAGTTTGAAGGTTTGCCTGAAATCTTTGTCTTACTGTGGCTGATTGGAGATCATTAACTTCTTTTATGAATCTAATATATAACCTCACAGTGCTGTTTATCCTCTCTCAACCTTTAAATTTTTGGGTTTTTTTTCCTTCCCCTGATCAAACTCTCCATTTTCATCCTATTTGAGCCCACAAACTCCACCAAGATACAGCTAGACAACAAGATGTCCCCAGTCCATCCTGCCAGCCATAAGGGAACACATTTCCCATTCAAAACTTGAATTGCTTTCATCATCAAATTCTTGAGCTCCAGCTAAGTTCTTCTCACCTATTTCACTTGACATTCACTGCCTCTATGCTCTTTCCCTATTAAATGAAGTCTTAAATGCAGATGGTTCAGGGAGAATACAAGTTTTATAAAGAGTTGCCAGGAAGAAGTGATGAAAATGAAAATTTCCTAATGCACAGAAACTTATCAGAGGTTTTAGGTAAGTATTGTTCAGTTGACAAGAAGTTTAGCTACATATGTCAGATACAACCAGCCATATGCGCTTCTATTAGAAAACACAAGATTTGCTTATTTTTTTCTCATTTGCAAATTTTGTCAGTTCAGAGTTCTAGTCATATTTTAAATACACAGCAATATTAAAAAGAAGTGGTGCAATTTCAGGAATAAAGTCAAAACCATAAAAAATAGTAAGAACAAAAGCTCAATACTGTCAGGAAGGCACTATCCTCATGGCATATTGAAAACAGATTTTATTAGAATTGCACAATAAAAAAACCCAGTTTTCTCTTACTGTCTGTCCTTCCTTTCCTTGTTTGTTAAGAATATATTAAATACAAAAAAATTGCTATTGAATGGCTTATAAATACACCCTGCAGTTAGTATCTGTTCTTTTAGATTTATTATATGACAGTATTAATTGCCATTAGTCAAACACATTATATCATATCTCATGGCAAATACTCTTGATTACATGATGCTACAGATAAGAGTTGGAAGTTCTAACTACAGAAAATTGCAAGGATGCCTAAATTAACTGGGGACAATGATGACAAGGACCAAAGTTACTGTTGTTGCATTCCAACATTAATTAATAGGAAAAAATCTGTCCTATCTGATGATTTAAACTTCAAATTTCTGTCATTTTTGCATTTGAGCATCTAGTATAGAACCTATTCTTATTTATGCAGCCATCTAATGACCACAGCTTACTTGCCTGTTTTGATTTAATGGGCAGACTTACTGGTTTTATGTCCCTGTGCAGGAATCCCACAGAATGAATACTTTCAATAGATTCCAAAATCTGCTTCCCAAGCCGCAGAGTGGTACTAATGGTGAATGTTCCTCGAGATTGGCTCCGACGCAGGTCTGCCAAGTTCCGACCCTGATTAAATCAAAAGGACATTTTCATAAAAAAATACTAAAGCCAAGATTCACAAATGGTGTAAAGTCTTCCTACTTCTTTAGCTGTTCATGGTTAACCTTGGAATACTCTCAATACCTATTTAACACTCAAGGATAACACATTTCACCTAAATGTAATGACTATACATCCCCAAGTATCTCCAACACTAAATTTAGAATCTGTTTTTGAAAATATGAATCTTAGTATCACTCTACTCCTAAATACATAGAACAAACTAATCTCTATTAGAAGACTAGTACAAACACTATTAGTTAACATTGTATCTGTGTCACACCTGAAAAAAAGCCACTGGGAAAACACTCACAAAGACTTCTTTACACTCACCTCTTCAGGGAAAAGTACATAATTTAATTATACATTATATCAAATAGATGAAAAATATACTATGTAGGAAATGCAACCCCATGACATCACGAAACTGTTGGTCTGCCAAAATAATAGATGACCAATAGTATGAATTAGAGCACACTTTTCCTAGTATTCATATTCACCAAGATGACAAAGGACAATAATCCCATAACCTTCAGTGCTAATCACCCATTTTATCCCTTTTTTATGGGAACAAGTCTTTCAGTAAAGTGAATTAAGTGTTTTCTTTTATGTGCAAAAGGTATTTTTTTCACTTTTATCAAAAAAGCCAACAAAATGCAGAGACAAATAAAATACATTTTAGACTATCTTCAAGTCTTAAGGACTTGAAGACTTAAAAGGAATGTAAATTATCTCAGAAGACATCACAGTTCACTCTTCATAAAGTCAGATCTTTCTCAGGATGCAAGTTTTCTCCTTTTTGACGGAATTATGGAAAGAATATAAAAGGATAAAGATATAAGGATATGCTCAGTTTAGGTTTGCTCACTACTATGCGTTCATGATCTTTGGGGTATTTTTTTAGGTATTTTTAGGCATCCTCTAAAATTTTACTAGTATTTTCATATATGCTTGGCTAATAAACCAAAACACACAAGCAAACATTGAGCTCTGTTTGATACACTGACCTGCAACTGCATGACCACATAGTTAAATCTATCATTCCGTCCACATCCGATGAATCTACAGACATGATCTTTTCCTGAGAGAAAAAGAAGCAAATTAGCCATTAATAATGAAATTCTGTGGTTTATTCCTTTATATACCTAGCGAATTACTTAAAAAGATAGTTATATTTCTTTAGAGATGTTCAATAAACTAAGTTCCCCACAATTCAACAGCAGTAAAACCAAACTTAGTTCTACCTGCAATTATACAAAAGATTTTTCCCATAATATATGAAGCTCTACCACAGCCATCACTCTTCCATAAGAAAACATGCATGACAACATGCCTAAAGATCCAAAAACTTGAGGCATTTTGGACTTGAGAAGATTATTTTCCTACAAAGCTGATGGCTTGTTATAGACAATATTCCAAGCCACCATTCCTCTTTTCTATAAGCTGCAGCTGCCGTGATAAAAGAGAACAGTAGCAGTTACTTGTTGGGCTATGTTTTGTATTAAAAAACTGTAGAAAATATAATTCAACAAATCCAATTTATTAATATCTTTTTTCTAGAATATGATCTTTGCTATTTAGCTACAAAAGATAAATTCAGCTCAGGTACACTGAAACAGAGAAAAAAATATCATAGTTTTGTTTAAGCCGATTTTTTGTAAAGCCTTCTCCTGTCCTAGGAGCAAACTGCAGAGGAGATGAAGACTGGTCAAAAACAATGTCCTTACTATCCTGCAGTTGTAAGTCAAAACATAAGACTCCCCAGTAAATAATGAGAAAAGGGCAAGCCAAAGACTGCAGTAGGGAAACAGAAGGGGAATACAAATTCATTGTCATTTTGATACCTGTGTTCATTGACTTGGAGAGAAGCTGGAACCCCTTATGACTGTGACAGAACAGGGAACAGGGAACTGTTTAAGTTCCTCAGGCTGATGGTCTCAAGTGGTTACTAAAGATGTGTAAAATTTGTGTCATCTAAGGTTTCTTTCATAATTTTCTTTACCCTTAAGATTACCAGACTGTCATAAAGGGGGGAAAAAAATTAAAAAAAAAAAAGTGAAAGGAAAAAGGCAATTAAAAAATTCAAAAAAACCCATCACTTTTTTTCAAATTACCCTTGTGGCTAGCTACAGATCTGGGGGGACTTTTTGCTGCTACTGCACTCACTGCACTCATAGGTCCATTAAAACCCTACTTGACCCTAGAGCTTCTGAATACTCTCACTTCACTTGACAGAAGAGTGGTTGACTGTTTATCGCTTCCTCAGGAAGCTTCCTGCCACATACAATTAAATCAGGTAGGCCCATTTAAACAAAGAAAATGTTACGGGATTCACCAAAATAATTTATTTTAAAAGAAATCTCCACAATTTCTGCAAATACATAAGTACTAAGCTAGTAAGTATCACTGCTTTTCCTCCACTTTTTCCTTCCACCCATTCATTTAAGTAAGACAAGCGATATTACAGACAGTATAATTTTATTAAAAAAAAAGACTTAGCAGCAAATTTCTCAAGATGAAATTTTGTATATTCATTGCTGCAGTTTCCAGTTAATGAAGTCTCATCTCAAATATTTATGATTCACTTTACATCCACTGTGGGTACGCTGAAGGAACATCTTCAGAGAAATGTATATTAGTCAGATTTTATCTGTCAAATTCAGCAAATGTCTAAAATGTGGTTTGGTCAGAGAAATCCCACTTTAACTGGAGCATCAATTCAGTTTGTGTGGTAAATTCTCTGGAAACTAAACTTCTATAAAAACCTGAGGAAAGAGAAAAGAGAAGTGAGGTCTGTCCACCTTATTCAAATAGAATGATCCTCCACCACTCCAGTGGGGCTACAGACACCTACTAGAGCCTTACACATACTCCTTTTCCCTCAGCAAGAAAACAGTATTTTCTCACACTTGTGAGCTACACAGCTGGGGTGCAGGGGGAGAAGATGACAGTAATAGGCTGCAGCAAACAACTATGACCTTAAAAAACCTCCTAGGGAGGGTAAGAAGCCTACACATCATTTCCCAGGCTGCTGCAGTGTATAACTGCAGTGAGCTCTAGAGCCTACACCAAGCACAGCCCCTCACTAAACTATGCTAGGGAGCTGTAAATGAGTGAGGGTGAAGTCTGTAAGGTTGTGTGAGACGGAAACCAACTGAGTGAGTCTCACTCTCACTGAGTGAGACGTGATAAATCTGTCTCCTCCCATCTGACTGTGGGAACAGATGGCCTAACAACATGGTTAAACAAAACAACCATCTGTTGCAGCAGAGTTCTTTTTCTTAAAAAAAAAGGAAAACCGGGGAGCTTAAAGAGTTAAACAGTATTCTGCAACACTAATTACAAGACAGAAGGGGAAAAAAAAATTAAGATGTCATTGATGACTAAGCTGTAATAAATGGCCACGTCAGTGAACATACTCCTCCTTCATAATTAAGAGAGAAGTCATACAACTACTCACATATTTAAGCACGTTTTGCTAGGTCAGAGTCTTAAAAGAGCTTCTTTGAAGCTTTTCACTGTTCACTGTACTGTACCCACAAAGTTATTACTCATTTTATCCACGTAATGAATGACCACACTGTTTTAATTTTCAAAATTTCTGAAAGTTAAGAATGATAAAAAATAGTACATTCCTGCACTTCTGCCAACTGCTGTTCTCATTTCAGATTCTAATACAGATAGACTCAAAAGCATGTTTATAACCCTAAGAATGTGCCTACCTCTAGTAAAGACTGGAAGAGCTGTTCTGCTTGATTGAGACATACTACACCTCCTTATTTATTTTTTTCCTAGAAGCCTGTTTTTTTTGTAACTTTCCCAGAAATCGTACATTTTTTTTTTAAATCAGATCTACACATCAAGAGAATTCTGAATGACTCTGTCAGCTCATGTCTCTCGTTGCATACGATTCATAGATCAAACTCTCCAACTATTTGCAAGAAAAAGGATTTTCATGACAATTATATTCCTTCCTCCAGGTCCAAGGTAACTAGAACGCCTTGAAAGTAAGAGAACATAAGCTCTTTGAGAAAAGGAAAATAATTATATACATACATAAATACATACACACACGTGCCAAAAAGGAATAGAAGAACAAGACAAAAGTTGTTCTCAGAGGATGTACTCTATTAGAAGGTTGTTACAAAAGTATCCTGAAAGAACTGTTTACAATTTCACCTGTTCTGAATCTATATTAAAAAAAATTTTCAAAAATAAGACAAATTTCTATATGGTAAATGAAGCATTTAATAAAAAATTAATCTTCAAGAAACAATTACAACATTGTTTTCTACTCCCCATTTTCATCCATTTTTCTTGATTTTCTCTATGCTTCTATTTTTTAGGTTTTCCATACTGAAAACTTGGGAAGGCAAAGAAATTAGTGGAAAAGGCCTCTAGGAGCAAAGATTTTATGTAAAACATAAAATGGTTTCTACCATAATCTTATTTAATAAAAATCCTTTAAGTGTGGATAAAAATAGGTGCATGTAAAAATAAAGTTCTCTATCTGTACTAACTAAAAAACCTCATTATATGCAAAAGCTTCACCTTTGACCTGCCTCTTCCCTGTAGTTGCTTTCCTAATCACCTACAATATTTCCCGTCTTAAACCAGAGCAGTAACAGTGTTAAGTGTGGAACTTCCACAGCAATGACTAAAGGTCACTTCTAGTGTTATTATCATGAGATCACTAACTTCTTTTAGGGTTTTTTTAACTGTGCAACAGAATAAAAAAATATAAAAACTAAGAAATAATATATTTAGATTATTTACTCATAAGAAAGGTTGTCAAAAGAGCTCCTTCTAAAGATCTCATACAAAATTTGAGTTTCAGTTATATAAAAGCTTCTAATTATTGTTTGCTCAAATAAATAATACTGAGAAAACAAATAACTGAAATATTTATTCAGTTTATATATTATGTGGATTATTTGTCTCAGTGGATCTGTTGTTCAGGTGTTTCATTGTTCTGTTCTTTTTATCTAGGCAACATTTACCATGGTTCAACAGAACCAAAGACTCTTCTGTAGGAGGATTCGGGCTGCTAAAGGAACTATAATGTTCTTATCAGTCTTCCTTTGGGAGTATAACTTCTGAAAGGCCCTACAGCAATTATTCACAAATCAATATTTCATTATAACAGCAAATATTTTTTTTCAGAAATATTTCAAAAGGTAAAAAAGGTTTTACTAAGAAAAAATCATTTTTCTAACACTTTAACTCAAAATCGACTATTCTTTACAGTAGAAACTTACAATGCACTCCAGTTACGCAGTCATATACAAGGTCATATTTTTATAAATACATTGGCATTGTAGTGCTACCAAAGTCCAGTATTTTCTTTCAGACCTACTATTTTCCTTATTGCTTCAGCTACACCATTTTAAAGACTCTGGGTTTTGTAAAAATAGAATCAAGCTCATGTGTGCAGAAAAAAAAAAGAAAAATTAATTCAGAGCATTTAAAAACTCTGGAGTTACAGAGTATTTGATTATTCAAAACTCACTATCTTTAAGATAATTTCTTTCAAGAATGCTGACAAATGTTTTCTAAACTTACAATTGGCAATACTGAAATTTACTACTCATCTCTGGACAAGAAACTCTAAAATTCAAACAAAACTAAAATGCAGTCCCTGAATCTCCTTGTTCGACTATATAATACTAGATGTTTTTTGTGAAATTCTTTAAACAGACCAACGTAGGAGCAGTTTGTTAACATTATAACATGTGACATGCTTGCCTCTTGAATCTATAGAGGCTGTCAATTACTGCTGCAGTGTGACCTTTACAGCACATTAGGCAGCACCATATGTCATCCAGATTTTGTTTTATTCAAACCAGGAGTTTGGAAAAATTGGGCTGCTGACAGGAACACATGTATTATTCAAAATCTTCCAGATTAAAAACAAAAGATTTTAAAGAAAAAGTCTCCCTTTAAGCTATCTTTCAATAATCTTGTGTTGTGAAAAGCAATGAAGAGAAGTAATTGCATATTTCTCTGTATTGATAGCTTCAGACAATAAAGTATTTAAATGTATATAAAAAGTGACTATTCAAATTCTGATTCAAGGAACTGATCCCTAAAAGTATTTCAGGATTTTACATGTCAGTACTTTTTTCCTACAAGTTACAGTACTTTAAAGTTGGAGGTTATGTTTGTTCATGGGGATTTTTTTTAAAATGTTTCCCATTTTGACACTAGAATTCATTTTATTTTCATGTCATCTCAAATCAAATAAAAAGTTAATTGTAGCAAGACTTTCAGAATCTGAAAGAGCTTCTACTCCACTTGTTATAATATAACTAAATAAGAGATTATAATGATTTTTGAAAGAAGACACACTGACATTCTGCTTCTGGCATATCCAAGGTACAGCCTTACCTTGCAACTTTTTCAACACAGCTACTTCCATTTTCAGTACTTGCTTTGGCTGCTGAGCTGATTCGACTTTCAGTGCAACATTTTCCCGAGTAAGCAAGTCCAGTGCATCGTAAATTTCTCCAAATCCTCCACCACCTATTTTCCTCAACTATATGGGGTGGGGGGAGAAACAACAAAAATATATTTTAAAGAGGGGAGAAGAAAAGAAACAAAACATCAATCCTTCCTTGTACTGCCTGTCATACTGCAAACACTGTTGTATTACAAATAGATTTTAAAGTAACATAATCATATCCTTCAGTACAGTATAAAAGAGCTACTGAATAATCTACAAAGGTATGGCTAACCACAGTTTGAAAGAGAACACACCTGATCTCTATCTGCACTAAACTTCCTGTATGTAACACAACAGAAGAGTGCACTAGTATTCCCAGCATGAATCTGAGCTGTCAGCATGCTGAATAAAGTCTTTCCTCAAATAGTCACATACTACCCAGAGACCTTCAAATACAAGTGCACTGTGACATTTTTAAAATACGCCATCTTCTTCACTTTTCAGAAATGCACACACTGAATACTAAAGTTATACAAGTTCTTGGACTCCTGAAAAGAGACACCGTTTTCCATTATATGAAGTAACTTAAGACACAACAGCTACATCAATAAATTATACGAAATGGCTAAGATTATCTTTGAATACACATTTCAAATGTAACTCACATTTGAATGGTTCACCAATACCATTCTTATTAACAGACATATTAAAGAAACTTGCAGCACGGGAAGTTTCACCTGTGCTAGGAGAGGTAAAAAGAATGCTCAAACATTAATTAGTTTGCACTACATTCAGAGCAAATATTACTAATTGTGTTTTCACTCTGCTTTAAGTGTTCACAGGAAACAGACACTTGCCTGGTTTTCAGAATCAAAAATGTCCATGTTATTTCATGTAATACCTCTATATGGCTATCTCCCCCATAGCTAACATTCTAAAACCATTAAAACAGAAAAGCAGACAAAAAGAACTTACCCTAAGACTGACATGTTTTTCAAAACGTCATCTGAAAACATACAGTTACTAACTTTATATGACTACACTGTACTAAATGTCATCTAAACATTCTGGGGTTCTAGAGAGCAGCAATATGCTGACCTATCTTCAGATTCTGAAAATAAATCTAATGTCTCCTAATCCAGACAATCAGACATCTGACTGAAAAATGTTTTTTAAAATACCCTAGGTCCCCACGAATAAGGAAGAAGGTAACAGATAAAATACTCTTATTGTTTACCTGCCTTTTTCATTGCACAGAATTTTTATTCTGTATTATTACAACAATACTCAGTATTTCATCATACCTGTTCTGTCTTGCAAACAACGGCTATTTCAGTATTCTTAAGATGAGGAAAATATGGTCCAAGATAGGTAGCATTATCTGCATTACTCACTTCTGGACAATTCACTGCCAGTTTTAAAACAGGATAGACAGCACACCACATTTTCAGATCTACAGAACTAACTCACCTAATTATTTCCTTCTAGTGCACACTAGCTGCTAGCAAATGCAATCTCCTCTTCTCCACAGGCTATATACTTTCTCTGAAGCAGGGTAACATGCATCCTACCAACCCAGGTTTAAGATCAATTCTCTTTAGCCTACATCTTTCAAGAATCTAGGCTGAATGCTATAATATCGACAAACCGTGAGAAATAGTAACCTTTCAAGTCCCATGAAATACTCAGTATACCTTGGTTACATTTAGATGTATTTAATGTATGCAGTGCTAGTCCTTACAGAAAGGAAAGAGATCTGTCATCTAAATACTGGGAAAAACAGAATTACGTATATGTATACACATTTTAAAAAAAAATTCTATGTTATCAATGTGTATCTCTCAAAGATGTAGTTTTGTGACTCATTTGGCCATTTGAAGTCTGCACTTTTCTGTTCCACCTCTTGGTCTGGTAGTACCGTTATCTTGACCGAGCTATGAGCTACTAATAAGGCTTCAAAAATTAAACACAGGAATTGATCTGACTATAGTCTTCAGCATAAGTTACCCACAGGAAATATTTGGCACTTTTCTACCTGTAATACTTGAACTGGAAAACACGTAAGAGAAAATGTACAATCATATGAGATGAACTACAGCCTACTCTCAACATTTTCCAGAAGACACCTATCTCATCATCAGTCTACATTACACAGGAAAGAAAACAAACTTGAAGTAAACAGGACTTACATTTGCATGCATCAGACAACTGAGCAGTTTTGTAAATGGTGATATATTAGTGTGCTGGTATCTATTTATTAATGGTATTTCATTCTACTTAATCTGATTCATGACTATGCTTTTAGTTTTTTCTTCAATGCAGTATTAAGATGAAATATAAGAAGGTATTTTACAAATACTTATACTCCAGAGATAGCTCTTTAGGTTCTATTTACACAAAAGGAAATATAAAGGTTTCCTACACAAAGCTATTGGTTTCCTGCCCATTTAAAAGGAAGACAGAACAGGAGACAGTTGAAATGAATGATGAATCTGTATCTTCTATGTTCCTTCTTACAGTTTAAATAAAATCTTGAAATATGGGAGTAATATAAAGCAAAGATGGTGCAAGTGATCCAGAATCCATTCACAGCCTACTAAACACAGAGATACTCCAAATGCTCTATTGTGAACTACCTTTTTTTTTTAATTTTAAGCAAAAAAGAATAAAGTCATCAGGGAAATGGAGAAGGAACTATGAGAAAGCCTGTTTTCCCCATCAAAAATAGTTTCAAATGGGTACTATTTTCCTCAAGATGAAAATCAAGGATATGAACACCAAAAGGAAACAGAGCTATTTATGGTTAAGCCAATGCTGGCACACAGTCAAATGAATATAAATCAGCCAGGAATATATCTATGCTACAAAATCCAATAGATAAAAGGAAGAGCAGCAAGGTCCTGAAAGACCTTCATATAAAGCAGGCATATGTCTCACAAACTTACTAGTTTCACGAGGGTGTCTGACTGATCTCCAAAATGGAGTGACATAATCACTGCTTGAGTAGATTCAATATACTAACAGGATTCTTCTAGTTGTGCTCTGAACAGGCACTAAATTGGGATTTAAGAGCTTCCCTAGGTATTTACCAGGAAAAAAAATAACCCACCTTAAATCCCCATAGCGTCTTTTAAAAGTAGGATAAGAGAAACAAGTGGTTTTAAAACACATTCACCATTTAATGGTGAATTAATCACCAATTAAGCAAAATACATCTCACAAGAGTTTTCAAACCAATTTCAAAGCACAATCTAATTCTTTTTAAAAAACATGTTTTAAAGAAGAAAAAGAATTGCAGGAAGGCATACTCACCACCTTCCATCTTTCTTTGACCAATATTCCCACACTGAGGATATCAGGCTGCTCCCCTCCTCCACTCATTGCAACCTCCTGAGGTGATGGAGCTGCTATGCAAAGTCTAAGGCAGTAGAAACCATCCAGATCCTAGGAGTGGCTTCCATTTAACCAGTCACTGCAGAAACAGAGCAGAAGATGGGATTTCAATGATTAACAGACTAACATGAAATACAGAAAAAGTTGTTTCTCATCCAGCACCTAAACTAGTTTTTGTATCCCATAGTGTCCAGTGTTGAAATTCTAGACAAACACCTTCCAGGACAGAAAAAAGTTTTTTACCTGCTCTCACTCAAATCTCCAATTCCAATCTCAAAATGTAACAAACAAATATAAACATTTCCGCAAATAAGCAGTTTCAAAATGCTGCAAAGCATAATTGCATTTAAACTTAATTTTAATAACAACTTTTTAAATCTAATTATTTACCAAATAGTTGTTTAAATAATTAATAGTAATATATAATAAGCTTAAAATAATATTAACCAAAAAATGACAACATTAAAAATAGATATTTCAATTGGGATTGCACTGCATACAGACTACTCCACATTTTACAATGTGTTTTACACAGCTAGGATTACTCGTGATTAAATACATTTAAGTACAATTTTGTTGATTTATGTCAGGCTATAAATAGCTAAAGGAAAAAAACTTGTCTTCAGTAATTTTGACAGTTTATTTTTTTAATTTTCTGGTTTCAGTAATCATTGTTAAAATGAATTTTATATAGCATTATAAAAATTTGTATTTTTGAGATTAAAATATGCATGATAGTTCCCATCAGCAACTTCTATCACCAATTAAAAGCTTATTTCAATTATTTGAAGCTTTTCTAGAACTGTGCTTTTTTGTTACACTGGTATAATTATACAAATGCAACTCTTTGTATAAACTCTCTTATCCAAAGACAGTATTCTTCAAAAACAGTATTTGCTTTGGATTTATTTCTATCACTTTCAAAATAGCATCAACTGTAAGTTGAGCAATTGTTTTCTTCCTGAATCAACATACAAATTATACGCAAAATTGGTAAACCCATTCTGATTTAAATTAACGGTATGGCCTTCCACGTGGCTAAATGCCAAGTTTACTACTGGGGCTAAATTATGCTTTTTTTAAAAAACACTCTGCTGCTTAAACAACTTGGCTTTTAAGACAAACATTTGTTTAACATGATAGTAACTGTGGGGGTTTTTTCCATATTCTTTCATATTTTTTTTTCATATTATATTTATGCCTCTTTGCTTCAACTGTACATTCTAACATTTAAACCAACTCCAAACAAAACAGACCCCTCTGAAGAAAAATTAATCTGGATAAAATTTATACCAAATTAGAGTGGATTACATCCCTGTAAAGGAGTGCTCATTCAGATACATAGCCTGAATTGGTTTAATTCAAACAAATGGAGGGGAACCAAATTAAGATTGTGTATTCTGAGTAACAGCATCCATCCCGCAATTTAATCAAGTTAAACTAAACCAATTTAAATTCTACCAGTGCTAGTAAATCCTCCCCTGCAGATAAGGTCAAAATTCCAAAAAGAACTCTGGTCATTTATGCGAACACCCTTAACATTACTAACCACTGACCACAGTTACTGCCCTTTCCAATAGAATTATCATAACACAGTCAAGAACTAAGTAAGTCAAAGACAAAATGCAATGGTACTGATGAAGGGGAAAAGGTCTATTTCCAAAATTACATGCTTACAGCACATAGTCATTTTTCCATTTACTCAAACATTTGCTTCTCTTTCCACCACCCGCCAGTTACATCAGAGTAAGTGGTGGTCTTTACCAAATAAATTGTTCACTCCTGTTCACAGTCATTTTAGAGTTTTTTGCTAATACTGCTATCAGACTTGATTTGATTCCTGACTTGATACGTTGGTTTTTTTTAATACATTTCAAGTTACAATTTATGGTCACAGCTCTGACAAACATTTCTGAGAGCTATTCATTCATGGATTCTGGAGCTTATTAAGAGAGCATCAGCAACAAGGCCCAGAATGCAAAGGTATAATACATATATCCACATAAATATCCCATATTTTAAGAATTGTCATAGAAGTATTACTGTATGTAACATCTGTATGGTCAGGGTAACAAAATCTTCATTTATACACAAGTCCTCAATCCTATTCCAATAAACTAAGTCCTCACTATGTCATCCTGTATCATTACAAAGCAATAACATATATTCTATATCATCAGTAACTGGTATTCAAAGCAACAAAACACCAGCAAAAGTTGCCTCCTGAGCCTTGGAAGACAAGGTACTAAACTCCTCCTGAAGCTTAATAATCAAGTGCAAGTGTTATTTTACTTGAAAAAAATGGAAGTTTTACAAACATGTTGAAGTCAATTTGAAGAATCTTGTTTTCTTCAAGACCCCTAATAAAGCAGGAGGATTCAGTGACAAATTTGAAGGCCAGAAAGCTTGAAATTGGCCCATACTTTTAAATGATCAGGCCACATAACTCCACCCTCTTCAATGAATTAGCACACACTAATTTAATTTAATAGTCCAAATAACGAATAGTCCCCTAACTTCACTGGTAACATGTTTCAGTATGTTCCTTTCCTCACAATACGCATAACTTGCTTTGCTTCAAGGTTGAATACGTCTAATTTTAGGTTTTTTACCACCGGACTTGGTTATGGTTTTGGTAACCAAATTCCATTCCCAGTAATTTCACCTCATTTAAACATCTAAACATTTTTTTAACCTCCTCTAAATTAATAAATTAAGCTTTAAGCCTTCCTTCCTATCCCATGGGTCTTTTACATGGTTCTCCTTTGAAAACCCTCTCCTTGCTCCACATTATTCTTGTGGTATGGTCAGCAACATTGAGTTAGACATCCACGCTGAATTACACTCTATCTCACCAATATCTAGTATGGAGAAAAGATGTTTTTTTATTTATTTGCAATAGCAGTCCTTTCTCTAATTTAAATCTGAAACTGCTTTGTACTTTTGCTAAATCACAACTTTATCAGATACTTATACACCTCCATGCTTACACCCAGGCACTGTTGCAAGCACATGGTTTCTATAAACCATTCATTATTCACAATCTGATCTAGACTGAGTTTCCTTGCTCTGATGTGTTCTCTAATGACCTTAACACTGTATGATTGAAAATCTGTTATTGATGTACTGCAGTAGATAAATATCTTTATGTACCTTACCTAAAAACAGATAACACATATTCTAATAAGTGCAATCTAGGTTACGATCAAATTTATGTGGAAAAAGAAAAGGACATTATTAGAGAGGACTACATTCAAAGGACTTTTGGACAGACATAAATATGCATTCTTTGGAGGTGGTGCTCAGGTCAAGATTGAAAGTGAAATTTCTCTGAATTTGGAACAATTTAAATTCAGATTGACCCATTCCAAATTCCAGATGAATTAATGGCTCATAAAAGTACATACAGTTCCATTTGTATAACTGAAATACTGAAATACTTTGCTTTCAGCACAGCTCTTTAACAGCCTACAATGCTGTTAAACAATTTAAGAAAGCTCCAGTATGTTCTGTATTCCACTGATGCAGATGAATAATTAATGGTATACAGCTAAGGTGCAAGCTTTCCCTTACTCATTCAGCAGATGAATCCTTGAGCAGTACAGTTTTATAGGTGGCAGCACAGTTATTTTCAGCACAATGAGCACTTTAAAATTCTCCTAAAAAAGTAAGTCATTTTAATTGCAATATGTCTCAAAAAATTCTGTATTCATTAACTCATCAGTTGCCTTATCAGATCAGTTTATCACTTCAGAAGAACTTTTGAAGATAGCAGCATTACCACAATTAAAGGCAATTAGCCCTGTGTCAAATTTATTTCCAGATGACAGGTCATGGAGTAACTAGGACAACACAATAAGGATAGACTGTTCCATAACATTAGCCTAGGAATTAATCATAGTATAACATAAGAAGAGGTAAGGGAGCATTAGTACTAATATCCAGAATACTGTACGAACAGCATCTATTATTTAAAACTCTTCTATGCACTTAACTGATTTTAATTACACATCAGCCCCACAAAAGACTTCTTTAATTTATCCCAAACAAGTTAAATAAGAGATTATATGCTATTAGAAAGCAATAGTGCAAAACTTGCAGAAAAAAAAAGTCAATTTTGTAATAGCTGATTCTAGCTCAGCAAGAAAAGACAATCTTTTCATGTCATTTGCGTGGATGTATATAGTTTCTTTAGAGATAGCCCTAAACTGAAGCCAATCTCTGTTTACCAGCCATCATAAATGTTTAAATTCAGATCTAAGATTGAGAATGTAGCACAGACAACTTTGGCTGAATGGAGGTACTGTAAGTTCCAGGACAAAGCAAGTAAGCACAGAAGATTAATTCTGTTCTGTATAAAAGAATACATGTCCTCTTGCCTCCACTATGGAATAATATCAACATTTTACTATTAAAAACTCTCTATGCTTATTAGGAGCTCTATCTGCCAGCCTTCAGTTCACTTAAGAAACTAGTAAATTAACTGGAATCTTCCTAAGATGGTTTCCACTTCTGTACTTTCTACTTTTGAGCAGAAGAACTTAAGGAAGAAACAAAATTTTAACAGCTCAGCATAATGAGAAAAATCAGGGCAGGAAAAGTTCAAAGTTCCTAATTCCATTACTTTTATGATAAAGTCCACTGTCTTCGAAATGCTAAGAACATATTGAAATTGTAAATTCCAAGGCCAGAAATGTATTAAGCGTGTCTATTTGAACATCCAAACTAGAAAGTTACCTTACAAATAAACCTGAATATTTTCTAAATACATCTACTAAAATCTGGGGTTTTGAACAACATCATTCGCCACATAAATAAGAAAACAAATTTAAGACCTTGACTTAAATTTCCAACTTCACTGGTTGTGAAGAAAATCTTTTTAAAAATTCAACACATTACCAATGCCATTTTAGGTTTTCCTTTCCCAAGCTCTAGAGTGCCAAAATACTCATCATCACTTGCAGATTCCAGGTGTGAAAAGCTCCCAGCTGTCTTGTGTGCTATTGCCAAAGAGTCTATATTTCCTTCTGGCAACTTCTGCACTTACAGATATGTTGTTATTACAAAAGTGGCAATATTTTCGCAGTTTGAAGGCAGAGTTAAAAATATAACGTTTAGTTTCAAGTCTTATTTTAAAAAGACATATTTCAAGCTACCATACTATTTTCAGTTTGCAAAAGAATTCACTACCAAAATGTTGCAAAAACCCAAGTAAGGCAAGTTTATCAGAGGATTGTATTTTCTTTCTCTAAACACACTAATACATGTGGCAAATCCCTACAAGCTTGAGGCACACAAACTCCTCTTCAAGTCCAAAGTAGAATTAACATCTTTAAATTAAATTGAACTTGAAAGCATTTGCACTGAAGTAAACTTCAATATGTTTCTTGATCAGACCAACTGAGATAAAGGGTACTCAATATCTTGCCATAAAGAAAGGAAAGCATCTTTATGTGCATGACAGGGAATGACCAGATGTTTATGGCTCCTATCAGAAACACAGAATGCAATTTATTACCCACAGAAAATCAGAACATTTTGGTCAGGGAAAATTAGAATTAGTCATAAATCAAAAACCCTATTTAATCCATGATATTTTTGCCATGGTATTTTTCAGATGTGTGACTTAATGTCCTAATTTGATCTGTCACACAATTGCACAAAGACTTATGTCAGAAAAAGAGAAAGAATGGAAGTTAGCTCTGAGGGACAGGGAAAGGCTGAGCTACTGTGGTGCTTTCAACTCAAATTTCAACTCAACCTCAGATGCAGAGCCTTTAATCCTAATGTGGAAGCCTAACCCTTTGGAAAGGTTAACTTCATTTCAAATAACATTGTATTATTCTCAATTTTTTCCCACAACTCAGAGTGAGTTCCAAATCACAAAGAGGTTCATGAAATGTTATTAATTACTCCAAAATTAATTTTAAAACCCTAATAGTGTCGTACACAAAAAAAAAAGCTGTATTTCTGTGTCTTAGATTCACTATAGGCATTGTGGTATCTACAACAAACCTAATTGGAACTAGAAGCAGGGAGTTTTGCTATAAGAATTTGTTTTACCTGTCAAAAGTCTTTTTCAAATAAACATGCAAATGGAAACTCAGTTTGGCAATGACCTAAATTATACAGTGTTACAATAATTATTTTTCAAGATCCTTGTAAAATTTTCACTGTAAAAAAGTGATAGTGAAGTGTGGTTTTAAAGAAAGACAGCTTGAAGTAAAAGAATTAAGGTATTTTAAAACAGTGGCATAGTATTATAATATCAATCTACTTATAGTCTGGATTTATCAGCAAAAATAAAATCTTTATTTCTAGTTTTCTGAAGTGTTGGAATAGTCAGTCATCATCTTAGGATAAACTCAAGAATATTAATAGCTTGCCATCAAAGTCACCAACTGCATACAAAGGAATAACATAAACTGATCCTTTAAGATGGTCTGAACTATTGCCCTTTCCACTAATACTATTTCTATTTTTTCATAAATCCATTTTCTCAGCAAGGAAAAACATAAACACCCAACACATGCATATAGCACACAACTACAGAAGACAAGAAGGCAAACGATATGCTGCTCTGCAGACCTTATAGAGAAGAAGAGCTGCTGCTAAGGACTGTGCAAGAATGATGTGAGGGCACATATACAACTAACTGCTAAATGCTTCATCCAAACAAGTTCAGGGCTAATTCTAAACATAAATGGGAGTAACACTTAGTTTTTTTGAAAATACAAGAAAATTAGCAGAGAAACTTTGATGAGACATTCAGATAGATGGCATGTGAAGAGCAAAATGCTGTCTGCACTGTCAAATGATCAACAAGGCTGCCAGCAGCAGAGAAGCAGCCCAGCTGGCAGCCACATGACTACATTCGCTGTATCATGCCCAGGCTAAAGCTCCATCCATGAAGCAACCTGGACCTCACTAACAAAACCTGAGAATTCCCTTGATATGTCACATGACAAAAACATGGTGAATGAGGCCTGACAGTTTACTAAGCAGAATACAAGAAAAGAGAGAAATAATCTTTTTTCAATCTGTAATGTCTAACCTCTTAGCACTCTTATCTTTAGGGTACATAACTCTAAATCTGCTGCAGTATTGGGATAAAGAGAGGGCATTGGCTGTGCATACACAGGTATTCCATCTTCTTAAATACTTTAAATACATCTCCTTAAATACAGTAGCTCTCCTTTCTGCCAATGTGTAAAATGAGGTCAGTAACTGCTACAGCAAGCAAGGTGCCTCCAAAAGAGCCTAGCTAACAGGAAGATGGGATTTGAGGGAGTCCACACAGTGCAGGACATCTACCAAATTCTGACAGGCTCCAGCCTCCTCAATGAGGAGACTGGCCATCCTATCACGCAATGCAGCAATCCCTGAAAGAGTTAAGGAGGAAAGACACACCACCACACTACAGTTTATGCAGTAGACACCTCAGTATGTTCAAGAAGAATTGTACTTTCCAGCAGTAAATCAACAGTATTAGAGAAGTCAGGCACAAAGAGAAGACAAACACAGAGACCCTGTGCTAACTCTCATGCCAAGGAAACTCAGCACTGATATCAGCATCCCTCGCACCAATGGGTAAGGCACAGCCACATGAAGTGCGTCCTTATGAACTGCCAAATGACATGAAAGGTGGGAAATGGCTTGGTGCTTGGCTGTGCTGAAGGAAGGTGGCACTGAGGCAGCTAAATAAACATAAAGGAGGTATTGCTAGCAGACTGGCATAAGTTATTACTTTACCTTCAGTTTGGCATGGCTGTAGAGAAGAGCTCTCTACAGTGCCAGGGAGTCTCTCTTGTTCACAGGATATTCCACAATGATCACATGGGCTCTGAAAATATTGAATCTAGAAGTACAGTACACAACAACTAAGGAGATGGGTAGCTCATCTAAGACTGTCTGACCAATCTGTCCCTAAAAAAATATTGGTGCTGAAAAAGGTACAGGGACTCAAGTCAACAATGTGGCTTGGTTAGAGCATGCACTTGCTTTGTAGCTGTAGCTGAAGCTGGCTTCAAGCAACAGCAACTGAAACTTGAGCTCCTAATCAGAAGTCCTTCAAGGTTTGAAATGGAAAACAGGTATTAAAAAACTGAAATGGAACTTTGGCAAAGGCATTTGAAGTTGGTACAAATCCAAAAATATCAATTTAATTTGCAACAGAAAAAAATTAGGTTAGACAGTAGAAAAGTAGATAGCGTGGGCAGCTAATCACAAGCAGAGACAGGCTGCATTAGGCCAAAAATCCACCTAGCCCAGCCTCCTGTCTCTGACTATTGCCAGCAACTGATGTCTAGGGAAGAATACAAGGACACAGAAAGCATATAATCAGACTTCCCAGAATATTTTCTGAGGATATAGTAAGCTGGGACACAAAACACAGAAACAAAGATGGTATTTAAGATTTTTCATCTCCAAGTTCATTAGAGCTTTTCTGAACCCATGAAAACTTTTACCACCCATAACCTCTACTGCAAGCAAGTTGTAACTTGACTTCATTTTGTGGGAAAAAGTATCCTTGTTTCCAATTTGTTTTCTGCTAGTTACACTGGAAGTTCATTAACCCTTGTACAGGAAGGCAGTGTACAGTTGTTCCCTGTTCACCTCTCAGTCCTACACAGCGAATACACCGCTACCATATGCCTCCTTATTTACCTCTTCCAACTATTTAGTCTTTCACTGATTTTGACCATCATCTGTATGCTTCTTCCAGTTCTATGTCCCCTCTGAGATGTGGAGACTGGGGACTAACCTGCTATTTTCAGAGAATGTGCAAGACTCCATTCAAAAGAAGTTAATTGCTGTAAATTTTAAAATTACTTATGCCTACATGAATTGCTTTTATGATAATTGTCATTCATCACTATCTCAGAGTAGCAAGGTCTTTCTCCAGCTCTTCCTTATCTTCATCATTACTAATTTTAATACCCTTGTATCACCAGACTATGTAATTTCAGTATTTGCACCTTATCTAGATCATCTGTAAATACACACTACAGCACACAGAGCTACCCTTTTTAGGCTGATGAGCTATCATTTAGGAAGATCAATATTTGTATTTTTAACTCAGGTTCCATTAAATAAAAATGGTTTTTTTCCACAAACTTTTCACATATAGAAAACCTGACTCACGATCTTCCATCTGGATCATCAACAGCTCTACTTTCAAATTTGGAATAGATTCCCTGGGTATCTAAACACAATGCTCCTTCAAAAGAAAGAGCCAAATTGGATGGGGCCCTGAGCAACCTGGTCTAGTGGAAGGTGTCCCTGCCAACTCTAAAGTCCCTTCCAACCCAAACCATTTTGCAATTCTATGAGGGACAACTGTGAGGAACTGCTGGGTGACTTCACAGTAGTGTATAACCAGGAGATAAAATGGTGGGTGAGGTTCTGTGTAAGTACATGTCAAATTACGTATATCAGAAAAATAATCCTACCTTCTCATTAAACGTGAGAAACTATTAGCAATCAAGAATAAGAACTTGGTGTTCTGATATACAATTACAAAAGATGGCAACTCAGTGCTAAATAGCAGTCCAAAAAAAAAAAATCAAATGTTAAGAATTCAGAAAAAGCAGATGACAACATGAAGATCATGTATTTATCCACAGTTCACTAACACCTTAAGTATTGTATGCAATTCTAGTCCTTCCTACCTGACCAAAAAAAAAAAAGGTTCAGAAAATGGAACAAGATAATCAAAGATATACACTAATTTCCACATGAAGTAATGACTTAAAATCTTTTTCAAGAGATGATGGGAGTAGAGAGGGGTATTTGACGGAGGTCTACAAAATCATTAGGGGCATGGAGAGGTTGGCTAGGAATCAACTATTCATGATGTCATTCAATAAGGAAACCAAAAAATATCAAAGTAGGTCAGCAGGAGCCAAACTCAGAGCAAACTGACATGTGCAACTTCTTGCCAATGGGATGCTGTGAATAACAAAAGTTTACAATGGTTCAAGTGGACACTGATTAACTACACAAAGAAAAAAAACTGCTGTGGGTTACTGAAAATACATATTAAGTATATTCAGCTCAGGAAGTTCCTTACTAGAAAATGAAAAAGTACTAGAGGAAATTATAATTTATATTATCTCTGGTTTTGTACTTTTCCTTAGGCATCCACTTATGACTACTGTTAATGCAGATCTTTAGTCTTTCATCTATCTTGTTTGGAAAGATAGAGAGAAGACAAAGAAATTCTGCTCCCTGTAACATAAATTCAAGTTATCTGAACTGATGAGCTGTAACTTGAATTAAAATCTTCTGCATAATCTTTTGCAAGTTACTTAAAAGAAGCTACAATCTTAAAACTGTTGACCAACTAACATAGTGGGAATGACATGATAAAGCAAACCAATTCAACTCAAATAAACTCTTCTGCTACTTATGTGAGGTTGTTGTTTTGAAAAAAAAATATTATAAATCCTTGTATGCAAGAAGCACTCACAATCTTCAAGCACAATTTGTTCTATTGTTTCAACTTCTATTCTCCGCATACTGTCCCCTTTATGCTGGGTTTAGTGTCTAGTCTCAGTGTCTCCACACATAATACTCTTCCTATATTTTCTATTCCCTCCAGCACCTCTCATTCAAATGCAAATTTTCACATGCTTGTTAAAAACTAATACCAATCACTAATATTATAAGCTGAAATTCTCCCTCTAATAAAAGTGCATCAATCCACTCTGCAAACAGCAATGAAATTAATACCATGTAGGCTTTCTTTATTCTGGATTAAGATGTTTTGTTTTCCTAATTACATTCAGCACATATACACCTATTTTTGATATGGCACTATTTGCATACAAGAAAGAATGATACAAAGATTTCTACATTGTTTGCTAGAGAAGTGATCACACACTTTTAGTGACAGAGAACCTCCTCCCCCAAGAGGACTAGGTTTTACCACATTATTAAATATTTAAAACCATACAAGACCCTACACCATACAGAAAAAAACAGGGTAAAAAGATGCTTTTTAATCCATTTGTTGGTCACTATCATTTGTCAAGGCTGACAAAAGGTCAATTTGACCTTCTAAAGTTTGTTGAGCTGGTAGATGGTGACGAGAACAAGAGAAAAGATTCAAGTCTTAGGTGCATTTTCAGAATTTTAACGTAAGTATTGACAGCTGCAGTATTGAATTGCAAAAGGTGTTTTTAATTTGCGTCCATCCAGTAGCCTTGCTTCAGTCTGGCAGCCAGTAAATAAGAGTTCAATAGCCACTAACAATTGTTCAGCAATAATTTTAAAGCTGAAAAATCAAAAACAGTACTTCTTTTTGCAATGAAGCAATTAACTCCTTGCGTGCTGCCCGGGCGGCTCTCAGCAACGCGCTCACCTTCAGGCCGCGCTCTGCCCGGCTCGGCTCAGCACCTTGGCCAGCTCCGGGTGGCCCGCGGCCCCTCCGGCCCCGGCAGCGAGCGGGGAAAGGCCGGGACGGCGTCCCAAGCTCCGGACGGTGCTGCGTCTCCTAGTCCCAGGATAAATATTAGTGAGATGCTACTAAGTCAGAGAGGTTGAGAAAGACACATTTGAATAACTTTTATCTTAGTAGGTATTTTCAAGGAGATCTCTGATTTATCACTGCAAATTCCTGAAACCTAGAGCACTGTAGAAGACAGTTAATTTTAATGTTTGGAAAGGATAAATAAAATTACTTTGGTAACAGGCCATCAGCTCAACATCAGTTCCAGGCAAAGACTTGCAAGAAGAGGACTTGAGCATTAAAGAATTAGTGGAAGGCAATAAAACTACTGCCATTCAACTAAGTTCCCCTTCCTATCAAACTGAATTTTTACTACGGCATTACAAGTTTGGCCTATAAAGATAATAGTTATTATGGCACTTATAGTTCTGTAAGACATCTAAGTTTATATCACACAGCACAGTCTCTTTTTAAGGAACTAAAATGGCAGAAAATCAATTGATCATACATTAAACAATAGGTCCCCAAGTATAATTTTAAATTAACTAAACTAATATTTCTCTAATTACTCCCATAAGAGTCAATTTCTGACTTAATAGTGAAACATTTTTTACTAGGCAAAAATTATAAAATTTGTACCTGATGCTGAGATCGAGAAGTGGTATAGAACAAACTGCATCAACTGCTTAATCAGACTGCAAGCAAACTACTTTTATCCAACTTGGATGAAAGAAGGCATTATATATCAAGGAACAAAGAATAAATGGAACATTACCTAACACAATGTAGTAATCAATCAGTTCTGATAAATGCATCTGCTGGAGTGTTAAGGTTATGACAACTATGGATGAGTAGACAAATAAATACTATGAGATATTGTAATACCTCTCTATCTGCTCACTGTAGGACTGCTGCTAGAATATTATATCCAGTTCTGGTGCTCATATTTCAAGAAAAGATTTTTTTTAACAAAAATACGCAGAAAACCAAATTATTAAAATACTGGATAGTATGTATTGAGTGTCAAAATTATAAAGCTCAGTTCCCAACACACAAATCATTCAAGTAAAAGGTTGAGTCTTTAGATTACTTAAAAACATAAAAATATCTCCAAGGTCTTTAATTTTCATCAATAAAGATATTCTACTATTAGAATACTTTATTAATTATTTCAGTGGATTCCTCATTACTGACCACTCTTAAAAGACAACAGAATAATTTTCTACATTATATGCTCTTACTCAACTACTGTTAGCACATTAAATTCAGGGAAGTCCTAAGGAAGCTAGTGTTACACACAAAGTTGCCTCAACAATCACAACAGTTCCCTTGGTCTTCAAGCAGTAAGGTTGAGATAAATGATGAGGGTTTTGTCTTTGAATATTAATTATATAATCATATTTCATTAAGAAAATACAATTATCTCAGGCATATTTAGTTTGCTGGGACTGTCTTAAATCCACAAAAGTACTTAAAAACAGTCCACGGATCAGTTGAAAAAAATAAAACTTGGCAGAATGATGAGGCACAAAAATCAACAAGTTTATGTATTAAAAACATAGGGATCAAGAGACTTTCAAAAATTACACAAATTTCTTACACATCAGAAGAGCTAACAGTGCAAGATCAGATTTTAACTATCTTCCAAATAAACATACTAAAATTATTCCTAAAAACACAAGAGCAAAGTTGCCCAAAAACCTTTACAGCCTTTCACTTCATCCTTACTTAAATAATAAAAAGTATTGCATATTGGCATCACACATTTTAAGAAATACTGGCTGTATGTAGGTAAAGAAATTCAACACCAAATCTTTCCAAATTAAAGCTTGGGCTATAAAAACAATCTTGATTGTATTGTTGACCTATAACATGCCATATTTGTGTATTTTGAATGTTTAAACACTTGATCTATACAAACAATATGTCTAAAACTAGAAGAAGTTTTACTTCAGATTGACTAAGTGCAGATTTAATTTTGTAGATATGGAAACAGTAACACACTGGCAAAGTGTAATAACCCTAAAATAATAACAGTATTCTCTAAGTTCTCAAATTTACTTAAAAGAAATACAATTCTATCAAACCGAGTTATAAGTATTTTCCTTTTTTTGTTTGTTTTTTTTTTAATATATCAGGATCAAGGAAAGGATAGTCCAGTCTTTGAATATACGTACAGAAGCACTGCCACATGAACAAGGTATCCTAGGCTCAAAACTAATGAAATACATCAGAACAACAGGAGGATGTCCAGTCTGAAATTAGCATCTAGCCCAAATTTCCTTCAAATCAACAGAGAAAATGTGCACCATCACCTCGAAGCAGTCTTTCACAAAAAATGTTCCTCTTTTTCTTGCATCCTCCCCGAGTTGACAATAGTCAGAGAGACCTGTCAGCTGAGCACCCAGGCTACAGTAAAAGAAAGGATCTGGTTATGACTGCCTCAGCTACACATTCAGGGTGAAATTGCACATAACAGCATGACTTAGCAGGAGTTATAAACCTATCTCAGCCCAAACAACTCCCTTTTTACAATCACTCTTTGTCAAGTTAGTGAGTTGAATCAGCGCAGCTCTGAGATCAGTGGGCACTAGAAAAGGCACAGGCAGAGAACATCATTTTCCACTTATGAACAGAAGCCAGCTGTTAGACTGGTTCAACAATAATGTGCAATTTCATCTGCAGGAGCTAACATGTGAAAAATATTCTTCTGTCTATGTACAGCTATAAATAAATGACAACTATCACCAGACAGTCAATAAGAGAGCCTCTTTCCTGCACACATCTGCTTTACTGTTGGGAGGCTCATGGCTTGCTCCTTAGCTTCACCCTTAATTTCTAGTTCTTGGCTAGTGAAGACAAGAACTGACTGGCTTAGCCAGCACATTTCTCCCACAAGACCAATAAATATTTTCTTCATACTGATCTATCCTGTGATTCCTTCAAACTTTTCTCCAACCAGACAAATTGTTCAACAGGTTTCCCCACTGCATACACTATCTTGCTCAAAACTGCAAAACTATAATTTCACCCAAATCATCATGATTATAAAAATAATCTCTAGAGCTTGACAAAACAGCATATAAACATGACGCAGAAAAAGATTGTGATCCTGTATCAATTCCTCTCCTTCAGCTCTCAGAGTACAACATTTCTAAGGCTAACTTGACTTAGGGAATTATACTTTGATTTTATTTATAGACTACAGGAAATGGAAAATCAAAACATCACATATGAAATAAGGGCATTCAGTAAAACTCAAGGAGTAGCACTCTTTGTCTGACACAATTTCTACCAGTTGATAATTCCCATTTTGGATCTATTTAACTCAAGATGCTGACAAATAGACAGGAAAAGAACTATTTCAAGACAGTAAATAACTCAACATAACAATACAAATACATTCTAAAAAGTCACCAGTTTGATTGAGACAAACAAATTCTATTTACAGATCACTGCCCCTTCTTTTTTAAATACTTCAACACTGCAGCTAAACAGATATCCTTCATTTGCTCAGAAGCCGCACTGCTTGCCACGAGTGGCATTTGAAGCATTACTGCAGAAGCAAACTTAAAAGCTCCAAGACACATCCTGCTGATAACACTACACCATAAAGCAATATAATTCTTACTACGTTTATGGACAACATTATACCAAAAATACATTGTTAAAATCCTCATAAAAACATTAGTACCCTGAGACCCACATGACAGAAACAACAAATACAGAATCAAGAAGGAAGAACTTTCCTAACTGTAGATGAGTCCAACAGTACAATTTTTGTGTAACTTGAAGTGCATCAAAAGAAGTAATAAAATTATTTCCATTTAAACAGACCAGGACGACACCAACCCTGATCATTTCCCCTTTTCCCCATGTGAGCTCCACATAGTAACCTGTCCCTGCAACAAGTAACAAATTCCTTTGCAACACCCAGATACAAAAAGATGACTTCATATTAGAGACCACATCTTTTACAAGCTCTCAAAGCAAGTTCAGCCCATTTTACCCTTCCTTTATACATCGGACAGATCTGTATTGGAAAAAAAATACTCTCCTGATCAATACCATCAGTAAGCTGGCAAACTTCATCCATGAAAACCCATCCATAAAGGAGGCCTTCAACTCTTCCAACTACTCAGACGCTTCTCCTGCACTGAAATGCAAGGCTAAGCAACATACACACGTTTCTTCAAAAGGAATAATTACAGGAGAGAGTTCCCCATCAGTGCAAATAACCTAATTCTCAATAACTGATTAATCTCTTCAGAGACAAAGTAACAGCATGAAATAGCCTTTGAGTGATGCTTTTCATCACAGAATTGTTCCCAACCATGCAGTACAAGAACCACAGAAAAACATGCCTGAACACAACAATGAACACATTTTAAAATTTTTAACCAGTTTTGTTAAAAACACTAGACTCCTTCATTTTCCGAGTTTGCCTTCCTTTCCTCACTCCTCTCAAATTAAATCTTTCCCTTCTCCCTCAAAAAATTCCTCAAGGTTTTCAAAATTTGTCTCCATTAATTGACAAATAAGTTTGAACAACAAATTATCAAAAGATATGATTTGCACAACATGTCAAAAATGGAAAAAGATTCTCAACCAGATCAAGAGGTGAAGTGTCAAAAGGCCAGATTTTATCGTTTGAATTTTCCACTATGTGGGTTTCAAAATTAGTGACCTATAAGCTAATACAGAGAAAGACGGACTATAAATTTAAACTGCTAAGAATGCCACCTCAATTTCATAAGCAGCTCAGAAAAAAATCAGAGTTACTAAATTCCCTCAAAAGCACACTACTTAACATGTAGCACTGAAGGGGAATACTCTAACTCTAAAATTTTAATAAATACAATAAAGTTGTAAAGGATAAGTAAAAAATTGGATGATATTTTCAAATAAGTTATTTTGAAAGAACATATATAGTTACTAAAGCCTCATTATATAGTAATCAATGTTTCCAAAAAAGACAGGGAAGTTAAATTTTATTCTACCACTGAGTGACACAGAATACAGTACAACAATTAAAGCACCCTACTAGTGCATGGAAAGTAGAAAAATGAAACTGCCCCATTTAGTTGTACTCTGTCATTCAACTGAAAGTTTGTATTTCCTCTTCTAGAAATTAATATGTTTAATTCCCATTTAAGTATCCTAGATACTAAACTGCTAAACAAAAGAAAACTAAGTAAAATATTAACCATTCAAACAAGTTTCTTTCATCCCAATCATGGACAAGAAGTCAAGTTGATAACAAGCAATTTTTAAACATAACACGATCTGTAGATCTTGGACTCCTTAATGTACACCTTGCACTTGGTCAATTTTGCATTTTAATTCCTGTCCACCTATACTTTAACAATTGGCCCATCCGACTGATCTGCTAAGTCCATGGCACAACACACTGCTCTGTGAGATCAATCAAAGGAAGCTCAGGTTTCTGTGTCATGAGGACAGAGTTTTTAACAGAGAGGGAGGAAGGGAGGAACAAGGGAGGAAGGACAGTGGCTGGTCCACACACAACAACGCATCCCTGTGAGACCATGACGAATCCTGGTGTCTTGTACTGAAAAGGCAGCTGTTTCTCCTCCCCTCTAGCCAAACACAAAAGCTTTGTGTAGTGCTTTCCCAGAGAAAAGGAAAGAGACAAGGCAACAGATAGGAATACGCAGAAACTGTCAATCTCCTTTGTAGAGTATCAATTCATTCTCACTAGATAAACAAGCCTTAACTAACACAGAAAACACAGGAGTATATTAATATGCCATAGAATGCAACTTCATAGCTAAGCAAATGCTTAACCTTTTGTACATGTATATCTAATACTGGTAGAAACTGACCATTTAGAAGCCAGTTTTGAACAAGGAAAACTCCACTCATATCTCTCTTCTGTCATACTCAAAAATCTTCTTGATATAATCAGCCACACTGAAGAACCCTCTCTGGAATTTGTGATGTTAGAGAAATCAGAGCCTGCAGTATGTGACAGCAGTACAGTGACTACACTAAAACCAAAGCAACATCACAATATTCCAGTCGCTCAATTTCTTCTTCTCATTCTAGCCCCATCCTTTCCAAATAGGAAGTTTAAAAAGATGCTTAACTTCAAGTGCATAATGGTACACCAGAAATATATCAGAGAAGAACAAAGCATTTGTCAGAGATAATTGGTTCCATCTTCACATTTTTTAAACTACGATATTCTGATGCACTATTTTCAAAACAACTTTTGACTGAAGACAACATATACTACTGCAGTCAAACTTTCCTATATATAATTTCTTTGACAGGTCAAATGTAAATAAGCATACTTCTGGTTTAACAAGTTAAGAAAGTTTTACTACTTTTTTAAGCATACTTCACACTGCAAAGCAAATGAATAATCATCAATAAAGTATTCTGGGCAATTTAATACAGAATAGAAATCGTGGATATCTTTGTACCGTGAGTTCACATCATTAAAACCTCAAAAAACATTTTCAAAATCAAACAAGAGCAGCTAAAAAAGCTCTAATCTATTGTTTTCTTAGATACAACAGCTGAAAGGAAGTAACGTACCTGCAAGCATACCGTGTGTTCAACAGAGGCATGGCATTAACTATGCAGAATATAAAAAAAAATTTACTCATTTTTCCAGAACCACAACAGGGAAACTAGTCACATGCTCTAAGCCTAACATGATACTTAAATAAATAGAGTATGTTTTATTTTAGGGCTTTCAACCTTCCTGCAATATAGCTTACTAATTCAGAACATTTAAGCTGAAATTCAACTAGTTCTGCACATACAGTCTAAGAAAGCCATTATAACCTATTTTATAACTCATCTTCTATACTCCTTTCCAGCTTAATTATAAATACAGTAGAAGGTTCTCAAAAGGCTGTGCTATAGTCTGGGGTCATTCCTTTGTGTCCATTTCCCTCCACCCCCATGACAATATATTATTATTATTATTTGCAAATGCATCCCCACTCACACTAGCAGTTGTTCCCAACTGCTCTGGCTCACACCAGAGGTTTTGGAAACCTCGTACCGATCTTTGTCCTTCCATTGCTTTTGCCCTAGAGTGACAACAGACGCACAAGGATACAGCTGCAGCTCCAAAGATCATCTGTAGACTCGAGAACAAGGTATTTTCCCTTTTCCTTCTCGTAGAGTTAAAAGTACGTATAACAACGTATTTTTAAATCCGTTCCATACGCAGTTTATATGCTCCTTGTTACCGCCGTGGTGCGAGCACCCGCGGCCTAGCCGGGCATATCTGTATGCACAGATCGATGCAACTGCCGCTAATGGCTCCAGCACTTGGAGCGCCAGGCGACAGACAGCCCGCTTCCCGATCCAGCCGTGCCCACACAGCATCCGTCACACGCATGCCACAGCCCAGAGCTGGAAATATAGACGCAGCTATTTTAAAACAGGGATGTTTCGCCGTCAGAACACGTAAATATCTGTACCGTTTGCCTTCTTGCAGCAAGTGGGGGGGGACAAAAAAAAAAAAATCTCGTGCCTATAAATTTGAGTTTTCCGTGGAGGCCGGGGTAGCGGTGGGTGACTGCTGCTGGAGCCCGCCAGACCTGCCCACCTTAACTCCAAGGACCGGATCGCCCCGTGCTGCCCCCGCTGGAATAACCCCCTCTCGGGCGAGCCGTGGCCTCGAAGCTCCAGCGCCCGGCAAACTCCCTCTCACGAGGGGAGAGGAACCGCGGCGCGGCTCCCACGCAGCAGCCGCCGGGGCCGGGCCGGAGCCCGCGGGCCGCGCCCCGCCGAGGCGGCCGGAGCGCCCTCGGGGACAGGGCGCGGAGTGACGGCGGTGGCCGCGGCGCAGCCCCGCATGTCCTCACCTGGAACGGGGCCGAGGCGGCGGCTCCTCAGGGCGGTGCAGCGCGTCCCTGCGGCGCCCCCGGCCCCGCGGGGATGGTGCGCGCGGCACGGGGCGGGGGCTAAAGCGGCGCCCCCCGGCCCAGCCTCCGCCCCATGGCGTGCGGCGCGGTCTCTATGGCGACTGCAGAGCCGGGCCGGCCCGCGGGGAGGGGTAACGGCTGCGCGCAGGCGGAGGGCGCTCAGCGGGTCACGGGGCGGCTAGCAGCGCTCCGCAGGGGGGTTGGGCCCCTCCCCGCGGCCGCCGCCATCCCTGCGGCACTGCCGGCCGGAGCCCGGCCGCGCTCACCCGCGCCACCGCCCCCGCGCTCGCCCTTCCTTGGCCGCGGCGCTACCGAGCCCGCTGTCCTCCGGGGCACCGCCCACATCCCCCTTTCCGGAACGGTGATTGGGCAACCGCCGAGATTCCTCACGGGCGATTGGCTCTGGGCGCGGTCAATCCGGGCGCCGAGGGCGGCCGCCCCTGGACGCGGCGCTGTGCGGTGCGGGGTTGGTTGAGCCGACCAGCGCCGCTACCGCCGCGGCTGCCCCCGCGCAGCCCCGGGACCGAGGGGCGGGAGGGGCGCTGGAGTTCTCGCTCCCGACGAGGTTGCAAGGGTCAGCGCCCGTGCTGGACGCTGGGGCCGGCGCAGGGCCCTCGCCGCCGCATGGCTGCTCCCGGGGGGAAGCTGCGTCCTCCTGACGGTGCCGCCTCGGCCTCGGCGGCCGGGGCTGGCTGTGCTGTCCGCACCTGGGCGGGCTGCCCGAGGCCTGACGGGCACAGGCCCTGCCTGGCCTCCGATGGGACGAGAAGGGCTGAGGAGGGAGAGGCTTGGGAGGGGGAGGCGGGAAGGTCGCCTCAGGGCCTTCTGTGCCCTGCGGGGGCCAGCGCTGCCCCGGGGGCACAGCGCAGCTGTCACCCCTGGGCTCTGAGCGGTGACAGTGGGAAACGCTGGATGTGTCCCATGCCTGAGTGAGTACGGCCTTGGAAGGGAAGGCTTCCCGTTCTCGCAGGTGACTGCTCGCTGCAGGCAGGACTCTGCAGCCCCGTGAAGACATGGAGCAGGCGTTCCTCAGTGGATGCCATCGTGCCCTCATCGCAAAACAGCCGACAGGATGCGATTGCAGGGCCACAGTGTCACCCCAGAGCCTGCATCCATCTGGCAGACCAGCAGCCAGGAGGGGCCTGTTCTGTGGGAAAGGGGAAGGACAGATTGGCTGTGGTCACAGCAGCTTGTATGAAGTGAGTGAACACACGGTAGTCTTCCCCTCATGTGAGGTTTCCTTAAGGGAAAAAAAAAAAGTGCTTTTTATTGCCTTACTCTCAGCCAGATAAGATGATAGTGTGAATATTTTAAGCCCTTTCTTCATCACAAGGAGATCATAGTTAAAGAGCGAGGTTAGAAAACGGCATCTCCTACTGCTGCTTTAGGAATAGGAAGATCTGAGTACTTGTAGTTTACAAATGAGCTACCCAGAAGTGGGAGCTGTGAACCAAACCTAACCAAACCTAGCAAGTCCCCAGGCAGTTGGGACTTGCTCAGTGCCACCTTCAGCCAGATGCTTCTTCATTCACAAAGTGAACTGCCTCGAGCAGTGGGTCACCAGTCGTGGTGGTGTGGATAAGCACTGGTGATAAGCATGTATTTCTCTAGATATGGTGAATGCACATTGTATAATGCATCCTAACAACTGAAGTGGTTAGTAAGAAAGCTGATATAATGTTTCCATTCACTGAACGGAAACAAACCAGTGTTAGTGGCAATAGATGGAGAGAGTTGTTTTTTGGTTTGGTTTGGTTTTTTTTCAATACATCTTTTATTCAATTACAAAATGTAGTTATGAGTTCTGCTTACCTTTGAAAGGCACTTACAATTTCTCAGTTGGAAAATATTCTCCCGGAGCTACATATTTTTTCCAAATCTGTCTTAAATGCCTTGCAAAGGTGACAGTTATTCTAGGATAGCCCGCTCCTCATACTTGTTCTTCTTATGGACCAAACAAATAATTTTTTCACATTCACTCCAAAGTAGGCAGTACTTTTCCTCCCAGATTATAATTGAGGGTAGATGAATGCCCTAACCAGCTCTTAGATGTAATGTGGTAGATGTAACAAGGGGGTCATGAATATGAATCCATTTGGGAAGAGTACTTTATTGTTCTCCCAATAATTGACATGTTGCCTGAGGTGTACAATTCTTCAGGAAAATTTTCTGATTTAATTAAAGAGAATGGAAGGCCTTAACAAACTTGTTTACCTGGTTTGTCTGTTTACCTGTTTATCATTGCAGATCCAAGGGGCATAGTTTCTCTGATACCTTTGGAACTTCACAAGTTAAATCATTATCTAATACAATCACATTGACATGCACATTATCATGGAAATCGCATCAGTACGTCTTCTTAGCATACTGTAAGTCAGCATGCACACGGCAAATAGCCTTTCCCTTCATCATCAGTTAGTTATAGTGATCTGTTAGTTCCCAAATTACCATGCACTTTTCATAACTAGACAAAACCTGAATGGTTCAAATGAAAGTCAAGCAGGGAAAAAATTAAACTAAGACTGAGCCTTTTCAAAAGGAAAATCTGTTTCCACTTATGTGAAGGAGGTCTTCAGAGAAAAGATCTAATCTTTTTTAACTCACTGCTCCAGAAATACACCAAGAGTGTCAAGGCTTTCTGTTCTACTATTTTTGGTTCAGAGATGATGGTAAATATAACAGATACCAGCATTTCCTCTGTCAGTGCAAACTTGCAGAATATCTTCAGCACACACCAAAAAAACCCTAACCAACCGACTCCAAAAAACCACCAGCACATTAAAATTTCTATGGAAATATGAAATCGAGGTACTCTAGGGTTTTTTGGTTTGTTTTTTTTTGTAGTACATGTAGTTAAGCTTAGATGCATTGTGTTGATTTGCCTTGGAAGAAGTTACCCTGAGCTAAAGTTACCCTGTCCTATGCCCTTTATTCAGCTTGTGCATTGTTAGTGCTAATTGACTGTCTCAATGTAAAAATGTGTCTCTTTTTGCAGCTTTTAATCAGCATCTGTAAACCACTGCAAATGGGCACCTCTGTGTTTGTTCTGGAGATTTTTAAGTATCTCAGGTGGTGCAAAGTAAATCAGTAAAGCAAACTGTCCTGGTTTCAGCCAGGATAGAGTTAATTTTCTTTTTATTAGCTGGTACAGTGCTGTATTTTGGATTTAATATGAGAATAATGTTGACAACACACTGAGGTTTTAGTTGTTTTTAAGTTGTTCTTACTCTAAATCAGGGATGTTTCTGTTTCCAGTGCTCTGCCAGTGAGGAGGTGCACAAAAAGCTGGAGGGGAACATGGCCAGGACAGCTGACCCAAACTGTCCAAAGGGATATTCCATACCATAGGACATCATGCCCAGTATACAAATGGGGAAGGAGTTGGCCATGAGGTTCCAGTGGCTGCAGGGGGACAGGCTGGATATCGATCAGCGAGTGGTGAGGATCACTTTTTTGCCTTGCACTTTGTTTCTCTCTCTCTCCGTTTCATTACAATTAGTAGTAGTGTCAAATTATTACTATCTTTTATATTCTGTTTCAATTATTAAATTGTTCCTATCTCAACCCATGGGGTTTACCTTTTCTTTCCACTTTTTTCCTTACTGAGGCAGAGGTGGGGGAGTGAGTGAGCAGCTGCGTGGGTGGAACTTAGTTGCCAGCTGGGGTTAAACCACAACACAAACTGTCTTGTCTTAGTTCAAAACTAAATGTCTAACTTGGCTGTAAACTGCAAGGAGAAGAAAGGTACTGCACACCAGAACTCTGAAGTTAGAGAGCAGGGGGATTACTGTGAGAAATTACTCCAAATTCCAAAGGCTTACGTGACCAAACTTTATTATAACCATGTAGTTGCTATGGAAAGATGTGAACAAAAAAATTTAATGTGCTGGTATGTGCATGGCATATGCATGGGAATATGACTTGCTGGGAAGTTTGACTGTATGCAAAATAATCCCCAGTCCTCTAAAGATGTTCTTACATGTTTAATATAGCTTCAATATTTAATAATAATAATTTATAATTTTAAATATTATGCATAATTTATTAAGATTAAATATAGTAAGTATTAAATCACGTATTGAGGCAATAAATAGAACTGGTCTGAATTTAAAAAAATATAGAAACAAGCCTATAAAGACCAAAGTGACAGCAAGCTATTTCTGGACACAACTAGAGATAGCTCTAGCTTTTATGATTTTTTATTTTAAAAAAGATCAAAGAATGAGAATATACCCACATACAAGCTTCTAATATCTTTCTTGTTTGAAGAATTAGATCAGAATTTCCAGGATTATCTGTAAATGGAACACAATTTTCTACTGCTTCCAAGTTCTCCTTCCTTACGTTTCATAAGGGATAGCGATGGAAAAATAAGTTTGCTTTCCTGGAAATCTTCTTTCTTGTGGGGTGAGGGAGATGTGAGAATTTTCATCAGTGGTTTTTGTCTGAAAGAAATGACCTAATGTTTCTTCAAGAAATCTTTAAAAATTAAACCCCACACCTTGACACAAATGTATGCACATGGCTGCTGATGGAGAAGGGTGACGATTAAAAACATGCAAGACCACTTGAACTCTACAGTTATTTTCTTCAAATAAACATGTATGGGAGTAGGTGACTCGTCCTGCAAAGTACAGACTTATTGATTTCAAGCACTTCCATTGGAACTTCCTTGCCTGGACTTCGGGGCCTTGGGGTTGTTTATTTATTTCTGTATGAGTCAGAAGTTCTGAATAATATTTCTGCTTAGTTGACCAAAGAAGTGGAAGACAAAGCTCATAAAATTTTTTAGAGAGTCAGAAATCAAATTATTGTCAGGACAGAGAAGACAGAAAAAGAAATAAAAAAATAAAAGGAGGATAGCAGGAAGCACAGATTTCATAGAGATGGTTAGTCAGTAAATGAACATCCACCAAATTCTAGAATTTGTTGAAAATTGTAATTAAAAATTAATATATAAATGGAGGTGGAAACTGTTCTCACTGAAGAGTAGAAAAGTAAACACATTTCTGGCAAAAGTCAATGAGCAAAGGAAGTATTGATTAAAGACAAGAAAGCACTTACCAAGTTTTGTGGATGTTTAAACAGTTATCCAGTTCATAGCAAATGAAAAATCATAGACCTTGACACATCTAGTTCAGCCCTTTTTCCAAGGAAGGACCAACTGTCCCCACAACATTCCTGGCCAGTGTTTGTGAACCTGTTATAAAAGTTGTTTTGTTTATGGAAATCAACAAAAATCATGGGCTCTTTTGCTATTCTCACTAAAAGAATTATTTCACCTGTTATTCTCCTCATAATAATGGCCCATCTTCGCGAACGAAGATTTGGGGAAAGGTCTTTTTACCTTTCCAGCCTGCGCAATGGATTTTTTAGGTGAGACACAGCCTGCGCTGAACTGAGCCCACCCTTTAATCCTAAGGTTCATCTGCCGGGGCCAAGCAAGCTTGGACAATGGCAGTGAGGTCCTCAGGACGTAGGTTTGTTTAGAGTGACCTTCTCTTAGATGGATGGCCACACAGGGCTAACGACCTCCATCAGGCCAGGAGACCGGGGACTCGAACCCGCGGTCGCAGCAGTGAAAGTCCTGCACGCTAACCACTAGGCCACCAGGGGTCTCTATTCTCCTCATATCCTATCACCAAAGGAATTTACTCCCTTCCTCTGTGCAACCACCTTTAAAATTACTTGAACACTATTTTCACCTCTCAACATCAGTCTTCTCTGTGCTAAGGAACTGAGTTCCTTCAGTCTTTTTTTTTTCACAAATCATGATTTCTAGACACAATGTCAATAAGCATGAAGTCACCACTGAAGGGACAGAGGGATCTTGGATCTTTTTAGAAGAGCTCTAAGAGCACTGTGTCTAGGTGATGGCTTTTGTCAATTTGAGAGCTTCAGGAGCTCTGTGAGTCTTTCTTTTTTTTATCTTGGTAACTCTCTTTTCTTTCTAAAAGAATCTCAAATTCCCTACAAGATGTCCTGAGTAATATTGTTCAGTTTAAATTATGTTCTAGAGAATGAAAAACAGCATTAACATCAGGTTTATAATAGCTGAGAATGCGGAGAGTTCCTGATTAGTATAGGAGGTCTCTTTGATGAGAAATGTGACAGTGTATATCTGACTACTTTGCTAGGGGAAGAAGGGTCAACTGGTAGTATAGTGCACCTAAGTATTGATGCTATGAGATACGGAATCAAAAAAGGAAATTTTAGCTCATTATGTAAGGGGAATTCTGTTGCCAGTCCTCATAATATGTGTATAATTCCATTCTGCAAAAAGCTTCCTGATAACTGGCTTGTAAGGGTAAGATTCATATTGAATAAGGTACAAGGGTGAAAAGGAAGATTGCTGCATGGTCTTATTATGAATAAGGTTGTAAAAATGCATTCTAGTCTTTGGAAAAAAGTTACAGCCAAGATGGAAGTTTTAGGTTACCAACCAATTTAAAATACAGGTTTACTTCCAGCTTTACTATAGACTGCTGGTCTGATTTTAAGGTGAATTTCTGTGCCTTAGTTTTGCATTTGTAATGACTCACCATGAGTCAGGAGTGGATGACTCAGAGGTTGTGGACAGTACAGCTTCTATGGATTGAAATCAGAGCCAGCTTGACAGGTACCAACATGGAGTTTCCTGCAATACACAGTAGCCCGAAAGACTAGCCATACATGTGCAGTGCAGTTCATGCAGGTCTGCTAAAATTTCCTTTTTGCCTGAGACTGGCTTCAGCATTCATGTTGTTATAACCTTTAAACATCTGAAAAATGAAAATTGTAGTACTTCTTTTTCTGATTTGTTTAATCTGTGATGTTCCCCAGGCAATTAAATGAGCTAGAGTTACAGTATTTGTATTTTTCATGGAACATAGTACAGCACTGTAATACAGTGTATAGCTGTAGTTGTAAAAACATATAACTGATTTAGTTTTCAATAAGCTTTGTGTCATTTTAATGTACATTTTTATGTGCAAACTGGGTTCTTTTAAATTATTGTCTATTGCCATTACTTCTTGCCTTTGAGTTTTGACATTCCCTCTGTCAACTCTGCAATTCCATAAGAATTTCAAATGTTCTGACTTAACATAGGTATCTCTATCTAACTAAAACAACCACAATAATCTAAATACCTCTATAGTTCCTTCCCTAAAAGTTCAGAAATGTCATTGAGAAATTAATGTTCTGCAAAGACCCAGTTGTTTCTATTTGCTTAATAACTTGTCTCTCAGTATTTACCATGTGGTTCACAACTTTACAGAAGCTGAAAAAAGCAGATGGTCTGAATACCCTTGTTCATGCTCCCTCCCCATTAACACATATCATGGGAATCTATTTCTGAATATGGACTTGTCCTCTGAAGCACTGACATGTTAAAGAAAGGCTGTATAGTACCTGCTTGCATCAGGCTCACTGAGTGCCTCCAGCTTTAGTCCAGTACTCCAAAATCTCGTATCATTACTTATCATTTACATTAAATACATAATGAAATTAAAATCCATCCAAATATTTTAAAAAAATTAATTTTTGGAAACTAGATGTAAAATTAAACTTTGCTGCATGCGTTATCCCAACTAGTTATTTCATCACATTAATTTGCAACACGTCTGTTCTTGCTTGTGGACTTTATGAATGGTACTAAATAGATAAGTAATTGGCCAAACATGTATTAGATTTACCTCTTTCAGATCCAAAGCCACAGCACAGCAGTCTCCACTGCGAGCAGGAAAGCGTGTGATTTCTTTCTATACCGCTCAGTGATAGATGTCAGCCCCACATGTACAGCCACTCCTGCAGTTATGAAATGCTACTCTGTGGTCTTGGTGCCCAGGCTTCTCAGCATGTCTGTAAGAAAATGCATTATGGTTAATTATAGACTGCCATAAAACAGAACTAATTTCTGAATAATTCACCTTTTGATATTAACTTTGCATCTGAAACCATTTTCCAATATGAGATGGAACAAAATATAAAGGCAGCATTGACCTCTAGTTGCATTAAGATTGGATTTAGGTAATTTCTTAAAATGAGGCATTCTTGAGCTTCCATTAGCTCTGTGAATGACCTCTAATCTCTTTAACACAAATTAAAAAAAAAGCTTCTTACTCTGTATTGTAGAAAAAACCTACATAAAGCAGCAGTGCCATCTCCTGCTTGCTTGCTTTCATGCATGCAAATACTCGATTTGTATTGCAAAGCAACCACAGGGAAGGTGGATTTTTCTGCTAGTAGGTAATTAAGGCAATAACATTTTCTAATACTTAGGGACAACATACGTCTGCAGTTCCATAGATGCGGGCAGTTTTCACAAGTGAACTTTTTCTGAACATAGAAAAGAACTTCAGTCATTTGTCCAGGATTTCTAAAATATCACATCCCAGCCAGAACAGTAGCTCAAAATGTGTACACTTCTGTACTTGTGCTGTACACAAGGAATACATTATACCTGTTAAATATGCTTCTGTAGAGTTATCTGTACATAAATGTACACTTTTGAACAGATCTAACATATTCCCCTGGGGTTTGCACGAGTACAGCAAGTCCAAAGCATGAATGATTCATGTGCGGAGGAATAATTCAATGCGGTTGGGGTATATTTGATTGTATACAAGCATTTGTGTGGTCCAACTGCAGTAGATCCAACAGGTCCCAGATATATCACATGTGCTCTGAATCAATAGCACATAAGCAAGTTAGAAAGCTGGAAGTCCTATTTCAAATATTTTCTTTTAAAAGGTGAAGTTATGGTAAATTACATTTTTCTGAACCAAAGTTGCCAGCAAAAGGCACACTGAGCCTTTATGGCTCCAGGGACTTCTTCCCCACATCAAGGAAGCAGGTCTGTATGTTTGCCATGCAGTACTGGACAATGCATTGTTGGATGGAGCTTGTAGCAAACATTAGATATGAGTTTGATTGTCTCAGAAAAACTGAAAAGGGAGACAATTTCACTGTATGACTTTATCCTGTTGGAATATGTCCTTGGGGATTTTCACCACGTGGACACAACAGAATGTTGCTGACAATTATGAGCCTCCTTCTTCCATGCAGTGATATATAAAATGTCTTCTGCCAAATGAACAAGATTTAATTGTTTTTAATTTTTAGAATATTGTAGCTAGATGCTCCAGTCTCTGCTTTACACCGGACTTTGATAGAGTGAGTGGCACTGATAGCTGATCTTTCACCTTTCCCCAGTAGTAAGTGTGATAATACTGCTGCCTGCAGAGGGGTGTCTACCTTTACATGAGACCCTAAATGAGGTGAGCAGGTGTATTCCCAGAATACAGAGTTAGAATTACAGTATTATCAGGGTATTGTTTTACTGCTTATTGTTAGCTGGGAGATGACAGTTTATGCTTCTGAGAATATTCATAAATACTACAATGCTTGGTGCAGGGTCCCTTGCTCACTGAACAGGGAGTTCAGTCGTGCTCACTGAACTCCCTCTGCTGTGCCAATGTGTTATGGACCCTATGGACCAAACCTGGTCCTGCTTAGTGATTCAATTCTGGGACTGACATCACCACTAACTTGATCAAGCATTGCTGCAGACTCGGCTTGTTGCCACTACCGTTGCCAGTTCAACCCAGCCATGTCCATCCCATAAATTCCTATGTGCTGGGCTCAGAAATGCTTTTGCATTTGATTCTGGCTTGGAATAGAGCTAGATAAGAGTCTAGGAACAGAGGTTTCTACTAGATTGTTCTTGAACCTGGAAAGCTTCCCAAACCAGAATCTGCTGTGAGTCATGCAGGATGATCCAATTGCTCTTGGTTACTTGAATTCCTTTCTGCACACAGTTGCGTTCAATACACAAGAGGATGGACAATTCCATCCAAAGCAACAAAATATGGAATGATGGGTAAGGCATTTAATACTGAATGTAAATGATGATTCCCTAAGATAGATTTTCCCTTCCCACAGAATCACAAAGTTTCATCATTCTAATTTTCTCTCTTTTGAAGGCATATTTATTGTTAAGAACAAGCTAAGAACTATTGAAGACATTAACAGGTACTGAAGAACAGTCTCTGTCACTGACTAGAGCAAACCTCCGGAGGGGTAAAAAGGTAAAAGAATTTCCTATAAAACATTTTGTTGATGAGATCTCAGTCCACACTCAGTTAATTGGCCTGTTTTGCAGGATTTAACCTGGTGGCATAAGAACCCTGAAATAAATCTCTTAGCTACGATTAGAGATGAAAGACAGATTAGCATGGGCAGGAGAGTTGAACTCTTTCTCCGTCTCCATTGGCGAGTCAGTGTGAAGACAGGACAACCAGAGACATCAGGAAATCAGTATTTCCATCATCCTCAGGATGTCTGATTCAGGTATTTTGTTCCTTGTATTCATCAAGTTACCAGTTTCAAGTTCCTATTCAGTCCTCTGAAGCAGGTTAGTAGTTTCTTTTACAGTGTCACAAATAGGAATGTGTGTTTACCTAAAATGGCAGATTTTAGCAAAATCAGTAAAATAAGATGTGATTTGTTTATGGCAAAATTGAAGCCAAATTTCTTTGGACAATTTTTATCTAATAAGTAAACGTTATTAACAAGTAAATAGCTGTGCTATGTCATGTTCTGTGTAGTTAGGGGAATTTGATAGCAAACGAATAGGTAGGTAGCATCTTGGAAGCAAAAGGCTACTGTATGGTGATGGAAGCTTTGTTTAAAGTAAGTTAGACAAGAAAAGCTTGAGAACAGTATTGATATTAGGGGAGAAATTTACACATTTATTTGGCTTCTTCTGTTGAAAGAAATATTTCTCCCTTTATAGAATAAAATCCAGTTTGCTCTCCCATAGCCAGGGAAAAAATGCCTATGTGTATATGATTCGTAACTCTGGAGTGGCTTCTCTGCAAAGGTTTCTAAGAATTTTGATAGAGGTGTTAGTTCCACTGAACTGCTGGGAGTGGTTTTGGTTTTACGGTAACCTGCTGCCGAACATAGAGGAGATACATGTTGCAGAGCAAGACCGACACTTTTAGCTCATAATTGCACTTCAGTTCTTTCATCTGGAAGAAGTTTCTTCCTGGTGCTCAAAAAATGCTACTCCACAGCTGTATGAGTGTTGCAAAACATCTTATGCAATAAATTTATTCAATACTTCATTAAACAGTTAGGGAAAAAAAAATGTTATGGTGTATTTACAAAATTCATTATAATGGGAAGAGAGTCTTCTCATTATCTGAAATTAATTCAGTAAACTGTTAGCATAGGTAAAAATAATCTCAAGATAAATATCCATTTAGAAGCTGAGAATACAGGAATGGAATGGGTAACTATGTTCTTCTGTCCCAGACTCAACGCACTCAGAGTTTCATGAGCAGCAGAGTGTGTCCCAGAGATCCTTTGTGCAATCCCAGGTATATCAGTGACAGTCAGGATCAGTTAACAAGTGGTCACTGCATACAAAAACCAGTAATTCTGCCCCCTTCCTCTGGCACTAGGGCTCATATGATCTTATGCTGCTGGAGGACTCTGGTGTGGGTACCTCTGTTAGATAAATGTGAATATTTCATGAAATCTGGTCTTACAACAATACTAAAATTGCACCAAGGAATCTGGAAAAACCATATGAGAATTACTGGAAGCAAGGAATTACTAGGAGAGTTTCTCTTGCACAGAATTTTGTTTTTTTAATTTTAGGCATCTGAAAATGGGGGAGGGAGCTACATCAGAATAGCTACGTGAGAGCGAATGTACCCCTGCTTATGGAACTCAGCTTCAAATTTCTCTATGGTTAGAATATGACAGAAAGTCTCAAATTAAAAAGCTTCCCAGTTTGCAGTAACAAACAGCTAAAACTTTCCCCTGAAGGAGGATAATGGTCTGCTAAACTCAGGTTTACACTTGAGCCTCAGTCTCCCCTTATGCCACAGGGACCCTCCATGAGCTTGGAGAAGCTCGTGCCTTCTCTGAAGTAATCATGGCCCCAAGCCTGCCAAAGCTCAAGGAGCATTTGGACAGTGCTCTCAGGCACATAGGTGGATTGTTGAGGTGTCCTGTGCAGAGCCAGGAGTATGACTGGATGATTGAACTTGGGTCCCTTACAACTTAGGATATTCTGTGATTCTGTGAAATTTACGTCTTCCAAAATCAACAATGCCTCTTGAGCAGATGAATTTTAAGTAAAGGTAAAACTGTTTACAACTTTTGTTGAAATGTTAAAGCAAAATATGTTTGGCAAGTAGGGTGTTTTCAGTGACACGTAACTAACTATATGTGTGCCTAACAATTAAGAGGCATTTTGCAAGTACATACATATATTTCATAGAAGCAAACAGTGTGTGATGCATTCATTCATATATGCTGGCCATGGCACATCAACTGCATAGCAGCAGTCAGGGAATTTCAAAACAGATTCTCTCTGTTGTGAGCTCCAAGACCTGAGTATCAGGGGCAAATAAACCTATTAGCAGCTGTCATCTACAGCTATTTAAGGTCAAGTCACGAACTGCTTAACTGGTGAAGCAATCAAAGATACTGTCTCCGGGCTTATCAGGCAGGCTGTCAGCTGAATTCATATGGGGGCTTAATTCTGTGCCAGCAGAGCATGATCCTTTCAAATAAAGTCTGAAAGATACTGTAGAAGAATGGTGTGAAGAAAGTGTTATAGTTTTATAAATGACTATTCTCTGGACTTGTTTGCACAGAGGTGTCTATCATTGACATGATTATCACACTGTGATCAAAATCAACATTCATCTCATTCTGTGTGGGAATGACATTTAGGATTCTGACTGGAATATGGGGGGCTCGGAAAGAAAACCACTCTATGGTTGGTGGTAGGAGGGTTGGATTAGGGTGTGATTGTCACAGTTCTCAAGACAAAGAACAAGCAACTTCAGCTGCAGGAGCAGAGGTTAAGACAGTAATGGAGATTCCCTGAAGATTAAATAGGCCTTATTTAATACATCATGCTATTCCAAGAACTGTTTTTAATAAGAACTTTCAGAAAGAAAGGGAGGTCTATCAGATAGAGAAAAAATAGAACATCCTAAACTGATTTTTTTCTTAAGGTGTGAAGATGTTCTGCTTTTTTTTGTAGGGTGATTTGTTACTTCACATAAAAATGGTAGTGCTTTTATGCCAGATGAAGTGGAAAAATGCAGTGGAGGATGTTCACCAAAAATATATTCAGGTCATAACACTTAAAAGTTAATAAAATTTTGATAATATTTTCTACAAAACCAGCACAGTCATTGATAGTTTAACTATTTGTATAACATTTTGTCTGTGTTGATAACTGCAGTAGTTTTCCCCCTGCAGTTTTTTGCCAGAGTGATCATATCTTAGTACTGTATGTGTAGGGATAATACTTGCTTTTTGCTAGCAAAATCACATTTTACTGCACATAATAAATGAAATTACTAAAACTACCCATAGGATACTGTATTTCTGGTGTTACTTTCGCATTTTTTTCTATAGGGAAACAAGGCTTATGTGATTGTGCTGTATATATTTGTGTTTGTCCTGCTTATTCAACTTTTTAACACAAACCTGGCCATAATACGGTGATCTAAGAATAATAAAGAACCTATGATTGTCAAGAAAATACAGGCAACAAGTTCAAGGGAAAAAATACTGTGAGTGTTCTAGAAGGAAAGTCAGCAGCCCAGCTCACTTCTAGACATCAGAAGGCCTGCACAGAAAATTGCCCTTGACAAAACTCCACAGCAGTCTAGAGTCATTGGTTGTACTGTTCACTTGTTTTCAATTGCTCTAGTTGGTCCTTAGAATTTCATTTTTTTTTTAAGTGTATGAAATTTAAGCAATAAATTTCACTGGGGCACTCCCTGGGCAGGACTGAGAGTGCGTGAGGCTGCACAGGAAGTTCTCTGTAGTCTCTATAAATACCTGGTCAAACAGATGGTAATCTCTCTCTCTCTCTTCTTCAGATTTCTACTGCATGCCTTGGACACATGCCCCTAATCAGCTTACGAGCTTCCCTTGACCTACGCTTCTTTTCCTAATGCTGATCTGACTATGGCTGTCCTCAAAGTAAAATTCACCAAAACTAAGAGGGACAAATTGGCCCAGATCTTATGGATACTCAACTGGGTTTCTGTAGTGAGCGGGATCATTCTCTTCAGTCTTGGCCTCTTTCTGAAAATAGAGATCAAGAAGCGCAATGAAGTGATGGCAAAAGGGGACATTAACTCTGTCCCCAACATGCTGATCTCTGTGGGGGTCATAGCATGTATCATCAACTTTCTGGGTGGAAAAATCTGCTATGACTGCTCAGATGCCAACAAGTTCTCTCGATGGAAACTTGTTATGCTGCCATATATCGTATGTACCTTTTGTTTTACCTTCTGCATCCTGGTGGGTGCTGTCATGTGCTACACCATGAAGAATGAGCTGGAAGAGTCTCTCTACCTGGGACTGAGGGATGCTATTAAGTTCTATAAAGACACAGACATTCCTGGACGATGTTTCTTAAAGAAAACAGTGGATTTGTTACAAATTGGATTCCATTGCTGTGGAAACAATGGCTTTAGAGACTGGTTTGAAATTCAGTGGGTATCTCCTCGTTATCTGAATATGGCTTCTAAGGAGGTTCAAGAGTAAGTATTTACTAGTCATAACAAAAAATTCTAGAAGAAAAATTCATTCAAGAAGGCAAAGTCTTTTTACTGGACCTTTGTATCTTAATCAAAAAACCTGCAGAATGACCACATTACTCACAGAATACGCTAACTACACGCACAGTCAAAAGTTGCCTTTTGCTAACCTTTTAGGGATGCTAAGCAAACCAAAGATGTATCTTTCCTTTTTTTAATGTGGTGAGTTAGCTACCTCAAAAATTTTATTTCAGTTACAGTGAGCTGATAATGGAAAGAAAAATAGGATTGTTTTATCAATACATTGCACAGTCAATCCTAAACACTGAAAGACCTTTCTCCTTCAAGGTATTAGATTCTGCAAAGCCAAGTTCAAATCTGTATGTTCACATGTGAGAAAGTGCCAAACACCTCATACACTGAATAAAAAAGGAGAAAAACCCTTTTTTTTTTTTGGTGGTAGTGCTTCACATGATGTAGCAACTGTGGAATTATATGTTCAAAAAGAAGAGTCTGGTAATACTTACAGACGATAGAAAAAGTAACAATTAAAATTTATGTAAGTAGACAATTTAGTATGTAATAATTCCTCTAAAACTGAAAAAAGTCCTCACTGACAAGAGTGTAGTAGCTTTGTATTCCTTGGAAAGACAAACACAAAGAGTTTGACTGGCATTTGTCAAGCGCTTTGTTTTGTTGAACTCAAAAATCGGTGACAATAAAGGCAGAGAAAGGGAGGCCAAAGATCTTATTTTATCAGAATTTGCAACTTGAAACTACTATCATAGCAAAGTGTATACACAGAGTTGCAAATATGCCAGAGTGCAGGACCTAGGGGAATACAGATAAGAGGTTATCAGCGTGCATAAGACAGTTGTCTGTGGAAATAAAGCAAGATTTACAAGTGTTCTCAAGAGAGAAGTTAGGAAGTATCACACAGAACAGACTGACCCCAAGATGTTTTCAATCCTGGTTCCACACTGAAAAGTGACATGACAACAAAGAACTGAAGAGTAGTATCTTATTGTGAGGTTCAAAAGTAAAATATACTGCCTTTTGTTTCTGTGAGGCATGCAGAAACAGTAATGTTTTATCCAGGGTCTTAACTGTTTTCTTCTGCAGGGTCACCTGTGCTCTGCAAATTATTTTGAGAATACACTGTCAGTTAATTTTTGTCCCACTTGGGCAGAAGGTGACAGTGAAATGTGTGTGAGGGAAGTAATTTCAGAACTTTTTTTGCCGTGTATAAATTGCTAAATTTCATCTGGATTGCCATCATTGGTGCTGTATAACCACATTATACCATGATTTCTAAAAGTCTGGTAGTGAAACATTTAATTAATGTGAAATCATTGGAAGCAAAGCCCAGCTGGTAATGTTCAGAAAGGATGGAGAAGGAATCAAACTTTTTTTTTGGTTTCAACCTGTATTGTATGTCAGTTGGTAGATTAAGAGGCAAAGCAGCTGAGAACTGACATACTGTCAACTTACATGTAACCTTTGTAAAACTGAACTTTTCACCTTTCCTCATGACCCTCTTCCCTCCCCTCTCTTCTATAGCTCCACTGCCAACACCTCGATGTGACAAGGCATGGAGACAGTCAATGGGAATGGTCGGAAGATGAGGCAGGTTACAGCGGTACAATCCTGTCATTGCTTTTGTTAGGTGAAAGTCATCTTTTTTTTCAGTCTTAAAAGTAAATTTTTACTTGACAATACCATAACAAATTCGAATTGCAACAACAAACAGCAGTGAATGCCTCACACACTCAGCTCAGTCACTGAGGTCTTACCTTCTAACAGTACCAACATTCTTTAATTTGCTACTGACAGAGAAAACACAATCGCAGGAGGACATAACCCAGTCTGGAAGTCTGGAAACTGATGCTGTTGGCATTAGAAAGAAGATTCCCCTTTATAACATACGGCAGGAAGAATAAAAAAAAAAAAGTTGAATTGATGCTTGGGATCAAAAGAAAAGGTTAAGACCCAGTTTAAGAGATTGTATTTTATCCATTTTAGATGCTGTACTGTATCTGGGTCATTAAACATACAGAGGGCATTTTCCTGATCCAGATATAAGCTTCCCTTTCATAATGTGCCAGTCTTCCTCTCCTCCCTCTGAGTCTTCTTGTCTCCTCCAGCATTCAAGTCTTCCATTTTGTGCCTCTCTGACTCCGTTCCTTATTTCCCTTTCAGCACATGGTTTTGCCTGTGCCCATGACACGGCTCATGCACTTCAGTATAGTTTCAGTGCATTATTTGGGTTCTTTGCATTGGTTTCATTCTGCTGCCATTACTAGAAATGTGATGGCTGCAAAGTGAAGAGCTAGACTTGAAAATGGAGAGGAATTCATGCCTATCTCACTCCTAGGTGAGAAATGGCAGATGCACTTGCTGACTTATTTGGAAAGATCTTTGAGAAAGATGGTTTTGAGAGTACCGTAAACAAAATAAAACACACACCATCACCCAAATAAAAAAGAGAAAAAAGATGAGGAGAAACAAAGGAAAAAAGAGGGGAGGAAAAAAAAGGAGGGGAGGAAAAAAAAGGAAAAATAGAGGAAAGAAGAAAAATGGGGGGGGGGGGGGGGGAAAGGAGGTTGTATTTAGCAGGCTCACAGCAATAAAATAAAGGCAATTATTTTGCCATCAAAGCACTGCCACAAATACTGAGCTTCCTAGAAGCTTATGTTTCATTTGAAAGTACTTCTCTTTAACTAGTAAGTCATTGTGTGGACTTCTGTTTCCAAGCAGTATCCTTGTGCTGAAAATACTAAAGACTTCATGCTAAAGAGAAGGTAATACAAGGAAAACAGATATCACAGATTCATTTAACTGTTCCAGAAAATCATGATTAATCCGAGACTGTGTTCTCTTCCTATCCCATTTCCATTTTTTTTCTTATTCCTATTTTATCTTTCCTCTTTCCCCATGTTTTCCTCCTGATCTTATGGGGGAGGGAAAGGAATAATTTTTAGCAATCAATACTATTTTTAAAGTTACAAAAAGTATAGTTTCAAGAAGCAGAAACTCGCTTGTGAATTAGTTTCATTGCAATGGGTACAGTGATGAAAGGCCAGCAGACAATTTCCAGTGGTTCTCATGGTATGGAAAGTTATTCTTGTATTACGTTCTCTCCTAAGGAATGACTGAATTGAAAATCAATGCAGAAGTAACAAAACAGGATTTGCAGGGACATAACTTCCATTAGAGTTTCACCAAGCTAAACAGCTTCAGAAATTGTCTTTAGTATTTTCAGCACAAAGATACTTTAAAAGGCAACATCTCCGTGAACATTGAACTCACATCTTGTGGCACAGTACCACAAACCAGGTGAGGTGCTTATACTTAAATATAGACCATTAAAAATTCCATTTTCCTGTAGTAAGCAACTTTTCCAGTTGAAAATATATCCCCATTTTCCTTTTGTTACATTGGAGAGGCCTACATTGCAGACTTGCATTATTTCTTTTGCTAAAATCACAGGCACCGCCTGCTGATGACACAACTTTTGTAATGCCCGAAATTTCTGTCCTGTTGCAGCCGTCTAAAGAGCAATGTTGATGGGAAGTTCCTGGTGGATGGAGTACCCTTCAGCTGCTGCAACCCCAGCTCCCCACGGCCCTGCATCCAGTACCAGCTGACCAACAACAGTGCTCACTACAACTATGATTTTCTGACGGAGGAGCTCAATATTTGGGTGAAGGGGTGCCGAGAGGCCCTGCTGGATTACTATACCACTATTATGCGATCAATTGGCATTGCAGCATTGCTTATTTGGTTGTTTGAGGTAAGTCTCACAAAAATGATCTGTGTCAGATTAATCAGAGTCTTCTGTCTCTATAGGATAGGAAACAAATATGGTGTAACGTGAGAAGTGCCTCAGCAACCAAAGTCCACAGGGACTTCAGGAATATTGCAGGACTTCCTTTAGTAGAGGACTTTCCCAAAGTCCACAAAGCAGAAGCAAATCTCGTTGAATTTGAGGACTATCAGGAATTATGTATATAATTCTGTATATTAACAGAGCTTTTTCAATACAATACAACATATTTTCTTCACTGAAGCACTTACTGGATCCGATACAAGACAATATATGCACTGACACAACTGCAAGGAAATTACATGAGAAGGTCTGGGGGTTGTTTTAACTCAGTTTTAGCAAAGAATATACAAAATGCGAGCAGGTCTTTGGCTTAATAGAAAAATTTTGTTTATAGTTAAAATTGAGCCTAAGTATTAATATCTCAAAGCCTCCTTTTTACATTATATATTCACCATATAAACAGTACTTGCAAATATGGCACTGATTATGCTGCTGATAATGCAATCAAAATAAGCACAGCACAAGGAAGCATACACCCCTGGAAAGCTGCAGTCTTCCTGCTGATGAGAGTTGTCTGGATGTTGTCTTCCACAAGTAAAGGACCCCCCAGTGGCACAGGCTACAATAGAGTTTTCTCACCTTTTTAATAAGTTTTAGTTTTCTGATTACTGCTCCATTACATAAATATTAGGACTGTAATTAAAATAGTTCACAGTCCTCAAGCAGTGCTTGGTGGTGGTGCCAGAAATAACAGGCCTTTGGCAGCATGTGAAAAAACCTGCAAACTGGCTCTCTCTGCTCCCTTAAATATTGACAAGCTGGGCACGCTGATCTCGATTGTGACAAAAACTATGACAGCAGGGCTTTTTCCAAAACTTATACTTGAGCCTCTGCTATAGGCCATCCTTTTTTAATTTTCATACCTTGGCATGTTGGACACATATGGCTTACATATGAATGATTAAACCTCCTTGGAGGAACTATCGATTTAATCAAGGTCAGTGGGAAAAAAAGCCATGGAAATTACCATAGTACATTTTTTTTTCCCAATGGCTGATGGTTCTACTAATTGATCATCCATTCTACATCAATTAGTTGCAGTCTCTGAGGCTGCAGGGTTCCCGAGTAATTCTATATATTTTTATGCTAGTAACATGCAAGGGGGATTGTTACCTGAAGAACAAAGAGAGAATCAATCCATCTCTCCCTTGTATTTTTCTTTCTAAAAAAATGCAATTAACTGGGAAAGTGGTTAGATATATTGCTGGGACAGAGTTTGTCTGCTTTACTCAATACTAGTTATGAGGCCTGTAAATACACAAGTCAGAAAGCTGACTTAGTGGTAGGATTGAGGCTGTTAAACTTGCTGTTTAACCCCTAACTATTTCTTACAGCTCTGTGTACTTATTGGTGTTCGGTACCTACAAACAGCCATGAAGAATGTCCTTCTGCTCGGAGATCTGGAGGGTGAATCAGATGGTTGGTTACTAGAAAATAGTTTTGTGGAAACTGCCAAATACAACATCAGTATCATTAAGAACCTCGGCAAAGCCAACCAGATCTCCACTGTATCAGGCATGAATGACCCTAACATTAATGTTCAAAACACAGACTGTGGCAAAACCAATGTTTCAACAAAATCTATCCCTGCAGCTAGGTAGGCAAACCTTTGAAGGAATGACATCACAAGCGTAGTGGTTTGAACTTTGCTGTATTACAGTCCTACAGTTACCAGGTTTTTCACTGGTGGGGTAAAAAGGGAAAAAAAACGAAGACAATTGAACAAACCACAGACGGGTGACAGCTCCAAAAATGCTGATACTTCTTTGGATGGATGCATTTTTACTTGTGAAATCCCTGATTTTCAACACTGCACAAAACTTTTGGAATTTTTCCCGCTTTCTCTCTTTACCTACAGAATTTTATCATGGTCTGAACATGCCAGAGTAATCACTATGCACAAGCAAATGTTCCAGAGAGGATGGGTCTACATCTACTAACATACAAATTAGTCTTATATGTACCAAAGTTTGTCCTTATTGTCATTACACCTACAGAAATTCCAGCAAAGGAAATCCCCAAAGAAATCATTACACTTGATAAAAAGATTCTTTACAAAAAAGACAAAAACTGAAATGAAAGCTCTGTTAGTCCAAGACAGGAGAGGGGAACTTTTAGCTGAAATGTACCTATATTGCAGCCCTTCTAACAGAACCTACTAGCTAGGTAAAACTGAAGGCAATGAAAGTTACCGTAATGTATTTCATTTATATTTCCCAAAAAGTCTGAAGTATGTCTTCATTTTTCCCCCTCCACAGTCTACGGAAAGCCAGCTGCCACACCTCCCTGTAAGTCAAAGGGTACTGCTGAAAGGAGTTCTCTGCTTAAGAAAACTGACAAGGATATTTGAAATATCCTCCAAGGATATTTGAAATTCCAAGTAGCACATGATAGCCCTAGTTTAAAAACAAGTAGATACTTCCCCTAAAACAAACACTGATGATCCTAGATGCTTACAAGCTCCTCATTTCAAAAGTACTTAACACATTGATCCAGGGGCAGGAAGATAAGGGACTATGTGAAATCAATGAAGGCAAAGTCAGACTGACAGCTCTCCCATCACACTCCTAGTACAGTGCTCAGGAACTTTGTTAATGCATGGAGTGAAAGCCTTCAATGCCCAAGACACTTGTAGTTACAGGATGCCCTATGACACTAATTCATCATTAGTAGTAACCAGGAAAAACATTTCGATACAAAATAGAGGTTAAAAGACAATAAAGTACTTTACTTGTTACTGCTGTGAGTGCATTCTTTGTGGAAAGTCAAGTAAAAGAAGATATATCACTGGGATATTCAAAGCAGAACTATTCCTGCTTTTGAAATTGTGCAGAAGTAACAGTAAAAATTCCTTTACCTAACAACTGTTGTATTCTGTAACACTAGAAGAAGCAAGGATTATACTGTAAGGATATATTTTAAATAAATTGTGCAATGTAATGATCTGTAGTGCAATTCAAGCAAGCTATATGCATGACCATCATTTCAAATGCAACTGTTTCACTGCTTAACATTTGAGGCCTATGCCTAAGTATGTTAAAACTCCTTCAAAGAACTAGGTTTGTAAGCTGAGACTACCTTCCACAAGAGCCGTTAACTCTTCCCTTTATTGCATTTACCTATGTGTCTATACTTCTAGTCTTCATTGCAATCACTTTGCCCAGTGTGGAATTAAAAATTAACTGGTGCATAATTCCCTCAGCCACTTCTGAGAGCCAAAAATACTTACCAGCTGCTCTATAATTAGCTGATACAGACTGGAAAAGAATTAATACAGTTTCCTTGAGAGATCAAGGAAAAAGACAGTCATATACTGCAAATTAATCAGATTTCCCAATAGCATATGGGGTTTTTTTTAAATGCAGTATATTTTTCTTCAGGTAAGTATGCTAAGTGCCATGTGTCAGTCAATAACAGTCACTTCCTCAAAACAATTCTAGTTGATCTACATTTGGAAAAACAGATCTCAATAACCAAAAGCTGTAAGATAATCAGAAATAACCCGGAGAAAAACAGAAATTACTCCTGTAGAGTTTTTTTTAATTAGGAAAAAACTGAATCAAGAGATCTAAGAATATGCAAATTCTAAAAAATAAAATGCTTTCAACAATTAAAAAAGAGAGGAATGGTTCAGCATGATGAAAATGGTTGTAAATCAGGATATGAGAGCATAAAGAAAGAAAATCTTACTTTGTATTTTAGGAAACATTTCAATATTTCCTAATGGCAAAACACATTTAACTGTAGAAACAGATGACACCTGACATTTTGCACCACTTAAAAATCTCTTGGTCAAGTCTTAACTTGCAGAATTACAAGAACAGTGAACTTACTCTTTTGATAACTTTCTAGTTGACGAATTTGTCAAGAATCTGCTCTGAAAAGACAGATTTGGAAGGAAGAGTGAACTGATCATCCAGCCTGAGCATCTCTTTATAGACACAGAAATGTCAAGCAGTAGTTGATGTAAAACATTATCATGAAGAACAGAGGTGTAAGTGTCCAGCTACACATCTTCCCTGGCCCCTGCACAAGCTCATTTACTTGCATATGAAGAAAAACACATTTTACTCTAAAAGACTAGTTAGCATTTAGCAAGTTAACCTTCATCTCTCAGCCAACTGCCAGAAACTGCAGAGTGGAATGTGGTTGCTTTTGAAATTTACTGAGTTTCAGAATACATTTCACAAGGAACAGTCCTTGTCTGGCCTGTTACCAGTGATTACTTAACTCATTAAATTGTTTATTTCTATCCTATCCAGGTATTCAGAGTCTCCATCAATACAGACACATTTCAAAAAGATGATAGCTCATTTCACAGTAATCAGGATAAAATTTACTTTTCTTAATAAATGCTCTCTTCTTTGCTTTGTATTTATTGGTTTCCCCAGCATCTGGAAGTGCACCCTATATATCCAGCTTTCTTTACAGCACCTGTCACAATAGTTGGGGTTTCCTGCAGTATTTAACATCACAGCCACTGGATCAAGACAACAAGCTCAGGTAGCAGCACAGACTCCACCTTAATTCCCTGTAATTGTTAAAGACAAAGACGGCATTAGCGAGCCAAGCCTTTAAGCCAGGGCATATGCTCAGATACAGAAATAAATACAACTTGAGGGACACTTCTTATCCTACTTATTATCAATGCTTAATCCAGTCAGAATTAATAACAATACAGCAACTTCCAGAGTAAGGCACTCATCTATGCCTTTTTTCTTTATTCACTATTTTCTTTATCAAGTTCTTAATTAAAACAAAATAAGATAAACACTGTAATGTTCAGTTTCTGGTGAAGGCACTATGACAGCTCCTACAGAAATTGCAATTACAATACTCTAAAGCTTTCTGATTACCACTGAAAACACTTGCTCTACATTGATTGTAAAGAAAAAATAATTAGCAAGAAATATAAAAATGTAGCACGTTTAGAGTTTTGTTAAAATGAACACTGAACACAGCTCAAGCAGGAACTCTGATACATTGGGATGAGCTCTCTCTGAGCTCTAGGCCTGCATCTCTACACTTGTACACACCTCAAGAGGCCAACATTACACTTTATGCACACTTAAGAAGGAGGAAACAAAAGGTTCTGCAGTCTACTGAAAAAGATTAACCACAGCTCTTCAGAAATATAGCAAGGACTCAAAACAATCATAAAATCCACAGCCCCCACTTTGTGCTTCACAGCATTTTGCTGCAGCTTATTCACTCAAGCATGAAGCCCAAAAACCTCCTAAAATTAAGTCTGATGGACTGCAAGTTGTTTGAGACTGATCTCATGAGCAACAGCCACAAGGAAATGAAAAGAAAACTCTCAGGTCCCATTTTAATGTTTTATGTTTACTTTATACCTCGTCTCCTCTTACTTACCACTACATGAAATCATGTATATAATCCCTTGGAATTTCAGCTCGCTCTCCTTCAACGCACATTTCCTTTATATTCAGTACGGTCAAAAGCAAAGCTGCGTAAGTTTAGAGAAATGTAGCTAGGATTAGGAATAACAAGATTTGAGAGACTTGTATAGGAGTGGATTTTCATTATTAGTCATTTGTTTTCTGTATCAACCCTCAAACTTAGCCTACTTGCAAAATACTCATGAAAACTAACAGAAGAGATCTGTGCCACAGAAATGAAACAACTTCCATTTTTTAAAAAAGTGTCTTTGAAGATCTTGTTAAGTAATAGGTTAGAAGAATCTAAGTAACAAACTTAAATGTTGTATCATGAATCTGACTAGTTTACAATGGAGATTATTCAATGATATTGGCTAGAAAATAAAGCGTATTTCAACCATAAAACAAAGTACAGGATGGCCAAAATATTCCTCTATATTTTTTGTACACTAAGATTTTTACTATGCAAGAAATAGTGCTGTGGCTTTTTTCTTTTTTTTTCCTAATTAACAGGATTCTTGTTCTAATATTCTTCAGAACATTTTTATTAGTAGACTTTATCTTCCTCTACCTTTTACCTTTTCAGGAATTGGTTCTTAAACACATTTGCTTTACTAAGAATAAGCATAAGGAGCAACACCATCAACACCCAAATTCTGTAAGCTTAATGGTGCCCAAAGCTACAACAGCAGAGGATGTGATGACAGTCAGCAGCCTGTAACATAAAAAGGGGCAAGAAGTACTGGCCATTTCTATGTGAAAGATTTCTTGTTTGCTTAGCTCTATAATAAAACATCTTTTTTTTTTAACATGTATCACACAGCACACTATACCAACACCACAAGGCTTCCCTTTCTAGAGGTTGTTCTGACAAACAGTTCTTATTTGACAAGATACAAAACCAGAATCACTCAACTAAATGGTTTTAGGACATCTAAATATTAAATTCTGCATTTAAGACTTATTTTACAAATTGAGGTAGACACTGAAGGAATTTGCATCTACAAAATACTGGGAAAAGTTTCAAGTAGTGTATTTCTTTACATAACAAAAAGCACGGCATCATTCCTAATGGTACAAAAATTATACAGACTACAGGAGTAACTGGTATTGTCTACCAACCATTTACTAACCCTTCTCCTTTTTCATACTGACAGACACCGCTATGATGCTCTTGTAAAAAGAACTGTGAGGTGTCAAATAAAAATTGAATAATCTACGAGAAGTTACTTTATTTCTTTTTTTTTTAAATATACATATACAAGATATTTTATTTCAAAAGCACAAGAACATTATACAAGTTTCAAATTTACATTTTTGCAATTAAAGTATGTGCATTATCAAATAACTCCTGTCAGCTTGGATGGAACAGAAATCAGTGGCATAAGCATCTTGCAATCACTAAATACAGATTATACTCACAGTGAACAAAACTGCATAGTAATTTATGAAATGAAAGATGACCACACTAGTCCATGAATGATATGGGAGCCCATTTGCTAAATTAGTATGTGCAAACGTGCAGAAAGATGCAACTTTCTTCTCCCACTTCTTCAGCTACAAAGAGGTTTCTAGAGCTTTAAACAAGCTCACCTGCTCATACCAACTCCTGTTCTTATATACTACAGTTCAGACAGAAAACAAAATAAAGTGATCTCACTGCATATTTGACAATGGAATTTTTGTATCAGTGAAGTGCGAGATAACTGAAAATTTTTGATAAATGAATTAGTAAATATCAGAGGGAAACAGTAAGAGAATACAGCTTGGTATCAATGAGGCATACATCTGCTAGTATTAATTCAATGTTTTTGTTGGTAAGAAGTGTTTTGATGACATAAAAATCACCAGTGCATGCAAGTTTTCATGACAACTGTTCTAAATTCAGTATGTGAAGACTAACAGAATTAATGTTTGTCTTCAAAGAGTTTAATATTCAGGTTTAAAATCTGATAGAATCAAAATAAGGAGAAGGGTCTTAATTTCAAGAAACAGAATACCTTAAAAATATACCGAAGCCAACTTTTTGTATCACCAGGGAAGGATTACAGCAAAAGTTTTTAAGAAGTATTTGAAACTAGAACAATATTTGAGTTCATTGGTATTCCATTTTTAGATTACTTATGGTGCTGTTCAGTGCACTTATACATACATACTCAAAAAGCTTTAAAAAAAAACCAAACAGGAGAAGAATATTTAAATCTAAATCATTATTTGTGATTCTACCATGTCACATACAATCGTGGCAAAATGAAAAAGACATCATACAAAAACATGCTCTCAGACATTAATTTGAAAACCTCCCCTTGAAAGTCTTATTAAAATGGCACAAAAGAATCCAAACAGCAAAGAGGCAGGGAAATTTAGGGTAATGAAAACTTCAGACTTTCACATGGAAATGGTATTTCCTGGGAAAGCATTTTTACCCATCACATTAAAAATTCTCTCATGTATATTAGGGTTGAAATTCAGAAAACAGAACAAACATTTAGAACTAAAGCAAAATAACGTATCATTGAGAGAGAGTTCAATCACAATGTGCTATTAACTGGAGGGCAAAGAAACAGACTTAGCCACCTTTTTTTCCCTTTTCTGCTCTACCTGGCACTGAACCACTGAACATGCTCCCCAAAACACACCATTTCATTTATGCAGGCTCCAAAACATGCTCCAAACAATAGTAACAGAGGATGAAGAGTGGAAACCCCCTCAAATATGAGCAAACTTATTTCTGATTCTAAAACTTGCTGCTTCCGGGACTTTATTTTAGTCCAGTGATAGCTTTGAAGGTCATTTACCTTACTGAAGTCTCTGGCTCTTGTATAACTTGCAGAGCTACACTACAACTACCCAGCAGCAGTATTTTTACTTTTGATTCTTGGGGAAAACCTCAGAAAACAAACTGTAAAAAAGTAAAACTAACCACAACCTAGCCAAATACTGTAGCCCTAGACCTCTTAAGATATACAACACTAATAGAGGACAAATTCTTTAGATAGGAAGTGCAGTTCTGGCAACGCAAAAAGCACAGACTTAATTTTTTGATGCAACAAGCAAGATGGTAATTCCCACCATGCACTTTCTATCCCATACTTCTCATTTGAAGAATTCATTAATGAAAACTCTTCATTAAATCCCAGTGTATAGCTGAATGCAGACTATTTCTGTAAAATTTACTCTCTATTTTACCTGTTGCTACAGATGACTAAAGGCCTGGCACCACTTCCACTCCAATATTATCTTGACCTATTTAAAGCTTGGGAAAAGAACCCAGAGAGAAAGTAAAGGAGGCTTTTCCTTGGCAACACCATTTTGGTATGTTCTCAAGGCATGGAAGAGACAGAAGTGTGGTGTGTGCTCCGAAGCACAGCATTTGGGAAGCTGTCCTCATGAAAATACATGAAATAATTACAACTTCTGAAAAAAGTGGAAATATTTCTGGACATGAATGTTCAGTAATAATTACTGAATGTGGTTTTCCTTTTAGAAAGGAGAAAAAAATACAAGGAAAACATATGACATGAGATTCTGTTTCATTATATCAGTGATACATCCAACCTAGAGAATCCACCAATTGTGTCTGAACTACAGAATTCACTTGAGTAGGTTTTTTTTACTGCCACCCTCCTTTCCTTCCTTTTCCAAAGCACTGCCAAAGGTAAGAGTTTTCACTAAAAATCAAGAGACTCAGAGCAGTTGCCAGTTGAATCCAAAGACGATCTGATTAGTTTCTTGGCTCCTGGCAATCTCCTCTATGATGCAGTGTTGCTGCCATAGCAGATGGAGCTTCCGGTAACGCTCCCGACATAAGTGCAAGGGATTGCCTCTTCTTCATAGAAGGAAAAAAGAATAACCAGTTAGCATATAAAAATAGCAACTGCAAACTGTTCCATTAATAATCTAACATTAACACTAGACTATATTAAATACTCGTATGAACACCAATTCCAACAAGTCTACTGGAAATGTAAAAAAAATTCTACGTGTGACAAGCAACAACTGTCATTTCCAAGATGACATTTCAGCAATAGCAGTTGTTGCATGTTACTGATGAACAGCATACAAAGTATTCTTCAGAAAAGTAAGAAAGTTTAACAGTACCAAAAATTGCTTTTTCCCATTATAAACTATCCATTCACTACTGGAAACTGCCATCAGGAATTTGAAGTCAATCAAGTTCACCAGGCCAAGACATGTATTACAGTGCTGTACATGACAGCAGGAAGAACATGTTGTCCAGTGGGTATAAGAAAGAAAGAGATACAAAAATAGAAATACAGAAAGTTAAACATTTACTTACTTTAGACCCGGATCTGTTTCTCCATATTCATCCAAGTAAGGTGCAGGGTATAAGCAGCCCCTGGTTTTACCTTCAATAAGGACAACTTTACATTCCCTGATTCTTAAGGGAAAAAAAAGCTACATTTAAAACACAACTCCAAGCAGATCCTTCACTTTTTAGGTGAGCTATAATTTAGATCAAAGCAATGCTTCTTCATCTCAGACAAAAAGAATCAAGTGCTTTGACAAATTGTGATTTTTGAACTTCAAATATTTCTCTTTACTCTCTAACACATTAAATTCTGGCCAGCTACTTACTTGAGAAACATACAGACTCCAGCTCCACATTGAAGAGCATGAGAAGTACAGGCTCCCAACTCCTCTCCATTCACCAGTTCTTGACAGCAAGTATTCTGGGAACACAACATAGCCCCACAGAACAAACACAATACTGGATGTTTTTGTTCATCATCAGAAGACCGTGGACATCTAAAAGAAGTGTAACCAGAACATTACAGCAGGAATTAAAATGTTAAAAGAAATGTTAACTATGGATAATGTTCCTTAAAAAACAAAATGACCCAGCCAACCAACGAAAAACCCCAACCCACAATCAAACAAAAACCTAAGACAAACTATGTCATAATCATTTCACATATCTGCCTCTTTGGGCTGTGTTTTTATATTGCTTAAAATATTTTATTTGCAAGATATCTGCTTTGAGCAGGAGATTGAATTAGATAATCAGCTGAAGTCCCTTCTGACCTGAATTATCCTATGATTCACTCTTTTTGGCATAAAACAGTACCAATCATCTGGGCTTGTTGCGTCCAGTGCAAAAAATAATTTTCAGGCCTATGGCCAAACCAAATTGCACTGGAGAAAAATGACCAGGAGTAAGCTATAGTAATTTTATATGCTATCTTATCAAACACGAGTGACTTCATTTACTACTGTTGTGTTTCAGATTTAAAGTGAATGTGTGCTAGTGTTGGCCAGTATATCCGTAACAGTGCTTTCACTTCTACAAAATAATTTCTGGATTGTTTTAACACCAGTTACAGTAACTGCAAGAATATAAGTCACTAAAAGTGGCAAAACAGCTAGGAAGACAACTAAATATGTCACATCTTACCTAAACTGAGAGGCTTGGTTCAGAAGGCAACTGTAGTCTTCAGGAAGCTCTATTAAATGATTTCTTTTCCTAGGATACCTGGGTAAGTGAAAAAGAACTATTATGACAATAACAAAGATCAAAGCAAGTAACCATGAATTCCTGCGAAGCTTTCGGTCCTTTCTGCAAACTTCTGCAGTTCCAGAGCAATTCTTCAGTTCTAGAATCCCAAGTGATAGGCTCCACATGGGAGGTTCAACATTTCTACAGTCCAGAAAAAGTGTTGAAATTAATTTTCATATGTAACCTACAGGTATGAAGACATTCCATATTTCAGTTAGCTTTTGTTTTTCCTACAGCAGGCTAGATTACTTGTCTAACAATGCTGTACATTTCCAATGGAGAGGAATAATACACAATCATTTAAAGATAAATGTACTTTTAGTAGTAGAGCAGGAAGAATAAAACACAAGCTCTTTAACTTGGCCACAACAAGCACTTCATTCTTTCAACTGTTCTAGGTGAAAAACAGAAGAAAACAATAAGCTTACCTTATTGCAATGCTTTTCCCCTTCAAACAACTTAACACCATCGGGTCAGCACACCACCTATTTCAAACAAACATTTGCAGATTACAGCATTTCATAAAAATATACATTCAGGATCACTAAACTAAACTACTAAGTGATAAGCAAACGTAGAACACTGATAAAGCATTGATAGTCTAGCTAAGAACTCACAACGAGAAACAGCTTTTTTTATGCTTTTGTGTCAGGAGAAGACTTTAAAGTTGTATACTAGAGGAAAAACCTATGTGAAAGAACACTTAAAATTATTATCACACACGTGAAAACAGTGTTAACAGTTAAATGCAAGCAGCCTTCAGACATCTTCAAGTTCTGAAAGTGGGCTACAATACATAGCACCTTTTGGAAAATATGTGCTGAAAGACACAGTGTAAATAACTATCATACACTCTAATAGGAAAAAATTTGTTGTTTTTATTTAACAATCATCACCTAATGGTTATTTTACAATGGTTTATTGCATGTTGTATGCTTGCTTACAATGGCCAAATGTGTCTACCAAAGCAATGGTAGATATTGGCCAGTTACTGAACAGAGGAATTGGTACGTTTAAGACATCTTTTAAGTTATTTCTACAAAAAGGAAAAGAGAGAAAGAACTGTAGCAGATGGTCAATCTAGTATGCTTCATTTAACACATTTCTCAACAATCATCAAATTCAGTCTTCTGAAACAAGTTCTGTGAGAAAACATATGGGAACTTGAATGATGATTTGGCAACTGTTACTATTACATTAAATATGTAGCCTCCTACTTGAAACCTCTGTTTCTCATTGGAAGCACTGTAACTATTTGCTAACCCTGCCTCTAGTGACCACTTTCCAATGTTCACAAGCAATTATCTTCTGTGTTCTCTTTGAAGCACCATTATGTCTTTGAGCAAACACGTAGGAACAAGTAAGACAAACTTATTTAATAATTTATCTGTGAAAGTTAATTTATTAATTTATAAGTAATTGTACATACTACACAAGGAATTGATAATAGTATGTAGGTAATTCTTTAGGTCAACTATATGGACTCTAAGTTGGAAGTCAACAGTTCCATACGTCCCTAAATTGAAAAATCTAGACAGCAAAACAGAACAGATGTTAAAAAAACCAACCAAACGACAACACAGTAAAAGCTAGTAAGAGTCAGAGAATTTTGCCAAGCACCAGGAATTATTACAAATCCAGCCAAGTGCTCAAATGGTCACATTAAATACACAGAGATATTCTCCAACACAGTATAGCTGGATTATTCGTAGCTGGGGATGGGGAGAGGGTGTGTCTCTTTACTTCGTCTTGAGTTTCTGAACGCAGAATTTAACAAATGCTTTCTTTACTGCTGCTTTCTTTCACAAACTGAAAGAGGGGAAATTTAGGTTAGATATTGGGAAAAAATTCTTTACTGTGCGGGTGGTGAGACACTGGAACAGTGAGGGAGGCTGCAGATGCCTAAACCATGGAAATGTTCAAGGCCAGGTTGGATAAGGACTCAAGCAACCTGGTCTAGTGGAAGGTGTCCCTGCCCATGGAGGGGGGGTTTGGGACTAGATGATTTTTAAGGTCCCTCCCAGCCCTTAACATTCTTCGATTTCATGATTCTAGATGGCAATTTACATAACACTCAAACTGTACCTTAAAACCATTAAGCCAATTTCAACATCCATCAGTCTATATTGGAAATGCAGAGAAGAAACACTGGAAATGCAAGAAGAGGTACAAAGCCTCACTCTGCCAGCTACTTAATTTTCCATATTCTCATTTTATAGCTCATGTAATCAGCATTTTTGCTCTAGACAGATTAAAAATAGGCAAATACACAGTAAGTGGCATAGCGCACAAGCAAAGGTTTATAATAACTTCTTTCTGTCCGTATGGTTTCATACAGGTCTGCAAGCACTAGTCCCTTAAACTACAATTATTTAATACTGGGATTTCCATAAAATACAGAACATTTTGTGTTTTTCAGTGCCTTTAAGAGATTCAGTGTACCTATGCACAACAAACGTTTAGAACTTCAGTACGAATTTGAGCTCAGCTATTTACTGACAAATTTGATTCAGAATTCCCACAGGGAATCGCAACAGAAAAACATGACCTGTCCAGTCCCAGTTAGTACCTTTGAAGCAGTGGATTTACTGTGTCCCAATACTCATGGAAGAGCAGGAACAAATTTGTAGGTAGAGAGAGGTAACTACAAAGTGCCTTGAATTGCCCTTCTTCAGAATCTGTAAAAGAAAAAGAAAACATGAACAACTGTTTAGGTGTTCCAGCACTGCTGAATAATTCACTCAAAACTAGGAGTCTCCTGATCCCTTTTCCATTGAATAATATGTATCCTACAGCTTCAGCACAGCTCCTAGCTAGTACTATTGGATGTTACACCACTGACTTAATGAGAGCTATAGTAATTTGGATTATCTGAGGATATGCTTAAACAAATTTTATATATTAAGTAATTTTTAAATCACGTATAAGTTACTGTAATAACAGAATTCCTTGCTTAAATTACTGCATAATATGTGACACATCTTAGTGCAGTAGATCTCTCTACTTGCATTTTAGCTTTTCACTATCCTTATGGCCTTCAATGATATTCAATTTTGCTATATCACATCAGTGCTAACAGATTACATAAAGCTGGGGTAATTTAATAGTTTTCTGGGTAGCCATTTATGATTTCTGCTACAGAAAATGGCATTGTTGGATCACCAGAAAGACTCCTCCCTATAGAATCAAAGTCCCAGACTTTGATAGCCCTGCCAAGGATAATAGCATATCTCAAAGTGCAGAGATTTTGATTCATATATCATAATAAAATGCAAACTTTACAGTTTATAAATCAATTTTATATTTTTCCTGTATATGTTATATTTCGTCTCAGTTATTCACAGCAATTTTGGTCCTCCTTTCCAAATAGCTGATGATTCTGTGTTTTGCTGCATTTTGACAGAAGACAGAGTATTTTTTGGTTTAGTATCTGCAATGAATTAGGATCCCTTAAGGAAGAGTTTCAGTTTTATAACGTGCTTTATTTCTTCTTGGCTTTGCTTTGCTCAATCCCTGTATTTTTAGAATTTACCATCATTAGCAACTACATGAAAAGGTTTGGGTTTTTTAAAAATATATTCCAGGCTACTTCTCAGGTGATGTAATCTAAATCCATAAAACTATCCTTAAATCACAGTATCTTTTTATCCACAAATACTTACTATCCTCACATCATTGACAGTTCACATATTTCCACATATTCAGAAGTAAGACTCTTCTATGCAAGTAAGGCCAAGACAACTCAGTTTTCTCATGCTTGTCCCTACCTGTACAGATTAGTAATTCTTTACCTTCCAAGTCTTATTTTAATGTATTGACTATTGTTAAGTTATTGTGAACGTTTAAAATTCTTTCAGAAAAGAGTAACCAGTCAGACGTAGATACACTTGTTTTCTCATATTTACCTTGTAGTAGTTCTTCGGGTGGAGAAACTCCCAGCAAATAATGAAAAAATAAAGCAGCACAACGAAGGTAAGGCATGATGCCTTTTTTAACACAGTCCCACACAAGCCAGCCTGGAATATCCTGGCTAAAGCAACTGTAACACACAAATGAGAAATAGCTGCATTAGTTCACACTGCAAATCCTTCTAGCACTTTCACAATTTGGTAGAACGGCAGCTGTGTAGCAGCAACACCCCAAATTCTGTGAAACACAGCCACCAGCACTTAACTCCTAACTTCCCCTTTGCCTAAGGAATAAGTACTGAGTTTACATACAACACTCACATTAAGTCTTCAAATTACGTCAACTTATATTTTTCTCAGAATTATAAAAAATAAATAGCCAATACATTGCTGTCCATCTCTAGGTTACTCAAGATAATCTGATATAAACTGTGCAACACTGCAACATAGCATCACACAGAGCAATTGATTCTCTGTGTGAATCAACTGCTCACACAGAGAATTCACTCAATTCTCCTCAAAAAGTAGCTACTTTAACTGAAACTGTTTCTTTCAATAGTTTCAGTGTTCAGGAACACGGGAAGAAAGCACAGGGCATTGTGCTAACTCCCCATACAAAAGGGATCATTTTTTTCCTGTCTTCTGTGTTCGTGTAGGTCAATCCCTGTGTATTGCCATCTTTCCAGGAAAATGTAATGCTGTAACTGAACTGCTACTTACCCACTGGTGTACTGGCAAACCTCCCTACAGAAAGACTGTGCAGACTGTGCCTCCTCACTGTTGTCAGGTGAGCAAGCAGTGGAGGATTCTGCATACAAAAAGATGAATCCACTATAAATGTATTCCACTGTGGCACACTTCTCTCTTACATATACTGAACCCTTTTATTTTATTGCATTACAGAAGTATTTCCACTTTATTTTGCTTAATTATCTTCTATTTAATATTTTCTGCCTAAAAATATTTTCCTAAGACTGCATTCTATAAGGAAGAATCAGAATAACTCCCTCATTGCTCATCCTCAGGTAAAGAACTGCTTCCTTCTCTTGAACTTTTGAAGTTGTTGTCCTACACAGCTTAAGCTACAGGAATTTTTAAAAAATTTTAATTTTTTTTTTCATTCCCATCATGCCGAAGAAAAAGGAAAGTAGTAGCTAGAAAGCCTATAGGTTACTGACAGTTTTTAACAGTATTATGAAATACAGAGAAAAGTGAAATTCTCTCCTATCAGGATTTGCTATTTCAGATCTGGGTATTTACTAGGTTGAAGGGTAAAGAAAAATTTATTTGCTAAATGCATACTGACTGTCACTGCACAACTCAGGGATGCTGCTCGGCGGAGGTTTGCTTCTCCTACAAGGAGTGAAGAGGGGAAAGTTACCCCTCTGAAATGACTGACTGGAGCAAGTACTGACGTATCAGTAACTGTTTCATCTTCTTAGGCTAAACACACAGAAGCAACTCAATAAAATGCTCTGAAAATTACATAGTGCTGTTTATTTTTTACCAGAAAACAGTTATTACCACCTAGCACTGTAACTTATGAGAAAGTTGATACCTGGAAAACACTATCAGTGTCAATCCATTATTTTTCAGAAACTGTGTAAAAATGCCAGAAAAATCCAACCCAAATACACATCTACCTGTTGCTGAACAGATGACAATTTGCGTTATGTGTGCCAGTGTTGCCAGATGGAAGAGGTAGAGGTGGTTATAGGCTGAACTAATTGATGAAGGTTGCAAGTCTACAGCATCCTCCCAGTATAATGATGGAAAGGATAACACAGCTCCCACCTACAGTGAAAAGGAAGAAGCAAGTACTAAAGGAACAAAAACTTAGTAATAACTACAAGGGTAATAGAAATTATATTTTCACTATACATTTATATTTCATTTCTGTAGTCTATTTGAATATGTTAATTTATCTTGCTAGTTTTAATTCAAAGTGTAGCAAAAACTCACTGGAAAGTATTAACTATTTGTGCCCCCTGGCACGTGGGAAACTCAGATATAGTTCCATTGTAATTGCCAGTTTAGAGATACACCAGGACAGGCTGTCTAGTTCCTAAAAAGCTTAATTTCTGTTCTTTGATGTAAGACAAAGCACATTGAAAAAAGTGAGAAATGAGACCAAGCATTAGACAGAAAGGCAACCAGGACAAAACAGATTTTTATTTGGTGAGTTTGGTTTTTTTGGCTTTTTTTTGTTGTGTGGTTTTTGCTTGTTTGGGTTTTTTAACAGCAAAAGAAACTAATACAGATTTGTATTAAGAACTGAAAGAAGATGCTAAGAAGAGTACAGAAGGTAATAAGAGAGAATATGAAGGAATCAGAAGGTATGAGATACCAATTGAGACAAAGGGAAACTGAGAGAAAGAAGCCAAGTGGGTGCATTTCTTGGGAGTTTTTTTATGTTTAATAACAATGCAGGTGGTAAAAAGAAGATGGAGATTGCAAGAATGAAATTTAGTAAGAGCAAGACAGAAAAGACTTAAAATGAGAAGAATAGCAGAACGAGAAGTAAACATATATAGCAGTCATGTAATCATTTGACTGCTGCTCATGTATAATCATTTGACTCGTGTAAGTGAACAGATAATGCAGGACTATCTACAGGGTAAAGTACACAAAAATTAATGCTCAAAATATGAAGAATAAAATGAATCTGCTTACCAAAATGTGGAACATATCTACTTCTAAAAGTGATGGAGTATCCTCCACTTTAAAGTTTGGTAGGAGAACTACAAAACAAAGATATCATTTATACATTTGATACACATTTTCTTCTTTAGGATTGAACTGAAGTCTCAGAATCTGATTTTAGAGCTTTTATCATTTCAATGTTTTCACCAAAAATATGTCCAAGTCTCTGAACTAAGGAAGTATGTATTTAATGAATTGCTTACCACTTATTTGATTGTTTAGTTATTTCCACATGCCCAAACAGCTAACAATTTTAATTCACATATCTTCAAAATTCTGATTTATAAATCTTTATTTCTTGAGCTCTAATAAAGCAGACGGTGTTAAGGGTGAATGTACTTAGGCACTGTAAGACTAGATGCCTCACAACCTTACCCAATACAAAAGCCTAAGTACTACACCCAAGAATCTTACCAAATAGAAGGCAAATCCAAGAGTGGCATTCACAAAGGCCAAAATACTAACCTTGTCAGTATGAAACATGGATGATAGTTATGTGCTCAAACTAGCTCTCCCTGAGACCAAAATATCTTAAACTAGGCTGCAAGCAGCCTTTTGGAAGTACTAGAAATCACCGAGTCATAGAATGGTTTGGGTTGGAAGGGACCTTAAAGATCATCTAGTTCCAAACCCCCTGCCATGGACAGGGATGCCACTCACTCACTATACCAGGCTGCCCAGGGCCCCAATCCAGCCTGGTCTTGAACACTTCCAGGGATGGGATGAAAAAAAAACCCCAAAAAAAAAAGGCCCTCTTTTAGTTTAAAATGATTCCCCCTTGTCCTGTCACTATCTACCTATATAAAAAGTCCCTCTCCCTCCTTTTAATAAGCCCCCTTAAGATACTGGAATGCCTTTCCGAGGACCTGACTTCTCGTGCTGAGAAGATGAAATCTCACAATTGAAACAGAAATACCTGGTTTGTGGCTTTATCCACCTCTTTGGAACAGAATTTGACTAATTTTGAACATTGCCAGATATAGTTTGTTAACCAACTGTAAATATTCCAGATCCGAGTATCTCTAGGCCTATGTAATCTGGGATAGAGGACTTTTTGGGGACTTCGGTGATATTAGTTAACAGAATTACTGATTACTTAAGTTCAATCAACACCTCATGATTTCAGGCAGAGAAACTGAATTTAGCACTTTTGTCAAGTAGTCTGACCCTTGCTTCTATGCTTTATTAATGTGTATGCCATTTTGAAATAGAAACTTCTGTAATACAAAGGTGGTAAATAAAAGGAATACAATACCTCCTAGAAGACGAATCAGATGTTTCTGAATCAGGACCTGTGGTGATGTTGTTCTCTGAGCAGCTGCAAACTGCACTAATGCTTTAAGGCCACTGTGCTAGAGCGCAAGAGAAAATGGTTGAACAGGAAAAGAGTATAGATATAATAATGAAATGAAATTGTAAAAACATATCTACTTCTACAAACAGAAAACACATTAATAAATTAATTTAATATCAACTCCCACATGTAAGTAGAAATATTATTCTTCCAAAGTGTTCTTTACCAATCTAAATATTTTGGAAGATATTTCTCAACAGAGAATGATCTTGATGTCAGCAATTTCAACAGTTTTACATATGTGTGTGTATATGAACTTTTTTGTTTAAAACATATTGAATATCTACTTGTCCATACCTGTCTATTTTGTAGAGATCCAAATAAAGGCTTGCCTTCCGTTTCCAAGAGATTTTCTTAAAATTAAACACAGAAGACATTAGGTTGCTTTGTTCTACAGCACCTAATATTAATTTATTCTTAGTACATGTACTCCTTTTTAAAGCTCAACTTCATACTGCTAAGAGAACTCCCTTAACAGAAATCTCACTTAAATAGTACTGCATGTTTCAGATATAAATGGTTGTAGTGAGCCTTTTAAAAATTTTCAGATTTTCAGATCTTGCTAACTAAGGATTTAAAGGAACACTTTTTCACATGAATGAAGATAACACATACATTCTATGGATTTAGTTTTATTTTCAGTTACTCTTTTGCAATGCTCAAAACCACCAAGTTACGTTCACAGAGATGCTATACAGTCATCTTACTCTCAGGTTTAGCATAGAAACATAGAATGTTAAGGGGTTGAAAGGGACCCTAAAAATCACCTAGTTCCCACCTCCCTGCCATGGGCAGGGACACCTTCCACTAGACCAGGTTGCTCAAGGCCTTATCCATCCTGGCCTCAAACACTGCCAGGACTGAGGCATCCACAACCTCCCTGGGCAACCTGGCTAAATTCATACTACTGCATTTGACTGCAGTTTAACAAAAATATTTCAAAAAGAAAATTTCCAAGTTGAAATACAATTGAGTCTTCCTCCCTAAGTGCACTGATTCTGAAGGAATAATAAAGATAAAATAAGCTCATAAAAATAAGAAACTAAATTAACTCAAATGAGTAAAAAGGTATCCATTCAAATGTTTTTGTGCTTTATTCACTTCAGAGACGAATCAGAACAGCTGGAAATTTTCTATTTGTTTTCATTGGGAAGTTTTTATTTGGAGGTTTTTTGTTGTGTTGTTTTTTTTAGTTTGTTTCCTTTTTTCTTTTAATCACTTCTAACAAAACATTAAGTCCTTTAAACTTAGCACTTCCATACATCAGTTTAACACACAACATGTGAGTTTCTGAGGAAATATGGGAAAAATCAGATCTGTACTTTCAGCATTCTGGCTTTTGGGAGTAACACCAATTTACATCTCTTGGGTCAAAGATGCTTTGAACTTCTTCTAGAGACTCCAGTAATACAGATAGCTAAAGTTCCTTATCCAGGCAGCTTGGCTACCTGCCTGTTAAGTGGTTTTAATAATGCACTATGACTAGACTCCAGACCGGTATACTGAAGTCATATAGGCAGTTTTGCTTTACAATTTCACAGAAGCCTGCTCTATTTGCAAACAAAAATGAATCCAAGGAAGTAGTGTGGCCTAGGATAAGTCAAACTGTCACAGTGATCCTTCTTGTTTTAAAATTTGTCCTCATAAGGTATCTGAATTTTCTACTACTGACATAGGCCTTCAATATCATTTCTGTGATAACAGTTATTACATTTATGCACTTGCTGGCAAACTCTTCCCTGACAAAACAATAAACCCAAATTATGCTTTACCTATACACTGGATAGTAAAAGCACATGTGCTCCAGGTCATCATAGGAATCCGCGAATCAGCTTCGTTTGGAGCAACTTTTAGCCCAACTCTATAAATGGTGGTGGCAAAGAGAATAAGCATCTCCTTGATACTGCTTGAGTACTTGGCTCTGCAAAAGCAAGACAAGATAACTGCAGTCTCAATTATTAATAATTCTTATTCCTTACTGGTCAATCAATCACTAAAGAAGTCTAAGTCCAAACCAGTTATTTATGAAAGAAATCTTGAATACAACAACCCTTTGTCTGTACAGAGGAGAAAAAAATCACCAGTTTCCAGTATTAACAAGTACCTTGACATAAAAGGCTCTACAAATTGAGGGATTAAGAGCTGCCAGGCTGGGAAGAGATTATTTCTGTATATTACCTTATAATTCACATGTGAAAAACACAACCACTTAAAGCCAAGTAAAACACAATGAAAACAAACATTTTAAGAATTGTAAGTGCTGAAGCAAAAATCAGAAGGCACTAAAAATGGAAAGAAGGACTTTTCAAATGTATTTTAAAACATTCAAATTTATTTTAAAACACATTTTTTAGCATTTAAGATAAAGGGAAAAGTTTTATGTACAAAAGCGTTTAGCAGTTTTAATGGCTTGTGGATTTTTGTCCAAGTCATACACAGAACTTTCTAACACTAATGACATTTGACATTTGTATTAATTCTCCATATGTCTACAGACAAAACAATTGCACCATAAAGTCTGGAGTTTACTCAAGTTCATACTTAAACACCACACTGTTAAAGTTCAAGAATCTTTCCCATGGAGACCAGAAAAAATTTGATTCAACTTTCTGAAGACATTTTTGCAAGTAACAGATACATGTGAGTACTTTGCATAATCATGTCAGTCAGAAGTAGCAGAAGCAGAGTACTCACAGCATGATCTAAAAAGAGGCAGCTGAGCACACTTGAAAAGTATCTATCCACTCATTCTGTTTTAGTAGGTGAGTGCTTTTGCCCAATGGCATAGAAACAGACAACATAGTCCTATTCCTCTGAGTAATCCTTATTACATTATCACATCCAAAACAAAGTGTAATCTATGCCTGAAACATACATGTAGCAGGAAAATTAAGGCAGACAGGCAGTAAATAACTTGCCTAGAGGCACAGCAAGTAATCCAAATCACTAGAACTGTGGATTAGAACATTCCAGACTTCTAGTTTTGTACCAAGAATATAAGAACTACCAGACTGATTTGACCAAAAGATCCACATAGCTCTGCAAAGACCTGATATTCAGTGAATGCTTATGGAAAAGAATAAGTAAGTCATTATTTAGAGCAAACAAATCATATATCTTTTCTTCAATACAGATTCTGAAGCACATATAGGTTATTTAAGAGAGAATTAACACAGTGCAGAGAAGAGTTCCAGTAACACTTACGAGGACTGAACTCCAAAACTAAGGATGGAATGGAATTCCAAGGCAGAGTTCCCCATTCCCTTGCTGATGAAAGCTGAAAGATTTTGCTTCTCTCCTTCCAGAAAAAAACAAATAAATAGATCCACATTAAAATCCAAGTAAGTTGGTAAAGTTTTTATAGCAGTCTAATAGAAGTGAGTCTTCTTTTTACTTTAAATTGATTAGAAAATAATTGTAAACACACCTCACAAGCCAGACCATCTTGTATGATTCCTACTTAAGTAACATTTGCTTCTATTCCCCAAAACAGTAGTTGATTCTCTGTATCTTCTGTTTTCTAAATATTTATACATATTTCTATTTTGGCCTTTTTAATTTAGTTTCTCTTTTTTACTACATCAAAGTCAACACAAAAGTTTAATTAACTCTGAGCGCTAGTTTGTTGATATCTTCTCCAAATGCATATAATTTTTTCTACAGGAAAGATGGAAAGAATTTAACACAAACCAGAAAAATCAGTGAGGACACTGTGAAATCAAGACATCAGCTCAGAAAGGGCTATGACTTTATCCCCAGCTTGATTTGATACTGTCTTGATTGACAGCCAAATGTATTCTTTATTTTAAGTTTTCTGTTGGTATTAGTTAAAACATGTACTGACATATATCCATGGAATAGCTTAAAAATTAAGACAGCAAACCTTTAGCATTTTTCACACTGTAGCCTGATATCCTGACTGTGACAATCTCCAGCCACCTAGCTAGGGACAGGATTTGAGCAACTGCCTCTGCATCCTCACTGAAAACAAAAACAAAAATCAGATTTTAGTTTAACACTCACAAGAATCACCTGAACTTTAAAAACAGAAGACACAATTAGATCCAAACACATGAACTCAGTATTTGCTGGGCTTTACTGGCTTTGTACATTTTGAGCAAACAGCACAAAATTAAGTGTTAGGCTAAATACTAAATCTAGGTAGTTTCTCATTTGATATCAACTCCAAAGAATAGCCAATCAAAAAATGCTTCTTTTTAAAAATAAAAAATTGATTGCCAAAAGAAGTATATTTGGCTGAATAATCAATAAGGAGATATGCGGTCTTTTGTACAGATTAGGAAGCTCAACCCAAGTTTTCCATCCAAAAATTTGAAAACCCAACCAGTCCCAAAATAATTTTTACTTTTTTTTTATTTTTTTTAATTTAAAGTTATGCAATCTGTATTTCACCTGTTTATTTTTTGAGCCTGCAATGGAACGATAGGAATCACAGTATTGCACAGAGATTTGCAAAGTGGACAGAGATACTCTCCATTCTCCAAGTCAAATATCTGTTCAACGTGCAGACGCTGTCGAAAGTTGAGCTGCATTGCTTCAAAGTATCTGCAACATTGAAAAGGAAATTACTAGGAAGTGGAATGGCTCAAATGCGACATGAAAACAAATGTTCAAAGTGTTATTATACGGCAAACACTTACTCAAGAGAAAAAACAAATCTCTTGTTGGATGTGAAAATAATAAAATCTTTGAGCACATAGATGAACTTGCACAAAAATGCATGGTATACCACTGATGGAAAAACGATGGCAAGTTTCCCTTGCCTATAAAATCCTTTTAAATTTCATTAACACTTAACAGACAAGCTGTCCTTACATTTTCTACTCTTCCCTCTTATCTTCAACACAATGAAATGTTGTATCTAATATCTCTAATATGCAACTTATTACAGTAAATTTGAAACAGGAATTGCACATATTGTTATTTAATTTTAGGAAAAAATACTGGTAACAATTCACGAATAATTTATCAGCTACTCACTGCAACGACTGAGTCTCATGACAAGACAATGAAACTGTGGCCTTCTTATAACAGGAAGAGAATTTATATTACGATATCGCATTTCAACTATTTTAAACTCAATAGGAAACTAAGAAATAACTATGATCTTTTTACAGGTTTCGTTATAATTTTGCCCCTTCACTGGATGTAGTAAGCCTTCAAATTTCATTAATGTCTCAGAGGTATTATTACAAACAAAAAGATCCAGCCTTTAAATCTTCTTGTCTGAATACATGCAACTAAATTCGGTCCTAATGTTCTGACTGGGTATGTAGCAACTTAGAGACAGATATGAAATAATCTAACTTGTGCACCGAGGTAATACAAGATTTTTTTTTTGCTTGAAATCATAAATCTTAAGGGAATAAAATAAAATCCCATTCAGGTAATAAGAGAAAATGTGTATGCAGGGGCATCTGCATAAGTTCTAATAAACACAGATTATTTAGAAATGTATTTTGTTACAATCAATAAAATGATACATTTATTTTCCTCACATTCAATCAACTATGTTTTTGCAAGCAACTACCCTTCCTTATACATCGCAACTACAAGGATATTCCATTCATTTGAACTTGTACTGTTTTAAAGGGTTGGCAGTATTTTTAGGCTGCACATAGAGGGGTATGGCAGGCATTGTTTGGAGCAATATTAGTAAGTTAGAATGTCTGTTACGTAATAAATAAAAGACTATACTCAAACCTTCTGTGCCATCCCGTATGAGAAGAGCCTGTTGTCCATTTTAATCCCATTAACCCATACAGCAAGTCATCTTTTCTTAAAAAGAGCAAGGGAACTGAGCTCCAGTGTTGCACTACTTAGATCTACGCAGATGTAGATGGATCTGCCAAGAGCAGATGTATTATACTCAAGGAACATACTTCCGTATCATTTTAAGTGTGTGCACCTATTTATTCTGTACCGATGTTTTATTGCAAAAAAACTATATATACACACATATAGAAAAGTAAATAATAAGCACTAGGAGTTTAGTAAGATTTTTTGAAGTAAAATAGCACAAGTACAAACAACAAACCTCAAGAGATTGTTTATAACATACAACAATAAAGAGTAGCTGTCATTGCATGACCCAACTCTCTATCTGTTGACAATTCACCAAGATTATTTCTATTATTATTTCACACTATTTATCTTGTTTAGACCTTTGTGGAGTCAAATATAGGATGACTCTATTCTGCAAGCTAGGGAACTCAGCCTTTTAATATTCAGGCTGCATTCTAATCCAACACACTTGGTCTAAATTGTGGGTCCCCCAACTCATAGAAATCTAGTAAAGTTTACAACCATTGTATCAATTCTTTGTCCTTATCTCTTATTAAGGGTTTGTTCACCAAAATGGGAGGGGCTGCGAAAAAGTATTGGTAGATTTAACCACTCCTATTCTATTCTAAATGCAAGAATCTCATCTAAAGACCCACTGGAATAACTCAGCTTCATCCTTTAAGTATTGACCTAGTGACAGACCTTCAAAGTACTGTTACTCTTGAATGCTCACCTGTAGGAAGATTCCTACTGGTTCACACTGGACTGCTAAGAGTAAATTCACTAGATACGGTTTCTTATTCTTCACCAGTTTTACACCACTGGTTTTATTTGCATAAATTAGTAATCCTTAGAGATTCTTCTTTCGGTCATAGAGGGCCTTAAAAACTTCTGATGACTATTTTCTTCACCATGTCAAAACATCTCTTATGCCATATTTTATTTTTAGGTGAGTACAAATAGTTGTGATTCCTTAATTAAATATCCACTTACTGTACTGTGTTTTCAGAGTGCACTAAGATGATTTGGAAAATAGATTAATTAAAAATCATTAAAAGGTTGCAAATACACATCCTTACTTCTGCCAGCAGGCTGCATGCATCACATGACCACAGCTTCCTGTGTGTGTCCCACAAGGTAAGTCAGGGTGCATGAAGAGAGGATCTAGTGTATCTAGAAAGACATGGCAGAAAGAAATTATTAAAAGAACAGTAACATAACTTCCCATCAGTAGGATGAGAAATGAACAAGAATATACATAGAACATGAACATTTTTATTTTCCTACAGTTTGCACAGTCACATTAAAACTCCATTTGGCTAACTTTTCCAGACCAATAATCCAGCAGAGCAATCACAAGACAGAACCCACTTGAACTACTGAAGGCTTTCCACTAATTATGAAGAAAGAGACAATAAAATTCAAAAGCAACAGCCAACTGGTTGAACAGCAAAAAGGGCTCTTCCCTCTCCAGGTACTGTTTCAACTTTTTTTATCCTATTCCAGACTGCACTTCTCTCTTTTTAAAATCAAAAGCCAACAGCATCAGGTCTTGAAATTTTTTTTTTTTTTTTTTTTGCCAAAAAGAGAGGAAAAATGCAAAAATGTCAGTGAGTACTTAAATTTCCCTTATACTTCTATTTATTTTCTTCTTTCCCTTAAGTAACTGACCAAAAGTTCTATCACGTTGAATCAACTGCTACTTACAAAGAAATTGTAGTTGGTCTTTGTGTCCCCTGCTACCAACATGCTACTGCGCAAATCTAACTCTTGTGTTAGTATAATTTTCTTGTATTCTTTTTTTTTTCATTTATCAGATGATATCAATCCTTGCTTACACTTTCCTACTTTTTTATATTGTTGCTTTTATTATTTCCCAGACATGGGAGGAAAAAAAAAACCAAACAGAAACAAACACCCAAACCCTTTTTGGGCTGCCATACTGGCCTCTGATAATGTTCATTTATTTCCTCCATATTGGGAAAATTTGCTGTTGTACTTAAATAAACACAAACTGTGAACAGTCCTGGATTTTTTCCAGGGCAACTACTCCTACCAAATCTACATGTTTGATTAAATCTTCTTGTGAGATTGATTTTCCCCAGCAACAAACCTAAACCTTCATACACTTCTCATTTAAGTTTTAAAGTATGGATTTTAGAACAGTTTAAACATTTTCACCTTCTTTTCCTTAAGTAGGGTAAGCCATTCAGCAACCTGACCAAACGTAAAAGTTTAATTGGTTCAAAGGGTCTGAGCTCTAGGTAGAGAACTGCTTGTAGTCTAAAAGAAGAAAAATCACATACCCCCTGAGAGTTCAAGAATTCTGCTCCTATTCTGAGTTAAGGCAGTTGATTTCTGGACACAGGCAGATAACACCATGGCAGCACTTTCCAACTTTACTTCTTGCTCCTCCTGACAAAGAATACAGGTCAAGACCTCTTTCTCAGCAACAGATGGACCTCGTTTGGGACCCAAAGCAATTTTGGAGTAATCAATTGCTGAAGACACGCTGTAAGATCATAAGTGACACACATAGAAAATAATCAGGTGGCTTTTTCTACATAAACTTAATTCTTCCAGGCATCTAACAAGGTCATACACTCCTAGTATTTCTGGTTTTATACCACATTGCTTTACAAAACCAAATGATGACCAAGCAATGAAGAAACTTCTCAATCCTCACTAAAATGCAGTATTCTTTAAAAAGAGAAAGTGGAAGCCAGCTAAGATAAAGTAACACAGTGAAATGGATTCAGATAGCAGGAAATTCAAGAAGCTATATTCAGTGTAGTTTGGATTAAATATATTTCAATCTTACAGACACATTAAAATTGTTTTCCATTCTTGAAGAAAACATATTGAAAATTAATGCCACTACCTTAAAACAATGCTTCATGACACAATAAGCTTCCATATATTTTTAAAATATTCCCCATTCCAAAGTTCAACAATGACTTATAGAAGACAATTTATTAAAGACCAAAGCATATGGAAGTGATCTGTGCTTTTCTTTCAGCAGCTATCTCTATTTTCCAGATTAGTTTTGTGAAGCCCCAATTACACAAAAATTGTGAGCTGTATTACACTCTATTGTTGAAGTATCTCTAGAACAGGAGCAATCCATATCAACAAAATTATAACCAACAGAAACCAAACACCTTCAGTATAAGATTTTAAAACCTAACAAACAGAAATATCAGTGATTTGAGCTACAAGAAGCATGTATTCTTCTTGAAACTTAAGCTTAAGACACATTGGCTTTCAGATTCTTTCCAAATAAAACACTTCAATTTTCATATAAGGTTGACAGTTGCCTCCAAGATTACAGTGGTGTCAGCTCAGCAGGTTTCCAATGATACTTTTTTAAATGTTAATCAATATAAATATCTACCATTTCAAGAACGGATTTTTTTTACAGTTTATCTTATGCTGTCTACAAAGTGATCCACTGTTCTTACATCAGCACACACGTGCTAGTATATATATAATTTTTTAACAGAAGATGACTTAAAAGTAAATAGAGACACAAGTTTGTTGACTGCAATGACACAATCTGTCCCCCGAATCTACTTATGAACTTTATGGAGCATAACGAATTTATGTAGCAGGTAATGAACTCTTCCCACCAGAACTCTGGATGTCTTTTTTCTCACCTTTCTTCCTCCATAATAGCATCTTCTTTCCCCTGAGCCTCCAGTGTGTTTTCATAGAGGAGCTTATGGGTTTCAATAAAATTCCTCTGAAGTGCAGACATCTGGGCCATTATCTTCTGACGGTGCAACCTTGCTGCTTCTGCCTTTCTCTTCCGCTCAGCTTTCTCTTTATCCTGAGTGCTCTGTGTCTTAAAATAAGGGAATAAAGAAATCACAGGCAACTAAGAACATCAAAAAATGAGAAGACTCTTTCCCCGACTATAGGTATTCTAACCACTGACATCAAATTCCTTAACTGACAACACTTTAATGAGGACAAAAAGCTTACTGCTATTTGAAAAATAAACAAAACTCAGATCTTTAAATGCAACTAGGTTAATGAACCTAGTCAGAAGACTGTACTTTTGTGGTCCACAAAAGGTCACTAGTACAATTCCTAGCCCAAAGACAAGATCAATAATACTTGAGCCATTTTAATTAAGTAATTGTCTGTTCTTAAGAAATTTTAGTGAGGTGAGCATCACAAGCTTTCTCCAGTATTCTGTTATTCTCCCCATAAGTGAAACCCCTACTGAATATTCAGTATCTTCCTTACAAAATTGAAGAAAATTTTATCTTGAGATATCGATGACACAACAAATGTAGCAGCTTTTTATGTATCTGTGTATTGTATTTTCATTATTCTTTATGGTACACTGGAAAACTATTCTTCTTCCAGTATTTACTCATCTATCATGTTTTCAAAAAATATAAACAAGGTATTTCTATGCTTTAGAAATGTAGAATTCAAAAAACAGGTAGACTTAATTAAAACATATAGAATCTAACTCCTCCTATTCTATTATTTAAGGGACAAATTCAGCATTATAAACATTGTTTCCATTGACAATACCATTACTTTTTGAGGAAATCAAACAACAACAAATTGCTCCACAAGCAGTGGAACAGTAAGAGACTAATTTCTTACTGACTTCTGTATTTTGTTTGACACCTTATCAGATACCATATGACACCTACCTCAAAAAAGAAACACAGCATATGCTGTGATAAGTTTAGAGCTATGCATGCAATGACCAGCCAAGAGATTGTTTGGCAGCAAGCTGTCGCCAAACAAAATGCGTAAGAGCAAACTGGCCTGTCTTTGCATACTGTCTACGGGTAATTAGATTCTCTTCTGTTCAACTGCCAATGTGAAAATGGGACTGCAGTAATCTTTGAAATCTCCATTTCATTGTGTCACTTGACCACTGGATTAAAAAGTTATTTTGAGCGAAGTGCAAAGAGACTGATAGAATAAATACTTAAGCCTCATGTCTTTACACAATCAGGCAAAGCAGATTAACCTCTTGACAGGGCACGTAAATTACAAGACATCACTTTAAGTGGATTTGTATTTCTAATTACTGTACAATGACAATATAATAGAAAAGGTGGTCAGATCATAAAGACAAGAAACAGAAAGATGAACACAAATTACTTCCTTCACCCCCCTCAGTTGTTTCACTTAACTTGGAAATACAACCAAACCCACACATTAGCTGCTGATAATTCCATGAAACATGTTTAGCTACAAATCCTATTTGTAGACAAGATATCAGAAATTAATTTTAAAAATTCGCATTTTAGGCAACAATTAATTTACTCTCATTATTGAAAATAGCCATTCAAAACATTAAATACAAGGCTTCCATTGAACTTTTATTTTTATTATTACCTCATCACCTTTTGTAGCTTCTGAGGCTGATGCAGCTGCTACTGTTGTCAAACTAGATTTTTCCCTCAGTCTTTTCACCATGTCAAACATCTAAAAATAGAAACTTAGATGTTAAAAATAAAATGCAACTTGGCTCTTATTACAGTATAGATTAATACAATTACAATATTGCGCTATATAAGCACTGGAACAGGGTGCCCAGAGAAGCTGTGGATGCCCCGTCCTTGGAAGTGTTCTTGGCCAGGCTGGATGGGGCCCTGGGCAACCTGGTCTCATGGAAGGTGTCCCTACCCATGGCAGGAGGGTTGGAGTTAAATAATTTTTAAAAGTCCCTTTCTAAGCAAAGATTGACCCAGCTCTTGAAATTAGCAAAGCAAGTACAGTGACTTCTAAGTGTTAACACAGTATTCAAGAAGCCATCTGGTCTGGAGGAAAAAAATGTTGCAATAGATTAAACATCGAGAAATCATTGCAGCTGTAAACACTGGATTGTATGTGGGAATCATAACATCTTCCATAACAGCTTTCTTCATTACTGAAATCAGATCATACTTATCTCTCCCTTGTGTACCTGCAGTATCCAATTGACTGTGTCCTTCTGTGCCTCTAATTGAGGAACACTCTTCAGTTTTTCCAGAAGCATTAATACGTTCACAGCATTTAAGGCTGAGCTTCCCATTCCTTTACAAAGTGAAAAATAGAAGAGGGACTTCATGTATTTACAGCCACACATGCTTTAAAGTATTGCTAATTATATAACACACATACATGAACACAACCTGCCTAGTTACTTTTCTCATTTAATTTCATCTGTTTATTTCATTTATATAAAGTATAATCTATCCCCTTGTAGATCAGTACTTTCTGCTTTAGAAAATCTTTGCTTACTAATTTCTGCTTAAAAAAGAATGCCTTTTCACTTCCAAGGGAAGCAGTAAAGCTCTTGTAGCTTATCTAAGTTTGCTAACAGCTTAGCTTGCATAAGTTTATTTCCATCCCACAAACTCTTATTATTACAGGAATTATTTCCTTCCTTACAACTTGGTGACTAGCTCATAGCGTTCTAGGCCCTTCTCTAACACAAGAATGCTTTAAAACTGAGACCTTTCCCTTCAACAATATTTCTACTGCAGCACATTCTACAAGAAATTAATTTGCACATTTTTAGTAGGGAGACAAATACATTATAAAACAAATTTTTTTTTTTATTAAATCACTTCTCTGTAAGAGCCTTCTTACAAAAATACTGATTATTTTTGCAACCTTTTCGTGTAAATGGGGTTTTGGTTTTTCCAGTTATGCAAAACTAAAGGTGGCAAAGCATTCTCTAGCATCTAATTAATTTGAATTTATGCCTATAGTTGACATGAAGCTTCTTAAATGGAAATACGTTCCATTTAAGATGGACTTAAGATGACACTTCTCTTTGCTCAACAATAAGAAAAAATTAAAAAATAAAGTGAAATAAGAGTATTTTTCAAACTCACATTTCAAACAACATTTTTTAAAAACTAAATAAAGACACTTCAGTAGTTTTATGTATTTATTCACATAGGAGGTACTTAAAACACACACGGATGTGATGTTTAGGAACATGGTTTAGTGATGCATTTGGCAGTGGTGGGTTAACAGTTGGACTTGATCATCTTAAAGGTCTTTTCCAATCTAAACAATTCTTATCTCTCTTGCATCTTACAAGTGACAATTATGTTTAGTTTGATAATGGATTTTTTTTATTTGTTCTTACACAGTGAAGCAGAAACTCTAAATAAGATGAGAGATTATTTAGAAAATGCAGATTCCAATGCCCACTCACTAGTCTTGAATGTAAGATTAGGAAGTGCTTAGTAGAGATTTGAAAAAGAAAAAAGTACAGTCCACAGCCACTAAGTTGCTGTTTCTATTATCACTACGATAGTAAATGAGTAACTTGCAGGTAGTTCAATACTTGTACAGCTCAGGAGTACAAAAGGTGGAGACAGTTTACTTAAATCCACTGCCATTTTTCAAGGATTTCTTAGTTTCCATTTCAACAGTGTTCTTGTGAAGGAAAAAACCATTTTCAGTTATGTAACACTAATATTACTTTCAATTTCTTTCCCACAAAGAGAAACACATATCCTCTTCAATATACCTGGCAATGGGAGCAAAGGAAGCTAGTCCAAACCTGGTTACTTGATTATTAAAAAAAAAATATTTTATCAGGTTTTAATATAAAGCAAAAAGTAAAATCTTTCTGACTCAAATCACTGATTAATTTCTTCTAGTTTATTTATTTTAGAAAATAAAACATACGTGTTGCTTTGTGATAAAAATCAAAGGATACTTCTTCCTCTGGAGACTTGTGTAACTGCTGCTTCTCCTCTAGTAACCCTAAAGAAAGGAGATGGAGCACCTGAAAAAAAAGAGAAAAATACCAGGTGTCATCCAATGTTAGAGATAAGGAAAACTGGCATATATAATAAGAGTGTTTAATATGGTTCTGTACTATATACTGATTATATCCATGATGAAACACCTGAAAAAGTGCAGAGATCATACATGGTAAGTGAAATAAAAATGCACAATATAAATTTACTGCGTGTTAGTTGCACTACAATTAATAAACTTGTACACTCTTCACATTAGTAAAATGTGAAGCTTGTCTTTTTGCTGATATAAATCTATATTTGGTTAATTCCATAATCCAAAAATTACCAGGTAATGCAAAGCAATTAAACAATCCATGCACTCTAATGAACAAAACTGATTATTTCATGTAATCTGTAAATTCAGGTCTATATGTAATTCTATAAATATTAAAAAAACAACTTCCAAAAACAAACAAACGAACCAACCACGCAAAAAAACCCCTTTCAACAGTGTCAGTAATTCCTTTTTTTTTAAAGCATAAAGTCACTGTGGTAAAATGAAATACAAAAATTACTTTATTCCATGACTGAGGCCCCAAAGACATTTATATGCTTACAAAATGAAGCAACTCCAATTTCTGTAAGATTATCAAAGGGTGACTTAATTGCACATGAAGTTTCAAGAAAAAGATGAGGTAAGTAGGATTACGTATTGAAACAGCTTCAGTGATCAGGCAACAAAGGTAGGGAAAAAAATAGAAAATTGGAGAATATTTCCTATTTAATATAATTGTGTACCGTGTTTTTATTTTACAATGGAGATAGATAATTAGAAATATTTTCTTCATCAGTAAGATTTATAAAAGCAGGTTTGGGAACAAGAACTAAATCCTTATCATTCAAAGTTACCTTTACATATTTCGATCTTATCATAAGCAGTTAACATAGTCAGTACAGGAATGGCCATAGGAAGATGACTAAGGCTGACCATACCATTTGAATCATAGCCTCAGTCCAAAAATGGGTTTCCAGTTCCACTGCTCTCTGAAGAAGGGTCCGCAGGATGTGCATCATAACATCACAGTTCAGAATCCTCACCACGTTGCTGAAGGCAGGACTGAAGTCTGGAGGAGGAGGTGGTGGCAATGCTAGAAAACGGAGATAAGCAAATATATTACTGAGCTGGCATTCCACCCAAGACTGCAGGCAAAAAATAGAGAGCACAAAAATACTACTTTCAGTGAAGAAAAACTGGACTTTTGAATTAATAAAACGATGACAAACACAATTGTTCACCTAAGACAGCTGTCATCTTTACCAAAGCTAAGTATTTATATAAACCACAGCTAAGCACTTACATAAACCAAAATTAAGTTCTTATATAAACCACAGGCAAGCTAAACCATCGATCGCAAGTACTTAGTTGTATCTGTAAACACAAATCTTTAATACTTTGCAGTGTCTTATGAGTTATGTATCACTATTAAACATATAGTTTGTGTTTTGCATCAGATATAAAGTCTTCAAGTCATTAAACAAAAGTGAGCAGTGGAGCTTCCAAAGTCTCATACTACAGTGTCACATGTATGGAGCTCTAAATTCTTTCTTCTACAGAGGAATTCTGATCATTTCCAGCTATGTACATTTTCTGAGCTAATACTGAAACTGTGTGATGTGGTAGCTTCTCCTAGAAGCTACCTGGAATCTTAGCATTTACTAACAGCAGCTTATTTAATGCCACAGTCTTTTCCAACCTGGAAGCACTGACTTAAGTCTTCTTTTGGCACCCGGATGCCTATTTTCAGAAAACCTCTGTGAATGCAGTGTCTCTAACTATCAATCTTTTGACAATTCAGACTGAATGAATTATAACAAGTTACTGACAAAGACAATGCAGTCACATAAGAGAATATGTAGGAAGTGCTTGCAACAGAACATGTAGCCTCAGGGGAACACACATCAAATGTAAACAGTTATCCTTTTATTTTGTAACTGCACTACCAATTATATGAATGTGAGTTTCTGACAATTACATCTAAATAATTGCATTTTTTTAAAGTTCTACAAAACCAATACCCCTGATAATGTCTTAGAGTTGCCACAGTGAAAGGGGAAGGCAGAAATTCTGAAGGTGCTGCTGAAAATGCGTCAACTGTATAAATGAACACCGGAGGAAGAAACCAAAAGTCATTCAAACCCCTTTTTCCCCTCTCATTAGTTTTCAGCTGTAATAATCTTCTGAGTTACTTAAAACTGAAAGAAATAAGTTTTTTTTTAAAAGAATGTGATTTCCAATTCAACTGTGTCCCTCCTAAATGACAATGCCAATGTATTCTTTTTCAGTTCCACAGTTTTTCAACTGAAAGGAACCTCAAGCAAATAAAATTCATAAGAATTAATTTTAATCATCTTAAGTATGAAATGCTATAGTGCCTGTGATGGTACACAAAAATCAAAATACACTTTAGAGCAGGAAGTAAAGATTAAGGTATTCAACTGAAAGGTCAATCTAGGAAGAAAAAATAGTTACATCTGTTGTAACTCACAAAAGCAGGTGATAGCTGATTTTATTGAATTGTTCGTTGTACTTATTTGTTCAGCTTACCAAGTCTTCCTCAAAACAACTCAATTAATGCTTGTGACTTGAATGGGTAAAAGTAGACTCGAAAGGGAAATAATATTTGTGTTACAATAGAAACACGGGGGTTTATTGTTTTATGTATTCATAGTTTATAAAGAAAATTTATTTATTAAACTTTAAAGTCTCATTCTTGTATTACAGAATGGATATGAGCACCAGTTCCTGCAACAACCTAATCTACGTGGCATTATTATTTCTCAACATTGGGCTAAAGAAAATACTCACCAAAAAAAAAAATCTAGAATTTTTGCCTCTTTGTTACTTCACCATAAAAACTCTGAGCTGTGCACGAGTTTGTCAGTGGGTACTACAGCTTGTTTGTTTGTCTACATGGAAATTAAACCAAAAATTTCTAAACTCCTATTTTTGTCTTAGATAAGTAAAAATGATAAAAGAAATGTCAGGTGCTAGTTAATTACAATTACTACAAATAACAACAAATTTAATATGAACTCAACTATCCACAATTAAGTCACAAGACAACTCCCAAAGCTCATTATACACATACAAGTACATACACTACCAAATTATCACATTTTTTGAGTCATGAGTTTCAAATTTTTACCTTCATCCTTGTTTTCTTGTTTTCTTCTTTTCTTTTGCGTATGCTCAGCCTACAGAAAAAGCAGTGTCGTTGTATCAGCACCTCTACAGGAGTACCCAATGAAACAATGAGAAATCCTACACTAGAAATCTGGCAAGATATATAGTGAATACCTGGTTGTCTAACTAGAATTTTGTCAGAAATCTGTTTAACAACATCGCATTTTGCATTTAAATTTGTAGTAGAGATAAATAATTGGACATATTTGCTTCCTCAATAACAGTTACAAAAGCAAAGTTTGGGGGTTCCTAGTACAAAGATAATTCTTATCATATTTTGTTCTTAGCTTTAAGAGTTAACAGAGTTAATAAAGGAGTCACCATAGGGGAAACACTAATGCAAACCAAATACCAATTGCAAACAAAATACTAATGCAAACCATTGTCAATTTGTATTGACAATCTTAACTCCATTAAACATTTAGTTTTAAAATTCGCAGCATATACTCTTTACTGAATCAGTTCCTTTATATTCCATCACTTCCTTTGATATGATAAAATTCTTTAAGACATTGATAAGTGTATGCTATTTTTTAACCTTTGAGAGTGAATCTTACACTGCTTACCTTGCTGTGCTGGGTCTTAGTATAGTGATAAAAGAACATATTGAATTCCTTCAAGCACTCATCTTTTAGTTCGTAAACTCCATGGCCAGAGACACCTGGTTTCCTTACAGAGAAATATTTCATGACATACAAATCAGTAATGTATGTTCAGCACATCTTTAAATGTAAACAAACCAGTAACACAATTTATTTTCTAATGCAAGTGGAATAGTGATGGTTACTTCATTAACTTACAAAAAGCGGGGAGTGAGTACATTTATTAGTCCTTAATTTTCAAGACTGTTTACTACTGTTAATTCTCTGGAGCAGCAAACCATTTCTAGTCTATACATCATCTAATGTACATGATATAGCCTCTGAAAATTCTTTTAAACTTTATGGCTTAGAATTTCAGACACTGGATGTTATTGTATAAAATTCATTCCTTTCTTTAACCAAACTACAAAACAAGTAATACAAACAGCTACTTTCCAGTGAGATTTTTTTAAACCATCCATATAATTCTCAAAGTAAAATGCCTAGGTAAATCTATAGCTGTTCTTAATTAAACATAAAAAAGCAAGTCATATGAAATTTAAAATAAAGTATACTAAAATAATTAAAACAAGATAATTTTCTTACAAAAATAGCAGACACTTGAACTAGTTTTTCTCAACTACTACAATTGATTGTTCTATATTTACATGCACATATATATGCACATGTATATAAAATTAACTCCCATCTGAAAATAATGGAAAGTTAGCAACTAAGTAACATTTAAACCAGTTATTAGATGGCAATTGTCAAGGGTACAATGAGAGTTGTTAATGTTCGTAGCCATCTTTGGAAAAAACAACAACAACAACAACAACAACAACAAACCAAAACCCTTTTGAACATTATAGGACATGAGATTACTAAACTCCTGAGACTCCTCAAACTGAATTTGAGGAAAAAGGGTGGCAAAAGGAGAGAAGCAGCAGTAGCTTAGGATAATCTATACACTTTTCTTTCCTATGCATACTTCCAAACATATACTTCAAGACAGCAAAATATTAGCTGAACAAAGACTGTACAGTTCAGCTTGTTTAACCCACATAATCTAAGAGATCTTACTTCACATACAAGCTACTTATGAAACAACATTAAGAACTTACTTAAATGTAGCCACTTTATCAATGACATTCTCCAAGCCAGTTTCATTGTTCTCCTGGTAAAAAATTTAGTTTGGAATAAATATATAAATATCTTCAGTATTACGCTATGTGTAATAAAAATAGGCAAACAGATTTAGATAATTCCCTAATTCATGAATTAATATATTTTGCCCGCTGTTAATCAGAAAGCAGAAATTCATAATTGACAAGTTCCAAGGAAGTATCAAAACCGGATAATATTTTCAGTGAATCACGTAAAACTTTTATTAATAATTGAGCTGATCTCTAGAAACAGGGCAGTGCTTACCCAAACTCAATGGAAGGAAAAATGGAGGTTCAGTTATTTTAAAACCGTGAATGTGGATATTACGATAATATTCCAGGGTATTTAATTTACAATAAAACTGTAGCTTTTTTGCATTAACTGCCAGCCCTGAAAACTTGCACGGACTATAAAATCTAATCTACATCTCTCTGCTTTGCTTGAATTTTCAACAATTGGAATAGAAAGACCGGGAAATCTGTGTTTTCAAATAGATCTGTACGACACCTGACTTTGAATTGATCTGCACAGGTTTAAATGATCAAAATTATAGGATCAAATTTACTGATGGCACACAGGGCCGAATGGAACTCAGCCCCATGGTCCTATAGGGCCAACACAGAAAGTTTTAAAACTTTTCTTTTTGAATTTAGGAGAACTAGTAGGACAAGAGGGCACGGTCTTAAGCTGTGCCAGGGGAGATTTAGGTTGACTATTAGGAAAAAATTTTTACAGAGAGTAATCAGACACTGGAATGGGCTACCCAGGGAGGTGGTGGATTCACCATCCCTGGAGGTTTTTAAGATGAGACCGGATGTGGCACTTAGTGCCATGGTCTAGTAACCACAGTGGTGTTGGATCAAGGGTTGGACTTGATGATCTCAGAGGTCTTTTCCAACCCGGTTTATTCTACGATTCTATGAACTACATCTGAATATTCTAAAAAATTCCACCTCTTAATCAAAAACCATAAGTCCCATATAAGCCTTTCCAGATCCATCCATACTTGAAACTATGACATTTACCTTTCCATCAGTAACGTGTGTAAGCCACTTGGTCATGTTATTTTGTAATTCTGAAACCAACATTTTAGCTTTTAATCAGAAATAAAATGCCTCCATATTAAGATAAGAAAGCTAAAGAAGAAAGACAAACCAAGAAAAAGTAAATGAAGGGAAAAAGTAAATAAATCAGGACTCACATTTTCAGGCAAAGACTTAGTAATTGCACTGTGAGCCATTGGTTCAATACATAACAGATGGATGATCTCTCTCATTATAACATCTTCTTTTGTCACATTGCTGATTCCAGGAACATATCTTTCCCCTGTCAGAGTGAATCAAAAGGAGAATGGCAAATATAACAGGTATAAAGCAAATCTGAATTTTCTGCAGTGATAATGCTATTGCTGGCATGTTTCATTTCCATTTGTCAGAAACCTGTCTCAACTGTATGAGAGTAAAAAAGCCTAGCTTCCTAACAAAATGGGCAAGATGGACTTTCTCTTCATAGTCTACTTTAATGTCAATTATGATGTTATTTAACAACCTTTTTCACTATGCAACCCCTATTGTTTCTAGTTGACAAATATTTGTGTTACTGGATCATATATTTAAAATAGGCACTCTCCAGCATACTCTCCATATTATCTATGTTAAATAAAGTCATCAAGTCAATTTTGTCCAATTAATAATCTATTACTACAACGAGAGAACTGAAACTTACCCACAACATAGATGAGAATCTGTAGCATCTCTTCTATTAAAATGTTATATTGTTTGATTAAATCCTACAAGAGTTAGAGAAATCAGTTTAAAAGAAAACCATAAAACTGCAGGAAAATCCATCAAATGACACTGAGCTCAGCCTTCAGATCTACTATTTCAGTGAAGCACCATACTGTAAGAAGAAACTTCCAACAAGTCGGAAAAAGTGTCTGCACTTGTAGAGGAAATTTTACTCAGCAACTGAAGTGCAAGATTCACAGGCAGGAAAAGAAACAACAGCTAAAAAAGTACCCCAAATGAAGGGTTATACCAAAGTTCAAGTCTCAAGAAGTAGCTTAACAACCCAAGAAACTTCCAGCCAAAATAAAAGCACGTAACATAGCCTAAAAGACATGGAAATTTTATAGTGAAGTTATTTACACGGATTTTGGTAGACGCTCTATGAAATAAAGGTCAAAGGGAGCAAAATCTGTTTGCTAATTTTGAGTAAGCCTCTACAAATTCCAAATACAAAATCATTTGTCTAACCACTAGCTCCAGTGTTTACTGAGTTCTAGTGTGGTCATAAAATGGAGTTATCAACAGTAGCTAGTTTTTATTATTAATGTTTTGTATACTCAAAGCTGACAAACTACCCATCAGGAAAACTTGCTACTTACCTGATCTTTGGTGGGTTTGATCTTTTTGAAAGCATCAGCAAGCTCGTATCTCTGCAGCATCAACAGGAGGAACTGGTTTGGATCCATAAGAGATGCACCTATCTATCAAAAAAACCAAACTAATAAGAACATCAGTTACTATTACAGTTATTCAGTCATTAAAAAAAAATTGCCTTTCACCAAGACAAAAAATTTAAAATCTTACAAATTTAATTAATATAAATTTTAAAAATTACATTTTTCTTAAATTCCAATAAAGTTTTATAAGACAAGAAGGCATTGATTCAAAACATTATACCTGGAGCATGATGATGTCTTTATCATACATCTCTTCTCTGCATTTAACATCTTGATAATAGAATACCTGAGAAACAGGAAAACAAAATTTGAGATATAAAGTAACGCACTATCAAATATGCACCAGTTAATCTCTGAGGCTTTTTTAAACTGTACCACATCATTACTGAGAAAAGGAAAGTCCATATTTCTTTCAAAATAAATGTGTACTTTGACGGAAGTGCTAAATGTTTTTTCACCTATGCAGAGAAAGTCTATGCCATACTTCATACCCCATTCCAAGAGAACATAATTCTAAAGGCTGCTACTGATTAAAGAAGAAAGATCCTCCTTCTCCCCCAGTTCTCAGAAAGACAATTCTACAGGGTGCTACCAATATTTACTTTGATTTCACCAAAGGGTCCTGTGCAAAATCAGCAGAGAATTTCTGCCATCAAAGGAACAAAAAAAAAAAACCAAAGTCAAGCCAAAGCAGGTAAATGCAAGGCTAGACTCTTCCTTCTACATTTAGTTTTGCAATAAAAGTCCCAAGTATTAAAAAATGTTTGTCCTATATGGCTCTCAAAACTATGATACTGAAATAGTTTAACTTTTGCATGTAGTAATTTCCATACACCAAGAGAAACTTCTAACAACAGTACTAACAATACTTATGCAGTGATTATGAGATCTGAAAGTAGCTTACAAGTAGACACCGGTCACATCACTACTGTTTCAAAGAGTAAGAAACACTCATAACAGAGATGAAAATACTTATCTAAGGCAGGGTGCAAGGAGACAAGCCATTACTGAAGCTGGAAATAAAACCAAGTAATCTAAATTCCCACCTAGAAACCTTTCTATTTAGTGTAGGAGTGACCCCTGTGACCCCTCTATGCACTGGATGAAACCACCCTTGGGAGCATGACTGAGAAACCCTTGCATACACCTTAGGACCAACTTGCCACTGAAAATGGTAAGGGAGTACCTGGCTTATCAGAGAGAGTCCATTCCTTCTCCACATCTCTGCAGCAACCTGAGCCACCAAGACAAGACATCGCAAAGGATATTCTACTAGCAGCTCCACTTGAAATTCTTCCTGGAATTTAAAAACAAAAAAAATAGAAAAAAGAAAAAAATCAACTAACAGTAAGTCTGTTCATTATTTCAGAAGGGTAAGTTCTAGTGAACAAAGACATATTGACAGCTGCAAAATAACTTGTGTGTGAGCCATAAAGGTTACAGGACATAATTTTAAGCCTTTTCTTCCCAGAGCATAAATCACAAGAAGCATCTGGGGGGGGGGGAAATCTTACAGGAGAAACAAACTCGTGCAATCTTGAGATGGTTCCTGTCTTGCTTAATCGCACATGAAGACCTACAAAAATCAACAGGAAGAAAAATTAGAAAATAAAATCAGTGAAGGTTCTCCTCCAACTCTTTCTAAAAGTTAGCTAAATAATCTACATCTCAGAGAATTACAGAAAAACGTCAGTTTATTTAGACTTCACAGTTTACTTCTTTTTTTAAGATAGAAGATCTACATTATCACAACAGTTCTCACCAGTCTACTCATTAAGTGAATTAATTAACACCATTTAAACTGAGGTGCTAAATAGTATTAGCAAAATTTTTATTTCACATTTAAATCACATGTCAGTAGTGAATGAATTTCAAGTCTACAAGGCTTAACAGATGGTATCTTGATATCAAATGATGTGATAGAGAATCTACAGCTTAATAGCATATGATTTCATTTGTTTTCTACAGAAAGCGGTGATCACCCACTGCTGTGGTCCTTTGTATTCTGACTGGAAATCTGTCCTGTCATGGTGCAAACATATGTCTTTTAGGAGGAGCATTTTAACAGTCCTAAGATATACATGGCTGGAAAATAAATTTGAGATACAGTAATAATGAACATTCATTTAGACAAAGCAAGTAGAAATAGAAACAGAACCACATAAATTCAAATAGTCCAGAGAAAACTGATGATCTCATTAAAAATGGAACATTTTCCTTCTTGTCTTCTTTCTCTCTCTCCTGTTTAAAAAAAAATCTTCTGGCCTCCACAGCAAATGTTTTTTTGAGAAAAACTTTCCCATAGTGGGACACATGGAGAACACATTTGCCTTATCACAAGAATGTCAGAAAGTCAGAGAGCAACTTATCTGTGAAACACTGAATCCAAATGCCTTTTGGAGTAAAGAAATACAGATGGATGATAAACACAATTTAAACAGCAATCAAAATACACCACCTACCAGCAAGAGTCCTAGACAGTGGCAAATGTATGCTGACAGGATCTGCAGACACTCTGTAAGGTCTGCTCTCCAGGGTATGGCCACATAAGTGAAACACTGTCTTTTCCCGAGAGCGACCATTTGTGCTGCACCTCATCACAGCTTTATGGCATTCTCTGTAGGCCCTGAGCAACAGCTCTTCCTAGAATTTAAAGTAAATACATACGTTATATTTCAAAATCATGCAGTCCATCCCTTCTCTCTTTGTCACAACGTAGATTAATTCTCTCAGAGTCATTTTTTTGTTGAAATTATGTTGAACAATAGTGAGTTTTTTAAAAAAGCTGCTATTTAAAAAGCCCTGAGGAATATTCACAGAAGGCACGCTTGCAAGAATCCCAGGACACTGATATACTTACATCACAGGCACACCACTCCTGGAACATCAAAAGAATGTTCTTGAGCTGCATCTGTATAGCAATAGCTGCTTCCCAGTCAGGGTCCACCTCAATGTGCTGACCAATCTGTCTTTTTATCTCTTCCATTCCCTGAAATGGAGATTTCACAAAATACTCAAGCTAAATCAGTGATCACAGGCCTAAAACAACACAAAATCCCACAAGCAAATGGTAAAATCCAGGTTGTTTGGATACATGTAGCTAAAACTGGTACTATTTCTGTAAAGTAAACATGACTTTTTCACCCACAGAAGACAGGGACTGAAGAATTTGCCACCATAATTGCATGTTTATATCCACAATATTCTTATGGACAAAAAGAGGAACAAACAGAAGAGCTGTAATACCTCTATAATAGAATATTAGAAAGAAATTATTTAAATGCATTGTACCTGCATGCAAGTTAGAATCCTTAGGAAAGAAACAAATCCTTCCAAAAAACGCTCCCTCAGGCGGTCTGTCCATAATGTAGGCTTGCTGACTAAGACATACCTGTCCCCAAAGAAAACATTATCATCCTTTGCCCAGACTTCTCTTCTGCGTATGCTTATATTTCAAGTGGTTTTTTGGTTTAATACAATCAACCTCATTGTCACATTTACATCACCCTCCCCACCTCAAACTACCCAGAAAACCTTCATCAAATACTAGAGTTGCTAGTAGTTTGGTGTGACTCCATAATTTGAAATTAACAGATTTTTTAAATTCCAAGGTATTTGGGGTGGCTTGCTTTTACATTACTCAATTTATTAGACTAATTTGGTACCTATATGAGTAGAAAATCCTATGGAAATAAGGATTATACAGCTTTCTCAGAATGACAGTGAATAGGAGCCAAATTTCCCATACTTCGATATATTTTATTTATTAATGTGTTATATATAATTGTACCAGTGAAAATCAAAAAATTGTCTTTATAGAATAAAACTTTGTTATTTTAAGTTTTCACTGAAAAAAAACTCATTAAAATTTCACGTGTGTTTTTGAGGGATTTGGTTTTGGGTTTGGTTTTAAAGCAGTTTCATCATCAGTTTCTGAATTGAAACACCTCGTCCTCCTACCAATTTTCTTAGAATTGCTTTAGCTTCTCAGCTTTACACCTACCTGAGGTCATATATTACTGCATATACCCGATTCAGTTTGTCCTGACTGTAGCCTTGGAAGTTGAACTTGTCATTTTTGTCTAGGTACTCTGGAAGCACTTCTAGGAGTGTCTCTGTAATGGTGGTGATTACATTTTGCTCTTCAATAAGATGTCGGGCCTGCAAGAAGAAAACGAAAATTTTTTCTTCCTACTGTTTTGTTGAGGAGAATTGGCAAAATACTTTTTCCTTTGAATTCAGTCTTTCTGATTAGAAATTATTTTAAGCATTTGCTAAGAGTCCAAGATAAAAAAACCTCAGTATTTATTATGTAGGAACATAGCTGCTATCAACTTCGTATGTTTGTTCAACTCTGACAGCAACTATATATAATGGATATGTTATTTTTTTTCTTGAAAGATCATGAAGGAAAGAACTTTTACATTAGTATTTCAGGCAAGAAACACATAACCTTTAAAACCTACAGGTATATTTCCACATACACAGAGGATTTAACATATTTCACCCCCACAAAAAGACATTTAACCATTTTCTATCCCCTTGCCCCGTTTTTAAGGTTACATAAGAAGGTAAATGTGAATAGTAAATAAATACAGAGAGTTAATGCAGACTATGATGTGCCTAAAACTTATACTTATTTGCATTCCTTCTACGTTCTGTAAGGAATTTTCACATCAACTCAAGCTCCTGCTTTCATACTGGCCTGTAACAAATCTCAAAATCATTCATATTCAAACTCAGCAATGCATAAAGACTCTCTGCCAAGCACAACAGTCTGCAAAGGTGGTATTGCTAGCAATTCTCAAACTTGTTTTGCATTTCTTGCAGAGACAGGCTGTACATACCAGAGTGGGTACGGTGAACATCTGAACTGAGAGTGCTGTCACGGAGAGAACTCTGTCGTGATCATCACTAATGTATTCCTTTTGCAATGCCTTGTAATACTAGAAAAAGATAATATCGGGAACATTAAACGAATGTTAATAAAAATGCTTACTTTTTTATTTACAAGAATTACATCTCAGTGTCCTTCTTCCTACCTAATAGAAGCAGTTCGGACTACAGAAACAGCACAATGTCCTCAATCCACCAAAGCAATTCAGTATAGGCCCCACTGTCTTAATACTGAAGATAAGCACAAATTTAACTGATTTGTCAGACTGGAACCAAAATTTTTTTTCTTCTACAAACAATATTCCCCAAGAAAAAATATTCAATATCTGAAAAAAAATCCATGTAGCCATTAACTTATTATAAAACAAATCTTCCTCCTGCAGTGAGCTGCATGGATAGTTATTCAACAGCTGTCTATAAAAGACATGTACAATGAGTAACGCAAGTCTTTGTTTGCTTTGTTTCAGTCCAGAGAAAACCATAACATGTCAATTGTCTTTATCAGAATTAAAAGGTCTCACCTTAAAAGAAAAAACACTTTGTCTTACATTTTGTATATTTATAAACTATTGTATCTAATTTTCAAAAAGAAAGGCCAGTTTCAGTTGCAGTTCACCTGCCATTTCAAAAAATACATGGAATACTAACAGCATTCAAGTATATATACCTACATGATTCTAAGAAACAAACCAGTGACATGGGAATTAATTAATTGCATTCTATAAAGGCTGAGCTAGTTATTAAAGCTCTGCTTGTTGAAAATTCCTTATTTATACTGAAACAATTTTCAGTTTGGGGGGAAATTTTACAAAGCTAGTACAAATTCATAGTATAAAAACTAAATAACCATTTACCTTCACAAATTCCACAGCAAAAAGTTTTTTGTATTCCATTTCCATGAAAAAACTACTGAAGATAAGCTCATGGAGAACCTTCCTTGCCCCTGCAAAAAGCCAATATAGTGCTCGTCACTTTGTCATACTAAAATGCAGCCTTTTGTGTAAAAAAGGAACCAATTACTAAACTATAATTAAAAATCATTATAAGCCTTGAAATGGTTACAAAGTATATGAGGAAAGTTATTTTATTCTGGTTTTGACATTTATCAGTACACACTTAAAACACTGAGTAAGCACCAAGTTACTCAAAGGCTACATCTTGTGAAAAGATTTTTCAAAATATATAAAGCAGGAAAAATTGAGGGGGCAAATATATACCCCAAATATCAATTAGCTCAGCTGTAAAAATAAAGGCTGTATAAAAACCATAATATAAAAACTATAAAGAAATGTAATTCTACCTGCTTAGCACTTACTTTTATCCATTTGCTACACACACATGAAAAATTAATTTGCCTCTTCAGTTTAGAGCAACGTGGATATACAAACCTTTATGAAGTTTTGCATCCCATAGCATCAACTTGCTTATAAAGCACGGCTTTTCAGATCCAGCTTCTTCTTTGAGACATATTTGACAAAAGATCTGACGAAAGTCACCTATAGGGAGAAAACTATTCATTTGTACAAGAATGGCTTGATAATTAAATTATATGGCCCAAGAAAATGAGAACTACAGAATTCTGTTCTTTAAAAGAAGAAAAAAAGAAGGCACTTCAGTATGAATTATTTTTAACAATGTTTTTTCTCAATGAATATACTCCCACATACCCTTTCCTTTACTAATTTCTTCCAAATATTCTTATCTGAATTATTTAATAAATCCTGTGATGTATAAGAGTTATTTTAAAATTAAAATCATTTAGATAGCTTTGCAAAGCAGATCCATAAGAAGAATTCACTATGTCTGCACAGAAATGCACAGGCTAGGCAAGTCTAGGCTGGCCCCTGCCTTGGGCCTTGAAAGTCAGTCCTTTGTAGAAATTCAGAAATTATTTTACATTTTCTTGCACCTATCACTAAATACAGTACTTGCTGAAGCAGTTTTGGGGATCAACATTTCCAGTCACCTGTGCGTTATTAACTTCAGAAATGAAGCCTTATATTACTAATTTGAAAAGTGTCATGAATCAAGTTCCTGACAACCTGGAAATAAACATTATAAAATGTTTCTTGATCCATATTCTACCACATCCATATTCTATCCTGTTTTCCAGCAAAAACGGGAAAAGAACAGGAACTACCAGACCACAAAAACATTCCAGTTGAGTACAGAACCTCAGGCTCTTAAAGCCTCTATGGATATAATCCAGAACAACAAGGACAGGAATGCTTGACTTCAGTCTTTGTACCTAAAAACTCTCTTTACACATACTGAAGTGTCCATTGACCTACAACAATTTCCTAACTCAAAATGCTACACTCAACATGGGATACTCTTTTTAAGTTTTAGTTTAACTCATAAGCTAAAAAGGTAATGCTTAAAACCCTAAAGTTTCGGGAATTTGCTGGAGCACTGGACACCAACTTGCCTATAATCACACAGAGCTGTCACTTGCCATTTTAGATAACATCATGAAATTGAAAATATAAAAAACTATTCAGGAAGAAAGCTGTGGGTAAAAATCAAACTTTCACTAGAAACTTTGAAACAAACCACATAGTCAAAAACTTGTACTGATTAAAAGGACTGAGGAACTCAGACCAGTAAGAAAATACCATCGGTGAAAAAAAATGCAAATTTGAAAAGAACAGAAAGCTAAAATTTGTAAGCTACCGTAAAGAATTACAAAAAAGTACAATTCTGATTTTTGTATTTCAAGGGAAAGATTGTCAAGTGTTCAGACAAGAAAAAGATAAGAAATTCACTCTATTATCCTTACAGAAGAGGCTAAAGCCAGATTTAGAAGGAGGATAAGCAGTGAGTAGAGCTTAATCTATGCATATTTGTACTGTGACGAGAAATTTTATAACAGCTTTAGTGTGGTAAAACACAGGTATGAAAAAACAGTAACAGAAATCAAAAGTACATTGATTTAGAAATCTTCTTTAAAACCATGAGCATCATCAAACACCAGGACAATGTTTGAAAGCTTAAAATAGACTTTTCACTACTAGATAATGTTTTCAATTAAGGCTTTACTTTGCTTATTGTACTGACATTATCTAATTAATCACAGCTATCAAATCTGAAGCAGGAATTAACTCAAGCAGAGGATACATGTTTTCACTGATGGAGATGTTCTGCAGCTTTCCACCAGCACCAGGGATAGCGGCTTTTAAATAACAGGGTGTGTGATCCTGAAACGCTACTGTATTATTTATTTACTACTTAGGAGGAACATGAAAGTATTTTAATTAAGATAATATCATATACAACATTGCTAAAGATATTTCTGAGAGAATTAGTCATTCAAATACTGCCATGGCATTATTGTAACAAAAATTAGTTACACTTACTTGAATAGCTCATGAGTTTGTTCAGCCAAGAACCAAGGCGCAAAGCAAACTTCTGGTGTGCCATAACATCAGCGTGCAGAACCTCCACGTGAAGTGGTCGTTGAGAAACATTTTCAGAATGCCTCTAGGAGTCAGGTAAATATTAGTACTTGTAAAATCAAGATAACATTCATTTCATTATTTATCTTCACCACCCAGTATCTCTCCCAAACAAAAAAGGAAAACAGTTTGATGTTTTATTTCTGAAGATATCTATCAGATTTTATTTCTGAAGATTCTGAAGATATGTATCTATTTATCTATCCATCCCAAATGTGGCAGGGTAAATTAAATTTTAAAAAGTTCAGAGGCAAATTATAAAACCATGGGAATACTAAGTTAAAGACTTTAAAGCAGACAAGTAAGTTTTCGCTATTAATACTGATGAGGCTGATTTTTTTTAATGAGAAAACTATTTTAGGAAGTTACCTTAATTTCTTCTTTTGCTTCCTGACAAGAGGCATAATGTCCTGCCTTAACAGCTCTACGACCCTGTTTAAAAAAATATTGAGACCAATATAAAGCAAATCCAAAATGTGACAAGTCTGACCCCTTCTATTATGTTTTTTATACATAACAGAAAAACAGAGACCAACATCACTCGTGGTGCTATTAAATATCTAGAAGCATATAAAAATTAACATAATTGTCTACAGAAAAAAGCTATTTAAATTAAGAACAGAACAACAAAGTAAAGTCTAGATGTATTCATATTATTAGATAAGGAATTTCTACATATTTACTTTAAATACAAACTATATCAACTTTCTTCCTAGCACACAGTACACTCATCCTGAATTGCTTTTCTACAATCTTTCCTACAATTTCTCACCTCTGAATATGAAATACCAGGGTATATTGTAAATCTGGGTTTAATAGCTCTTTCAATAAAGCCAAGAACAGGTCCAGCTTAGACCTCAAATTCCACTCAAAGAAAACAAGAAGTATGTGCTTCCTTAGCAATTTCTCCACATAGCAGAACTTCACACCAGAAGAGAGGAAGTAACTCTGTGTTGTGGAACTGTTAAAATTAAAATGCTATAGCTTAGTCCTGTACTGTAGCAGGCACTTCATAAAATGAACAGCCTGATAAATTCTTGATCCAAAACTTAAACTTAAATCAAAAGGACTCTTCATAAGGGAAACCTTTGAAAGTTATTCTGTAAACATGCACGTATATACATTTTTTCACAAAACCTGCAACTACAGAACAAGACTTGTAATTACGTAAGACTGACCCTGCTAACGAAATACAACTAAATTTCCATTACTTGACAAAGAGAAACAAACAGAAAACAGTTTTTACAGATTAAAAAAAGATTCTGATATTAGTAAGATGTTTTATATGTAAATATACAACAAATATATATACAGCTTTAGATGAAGTTTCTCCATGGTCAAACTTTTTTTTATACTTCCATGAGGTAAAAAAATATGGTTACTATTCAGATAATTTGAACACTGATCACGCTTTTTTTTCCCACCCCACTGGAAAAAAAGTTCACATTACTATAGTCTTTACATGGGATACTAATTCAAAAAATGAAGTAGTAAAATTGTCAGGTTCCCCCACATCGCTTCATGGATTCTTCCTGGTTTTATTTCCCTCTTTTGAAAATGTTAAAAGTTCAAATTAAGTCTGAGCCAGAACAAGCAGTAACTTTTGCAAAAGGTAAGGTACATTTCTGATTAAATGTACCTGAATATGTGTATTTCTGACTTGTATATTTTTCAGAGAAATACCACTAAAATAAAACAATCGCAGCTGAGAAACAAAAAAGAATTAAGAAAATATGCTAAATGTGAAAGGAGTAACTTCAGATAAATCAGCTCTTCCCTTTCTCAAGAAACTAGCTTTTTGTCCTGAAAAAAAAAATTAATATGGTTTAAAAAAATTAAAACTTTCTTAAAGCAAGCACTGACTAGTAGTTACTCTGCAATGTGCCTTTCTCTCCTCAAGCTCCAGCAACCAAGAAGCAAAGGTTCTATAAACAAGTGACTATAGTGACAATTCTTAATGATTAAAAGGTGACTTTCTCCCACATCCCAAGGCACTAACCTCTTTATCTATGGCAGTAGTATGCAACTGGGCTTCACCAAGTTCACAGCCAAGTGCCCTTTGCAGGCTGTAGATGACATGGTCATAAGAATGGTGTTCATCATTGAAAAGGACACAGTAGTAGCTGTCTACTTTCTCTCTACTGGGAAAAAGGTAACGTATCATCATACAAATAAAAATAAAATTGTAAATAGTGTCCTATCAAATACAAGCAACAGCTTACTTGATAGCTTGAGAGGAATATCAAATATGAAAAAAAATTTAGAAGAAAAATCAAGCATGTTCTTCATGACAATGACATGCCCCCCCACCGCCATCTATACCAGAAAAAGCCACAAAACTCATTTTTCAAGTACAAAAAAGAAGTTTTTTAAAGTTATTTGATATTCTCAGCTCTGTTCTGCTCTCTTGTCCCTTAGGAAAGGCCTCATAAACGTCTCCTACTGGCTCCTGGCAGGTATCTCCACTGCCCTGGCATTTCCTCCCCTGTACACCAAGACCTGCCACTGTACTACAGATCAGGTTGGCTCAGGAGCAGTTCCCTTCGGTGATTGATGGAGCACAGTTATACACTACTTTTCCCATGAAGCATCAAAAGGTTTTCTCCATATAACTCTAGGCCAAAAATACTACAGTGCTATTTACAGGGATTTCAGCACTAATAAGTCAGCACAAGGCTGAGAATATCCCAGGCAAAATTATAATCAAAGTTTCTAATGCCTTGAAGAGAAAGTTGGAAATAGGTCATTACCTAACTGTGAGCTCCAGAGGCAGTTCCTTTTCTTCTTCCCAGATAAGCATATCTACGATGTATTTTATCACAGAGGGAAACACCCTCCTAGAGTGCTCCATAATTTCTTCATTCAACTGACATTCAGAATTCTGTAAAACGAGATAATATTAATATGGAAAAGAACTTCAAAAAAATTTTAAAATGGTGTTGATAGAATAACTTATATTTGTTTCAGGAAATTATCCTTTTTATGATTGTCAAGTAAATTACCCTCACCTAATTTCTTCTATTCAAAGTTTTTTTCATCCCAAGGGCTCTCAGTAGTATTCCAACAGTTTCACCTACCTTTTTTTTATGTATCCATGTTTTGTCTAGGACTAAATTACAAAAGGCATCATCAAATGTGTTAGAAAACTTCCCTTTTTTTTTTAAACTTACATTTAAAAAAGCTGTTCAACAGCTTTCTGTACACATGAAGATATTAAAACTTTGCAGTCCAGACCAAAATTTTTCTCCTGCATTGCTTTCTTTTTTGTGGGGGTATTCTGTCAAACATTTTTGACAATCAAGCAGTATTATCCAAGGAATACTAACTCTGTTTTCTTCAGAGATCCCATCCCGTACTGTAGCGACACGTGGCCGCTGGCCTTTATATAATAAATAAATGCATTACGCTCTTCGGAGGTGGTGGAGTCAAAGAGATTTATTTGAATCTTGCGCCCCCTTTTATCCCTTAATACCATGTGACTTTCTTATCCAATAGGGTTGATAATCTCGGCGCATGCTCTTTTGGGCATCATTGCCCCAGTACGTCCCCCTGTATTTCAGACACGCCTCCTACATCACCCCCTTCTCAACTATATAAGAAGGTCACGAAAACAGTGCAAAAACAACAGTGCAAACAATCAGAACAGTACATTGTAAACTACCAAAGCTTGCAATGACCCAGCACATCGCTTGTTTTGGCCTCTTACACTTCTATTGTGAACCTTTTAAAACTTTCTTATATTCCTAAAGGGTAGGGCAACTTGGAGAAATAACCTTATTAACTTAGGGGCCTTGGCCCAACCGTGCATACTTATAACCTTTATTGATCTGAGGGTTTTAAATAACTGGGGAGTTCAACTTTATTAAGAAGCAGGATAAGCTTAGCAAAACTAAATTCTCTTAAAGTGACCCTGTGGCAGAGGTAGTGTTATTTCTGAGGTGTTTTGTGTTTTAATATTTGTCCGGTCATACAACTCATATCCATTCATGCTTCATTCACCAACGGCCGTCGTTCCACACATCATACACACACTCATGAATTTTTTATTGACTGCTTTTTGCCACACTGGTCGTCCTTAAAGTAAACCTGGAACATAAACATAACTTTCTTGTAACTTCCACGTTACTCTGGTTCTTGCTGATGTGATTTTGTGCGTAGGTAGGGTTTAACACACCTGGAAGGGGTTCATTTTAACTCTTTTCCTGTAGTCACACAGGCGTAGCCTCTCTCCCAATTCACGAGATGTAGTGGTTCCGTCCACTGCCCAAATATCAAATCTCCTACCATGACCGGTGGTTTGGGAGAGGCACACAAGCCTGGGGTTTGTGTTGCTTTCCATACTTACATGTTTCCAGCACTGTCACAATTTTAAAAATTGATAACATACATGGCTTTCCACAGACGCTCTTGCGGGCTATACAGATTCCCCCCTTTTTTTTTCTGTTTAGCTAACGTTTGTTTCAGTGTGTGGTGTGCCCTTTCCACAACTGCCTGTCTAATGAGTTAGTGTGGAATACTTGTGACGTGAGAATTTTCCTATTAGATAGGAAAGGAAGCTGTTTTACTGTCAGTGTTGTGGTTTGTTTTGGGGTACCAAGAGTTGCTAAGCAACTAAGCCAGTGTGTTTTACACTCTCGGCTTTTTCTTTAGTGGGTGTTGTGGAGATTATGTGATGTGGGTATGTATTTTTTTACATGTACATATTTTAATATGTCAAATTCGGAGGTATGTGTGATATCTGTTTGTCCAATCTCATTTGCCATTAACCCTCTGGGGTTAACGCGTCCTGAGATGGCATGGGTGTGATTTTTTGACAGCCTGGGCATGACAATGATATCTCGAGCTGATTGAATGTTATTTGAAATTGTCTGTTCAGAGAACTCGCGTTCTGATGGAAAAATTAATGAGACAATTTCTCTTGCTCCAAGACTTTAGGTATGATGTTAAACATTGCTGTTTTGTCAGTTTTTCAGTTCTTGTCAGTTATTGGCCCTGGCATGTCAGTGTGTGACCTTGTGTGCATTACATAGAAATCAAAAACTTCTATAATTGACGAGAAACCAAACAGAACGCATTTCAATTAACAGGTAAAGGCTAACGATATCTCAAAGAAACGAACTCTCGAGACAGGATATTAACTTGCAGTATAACAGAAATCAGTTACAACATTAAAAGATTGTTCAGTAAACTTCCCCAAGGCAATATGGATGGCAGTCAGTTTCAGAACCTGCACAGAGCTTTGGTTCGTGGTCTGTGCCTCTCTTTCCCTTGTTATGTGGCAGGGTTTTACCCAAGTCATTGCAGCCTTTTATGCTTTTCCCAGATGCATGTGTGAAGGCCCTGAGGCCTTTCACTGGTTTGTGTTTGCATCTGGTTGTGGTTTTTAAAGGTAGACTACTGATTTCTGCCCACAACCTGCGTTTTGAGAGATGTATGAAAATGTCACCGTGAAAGCCTGTCAAGGCAGCTTGGAATCCGGCGTCCTCAGCTGGCAACCTATCCAAACTGTCCTTCATAGCTGGCATGTAGATGATGGCAGAATCCTCTCCTCCTAGCTCCTGCAGTCGTCCTCTGCCTTTAATGACAAGCCTTGCATACATCTCATTATTAGTCCACACAGTATTAGATGGTATGTGGAGCAAAATTAGCCACTCAAGAATTTGCAGTGGGTCTTTCTCAGTCTGATCCCACTGTAACAAGACTGCTAATGGTTGGTACCTGCTGGGAATGAAGGCCAGGCAGATTTGCAGTTCAGGATTTCTCCTTCTGCCTTGCCCTCCCTCTATTGCCTTGGTACGAATGTCTAACACCTGTTTGGCCTCTGGTATCAGTGACCTGTTAGACGTTAGGCTGGAGTTTCCCTTTAGCAGCTCAAGCAGAGGGTGTAGCTCCTCTGAGGCTATGCCTAAAATAGGCCTTAACCAATTGACAGCCCCCTGAGGCTCCTGCAATTCGCGTAAATATAAAGTGTTTTTTACCTCGAGCTGCAGCAGCTGTGGAGAACTTTTTTGCTGCATGAATTCCTGTCCAAGGTAAGTCCAGGGTTGTGATTGCTGGATCTTCTCTGCTACAAACTGCAATCCTGCATCTTGGACAGTTTTGATTAGAGCAGTAAAAGTAAATGGTAGTTCATTTCCTGTGGCCGTGCTTATTGGTATGTCATCTGTATAATGATATATCGTGGTTGTTTGATACCTCGTCAGGCTATTTTGCATCCCCTGAGGAAGGACAACCCAGCAATAGCTTTGCATGGACCGTGCACTGTTCAAGGCCATGATGGGAAAGGCAAGCCTTGGCACATCCTCAGGATGTAGAAAGGTGGTAAAGAAACAGTTCTTTGAATCAGTTACCACTAGTGGCCAATTTGCTGGGAGCATATTGGGTGAAGGCAGTCTGTTCTGCGATGCTCCTGTAAGCTTTATGACTGCACTTACTGCTTTTGACTGTTGCAGCATTCTCCACCTGCCACCTTTCTTGGGGGTACAGAATATAGGGGTATTGTCTGGGCTGTTTGCTGGCACATTGTGGCTTGCTTCAAGCTGCTTTCTCTCTTGCATATGGAAGCTAGTGGCACAGAGGATGGCAAGCAGCAAGGCAACAAGCAGTGCGATGCTTGGGGCAAGGCGTCTGCCTTGCCCACAGCACCCTTGGTACAACTCAGCCCAATCCCTGCTGTTAGGGTATTTGTGGGATGTTGCTGCTAAGGGTCTCCAGGGGCAATCCCTTTGAAAGTGGTCAGTGTTACCACATCTGACACAACTTGCCCTATGTCTGGCCTCTTCTTGTACTCCTAGCTGGGCATTTAGGGCCACAGCTAGGGAGGCAGACTGGTGCTCCTCAGAGCCAAATCTTTGGTAGGGTTGAACTAGCTCAGCAATGCCGTGGTCTTCCCTTCCAGGAAGGTCCTGCAAAAGTCCTTCATAGCTTGTGTTCGCCCTTTTAAAAGCCAATTGCTTATACAGCATCTCTCTGGCTTCATTGTATTCAACTTGCTTGTTTAAAGCAGACTGCAGCTGATTTAAGTATTGTGGATTAGGTTCGGCACAACTTTGTAACATTTTTGTGCTGGGCAGGTTGCTGTTTTGGTCTGTAGTGAGAAGCTTTCTCATGGCTTTCAGTGCCTGTTTGGCTATTACTTTGTATGCCTCTCGGGGGCAATCTGATTGGGCACCTGCTGTGTTGTATCTTCCCTTTCCGGTTAATTGGTTTGTTGTTATGCCTGCTTGGGTGGCAGCAGTATGTTTGGCACAATTCTCCTGAAAGTCAGATAACCAGAATGTATATTGTGTGTCATTAAGAACTGATTTCATTAGCTCTTTCCAGTCATGTGGGGTGAAAAAATAGATGGAACTCAATGTTTCTAAATACTCTCGAGTATTTATCAAGGACATGCCACTATCTCTTACCGAATGCCTCAGCTTCTCTGTAGCCCCATACAGGGGCTTGAATTGAGAGGACTGGCTTTGGTTGAATCCGTTTGAGCACGCCTGAATATTCTTTAGGCTACTCGCTCGAATTGCCTTGTCCCTACATTGTTTCCACATGTTGTTATCTGATTTTCCCTGGTTTGCCTCCTCACTCCCTCCCGATGAAACTCTCTCGGGTCCCTCCTCCTTATCCCCCCATGCCTCGCCCCCTGTGGTCCCAGCAAACCTGGTTCCCTGTGGGGGGGTGGGGGTGGGTGGTGGAGGCTGTGAGGGGGCGGGGCTACTTCCCCCCTCGTGTCTGTGGGTGGGGCGGGGCAGCACTGGGGTCGGAAGAGAAGGATGGGTGTCCAGTCCATGTGGCGGGCAAGATGGCTGCGGCCACGCCAACACACGTGGCCGCTGGTCATCCGCAGAGAGGGGGGGTAAGTATGCTGGGTTACCACCCCCATCGCTGTAACGGGGTCCCCTGCAATGGTCCCATGGGCTGGGACCTTGCATTAGAGGCTCCGTTCCCTCCCAGCGGCTCGCGTCCCCTTGGCTCTCGGGTCCTGATCCTGACTTTAATTCACAAACTGTTGCTTTCCCTCCCTGCTGCATGCCTATGGGCTGTGCTGTTGCTAGCAGTGTAGCAAGAAGGGGGGGGTGTGGATTATTTGTTTCGTTTGCTCGTGTGCTGTGGCTCAGAATGTGTCCCAGTTTTCTTATGTGTATATTTGTAACGTTATGGCTAGCAGCTGTGTGGTAATAGTGTTTCAATGTGTTACGAGGTTTCCATGGAGACAGAACTCCTCTGTAACCTTAATCCAGAGGCTGTGGGTGCACGTGGCTGTGAGTTCTTTGTTGGGCTGCAATGTTACTTTCTGTTTGTCCGGCAGTCGTTTCTCTGCGGTTTTTCTCTCCCGGCATCTCTGTGGGGGTCCGGTGCGGGTCCTTGGGCTGGGGTGTGGCGGTGAGGCGTCCCTCGGTGCAGCACAGGGTCCGGGGGTGGCTCCAGCAGCGGTGCGGGCTGCTTCTCAGCACAGGCAGCAGCGGCAGCGGCGGCAAGCGGTGGCAGGTTCCCTCTGGGCTTGCAGTGGCTTTCAGGGGTTTTTCCTCAACGCGGAGGCTTCACGCAGTGGCTATAGGCATGCGTGGGTCGGCAGAAGGTGGCAGGGGGCTCCCCCGGTGCGCTGGGCGGTGCGGGGGGGTCCGGTGGGGTCGCAGCGCAGTTCTGCCAGTTCCACGTGGCTTTCGAGCGTGGCGCGGAGTCGGCAGGGGCAGCGGGCGAACGTGGGCGATGGTAAGGCGGTGCTGGGCTCCGTTAGACAGCCAGTCCCGGTGTGACCAGTGTGGGTCCCTGTGGCGGCGGGAGGAGGGGCGGCCAGCAGCACTCACACCGCGGTTGTTTCCTCGGCTCTTGCAAACCGCGGCTTTTGCCGGGTCGCGAGGCAACAGGCACTAGGTGCCGGTCCCGCAGCCGGTGGCAGTCGCCAGCGGCGTGCGCGGGGGAGAGGGAGGGGCGGTGGGGCGGCACACGGGGTCCTGGGGTCCCCAGGGCTTCCGAGGTGGCGGTACGGCGCGGTTTAGCTGCTTCTGCCCGGGGTCTGTGCTGCTTTTTAGCTGCAGAGCTCCCAGCAGCAGCTCGCGAGATAAAACACAGCACTTCCGAGCCCCCTTTGGTGGGGGCTGGGGGCTGCAGTGTTAATAACTCACTCAGCTTTGCTGTTTCACTGCCCGCTCCCGCCTGCTGGTCCCCGGCTCCGGTCTCCGCTGCCCGCCGTTCTGTTTCTCCTTCTTCTTTTCTTCTTTCTTCTTTTTTCCTGTGCACTTTCCTATAATTTTTTGAGCTCACTAAACTAACTTTCTGTTTCTCATACGCAACTGAGACAACGGTTTTACAGACGTCCAAGTTTTTTTCAGTTAAAAAACTCCCACCTGCATAAAACTGCGGTGATACCCGGAGTTTACCGATTTATTCACCTGATACAGGGTGTTTAATCTGCCTATTATAGGTTCTGGGCCCCACGCTGGGCACCATGTGTAGCGGCACATGGCCGCTGGCCTTTATATAATAAAGAAATGCATTACGCTCTTCGGAGGTGGTGGAGTCAAAGAGATTTATTTGAATCTCGCGCCCCCTTTTATCCCTTAATACCACGTGACTTTCTTATCCAATAGGGTTGATAATCTCGGCGCATGCTCTTTTGGGCATCACTGCCCCAGTACATCCCCCTGTATTTCAGACACGCCTCCTACACCGTACCTAGATATCATTCAAAATATCCCTGAGAACTGACGTATTTCCCATCCACCCTGACAAAGCTCATCAAGTGAATTGTCTACATCACATAACATTATTAATCATTTCTATAAGCATTTAAGCAGGAGAGAAATTAAGGTTATGAGCAAAAAAAATCATTACCAAATCTGTACCTAAGAATGAAGCAATCTCTATCAAGGTACAAGAACAGATACGTTGCAATGACAACGTATGACAGGAGAGCTGTAATCCAAGAGCCTGGATGACCCATGCCACACCTTCCTTTCAGTATACACATACGGAAACGGTATGTAATGTACTTATTAGTGGTAATGCAACCAAATCCAGTAATTTCATATACAGTCATGACTGAGAAACAGAAGCTGATGTCTTCTACAGTATTTGCATGAAGTTTCCTATAATTTTAGGTTCATTAAAAATGCCTAAAAAATCTGAATAGGCATGTTTGTGCCAGAGCGAAAGAAAAGAGGAGAAACACATATGCTTTCCAGGAATAAAGCTTTTCACGCGTGACTTTAAATCCCAAAGTACTAAGGGCACTCACTTCTGCAATACACAATCTGACACATATTAAATATTAAATACAACTAAGAACCATATTTTCAAAAATTCTTAAATCAACTATAGTCACATTTATCGATTTATGAAGCAGACGGCTTTAAAAAAAAAAGTAAAATCATGTTGAATAATGCACTAGATATGATGGAAAAGCTAGAAGTGTAATGGAAGAGAAGAATGTGTTAACATGAGCAATTACTTCTAAAGCTCTGGACAACAGTTTTCTGACCTGATAATAAGCATCAGAAGAATAATTTGGAGTCAGACATGCAATCTAAAAATGTCTGTCAATGAAATCATGGCCTATAAATATCGCTATGGGTACATACTTAATTTTGGATAAGCTCATGGTAGATCTTGGTAATTAAGAATGTAAATGCCTGGGGTAATTATTTTTTTCACAGGCTGATAAAGTTATCATAATCCTCATGTTTGGAGAAGAATGAAAAAAGCTATAGTGCTAAGCATAATCTAATTGAACTGAGTTGTAAATATACTAATTTTTTCCACTTTTTCTTAAGAGTTGGGCTTTTTAAGCGCTAATGTATGTTAAGAAAAAACAACAAGAGCTGGAGAAAACTCAGAGCTGTGCACAGGTACTCTATAGTAAGACATGCTGCTCTCCTTCAGTCTGTAAAAAAAAAAAAGGGGGAAGAAAAAAATCAAAGGAAATCACATCAAAGGATTTATAAATTATTAAAAGTGGGGCTTGCACTCATACAAGTACCAAAAAGTTAAATGATGCAATGCCACTTCCCATGTTATCCATATTAATACAGAAGTCACAGTAAAATGAAATTAAGATACATCTAATGTAAATTGAAAGGGTAAAAATAAAATTGTCTCAGAACTATGCCCAAAAACATGCAATTGTTTAAGCTTCAAGGTAAAGCTTAAAAACCCCAAAATTGTGGAAGAATGAACAAAGTAGTTCAGGTACCAAAGTTTTAAAATCATTAACAATCTTTTTTTTAAAAAAAAGTGCCCGGGAAGTATTGTTTCCTTATCTCACACACAAATCTTTAAAGTTTGCTGGTTTTAAAGATGCATTTAGGCAAAAAGATTTTTTATGTTTCTGGCATACGAAGACATTCATTTGAAATCGATAGGAAATGGATAATTCCTAGAAGCCTCGAGTGGGCTTTCTAAAATTATATATTCTCTGCAGTTAAGAGTAATTAAAGGAATACTGGTTAGGATTGTCCAGCAAAAAGTGCTTTTTGTTTGACAAGCATGGAATAAACACTTCTGCACTACCAGAAAACATTCTGGAAAAGAAATATGCAAGACATCTGCACCAAATGTGCTTTGTCACTCATTTTTTTTAATAAGCATTGTATGCTGAGAAAATTCCTACATTATGAATCTCCTTGATTCTCAAAACACAGAACAAACCATAAGGTAATCCAAATATTCACAAGACTCTTTGTCATAAAGAATCCATGACAGACAGATCTTTTATTAAAAAAGAAAGATGGTCATGCAATGTAATCTTTCAAATAGTTATACATAGTATATATTAATATGGTGATGCATTGCATTACTGTAGTGGTTGTATTTCTACTCTTTTACTAGAAAGTCTGCATATATTGACTGCATAATAGCTACACATATTGACAACAAAGAACTAATAAACAACCTTTTACTTCCTCAAATTCAAATAATTGTCTCATTATATGTTTTCTATCATTCACAACTCTCAGGTAGCACTTAATGTAGGAGTACGTTCCAGTTTATTTGACAGCAGTTGTAAAATAGCTTTGGACTTTCACAGCTCCATGACAGAAGTGATGATCAAACAAATTCACTGCAAGCCAACCAAAGACCTTATCAGAGATTGGTAGAGAAATATTCCTTGAAGAAGCATGGGAGGTTCCCTGTTTCCTTATGATCACAGGTATGATTATAGTTCTCAATTAAGTTGACAACAGAGAGATACTGTGTTAGCTGCAGTCACTATTGATCCAATCTGTCCTTTATCTCCATTGTACACAAATGCCCTGAAGAGTATTCTGAGCAGCTTATTTTCATCCAAACAAACAAAATGCTGAGGAGTCCTGAACGCATGCAGTTTCCCCTCAAGCTTTGTTTAAACTTGGTTTTGAAAAAAAGCCCACAAAATATGGACAGCATGATTTTAAACACGAGTGAAACAGATTTTTTGGTAAAATTGCTAAAGGTTTCGGTGTTAACATTTGGTTTTTATTTCATTACTATGAAAAAGCTGTTCTAAAGGAAAGGGAAGTAAAAAGCAGAGTATGCTGTCATAGATGCCAATACCAGATCCATGAGATCAAAATCTATACCTTGCAGAGAAACATGTTCCTCTGCAGGAAGTAAAAAGGACTCTGGTCAGAGTTGTTGGAACCAAAAAGTAATATTATTCTCAAAAGTAAAGTGCTGAAACAACTGTTAGAAGAACTCATGCAGACCTAAATTTTAAAGGCAGGAGATACAATCTATTTTGTTTAGAATCTCTTTGTTATATTTCTTGAGATGTGCTTCATAGGTCCATGTTCACCCAGCTATCTGTGTGATTTCTTTTTGTGAGCCATCACAAAAGTTGAAATCCATAATGAATGCAAGCTACTGTCTGTAAGACAAACTGGTGACCTGAGGAAAAAGTAGTATCACTTATCTAGGAGTAATGGAGATTTTTCGTCTGGAAACACTTAGTTCTCAAGTGGAAGAACAGTTAATTCTCAACTGAGACATGAACATTTTGTGTTAAGACTACTGCTAAATTCTCTTTGTGATATGATACGGACCTCTCCGCACTCAGCTAGAAATCTGATACTGAGCACCTTGTAGCATAAATTTTCCACAGTTATCTAAAGGTGGTATTTGAAGCCGGTAGACGTGAGTTCTCTACCTTCCTGTATGTCTTCATCAACACTACCAGCAACCTAGCACTCAGAAAAAAATCCTATTTTCCTTCAGAACACCAGGTACTACTGCATGGCAGAACAGACTTTACTGAGGTAGAAGCAGGTAAGCTTTGCAGCAACAAGCTCCAAGTGATAAAGAGATGACCCCTTCATGAAGCTTCAACTATTTTTATCTTTGAAATCCATTAATTATCATGGGTTTTTTGAAGGATGAACAAGTGAAGGAAATCTTTGTCTCATTTTTCAGTAAATCCAGAGCTCTTTATTCATTTTCTATCTGACGTTTTTGCCAGATCATAAACAACAGCAATTTTGCAACAAAACCATGAGGAGTTAGGGGTCTATTTGCAATGAAAATGCTAAGGTTTTTTGTCCTGATTATCTCAGACTGTACCACTCTGAAAAAACACAATTTTACCTGAAGCAAGTGATATGCCCACATTCTCTTTGAGAATTCCTTATAAGACAGCACATTTCTCATTAAAATGCTGCTTTATGAGGTACAATAAGCATGAGACACCCCAGCATAAGAGGTTAGTTTCAACACATAGAAACTTATTTTAGTCATAGTGACAGATCGCACACCAGAAGTAACTGACAAAAACAATTGTTCGGTAAGGTAAGAAAGAGAAAATATTATTAAAATCAAGTACTACATCAAAACATTTACTAACCAATGGTAAACCAATTATTTGCAAGTAAGAACTGAGTAACAAACATAACAAAGAAAGGAGCAAGTGACTGCAATTTTAATTCCAAATGAAAGACTGAAATGCACAAGACAGGGTGATGAAATTGTCTCTGAACAAAAAGGAAAAAAAAAAAAAAAAAAGAAAAATCAAAGGATGTCAATATATATGTTTGATCCCAAACACCTTGACCAAAGAAATCCTGATTCAGCTTGACTGAACCTGCTACATAACTTATACAACACACATATAGGAATAAGCACTTTTAAAATAAAAAAGGCAATATTTACAATATTTATTATTTCACTTTAAGCAATATTCTTACTTCTTTTGGAGAACTCAATGATCCAAGCTCATGCTTAGTACACAGTGGTCCAGCCTTCCATGCCTCTGTATCCCCACAGTCACAAAAGCCACCTCCAGTGGAGCTATGCATCTGTAAAAACCATGTATTTCAGTCATGAAATATGCACATAAAATGCAAGAAAAAAATAGAAATGCACATTATTTAAGTCAAACACAAGTATAAATACCTACTTAAAAAACAGAAGAGACGCTGCATAACCAACAGACTCACCACAACATTTTTCTTTTTCTAGATAAAAGGAGACTTATCAGAGGAGCAGCGGGGTAAAATGTAAACTTTGAGCAGAAAATAAAGGAGGAAATATAGTTGCTGCTACAAAAAGGTATGCAAGTCCTAAATAAATTTAACGAGAAAGTAGGTCAAAAAGCCTATGACTGATAAATGCTTCATAAATGGCAAAATAATAATTTCTGAGTTTATTCCCAAAATTATAGCAAAGTTGCTTAATGCCTTTTTTACAAATTACTTCATAAAGTTAGAAAATAATATAAAGAAGAATAAGCACATATTAAACAGACATTTAGTAGTACCTTCACTTCTAACCAAAAGAAAAGACAACATGATCACATCTAAACACATTCTTGTAACTTTAACTTTGGATTACACTTCCAGAAAAGTACAAGTTGTGACCCTTTGTTTTGGAAAAAGTTCAGACAAAACTCAAGCAAAAAACAATTATCTTTGGCTTACTCCAAATCCCCAATCCTGAAACAATTATAAAAAACCCTCAGTGACCCAATAAAAAGACATTCAAAAATCCGTTATTTACTTGAAACATTTTAAAATAACCTGATCTAATTAGACACACTTCAAGCAGGAGGGTGGACTAGGTGACCTTCTTAGGTTCCTTCCAACATAAATTATTCTATGAATCTCTAAAGAGCATAACCTGTATTCTTTAGATTGCATATTTACAATGAAAATGCAGCAAATTTGCTCTCATCTGACTACGTATTTCCATAGCTGATCTCTTGCCTGAAGCAGTTACTGAAAAACAGGGAAATAACACCAGCTTCTCAGGCCAGCTGTGGTTCCAAACTGCTCTGTAATCATTCCTGTCTATTTTCCCTGGGTTTTCATCCTACCTCTCTGTAAACTGCGCATGTGCATGCATAAGTATAGAGAAGTTATATCTACATTATGCAAATACTTTTGTACGTCTTGGAGTCAGTATCTGCAATACATGTTCTGATCAGTACACAAAGACTTACACAGAGGGGCAGAATATCGTACTTTAACACCAGTCATTTTTGAGATTGCTAGGACCCTCTTCCAAACTGTGTCTCATTGAAACATACCCACTTAAAGGGGATTTATGAACAACGGATAATAGAAGGAAGCCAAATCTCTTCAACGGATATCATGTCAACGTATAGAAAATCCAAAATGAAAAAAATTTATTCCCCTTTTTGTTCATGAAAGATAAGTAAATTGAATACATAGTGTTTCTGTACATTTTCTTGTCTCTTGCAGCAGACTTAGTCCAGCTGTAAAAACGACACATTATATTGTTTTCCATTTCTGCTTCCAAGGCTGTTGAAATTAGTTATCAGTAAAAAGGGCAAGCAAAAAAGGAGGCCTGGGAAGGAATCAGATGATGACAATTTAGGCAGTAAGTTATCTAAGAATTATTTTAAAGAACCCTTCTTTAATTAAAGCATGGGAATCTCTCAAAGACAACATAGATTTGGTTCAAAGAGAATAAATAGGATGATCCAGTTCTAGAACAATCTCCTCAATTAAAAAAAAAAAAAAAATCAATGCTTAACATTTGGTGTCACTTCATCATAGTCCACACTAAAGCACTAAGTAGTTTATGCAAATCTAAATGGAGGAACAAAGTGGATATGTAGAGCCTGCATCCTAAGTGCTGAAGTAATGTCCCTTGTATTTGCACATTCATTCTAAATTTGCCAACAACACTAACTGGGACTTGGGACATGACTGCCATTTTCATTCACAGTTTTTTGCTCTGACTTACACTTGTGTGATACTGCCAAAGAGAATAACAATGTATGCATTCATAAACACTCTTTTATCCTCTGGTTCTTCAATTAGAAAGTTGCTGTTCTTAAAAGAGGCTTTACATAGTTAAAAAGACGAGAGAGATTAAGTAATTCATAAATCCCAGAATTTCTTTTTTTTAACAATAAAATTACTAATGGTTTATATACAGTTTATTATATCCTCAAAAAAACTTCTCTAAAGCTACAACTATCATTTCTTAAAATAATATTTTCCTACCTTGTACCGGTGATTCTTGTGAATGCTATTCTGGAAGCAGTCAATACAGAGCACACAAGTTGGATCAACTGCACAGTCCCTGCAACAAAAATGATAACTGTAACTGGAAAACCTTCTAAAACAAACACATGGAATTTTCATGCGCAAAAGAAAATGCTGCTCTGAAAAAAAAAAATGAGATTAACAATACTTCAAATTATAAAAACATTGGCTACTCCATATCACAGAAAGATGATAGTCTTGTTAGGTTTAACTATGTATTCAAACCTGTTATATCAAGTTCCGTCAAAATCTTGCTCATTTTCCACTTTTGTAACTTGCTGCTAACTTTTTCTGGTTTTGCTAAAAATGAGTAGCTATTAAAACCTATGAGGACTCTGAGTTAACCTTTATTATTGCTGCCAACATCTGTAGTGAGTTTGCCAATTAAACTTCTGCTAGGTTATGTTTCTAACTTTTAGAACAGTTAGAAATTAAAATTTAAAGAGAATTCTTTATTAAATGAGCCAGGAATATATACTTTGAAATTTAATCTCAACAGTTTCGGTCATGCACTTAAATACCAGAAAATCTGGAAGTACACTCATGGGCAATCTAATTCCATTTTTTTCTGTTCCACATACATACTTTTTTTTATATCGTATTTTTACTTAAAATATGGTTGCTTTTTTCTTTAAGTGCTGTTTCGTTCTATGCAAAATGTGGATGACAGGTGCTAAATGACAACATATCAAGTTTTTTTACTTTATACCATTGTTCAACATCTAGTTCAAGCCTCTTTTACAATACAATTAAAATAGCATGGTAATTCTGATTTCAGAAATAACTTCCTTTCAAACCTTCAGATTCTAATAATCATTACAATAATTTAATACTTCAGTAACATTCATTTATTACCATAAATCTACTGAAAGGTATGTTAAAGGAAAGAAAAATGAAGTTAGAAGTGCCTGCCAGATTGGAATGCCCAATTCATGATGTTTAGACTTTAATACTTTAGAGTATCTATTATTTTTAGCATATTAAAAGTCTAAAGCAAATGTACATCCAGCTTCAGTTGCAGTAGTACAAATGTACAGTATCTTGTATAAATGCTACCACATTTTTGCAAGACAGAAACTCAAAAAATTAAGAAAAACAGACCTCTTCTGAGATACATAGCTTTGGCTTTTTGCCTGCTATCACACAAGAGGGAGGAACAGAATTATTTCTGTTACAGCGGCATTAAACTGCCTTGTCCATCCTTTTCCTTCATACAACTGTCACACTCACTACATGCTTCCTAGTACACACAAAAGGACTTCTTCAAAGACTATTCTCCTTTCATACACAGCACTAACTTATTCTTAGAAAATGCTGCAGACTATGTGACTGATTAAAACTTTACAGTATAATTCATAAACATAATGTTTACAGAAAGCTTTCATTCTGACATTTCCTAAATTCTAAGGGCTGGACTTTTTAGCCACAATAATATTTTTCATCCTTAATAATATTCTTTCAGTATTCCTGATTAAATTTTCTAGGCTTTTAAAATGAACTGAAAAAATAGAATAAACTATGACAACAGCATCAAACTAATGCTCATGAATTGCCAGCACAGTTGTAATATTTACAGACACCACAAAGACTGTTGGCGTTTTAATATCAATTTTTAATTATACTCATTGTTTATATAATTGTATTAATATGAATTAATAAAGTAAATTCTATCAAACCAGCGAGCTACTACCTTTAATATACTCCAGGATGAGAAAAAAGGTGAAAAAATTACCATTGTCACACAGCTTTTGCTTAGGCAAAGGACTGCTGACACTCAAAAATGATGGATTCTGTTTTAGACTTTGAAAGAGTGACTACAGTACCGTACACAGATTTTTATGCCTCTTCTCCCTCAGTTCAGGTACAGATCCCATACTCATACCCTACCATCCAATATCTTTAACGAATGGCTTTCAGTATTTTTAGTATCCTTTCCATTTCCTTCCCCATTTTTCTGCCAGAGCCCTCTTTTCATATGCAGTTAAATGACTTTGCTGCATTAACTCACATAGGAACATTTATGATAACACACCTTCATTCTTACCTGCAAGAGTATGTTGTCTCCCCTCCTTTGAACACCTTTCCACAGAGCTGGGAGGTTCCACTCTGTTGTAGCTTCTCCAGGAATATATCTGGGTCCTCCCCAAACAAATAACACTCCAGGGGATATAATATTGCTGCCTGGACCATTTCTTCTTGTTTCTCCAGCAAGGGGTCCATTTCAGCTGAGTAAATATTTGGCACATGTTTTGCCAAGCACTGTAAAAATGTGCCTTGGAAGTCGAATCTTTCATCACACCACTGCAACAAAAAGTACACCCAGAGATAAACATAAACAAATAAATAAATATGAAGAAAATAGGATTAAGCACTTCTGATGCAGAAGAGACTTCTGAATTCATGGTAAAGTCAGTTCAGTGAGCAAAAAAATCCAAGAAACCATGGTTTCCCCAAGAATTTCTCTACTATTTTCCTTTTAGTATCCACACAGAAACCTGTGTTCCTCCGAAGTGTTCTGTTAAAACACTCTAAGGCAAGAGCTGGCAAGTGCTATATTACTGTAGAGCAATCTGTGCGCTAATGAATTTCTGACTACGTGCTTCCCAACAGGCCAACCAATACACAAATCTCAACGTCTGTTCAGCTGCAAACAAATGGAAAGAACAGCAGCCACAGCTGGAAAAAGTTTGGTATTCATTCCTTAGCCTGCTTATAGTCACAAAACATGTATCAACTTAATGGTCTTTGAAAGTCTTGTTGAACTGGTCATCAGAGGTCAATTGCCACTGAGGGAGAAAGAAGCTCAAATGATTATATAAGCTTAAAGTCCTTGGCAAAACAGACAAAAATGCTATTTCATTTTTACAAGACAATTAATAAAAGCACTTGTGTTTTGGCTTGAGGTTCTTAGTTCCTAATTTTACTTGCATCTTCTCTACTTCTCTGAACCGTTCTCTCTGATTGTCCTATTTCTGTCTTTCAAGTCTAAATATTCTATCCTTCACATTATTCCCATTATTTACAAATAACTTTTGTTTTTTCCCCACTGCAAATCAGACAATAAGGCTCCTAAAGACACCATCCTTTCATACACAACCTTGGTTTAGGTCCAAAAATCACAGAATATCCTAAGTTGGAAGGGACCCACACGGAACATCAACAGAGGACAACTCCAAGAATGACACCATATGCCTGAGAGCATTATCCAAATGCTTCTTGGACAGTAGCAGAATTACAGCCAGGACCACTTCCCTGGGAAGCTGGTTCCAGTGCCCAATCACCCTCTGGGAGAAGCACCTTTTTCTAATATCCAACCTTAACCTGCCCTGATACAGCTTTGGGCCATTCCCTTGGGTCCTGTCACTGGTCACCACCAGTGACTGATCTCTCTCAGTGAAGAAATCAGTGCCTGTCCCTCCAATTCCCCTCACGAGGAAGCTGCAGAGTGCGATGAGGTTTCCCCTCTCTCCCTTCTCCGGGCTGAATAGACCAAGTGACCTCAGTCACTCCTCGTATGGCTTCTCCTCAAGGCCCTTCACCATCTTTGCAGCCCTCCTTCGGACACTCTCTAACGGCTTTATATCTTCCTTAGACTGTGGCACCCAAAACCGCACACAGGACTCAAGGTGAGTGCAAAAAAAAAAAGAAAAAAGTACATAACTTCATAAATAGCTTTAAATGGAATTTCCTCCAGGCCAGCAAGCAGGGAATGAGCAAAGCAACCACCAAAGAGTTCAGATTGAGAGAAGGTTCAAATAAAGTTAAAGAACAAAAATGCACATCATGTTACGTGAAATGCAAAAAATCCTCAACTCCGATTTAAAACGAAACCTACATCAACTGACTCAAGACAGAGATCATAGAATCATAGAATGGTTTGGTTGGAAGGGACCTTAAGGATCATTTAGTTCCAAACCCCTGCCATGGGCAGGGGCGCTTTCCTCTAATCCAGGTTGCTCAAAGCCCCACCCAACCTGGCCTTAAACACCTCCAGGGATGGGGCATCCACAACTTCTCTGGGCAACTGCTCCAGTGCTAACTGACTAAATAAGAGAATTCTAAACTACAATAGAATAAATAATATAAGGCTACAGCTCCCTAACATTAGAAGAGTTCTTCAAAATCAGAAATGAATCCAAGAACATACACAGTCAGAAGTGCTGCAATCCCAGTATTCTGAAAACCACATCTGCAAACATCACGTAAAAACCTCATCTTTGTTTTTTGGAAAACTGTATGTCTATCTCACATACACAAGTATAAAAACTGCCTACATGGAAAATCTAAAGGGATAAAACAAAAATACAATACCATATTGAAACAGCCTAGATTAACAATAACATCCATCACCCAAAAGTAATCTGTTAAAGGACATTTGTTCCACATTGTAGTCACTTTAAATACTTCCTTTATGGCTCTAATAAGACACACTGCATTTCTAATAGGTTTAGTTTTAGCCTGAGGCTTCTACTGGTATTTTGGCAATCAATCTTCCTCAGCATTACCCTTAGGTAGTCCATTACTTCATTTATCATAGTGAAAATGCATTGCAGATGCTGATGGAAAAGATAAGCCAGGGATAATATTGTCAAGCAGGAGAGCAAATTCATCCACAATCATACTAGGATATCCTCACATTTTATAAGACCCAAGTTGATCAGCCTAATCAGAATCCTTGAATCACAAAGCATTCAACCTATCTGTGAATATCTGAAAACGAAGATCCATCCACAAAGTGAAAAAACCCACTCATTTAAATTCCAATGCTAACAAATAAATCTGGTTTTGTTCTAGAATTTTACCTGAGCAGTAAGCACCACTGTGATCACCATATTGATCATAAAAGCTTTAGCACACACCTGTAACATATATGCAATCTGTATACATACATGCACTCAAATATATAGATACATATTTATTTTCACATATTCAGATCTAAGGAACAAAAGGAAAAGGAAACAAATGAACCAGCTGCCTTTTCATTCTAACTAACTCGTTCAAATTTTTCAATTACTTAGCAACTTTTTTTGTTAAATAAAAACTATGTTTACCTGGGGCACTAATTTGTAAAAAGCAATTGAAAATTAAATCCAAATTTATCAAATACTTGTAAATCAACACTTAAAGAAAAATATCACATTTAGCTGGTGGTTCTGATAAAGATACTAAATTGTAAAAGGTAACCAAAAAATAAATTACTTGATCACAGGTTTATTTTTTATATGTCTAATTTAAAATGACTGGAAGTGAATTATTCTTTTCATTATTAAACTCCGTAATATAATGTTCTTCCTTAAACATGTTTCCTCCTGTAGTTTGCTTTTTTTTTATCTCACCTATACTGTACTATGGCATTACCAAATTCCCCTCCCAATTTGGTTACTGTATTTTTCAAATGTGGGAGGGTGGGATGTGACCCCTCAGCATACTCTCTTTCCAAAGCACAAGAGAATCCCAGTCTGTAGCCCTTCTATCTTAATAAGTCATGTTCCCAAGAGATGGTATAAGCTTACATTCTGTGTTGCTGGTCCAAAGCACGTCACAGCTTCAAGAAACACAGGGCTACGCTTTCCAGAAAATCTGCCAGAAGTGTAAAATGGGTTCTCACACAGTCTAACTCCCAAGCATTTCAAGCATTCCTGTGCAAAGCTTTTAATTCTGCTTAAATGTTGTCCTGAGAAGGGAGGACAGGAAGTAGGGAAGGAGGGGGAACAAGGGAAGAAAGAGAACTCTCTCAACCAGGCTGTCTCCTGGTGAACGCACTAGAATATATCCTCAACCTATACATCAACCAGGAAATATCCATTATATTCACAAGAGAAACAAGAACATTATTTTTCTGATTTCTAAAAGCTGCACCAGGGTAAACATCAGACCTATCCCATAACCTCTGTGCCTCCTAGGAGAAGCAACTTAATCCTTTCGTAAAAATCTGTTTAGCATACTATATTCAACTGTATAAAATTACATACAAAACTATCAACAATACAAAAGCTGCCAAATACAGCACACCTTAAGTTATAACTGACTGTCCAATGCCAGCTTGGTCACCTTGTACATATATACTGAAATTCAAGTTTGAATACCTCAACTAATAGTTTGAGTAGTCTCATTTGCCCTCTCCTCACTCACTCCTTTACCTGAGCTCATACCTGTCAAGTGCTCAATTGCTACAGATATAAAAAACCATAAATTAATAAATTGATAGGGATTTTTGCTTTTATTGACAGGATGAGCTGGAAAAGCATAAGAGCTGTGCAAGACAGCTGCAAGCCAACACACAGCTTGTACCACAGCTTTCTGCCCAGCACTGGCATAGGTTGCCCTGAGGGGCTGTGGAGTTACCATCCTTCAACACCACAACTGGACACGGTCCCAGGGAACCTGCTCTAAGCAACCCTGCTTGAGCTGGGAGTTTAGACAGAATGACCTCCAGAGGTGCCTCAACCACTGTATGACTCAAATGCCTTCATGAAGAAAAATCTTATTTCTCTTTCTCAATCTCTGTTAACCTTCCAATTTCTGCTACAAATAAGCCCTATAGAAAAGTAATTTCCCAGATTTGATTCCACTCAAGAATAAATTTGAAATAGAATACTGAAAGAGGCAGATGCCATGAGATAACATAATTAAAGAAGAAACACTATCATGTAACCAAAATACTACTATCAGTCAGCTCTCCACAGCCCACCAGCACTCACACTCTACTCAGGGTGGCCCATAGACTGTAGGTAACAGAGGAAAGCCCAGAGGAAGCAGGCCTGAATACACTCTAATCCAACTGACACTACTCCACTGGAAAACATTCTGAATTTAGGGAAAAACCACCTCCACATACATTTTAAGCAAATTACAGCTTCATCTCAAATCTGAATTCTGAAATTTCTCAGCTTTTAAATATTTGTATTAGTGCCCTAGCAGAGTTCTTATGATGGGTTTCTTGGTCATTTTCTCACTTTTAATGAAAGTCAGCCAAAGAAACAGCCATGCCATCACATGGCCCATACACACATACACATGGCCCATAAATAAAACCCCCACAACTAACCACTCAAATGAGCTGAGGGAGTTATCACTGCAATGGCACACCACCACCTTTCCTGCAGAAGGAGCAACATCCACACCATGTTTGTGGGCATTCCCAAGTATTGAAAACAGTAGGCAAAGGTGGCATTCAGGATCCTGAAGCTAGTGAAGAGGGTATGTCAAAGACATGCTTTGTCTCCTGTCTCTTCTTTTATACTCTAACCTTCTCCAGGTCCATCTCTTTCTTCTCCTCCTTCAATCACATGTTCCTGTCACATTAACCTTTTTTAAGATAAGGATAAACCTCAAACTACATGAAAGAGGAAGAAAAAGGGAGACAGGAGGAGCTGCAAAGCTATGTTTCTCAAGTGTAAGCAGTTCTGTCAAAAGAGGAGACACAGCAACCACTTCGTCTTGATTTGTGCTGTATAAGAAAAGCTGTAATCTGTAAACTTTAATGGTTTTTCAGAAGAAAACTATGTGAGAAGCAGTACCTCACAGTACCACTTGAGAATGAATCATTAGGTGATAATCTCGTCTTGCATGGGAAACATGTCCTCCTCTGTGGGATCAGACTACTATTTCTTCCCATGTGTAAGCATACAGAGATCTTCCCAAAAGTGAATTCCAACCAAACACATAGGTTTCTTGTACATCTAAAAGGACAGTTAGTAGGCTTTTTAAAAACCCTTTGAATAATCATCATGCCAAAAGGTCAGAGGATGATGAATTATATTTCCCTACACATACTTCTATAAAAAATATAAAATATCTGTCATTGATATAGCAAATATATCCATATCCAATTTTGTCTTTCACAAACACACATTCATTTATGAATACTACAAATAATAACATGAATGAGAGCTAAGGAAGTGTATAAGGAAAAAGAGAAAAAAGTTAACAAACTCTCTCAATTCACTTTTTATCTGCAGACCAAGCACCAAATGAGATTTCTTGCCACTATGACGGACTTTCTTTATCATTGCAGAGGTTAATTATGTACATTAATTCAGTAGCCATTGCTTCCATGACAATTTTTGATTTACCTTCTAAGTACAGTTCCCTTTGAATTTTAAAGTCTTTTCAAACTAACAGCTTTCATTAGGCAATACTATAAAAAGCAGCTCTACTTTAACTACACTGATTGACAAGCTGATCTTTTAGTGCACAAGCAACGGCGTAAATTTCAAGACTGTATTTTTAGATCTATACATTAATCTAATCAGTGAAAAGAATGAATGTTAGTATTTATAAACAATAAATAACAAATCATGAAGGAATAGACACTATCAGTAATACAAACTAAAACCTGCACCTGGTCCAATATTCCAGTTAAAAGGAGGAACAAAAAAACTTAGTTTTGTATAACATAAATCTGTCAACCATGAGATGAAAATACCAGCTGCCTGTCACAACAGCAAGTAGATGCAGCATTTTAGAAGTAAATACTTAAAATGCTGGGGACATACCGATTTCAAGCAGGTGCCATTCAACATAAATACCAAATGCAAAAGGCTGCTTTACTTTAATGCACAGAGCAGTTGTTACTAGTGAAACAGAGATTAGGAGGACAACAGACCTCAGAAAACTTTTATTCTGATATTGTCTAAGCAATTGAGGAAACATAAAAGACATTTTAAAAGGACAAATACAAGTTCTTTTATAAGTATGCAGAATACTTAAAATTTCTTTAGAAAGGTACCTTCTAAACGTTCTTAAACTAACACTTTCATATTAGGTTCTGCTTTTAAAATTTTAGTTCAATTTTTCCTTCTCATTATTTTGGTTTAAAATTATCAGTTTTCTAATGCAGTGAAAATAAGATCCAACTAGAGTACAGAACACCCAGGCATTATTTTTAGTAAAAATAACAAGGAGACAAGGCAATCTGTTTCAGCCTCAAAGACATATATTCCCCAAAGAAAAGCCTTCAAAAATAAGTACTAGAAATTCATTAGCATATTTCTTCTTCCCTGCTTTAAATCAAACTGAACTTTTTTTTCAGGAACATAAATTCTACCATCTCTGGAAGGGCATGGTTCAGGGGGTTAAAATGGAAACTTGCTCACTTGTTTTGTCACATTCATAACGTGTTTCACATCCTCCAACAAAGTATAGCCAATGTTTTCAAAGGGAATCTAAGCTTGAAAAATGATTGTTTAGAAGTCAAATACAAAATTTTTGGTTTCTGACACAGCAGTCCCATAGCTTCTTTTCAATGTAGCTAAAAAACCAAACCATAATACCAAACTTTGGTCTGCTCTGGATATCAGTAGTTACACTGAAAGAAGCAAGTTTGGTTTCAAACGTTATTTTCTCTTGCCACAACATGGGTAACACTCAAGACTGTCTAACATTGTCCTAACAAAACATCAACTTTAACCTGAAGACAAAAAAACCTCTGTTTGATCTCTGTATTCATTTAAACTTTGGTCTCTGTGACAAAGCAGGGTTGCCAACTCATGTCAAAAGATGCTTTAATGATGCAGGTGTTTGCCCACGGGGAATAAGATGCAAAACCAGCGCAGACTACTAAAGCTTTGTCTACAGCAGCATCTACCTCAATTCCAGTAGTCACCAATGAATTCCAGCTTCACTGAACCAGAGCAAATCAGTGACCACCCGGAGAAGGACAAGTAACCACCAGCACCATCTGTTACCATTTCAGCTGCTGGACAGCTAAAACTAATGCCTGCACCAAGGTAAACAGACCCAAGCTACAAAACCTCTTGGAAACTGCAGGTCCCATTTCACTTCTAAATCAGACACCTCCATAATCACCCGAGTGCAGCTGTAGTTCCTGGGGGTAAGCACCTGAATGCAAACAGGTGCCCAAGGAGACTACTGGAGTTAAACCATGGTCTGTAGTTCTCTCTGCTATGCTATAGGCATCTCTATTGTACCTCCCTACCAAACGGTTTTCATGGTTTCATGGCTAGGCTTCGCAAAGGAAGATTTAGGAAGACTCTATCCACATTTGTTACAAACCAAATGGACACTCCACCCTAAATATGCTACAAAATTAGCAGGATGCTACTAAGTAGGTACAACATGCAAAACATAGTCAGAAATGCTAGAACTAATTTCCAAGTCTTTGAGGTATCTAATCACCTCTCATGTTCCAATTTTTTTTTGGTCAAACCTGCATGTGGTAGATAGCAACATACAACTAACAACAGAGAAAACAGGAATTCAGTATCACATAGTAAAGCAAAACAGTAGACAAAATACATATTTTGGGGAAAAAGTTATTCTCTCCATAAAAATAGCAAAATCATCATCTTGGCAGAGTTATTTGTAACATTCTGTGAGACAAAATTTGAACTTTTTCTTTAAGTTCTGACTATGATTATTCATTTACAGATCATTTTTGTTTCTAGAGAAACCAAGGAAAGAAATACTTTGATTCTTTCCTTGTTTGATCCTTAACATCCATGCTGTGGTCTTCTACCCTTAAAGGAACAAGGTATCTACGAAATATCTTAGCACCAGGCTGCACTTCAAAACATGCACCTACAGTGAATATTTACAAAGAAGTAATTCATTAATACGGGGGGAAGACGACAGAAAAAACAACAGTAGGTTTTTTAATTAATTTCTGTGTACTCAAACTCGTCTTACAACCACCTAATTTCCCAATTATCATTAATTTTACAATCCACTGTAAACATAGTCTAATTCTGCAGTGGATGAATGTGTAATAAAATTCAGGTGACTTTATCCATATTTAGCACTCACTCAGCGTCTCTCAAACACTCCCTTATACACCAAATCCAACCTGTTTATCCCTAACTTCCCTAACGCTCCGGCATTTAGAAGACACTGAAAGTCGCATGCTACTAGGAACATTCACCTGCAGCTACCTTCTCCTGGAGCCGCATACCTCTCACAACCATAATACTGTAATAGTATTGCAGCACCATACTTAAGGCACTCTATGCGGACTTGAGCAAAGATAACAGATACCTTTACAATCACAGTTCACCCCTGCACTAACAAAAGCCACAAACATTACCAAGAAGTATGAGTAAACATGAAAGTGACAAGGAAGAAAAAACTGCTGCACTGCTCGATGTCAACGAAGATTGCTAAATATACAGGGATGCAAATAGCACCTGGGCAATGCTCCAGTTACCTGCTGCAACTTTCATGGGCTCCACTCCACACAACTGTACAGCTTACATGGTTCTGCTAATGTGCTGCACTGTCTAAATACAGTGGTTTTGACTAAATGCATTTCAGGGCTTAATTGCATTAAAGGATATGCTGGTTTACCTAAAGGTGAGATTTTAAACAAATTTAGCTCAACAAAGTGATGTAAAATTATATAGACATCATCGTGCCTAAGCAGGTTAATTCAGTTTAGGAAAGCTTAGATTTAAAACTGGAAGTCGCTGCAATCCCAACTCAGATGCCTGGCTCAAATTTCATTAAATTCAAGAAATAACCTGCTCATGAACATGAATATCCCCTCCATATTACTACTTGATTACAACACATCTACAGTAGCGAGACTCCTCATATGCATTTTCTCAACTATATAATAGCATCGAACAACCCAAAAGATCTGAAATACTTCAGAATGCACAAGTGCCTGTGCTTGTAAAACAAGTGTTTTATTTCCCAAAACTGAAATTCAAAATCTTCCTGCCTTTAAAGGAAATATCCTGATAATAAAGCTTTTCTGTTCTTGTACACCACTACCCCACTTACATCTTATCTTTTGTTTAGGAGTATTGAATGATAGCAAAACATGGGACTTTCAAAAAACAAAATCCCTTTTCTTCACAAATATTACTAAGAAGATACACCTATATAAAAATTTGAAGATTTAGTATAAATTAAAATCTTTGAAATAGTTTAGTATCTAAGCCCTGGTCATATATTCCAGCTAGCAGCCACCAAAGCAGGCAGGAGTCAAACTGGAATTTGTTTAGAATACAGATGGACAGACAACCAAAGGGCTGGATTCAGCCTGCAAAGCAGGCTTTTGTTAGGCCACCAGCAATGCCTGCTAGTGAGCTACTAGAAAAGCCAAGTCCAGCCCATCAGTCAGCCAAAAAAACTGTGGATCCTGTTGGGAGAGGAAAGCAAGTTTGGTAGACAGGGTGTGTTACTAGGTCAGTGCCTAAATTCAGTCCACTCTCTTTCAGGATAACCCAGGAAGCAATACAGCCACTACGGAGAAGCAGGGGGCAGAAATAAGACCTGACTTAACTAATGCAGTGAAACACCAACTCAAGTATTTCCAACTACTGTCATCCAACCTGAAGAGCTGGAGTCAAGGGCAGAGAATAAACCCCGGAGCTGGGCTGGGTTCAGAAGAGTTTATTACCTGAGTCATCACCATCCACTCCAGAATCAGGCTGGTTCCTGCAGAATCATTCAGGTAATCCTGCATCATGTGCCCAGTGCTCTGGGAAGGTTTCCAGCCAGATGTAGTGCTGCACTACAACCAACAGCACCCAAACAAGGAGAGCAAGAGACACTCTGAACAGGCTGACACTGAGACCGATTTGACAAGTTCAATAAGGCCAAAGCTCACTCTATTCAGCCAGTTTTCTGCTTCACACTCTCTCAAATTCCCCATTATAGCACCGCAGCAAAAGGACATTTCAGACCAGCTGAGCACAGTGAAAGCACTAGTCAGTCAGGATATGTTAGTTCCACCTAACTAGTACCATCTTTAGTACAGCAGTAAATTGGGTGTACTGCTTCCAGATTACAACCATCTCTGGCATCACTCTCACCAAGTTTGCAATCTAACATCACGAACGCTGTCAGACACAACCTAAGTACATATCCTAGGCACCTCTTCTCCCTTAATACACCCTCACCCCATACTCCCTGTCAAAATTCCTGCAGTTTGCTCAGATACATAGCAGACAACACAGTCTGGGTGGCCAACCACCTCTCTTGGAATAATGGTAATTCTGGCCCACAGGCTCTCAGTCGGCTGAAACCACATAAAAACTAAGACAACTTAGTGGAGCAACATCATCTTTGAGCAGCTGGGGATCTCTTCAACACCTGAGTTTTTCACAATACCACAACTACCATTTTTATGCATTGCTTGGACTAACTCAGTCTCTCACGTCCCCCGATAACAAAAGGTTGATTTCTTTGCTTTGCTGCTGATTGCAACTATCACCCTCAGTACCACTCTGACTCTATGAACATGGCTCTCAAGCGTAAGAAATCACCTGACTCAGGTTGCAGTTTTTGACACTATAATGCAATCAAGCTGCATTTTTCCTAGTTTAAAACTGAAACATTTCTAAGACAGAATCAAACCCCACATATAGGCCTGTTATGGCCACAGAAATATACTTAAGGATGCAGTCTGTGACGACTATGCCGTTTCCAATGATCTGCAGATACCCTTATAATTCTGAGGAAAAGTGCAACAAATAATGGCTGCCACATGCAAGACAAGTTCCAGCAGTAAACACCTTCCTACTTTTACTAATGCTGTGTAGCATCATGCAAAAAGCAGCTATTCTACAGGCTTGCCAGTGCCCAACTTTAAAACATCTGCAGTCAAGAATTTCAAAACTATACTGCGTGTGCAGACTGTTGCAGAAAAATGGAACATAAAATATAAGGTTTCTGATACACATCCATCTGACTTTCTTAAATTCATAGCCTTCGGTTTTAAACTCCTCTATCAAAAGTGTTTTGAATATAGTAATCACTATACAAGGTTGTGAAGGAAAGCGCAGAAGGCATTTACACGCTACCACTAGACAGGGTCAACACCAAATTCTGTTCAATAATGGAATATTAAATCCACAGATGAACAAAATAATTTACAGAGAAAAAAAATGAGGGTATTTCTGTTCAGCAAATAAACAACTGTCATCATCTACATCCTTTCTAAACAATACTATTTGCTGCTCCCTTCACATTCTGCAAAACAGTAATTTGTTATTTGGTCTTTTTTGTTCAATAGTAAAGTCACCTTTAATTAAGAAAGGTAAAGACAGGACCAGGATAAAAGATGCACACATACACCACAACGCTTGAAGGACGCAGGAGAGTTTCTGAAGGTTTCTAAAGTTTGATTTCACTTAATTACATAGAGGTCAAGTAAGACACAGGGGGTGTGAGATGCTACTTCCCTCTGGGCCGCCTGACAGCGGCTCTCTGGGCCCGGGGCAGGGCTGGCTCTCCTCTCCCAGCGCAGACCCGGCGGCCGCCGGAGCCGCAGCCAGCGGAGGCCCCGGGACCGGGTGCGGCCCCCACCAGCCGGCGGCGAGACCGGGGGGCAGCGGGCCGCCCGCTCCGGCCCCACTGCTCCGGCCGGTGCCGCCGCCCGCCGGCTACGGCGGGTGCACAGGGGCGCGTCCCGACCCTCCGGGGCGCCGCTCGGCAGCTCCGGAGAGCCAGCTCTGCTCGCCCGAGCGCCGGGGCGGCAGCGCGGGCAGGGCACAGGGTGCCTCCGAACGCGGGCAGGGGGAACCGCGGCGCCGCGCCGGGCTGCAGCCTCACCATAGCTCGCTCCGGGGCCTGCGCGGAGGCCCGGCCGCCCGCCGCTCCTGCTCCGGGACCTCCGTCGGCTCCGTCCGCCATTTTGAGAGCGAGGGACGCGGCCGGCGGCGCCGTCACGGCCCAGAAGGAGCCGCCGCCGTCACCGGGCGCTGCGCCCGCAGCCCAGGGCCCGCCCCGCGCGCAGCCGCCGCGGCGTTCCGGCAGCGCCTCCTGCCTCCCGCTGCCCGCGGGGGCACAGCGCGTCCCCGGCATCCGTTGGGACGGTCTCCACCGAAGCTCGTGTTGGTCCTGCGTGCAGAGTTACATCGATGGAGCTCCTCCGCAGACACTTAAAACTGCACTGCGTGGGTGTTCACTTCGCGCCCTGCCATCACAGATTCAGAGAATCGATTAGATTGGAAAAGACCTCTAAGATAATCAAGTCCAACCTATGACCGAGCACTACCGTGTCAATCAGACCACGGCCGCAAATGCCATATCCAGTCTTTCCTAAAACACCGCCAGGGACATTGACTCCACCACCTCTGGCAGCCCCTTCGAATGTCTAATCACCCTCTCTATGAAGAAATTCTAACTAATGTCCAACCTAAACCTCCCCTGGCACAGCTTATGTCCTCTCATCCTATCGTTAGTTTCCTGGGAGAAGAGGCCAATCCCCGCCAGGCCAGCAAGATAATAACATAAGTAATTTCATATGCACGGAGTCTCACCACTAAGCAAAGGCAAAATTTTACAAACTAGGTACAAGTGTAGGATGCAACAGTAGCTTTAAGCAAAGACCTGTCTTCAAGATTAAAATCTTCCTCCACACCTCCTTCCTACAGCATATCATAACTGTTCTGAGTACTTCACATTTGCTACTTTTACAGAAGATTAAGGCATTCAGGAACTTGATTGATATATGACAGACCTGGCCTAAGTGCTGCTGGAAGTTTTCCGAATTGTTGCAGTCTAATTGCACAGTTCCCTGTGTTTGTACCTTCTTAAGGCTGGGCAAATAGGCAAACAGCCATAGCATTGGATCTTGGGGGCATACATATCCACCTATCCACCTATCAAATGCCTGATATCTCTATCAGGAAGACTGCCTCCTTCCATTGTAGTCTTCCTGTTTCAATCCTCCAAGCAGCTTTTCCATGTTCTTCAGTTGTCAGTACAGATGGGATAAAGTTTGCAGGTGACCTTCTCAGTATATTCAATGATTTTTCTCACTGCATCTGGCATCAGGTACTCTTAAAGTTCTTCTCTTATATCTTCAGAACATCTGAATGTAGCTTTTCTGTCATAACTACCACCCATCTTCATTTTAAGAAGTCCTGCAGAGTTCTTTACATTATTGAAATCTGTCACTTAAAATCACTGTGTAGATATTATCACTGAGACAGGATTAGGCATAAGATGTAAAAAAGACAAAGTGAATTTTGCCACTGAGCCACTTAACCATTAATTCAAAGCTTCATCTCATTTTGTCTATCCATGTTGCTGATCTATAACCAATCCTTTTTAACAGCACGGTCGACTGCTAACCAGATGTGTTTGCACAACATCCAAGTGTAGACTGTGATTACTGGAGTCCTCCACATGTTTTAGCTTTAACACTAGCAATTGCATAATCCACTTTCCAACACAGTTGAGCAAGAAAAGCAAGGCAGAATTCCAAGAAAGCAACAAACTCAGTCAAGTGCAGAAGGGCTGCCTGCAGCCCTCTGTGCTGTGAGACAAGCAGCTTGCATGGCCATGTCTTGTAGCTGAACTATCAGTGTGGTTTCACTATACTGTGGTGACTTTTAGAATTTATGCTGATGCAAATCAACTTCTTTAGTTGAACAAGACTTATTGTTAGACTTATTTAACAAAATAACACAAACAAAGACTTGGAACCCACATGCTGGGAGACAGCAAAGAAAGTGGCAATGAATCTCTGAAAAAGCAAGTTGGCACCCCTGCCCGGGCAGAAATGGCACAAAACACCAAGATCTCCATGGATACTACAGTAATAGAGGAAAGAAGAACAAAACAGGGATTCAGATCAATTTTAATAGAGACAAAATGCCGAAGTTTGGCAGCCCTGCTGCCAAAAAATATTTACACAATAAAATGGTAGACCTCCAGGAAGAAAGGGAGAAAACCCCAGTTGTCAAGATTACTCCTGAAGATTACCAGGATTACTGATTGCTAACTGTTGATTTAGAAGCAGTTGTTCAGGGTGTTCTTTGCGGGCAAGAGGGAGCAGACAATCAAGATGGAAGGCAGCTGAAAACAATCAAAGCAAACAAACATACATGAAGTCCTGCAAAAGAGAGGCTAGATTATCAAGAACATCTGAAAAGGGGTGTATTATATTAATAAAGTTTAACTGATCTGAAAAGTTAAAACGCAAAAATGCCAAAAATTAAATCTTTATCCTATGGCAAATCATAAAATATAATGAAAATTACGCAATATTGAATTAGAAACTTCTGATATCTGAAGAGTTGTTTAAGAATACTACATTAAATATCAAAGAAAATGACAGAAGCTTTTTCAGCTAAACTCATGCTTAAGATGGTAAGAAAAAAATCTCAACAGTAAATGTGGGCGCTAGTTAGGAAACAAAGAATTAATAGCAAAGAATAACGTAGCAATTATGAATCTGTGTAGTTGCTATAGCAAGGTTTAAAATGGTGTATATGAAAAAGAAATGTTCAAAATACCATAAAAAGACTCTTTAAGTATGTCGGGACCAAAAAAGGTCAATTGCCTAGATATCAGAGCAGGTAGAATTATAAATACTATCAGGAAAAAAAAGCGAAAGTTTACATGCTATACTCGGAAGATAGCAGGATGAGACACTGATCTTTTCGTACGTCTGGGTTTTGTTTTGTTTTGTTTTAACCTAGGCGTTTCCAGGCACCGCTGCGGCTGGGAGGGGGAAAAGCGGGCACGCTCAGGACGCAGGGAGCGCAGGCAAGAGCCGGAATCCCCCGACCTCGCCGGATAAAACGGCCGAGAGAAGGAAAACGCCCACCCCCGGCCCCGCTGGCACCGGTCCTCCGAACCAGCCGCGGCCGAGCGCGGGGCGGCCCGACAGCTGGGGGGGTGGGACGCGGAAGTGCCGCAGCCGGCGGTGCTGCCCGGCGGGAGGGCGGGAGACGGGAGCACTCTCCAGGGGCGGGCACGGTGGCGGCGCGGCACAGGATGCTGGGGCTGGCGGCGGGGCTACTGGCGGCAGCCGCCGTGGCGCTGCTGCTGGACTGGTACGGGCCGTCGGGGGCGCCGCCGGCCGCGGAGCAGCGCCGCCGCTGGGCCCCGCATCCCGCCCCTGGCGCGGCGGCCGCCGGCCTGCTGTGGGTCGTGCAGGTGAGTGGGGCCCGGCGGGGGCGAGGGGCGGCCGCCGAGCTGGGGGCAGAGCGGGCACACCGGAGTTACAGGTGTTTTGCCAGGCTGCCCGAAAGGTAATGGAATACATTCAGTGCCTGTAGGTCGGTGTGCAGCTTCAGTAGAGCTGCAGGTTGAGCTCTGGGGAGCGGGAGCCCGAGGCAAGAGGCCGTGACCTGCCGACCCCGGGCATGACAAACGGCCCGGAGACCAGTGGCCCGTCCAGGTGACCGGACACTCGGAGACACGGCAGGAGCCGACGGCCCCCAGCCTTCCCCCCCTCAGACTGTGAGGATATAAAAGCCCAGGGGTTCCTGTTTTCGGGGTCCCTCCTCGGAGACACCAGCTCGAGCTGTTACTTTGTTATTTAGTAATTGCACCATGATTAAATTATTTTAAGGATCTCGACTTCTGAGACTCTTGTTATGGGAAACCTGGGGCGAGCCGGTAAGGAAACCTGGTCTTGACTGTGAGTGTGGTGCGTGTAGCTGTGAAGGGACTTCGGTCCCAGCTCAGGTGGTATGAGAGTGATTGCCGGAGTGGCTCCCGGAGTGTCCTGGTCGGACAGGGAAGTTTCCTTAACAGATAAGGTGGAAGCACGTAATTAGTAATCAATCACCTAATTGTTACACTATATATTGCATCACTCCCTGATGCAGTATTGTCTAATATCCCAGTGAGAAGTGCAGGCTCTGCCTGTTCCTTTCCCCTTCCAAAACTCAGAAAGGTTGTGTGGCTGAAAAAATAGTTATGCCGATTTTTAGCAATAGAACGAACTAGACTAGGGTTCAGAAGGTTAAATGTACATAGCTTTGTTTCCAGGTTAAACATAAAGTCCAAGTTAACCTGGCATAGTCCTGGAAGCAAATTGTCACGTCTGAGTTCTTCTGTGGCCTCTTCTGACTCTTCTCCCAGGAGCGTTCTCAAAGCACTTAATGTAGAACTAGCTGCAAAGCTGTTTACATATTTTCAGTTAATGGACAGCTGAGTTGTCACAAGGGTTGCTGTGCATTTCCTTCGAACAAATAAGCTGCTTTTACTGTTTTGTTTTTATTCTCAATCTCAAGAACACTTTGTCCGAATGTAAGAACAGGTGGTGTTCTTAGTGCGTGAGCTGGTGCATTATTAGTCCTTTTGTTCTCTCAATTTGCTGTGTATTTTCAAAGTAGTTTTTTTCAGTAATTTTTCCTTAAGTGACTTAAGACTTATTTTTACTGCAGAGTAGATTTCAAGACGATGTATGTTTGAATTAATGTAAGTAGAGTCCCTGTCTTGCGTTGCTATCTTGTAAAGAGTCAACTACACCAGCATATAGCAGCTGCAGAGCTGTACTGACAAGCAGCATGCACAGCTCCATGCTTCTCTTGCCATGTTTTCTCTGGTTGTGTTACTTCAAGTGCTGTTCTCCCAAGGATAGGTCACACCACAGATAATTTAAGACTTGGCTTTATTTTCAAGTGGTTATATTCTCTTTCAGGTGTCCTCTTTAGCAGCTGCTTTATCGTTGACCTAACTTGGAAATTAATCAAGCACTAAATCCAGCACTGTGCCTGATGATCTTGTGGGAAACAGGCTTCAGGCTCCCTGGTGACTCCATAGGTCTAGCCTAGGTCACTGGATAGAGGCCAAGATGATCCTGAAGTTCCTTGCCTTGTTTTTCCTCCCATCCACAGGACTGTCTTTTCTTAAACTGATATAAATTTAATCTTTGTACTACAATCTTCTACTAATTGCTCTTCCACCTTTCTTATATCAGGATTTCCTTTCTTACCCAGTGCCGAGTAGACGCTCTAGTTCAGTATTTGACAAGTTTACAATTATTTCTCCTGTTTCTTTCAGGTAGATTCATTCTACTGTTGCTCTAGACCTTATAATTCTCCCTTGTTAATGCCTGCCTGTCCTGAACCACATCTTTGCTAGATAAGGAATGTTGATGGTGATTTCTCCTCACCCCTAAATCTCTTCCAGTCCATTTTGATGAAAGTTACTGCCTGTGATGCAATGAGAGAGGCTAAGTAACCGTATCAGTCAGAAGGAGGAGAAAGACAGAAGTGCAGCAAGTGGGCTTTTTTACCTACATTGTAGGGAATTAAATAAGAGCATTACAAACTTTTCACCCTTCCCACTGTCTTCCGTTTTATTGTGGTACCTTTGGAAGTTAATTAAAAAAAACCCAAACAACAAACAACCCACTCCACTCCAAAGATCTTCATATTTCAGGGTTTTTAGTGATGAGAGAAACTTAGTCCCAGCTCTCAGAAGTCCCAGCAGGACACTGTAACTCTTAGAACTTAAAAGTTAAGCCCTTTTTAAATTTTAAACTCATATCATAATGGGAAGCTCTTTGTAGAAAATCAAGCTTCCCAACCGTTCTCTGCTGTAAGGCTGGAAATTTACATTCTCTGTGGTTACCAGTATAGCAGGAGTAAGGTTTCTTGTAAGACTTCTTTTTTCTGTAAAATTAAAAAGTGTAGAAGTTTTTATTTTCTCTGTTTGATTGCTGAGATACATGAATTGCAAATCCGCAGGCTGAAGAGAAGTGAAACAAGATGTTGTACCGTTGTCAGTGATTAAATGAGGTTTGATGTATTGAGGTAGTTTTACTGTGCTCTTTGATTCACACTAGCTTGAATGTATCAATAGAAGTGAATATAAGGTTATGTCTAAAAATGTTTACCTTTTTTGGTATCCAGTTCTGATCTAGGCAGAAGTTCCATGTAATTCCAAAGGGGGAATTTTCCTAAGCAGAATTAAAAAGCCGTATACAGGTAATATTTTCTACATATGCAGATGACTGAATAAGTAGAAGTAAGGCATTTTGTCTCCAAGGTATTTTATCTGAATTTTTCAAAAAAGTAAAGGCTTTACAAGAACAGGTTTATTAAATTGAATGTAAAAGGCAATGTTTTTCTTTCCAAGTGATATTGTCAGATGAGCATGGGCATGTGCTTACTGTTTCTTGAGCATCAAGTACCATTTTTTTAAACAGAGGAGGACAATTTATTAGTTGATTGGCTGAAGTGGAATGGAATGTGGAATTGAAAGCATTCACCCAAGATTTATTTTGTACAGCCCTGAAAAGCCACAGTATAAAAAAAAATCTTACTTGTCTAATTTTTCCCATCCTGCCCCAAATGGTTCTTCTGATGCGAAGGCTTTGACTGGTTCAGAAACGAACAGCAACTTTTACTGTTATGTGCCAGTCATATCAAGACTTCATGGGCAATCTTTGCCTTCTTGAAGGCACATGGAGTGAGATCTAAACACACTCATTAGATCCATTAAAAAGCATGGAGAGAATATTAACAATCCTTTCACCCAGGTACTGGAAGTGTCACACCAGGTACAAAATAAGTTATTGGTATACTTCAAGTTCTAGGTAAAATTTAACTCTTCTTGCTTTGCAGAACTATTTTGTGTTCTCACTTGCAGCAAAACCACTCTGTTGCACCAGAAACGCACAGAATTTGAAAGGCAGCAGGTCACAATCATCACAACTTACTGTGGATAGCTAAGTAGTTCCCCATATTATTGTATGCCCTTAGTTTTAAGGAAATTTTTTAATTGTGATTTTTTTATGAGATTTAGGGGTTAGAGTTGCAATATCATATGCTTGTTCTGCTTTTGTTCTGCCCTAGTCATCCACTTCTTGTGTCTCCCTGTATCTCCAATACTGATGTGAATCACTATGATTGCCCTGATGTTGCATTCTTATGTTGGCTTTGCAGAACAATCTGGGTAGCAGTAACCCTCTACTTGGGACAATGTTTCATTCTTCTCTTTTGCAGGTGTCAGATATTCATATCAGCAGATTTTGGGATCCCAAACGAGCTCCCGACTTTGAAAAATTCTGTTCTGAAACAATTGAAATAATTCAACCCGCACTTGTTCTAGCAACAGGTAGGCAATTCAAAAGTGTGAATTTCCTGTTGAGTGTGCTGTCAAAGGAAGAGCAAATAAGCAACATTTTAGGATCTCAAGAGAGAACTTTAAAGTGTTAAGGTGTCTTAAGCAATGGAAATGAAATTGCAGCTGAAGATAGACTGCTGGAAGCAGAAGAGAATAACAACTCAAGAGAATTAGTTTTTGCCTACTGTCTTGAGTCTGATGGTGATTTTAGTGTGTTTTATATGTAACGGACACAATTATGCAGGATAGCTATTGTTTCCTTAATATTTGTTGCTACACCTTAGTCCTTGCTAGCCACTACCTTCCTTCTTGTCCTGCTATGACTATGTGAACAGAAGTGGGAATGGTTTGAACTTTAATTGGAGCTTGAGGCAATACAGAAGCTGTGAAATTAAACAAAGCTCTTATGACTAAAATCTTCAGATATAGTGAATGCCTAACAGTTTGCTTTGTTTTGGCATGGCATTAGTGAAAGTGTTGCAGTGATGTGGTCAATAGATGTCCGATGAGGCTGCTGCATCTACATTAGAAGGCATTTCCCCTTATAGTAACCTCGTGGACCAGATACAGGAACATCCAGATTGTACTCAGTAGGCCTGCAGCCTTTTACACTCGGAGGCAGGGATGCACGTCTAGTTACAGTAGTTGTATAAGCTGTGTAGGCCTCTAGTTATAATCTCACCTTTGTACACCTCCAGGTGACCTGACAGACGCTAAGACAAGAGATAAACTGGGGTCTGAGCAGGTAGAAGAAGAGTGGAGAACTTACCAGTCAATCCTGAAGAGATCAAGAGTCATGGAAAAAACCAAGTGGATAGACATCAAAGGGAATCATGGTAAGAAGGCAATGAAACATCTGTCTTTACTGTGATTGCAGATTGCAGAATATAGAGGTAAAGTGTTAGTAATCACTAGTATGTTAGTGGTAATTATGAATCGAGAAGGGCTTGCCATCCACATGTCTACTGAGGGCACACTTTGTTTAGAGGCACTTACTGGAGTTTTACTACCAGAGAAGTAAGTCTTTTTCCTGGCAAGTGGTAGAACATAATGTCAGATGTTAGTTTCCAGGTCATTAGTTTATATACCACATTATTTAATGGAGGGGCAAAATGTAACCTTACCCTACTGAAGAAATTGTTTCAATTTACTTTTCATAGATTTCTCACCTCCCCGGCCCCCAGGTTTAAGTTAAAAAGGTAGCAATAACAATCCAGCAGGTAAAGAAAATTTGGGTTCTTTTGAATAGGAAGGACTAATGGCAGTTTGTATGCATCACAGTTGTTGCCACATTCTAATCAGTCAAACTCAAGTTAACAACCATGTAGGCTACATAAACCAGCTGTTACAGGAAGGGCAGAACGAGAAAGCCTAGCACTGGGTGCATGGGAAAAAGTACATGCTTTGTCATGTATACCGATTTCCCTATCAGGCTTCTGTTACCAGCCTTAATGGAGAAGTGGAACCCAGTTGAAGTACAAACCTCCCCTGCTTGCTGTCTGATTTACACATGCTATTCTCTGATGCTGTTGCTACTTTATTTTCTCTGAATGAGTTAGGTCTTACTTATAGAGAATTCACCCAAACTAAAAAGCTTCTGAAAAGCTCTGTGGTCAAAGTGGAGAGAGCTTTAGCTGTTAGTCACTAAATAACAGTTTACATTCCCACAACAACTTTATCTTTGAATTGAAACTTTAATGAGAAAACTATTGCCACTTTTAGGTCAACTGCATCAAGTGTATAATGTCTTCTCTGCAGTTAGACACTCTGCTTGTCCATTATGCATTTAAAAAAAAATAGCTCTTCAGCACCTGCTGAGATCATTGTATTTCAATACTACTAGGTTAAATATGTGGGTCAATGATCAATTTGATCTGAAAGTTTCCTCATTTCCTTTTTCTCTTCCTTACAGATTCATTCAACATTCCACGCCTGGATAGCGTTCAGAATTATTACAGGTACTTTTATTTACCATACAGATGCCGTTATATTCAAGGTCAAACTCACTAAACAATATTCTGCTTTCAGTTATCATAGTTTTTCACTGACTTTCCTATAGTCCAGCATCATATCTGCTATTCCGTCTGTCTTTTGCATTGTCAGTTAGTAGAGCAGAATAGGTTGATAAAATAGAGAATTCTTTGTGCAGACTTCTTATCTCTTATCCTTCTGTGTTTAACACTGAATGGGTTAAATCTGTTCATGTCTATAAAACGTTCTGTGCATTGTGTTCAGTTTCCTCAGAAAAGTTGTGATATATTTTTGTAAAAGGTGTTCCCAGAGAATGTTTTTCCTACTTAAAATAGGTGGAAAAAAAGCAAGCTAAAACTTCTCTTTTTTTAATATTCTTTTTGTATTCCCAAAGGGGTTTTCATATCATATGGGTCTTAATTTTATTTGAGCTGTTTCTTCCCATCTGAGTCATTTTAGAAGACTGAAAGTAGAGAAGTAAGAAGGCAGATGATGATGGGAGGACAGATATTCTTCAGGGATATTCATATGAGATTTAAATGTGAAGATAGGTGAGGAAATTTTCCCCTCTTCAGCTGGCTCTATTGCTTGTACATATAAAGGTAGGCTCAGTTGTAAATTGTGTTTAACTTCTCAGTTTCTCCTGCCCTTCACATCTGAACACAAAATCTTGTCTCATAATATTGTTGACACTTTCAATTTTGACTCTTTGGAACTGGAGGAGGAATTGGAAATCTAAACTTTACTTCAACTCAGGCCCTTGAGCCATCCTCTTTGCAAAACGAACACAGATCAAACATCTGATAGTTCTACTTGCTTCAGTTCCCTGTGGTCCAGCAGGAGCAGACACATTTTCCCACAAATTCTATGGTACGGGATCCTATAGCAGCTGCATTTGCAGCAGAACGTGGAATTCACATGGGCATTTACCAGGAGGGGATGATTGGTGCTAGTAAGTCTTTTGTATGTGCTAGTGCAGTGCACATCCCTATGTCTTTTGCCAAAGTTGTGGCTACATGACAATCTAGTATCAGTCTCCCACTCTAGTTTAAGGCTGCTATCAGAAGCAGCCTTATCCCTAGTGAGACACAAGGGAAGATGTTGCACCAGTCAATTTCCCGGATCATCCCTGAATTGTTGTTTGTCCTGGACAAGCCTGCTGTTTTGTGAAGATGTATGGATCACCTGCCTCTAATCCACATTGAAGATGTACTGATAGCAAAAGGGATTGGAAAGGATTATGGTGAAATTTCAAAGCAATTTAGACAACCTAGGAATTTCTGAGTGAAATTCTTAGTCAGGTGAAAAAGTCTTTGCTTATTAATTAAGTCTCTTGCTAAACTAATGTGTTTTTATGATGGCATTGCTCCATTATAGTCTGTTATCATAGCAAAATAAAGAAACTTTAATGAGATTTATCATACTTTCTACCTAAGATCGAAGAAGGGCACTAAAAGTCCTCAAAAACTATTAAGCATCACTCAAGGCAGAACCATCATACAGGGATAATTTTGTTAATCTAATACTTAATTAGAACAAAAATATTAAGAAAATGTTTAGTCTCGGTCTAGGAGAGAGAAGATGGCAGACTAAAATGGAGGGTTTTTTAATATATAAAAATATAAATCATATGAAAATATTAAAATTATAAAAATAGAAGCTGGGAAAAGCAGTTATTCACCACCACATTCTGGTGTTCATTATGTATTAAAATTAAAGAAGGCAGCAGGTTGTATTGATATACAACAGTATTTTTACACAAAACCATGGGTTCCTATTTCATGGCCACAGGATTATCAGAGGATGATTTAACTGTTACAGATATTCTAAGAGGGACTAAAGGTAGAAATCTTAGGATTATGATACTGAGCTTTCCCATTTTCTTATTGAAGTTTGTGATGTTCATAAAGGTAACCATAACTTCAAGAAAATAAATTGTGAGAAGGTTTCCATGGCATTAGAAGTATTGCTTTATGTTGAAAACTTGCATTTAATATATTGGCTTTGATTTTATTCAGGACAACTTTTCAGGCAGTTTTATTGTTTATTCTGTTTGGTGGAGGAATAATGCTATGAACTGTTTTCTGGATTTCTATGTTCAAACTATACTCATCATCTGAACTCAGGAATGTTTTAGCTTCCATATATCGTGCAGGGAGTTTTAAAAAAAAAGCCAAAAACCAAACCCACACAAGAAAGCCCAGCCGAAAACCCCTAAAGAATTTTAAAAAATGCCCCCCCAATGGAACCAAATGAGTTTTAGTTAATTTTAGATTTATACACGATTATTTTAGTTACAGAATTCAATTCTTAATAGAGCAATTTAGTAGCTACTATTCGTTGGAATGTTATCTGTCTCTGCCAGTAGAAGATGTATGCAATTCCCATCTAGCATAAAGTATCAAAAGCACTTCAATTTTATAAGTTAGAAAAACTGAAATTATCTGTTGTCAATGGAAGGAGAGAAAGAAACATATACATAATTATCTGTTGTCAATGGAAGGAGAGAAAGAAACATATACATGTGTTATTACATGTGTTTATTGTAACCAATATTAGGATAAAAGCACAGGAGGAAAAAATAAGGTGGAAATAGTTGACATGTCTTTTAAGTCCTCCCCTATTCACAGTTCTTAGAGTATTTGAAGACTAAGATTCGAGAGTTCAATTAATATTCAGTAATATTCAGTGCAAAAGAATAGCAACTCTTTTTCTGCTCTCGTCTTACTCTTTGAACAAAGAACGCTGATGACATTCCACAGACCTGATAATGACATTACCAAGAGAACTGGTAAGATTTGCTACATCAAGAAATAAAAAAGAAGCAGCAAAGAGAAATGCTGCCTTCTTTACTATTTATAAGATTTAATGTAGTGTCTCTGTTTTCGACCTTTTGGAAAATAACTGAAAAAGTTCAACATTTCTTTGCTTCAATATCATATTCCATTAGCCAAGAGCTGATCATTCTACATCAGAGTAACTTAGGAGATCTCTAACGAAATAATGGAGACGAGGCTTGATGTCCCTGATATGCTCTAGGTGAGCAAGGAAAAATTCTTTTGGATACCATGATAAACACAGGACAATTTTTATTTTTCCTTTGCAGTTCTCCTTTAATTAAGAATTGTGTAAGATCCTGCTGTTCTGTCATCTCACCTGTTTGTTGTACACTGCTGGCCTATCCTTTATCCATAAAAAAGTACTGTGTTGCTCAGGGAAAGCATATTTGTGCTAACGTTTTTTTAAATGTTTGTGTGCTAACTTGCTGCTTGTCTTAACACATAACCCATGTAATGCATCTTCTTTGAAGTTCAGGTTTTTCAATGCCATTGACTTTAAGAAACTACTGCAGTAACAAGAAGGTGCTAGATCTAATGCTTGCAAGGCATCTTGCGTTTATACTATGCAGGTCACTGTTGTCATTGCTACAGGCTTTCCTAACAGCAATATTTCCACTTTATTTTGTTAGGAAATACTCTGCCTGGCATAAAGATGGCTCTTTCCATTACATCCACACTACCTCTTTTGGGAACTATTCGTTCATCTGTGTGGATGCCACACTCAGCCCAGGCCCTAAGAGACCCTATAATTTCTTTGGGATTTTAAACACGGTATTGTATAAGTCTTGATATTCCATTTTGCTGGCTATTTTACTTCTGTAGTGGTTTGTTTGGAATTTTTATTTGTTTCTATATAGAAAAATTGTTTTGAATATGTATGTTTGTCTAAAAGAGTGTTTACATTTTTAAATTATTATGAATGTGGGACATTTATTTAGAAAAATTAGATTTTGAGACTTTACTGGTATTGGGAGGGTCTCTGGACATTAAGTGGTTGATTTAACATTGGAATTCAAACAAGTAGGAGAGAAATTTTACCTCCTGTGTAAAGTGTTACTTTTGCTTAACTTTAACAGCAATGGCTGAGTAATATTTTTAAGATTCAGCATCTGAGTTCATTTAGTTAAATGACTGAAGCATGTGGTGCACAGGTTCTGTGGTCTGTCATGCAAGGCCATCTAGCGACTCAAGAAATAGTAAGGACGATAATTGTAAGGTAAAGATGTTTGTAAAATTAACTCTTTTGCTACATAAATAAGCACTAGAAAGGATAGGAATATTGTTTACCAACATCTTTCTTTACATTTCATTTTTCCTGTGTTAAATTGCAAAGAAGACATTGAGTGTCTGGTTTTCATTTTCTTTTTCCAACATCAGATTTTAGGGTTACATCTAGTGGTATAGTTGTTCACATACAGGTCCCTAAAGCAACTCAACTGAGAGTATTCTCTGTAATGAAAGAAAAAAAAAAAAGAGAGAGAGATGAATTGCATTCTTCATTAGTTTCTTTCTGCTTTCCTTTTGCTATTCTTCCACAATAGCCTGAATGTTAATCAGATTTGTTTGGTTGTCTTTCAAACACCTGTCCATTTCAGAATCAAATGGCAGAGCTATCTTTGATGGCAACAGAAAGTCTGCACAGCAACCATACTATCTGGTTTGGCCATTATCCCACCTCAACAATCATCTCCCCAGCCCCAGGAATACGAACATTAATGAGGTAAAGTCTTCTTATCCTGTGTGTTTTCAATTTGAAGGACATTTCTCGCCTCACTTAACATGCTTATCTCTCACTTTTCAGATTTTCTGTAATGGTATTTCCTTCCCACCCAAATAATCACAATTCTTTTATTAGTTCTGCCACAGCCTATTTATGTGGACATCTCCATACAATGGGTGGGCTTATGCCAGTGTTGCACAGTCAACACCGTGGTGGCACTCTGGAACTCGAACTGGGAGACTGGATGGATAATAGAAGGTAAGTAAAGCCTATGCGAGCAAATTATTATATGAAGCCCACATGGCTATACTGTAATTCCCTCTTACGCTGTCTGGTGAATTTGAAAGGAGCATGAGATTAGAATGACTGGTTATTACTATTAATGCTTTTGAAAAATGTCTTTGTGTGTAAGTGTGGGATTTTTTTCCCATACTAACAGTGTGCTAATAATGTACATCATTTTTTATTAATTCTTGATATATAGAAGTTAAAAAGGGGACCTCTAGATGTCCATTTAGTGTGTGTGTTCAAATGTATATTCAAAAATATATTCAAATGTAGATGAATAAATTGTAACAAAATTCAGCATTACTACTTCAAAATACCCATGCTTTGCACTAGCTGTTAGAATTCTAGATGCATAAATAGTCTACATAAGAAATGTTACTTTAACAGCATATCAAAACACATCTGATGCTACATGGAGTGTATAGTAGTTTATTAGCTTTTATTCTGCAGTAATCCAAAGAAGATACTTGTATGCATACAGGGAAAGGGCACAGTGGGGTCTTGGTCCATAACTAGAGTACCTGCACAGACACTGTAGTAATGTATATTGTATTTGAGTTATTTAACTTATTGTTCATCTATCTGATTCATGTGAAAAATTCCATAGATCTTGTAATTTTGAGTACTGCTTCCGTGATTTATAATAAAATGAACCTAATCAAAGGTAACCAGCTGCACAGCAGAGTTGGTTGATATAGAATCAACTACAGAAGAGAATAAATGGAAAATAAATCAAAGAAGTTCAGTTTAGGAACTTGAGAAGCATGGGAATGAGCTGTGCACGCTCATTTGTATTAACAAATTTTTTTCCTTTCATTATAGGTACCGGCTCCTTGCATTTGACCATGACCTCCTTAGTTTTGCAGATCTTAACTTTGAAGAATGGCCTGTAGTTCTCATCACCAATCCCAAGTCCTTCCTTTACAGCAGTTCTACTCATGAACCCCTAGTCAAAATTCTTCATTCCACTCATATCAGGTACCCTGTAGTCTCTTGATTTCACAATATTTAACTACATGTATATGTATATGCACAAAGCTTTCTTTTAAATGTGTGTCCACTGTTCTCAGAATTCACTTTTCTCTGGAAGATTATTCCTGAGAAATCTCTTCATATCACATATGGGATAAAGAAATTGTATAGAAATGATTCATGTTTATTTATACAGTTATTTCCCCTCAAGTCAATTGAACTTTTTAATGTAACTAAAGCTGATAGAGTTAGATTAATATGTAATCTGTGTTGTTTAAATCTGTGTTATTTATATCATGTGTTCATGTTGCCTCTGCCAATTTCAGGATTTTGTCTATGTATTTTTCTAAATGTTTTCTCTATTCACTTCAGACTTCTTAGCCTCTTGTGTTTTAGTTTTACATCCTTTATATATTGAAACATAAGAAGCTTCTGATTTTCCAATTTTCATATTGGTTTTAAATCTCTCCATCTTTCCATTTCCTCTTCTATTTAATTTTTGCATTTATATGTCAAATTTCTTGGCCCTTTTCAACATTTTGTATTTACTGTCAGACCAATATGCTTGAAGTATTACATACACAGAATTACAATCAAAAAAAGTTTGTCATACTTTTCATTTAAGAAGTAGTGTCCAGTAAGTGTCTTTCTTTCCAGTTGCCTATTCAGAACCTTATCTCAACATTCCTATGATTATATTAAATATATGAACTAGTAGAATAGTTCACCATAACTATATGAGACTCCTTTATTTGACTGAAACTGGAATGCCTTTTGTATTACCAGAAATGAAAGAAATTATATGTGTAATAGTTTGAGTCTACATTAGCATGACTGATTCTCTGAATATAAGCACTGCCAAGTGATAATACATCTGTTGGTGTCTGAGATCTGTAATACCAGTCTTGCGTTCCACTCTATGTCTCATAAATGTGGTTAAAAAGACTGAGAAGTTATATTCTGACTAGCAAAGAGACAAAAAGAAGAAGAAAAAACCCACACCAAATAAAAAAGGACTTTAGAGAGAGAGACTGGCAATTTTTAATGAAGCCATCTATAAGTGTTTGATTGTGTCTATATGTGCAGGGGGATGCATCCCATTTGTGTTAGCAAATGTTTTGAAAGCAAGGGTTCTAAGATTATTTCTGCAGGACCTTATGATCTCTGCCACTTTTTTGTGTGTTCCACAGCCAGTTTTCTATCCTGTTCTTTTGTGCAGTGCCATACAGAACTATATTTTTTAACTGTAGGAAAGAGCTACTACCATGTTACCATTAGCCTACAGATACTTCACCGTTTTAATTTCTAAATCTTTTGAACTCTTTAATACAAGGTACTAAATCTTTAGGGACTTCTCTTAAGGAAGCAATGAGAAGTCTGCAAGTCCTGTAACAAATCTGTTTATTTTGCTCTTTATTCACTTCTTAGAATTCTGGCATTCTCTCCTTCTGTCATTGTCTCCATCAAAGTCTACGTAGACAGAGTTCACTTGGGGAATGCTCATCAGGTGTCTGGTCCTCTCTATGTGCTGAAGTGGAGCCCACAAAACTACAGTGAAGGGTTCCATCACATAGATGTGACTGTCCAGGTGAGGTTGTATTCTTTGTATTAAATTTTTTGTTGTTGTTGTGATGGCTTCTCCATCACCTTTCTATGTCACATAACTAGGAACTTCTCTTTGTTCTACACTAATGGATAATGAATTAAGCTAGTTTCTGCAATTAAGAGTCTGTTTTGCCCATGATGGCAATTGCTGAGTGATCTCTCCCCATCCTGATCTCGACTCATGAGCCTTTCATTAAGTTTTCTTTCCCTTGCCCAGCTGAGGAAGGGGAGTTACGGAGCAGCTTTGGTAGGCACCTGGCACCCAGCCAGGGTCAACCCGCCACAGATGTCAGTTACATATGCAGAAATATCAAACTGTTGAATAAATGAAGGCTGTTATTGTTTATCAATACTGGTTTGTGGCAAATACACCAGAAACAAAGCACAATGAAGCTTCAAAATATTTTTATATGGGCTATTACCTAGAATTGAATTTTCAGAAAAAAATTGGTGGTGGGACCAGTAAACAGCCACTGTCTTCCACAAGTTACTGAGTCTCTGACAAGTTCTCGTTCATATGGTAGCACTTTCAGACTCTGATCTTATAATCACCAAGTTACTTGAAACTGCAAAATTGACAGCAAGTAATCATTTGTAGGTAGAAGTATTTAATACAGCAGCATGCTAGACATGCATGCATCAACTGGATCTTTCTAGAAAAGCTGCAGTGATAATAAGGAACTTGTTATTTTGTGTGCTACTGGTATCTGATTGTTCTCTTACTTTATATCAATGTAGGATGCTTCAGGAAGAATTGGCACGCGGGGCCATATATTTGCTATGGAAGAAAACCTTTCTCTTAGATTTGACTTTTGGCCATCTGTGATTCTTCTCACTGACCACTATGTTCTAGTAAGTACTTTCATCAAAACAGCTGTCATTCCATTTTGGCTTCCCAGAGCTGCAGTAGGCATTTTCCTAATTCCTGGTAGACTTGAATGCAGTTCACTTTTTCCAGATATGACTCCATTGGAATTCCAAAATACTTCGAGTTTCTCAAGTTGCATGATTCAACCATGAATGTACAGCAGTGGTTCATGCAAACAGTTGACCTCCTGGATTTAGTTCACAATTTCCATTTTTGGGCATAGGTATACCCACATTTTGTGCAAGCAAGAAATTGAAAAGAAGCTACTGGACATGGTAGGAAAAGGAAACATTATTTAAAAAAAAATTTACTGTGATCTGTTGCAATATGTGTTCTGGCAAGAATGGTGGAAATATTCTCACCACCAGCTGCTGACATTATAGCTAGCTCCAGCAAAGAGGAAGGCAAAATTCCTGTCGACTTCAGTAAGTTCCAGGTCATATCCAGATGTGTTACAGCTCAGTACATGCAAAGAATGCATGTCATAATAGTTTAGGTGCACTTTTAGAGCAACATGAGAGTCCACGTGACTGTATTCATATTACTATTGGCTCAAAGTTATGAGTTTTGTTAATCAATAACAGATGTTCTACACTGTCTTGAACCGTAGTTCTCTTCAGCACTTAGAAAATGTCTTGCCTAGGAGGTGGATTTGCACTTTTTCAATTGATGTGTTTTACTACCCCCATTTTTTTAAAGACTCAGGTCTATCACTTTCAGCCATTCAACTGAATTCAAGTCAGTATGATACAAGTTCAGTAACTTAGAAACTCTTAAGTTTCTTTTTACTCCTCATTTCAATGACACCATGAAGCTTTGAATATGTGTTTCAGTTAGAAATCTTTGTACCATTCTATCAATGTCCATAAGGAATGTTCCAAGGCTGCTACTACTCCACAGCTGGCTTAGAGTCAAAACTGTCTTTTCAGGCTCGTGTGCTCTTTGGACTGATTGTGCTGATTCAGATCACCTTGCTTGTTGTTTTCAGATACCTCCAAAAGCCAGTACTCAAAGGTATGAACCAATGTTTGTGGGTTTTAGAGAATCTATTTTGCCCTAAACTTTTTACTGTTTATCTGTGTGCTAACAATAGGTAAGTAATTGCACTGTTAATGACCATATGCCTTTTGCATCTACTACTGTGGGGTTCGATTGGTTTCTCAGAAGCTGCTGTTTTGCTTTTAAGGGTACCTGGAAAACCTCCAATATATCAAATAAAGTAAATTAAAAACTGAAAACTTGAGCAGGCATCTTTGTTTAAACAAAAATTCAATTGATTGAAGTCTAAAGTTTTATTTTAATTTTTTCCAATGCATAGGGAAAGGAATGTTTTATTTTGTTTTAGTTCTGTATGTGTGCTTGTTTCACTACAGTTGTCACAGAATTCTTTGTCACCTGAGTGGAGAAACAGATTTCCTTCTGCAAAGATAATTTTGTTAATTTTTGCATAGAACATGAACAGGATTGGGTCTTTCTCAATATTAAGGCCAGTTCTATCATAACTTGATTTTTTTTTTTGTGATAAATCTGGTAAATTAAAATTACTACTGTGAAGCTTGTATGCTTAGCCTTTAAACAATTATTTGAACCACACCTTACTAATGACATTTTTCTGGAAGCCACCTCCCTTCCTATTCATAGCAGTGTTTGTCCCTTCCTTTATACTCATAATCACATAGCATCCTGAGGTAACTACAGCAACTGCTTACATAGAAAAAGAATAGATTTTCTGTTGCCTTTATAGAATTTAGCACCTAAAATTGAAAAGAGCTGACTCTGTGATCAGCTAGGTCTGTGTGGACCGTGACAAATGTTTTACAAATTAGTGAACAAGTCTGTTAGGGCTGTTGATTTCCAAAGGTCAAGCTTGCCCTCTGGGGGTTAATTCTTTGTGAGAAGGGCAGCCACATAATAGTTGAAACTCCACAAGCTAACTTCTATAAGAAGGCTCACTTGGTCTCAGTCTATTAATTGTCTGCTTCAATTTGAAAGTTAATACTGTTTTTTTTCTGCTAACACACTTGTCAGGATACTGTCATTTTAACGCTTACCCTTCATTTGATCTGAGTTGCTATCACATCTTACTAAGTAGATTCAATTAAAAAAAAAAAATCCAGTTAATCTGGTCCATGCTGACCTCTCTTTCTGGGTTTGCACAGTTACTGTTTTGATTTTCTTAGTTTTCATTTAATATGTACTTTGTCCATGTTTTTCATTCTAGCTAACTTAATTTTTTGGGTATAGAATGGTTGTTCTATTTTATTTACCTACAGTAAGTGTATTAATTTAGAATGGCAGCTTCCTCTGCTGTTTTTAATATAGATTTGTGTATTTATTGGTTCTTTACTTCCAGTTATCACAGTAATGGGAGAAATGCATTCCTTTGCATTTATTCTGTAGATATACGAAATATTACTATATTCCTTATTTAATAGAATGAGTACATAATGTGCAGATTTGTTTCAGAAAGACCAGTATTTTATATATATATATATATATATGGGGGGTGGGTTGCAACCTGAATTAAGTATATTTTTCTTAAATGTTGTCTCTTCAGAAAAGCCAGGATTACTTACTCTGACTTCGTACTCTCTTCATGTCTTCAGTAAAACAAACACCTTCTATTACTCAATGCTGGTTCTGAATTTATACACCATTCTGGGTAAGTAGCATAGAGTACTGGAGGACATAAATTAGTATTTTGAAATTACACGTCATATCCTGATGAAAATTAAGACTTCTAACATTTTGGAGAATGGGAAAAATCTACTTAAGTTACAAAATCTCTGTGGAACTTGAAAAGTTTATGTCCAAAGAGACTAAAAGTTTGTTTATAAGATCCTAACTTAGAATCCCTGAATTAATTAAACACTTAAATTGTTAAATTGCTCTCCCTTGGTGTAAAATGAGTATATGGAGGGTACATTTCACATGACGTGTCACTAAGACATCTCAGCTCTCATGCTAACAATTTTAGCTTATTTTCCTCTGATATTATGTTACTAAAATAGCTACTTGGCAGTCAGTGTAGCATGCATAACATAGAACAGCCTGCTTATTTTAACTTCTGTGCTGAGCCAAGCTGGGATTGTTTGTGACTGTGTTTTTCATATGTCTTACTGTAATTCTGGGAAAACGCTACCACTTGAAAGGCTCTACCTTTTCACTTCTCTCATGAGGAAGATGTTATATGTGGGGTTGAAAATTGTCACAGAGATGAAACAAAAGTATTTTTGTTGCATGCCACAACTCCCTGGTATACCATATTTTCACATCCAGGATGTTCACCCTTTTGCTGTTTGTTGAAGATGAAAACATTAGGCTTATTACTCTGAACAAGCAATAGAGAAGTCACTTTCCCCAGTAAACCGCCTTGTGCTCAGGAGTACAAAAGGCCGTGTGGCAAACAGCCATGTCTGTGTTGTGTTTCCTGATGGTGCTGTATGTTTGGCTTCCTCTCTTGCAGGACCGTGGTTTGTAGGTGAACTGATAGATGGCCAGTGGGGGGCCTGTTTTTCCTTTGGGGTGTTCGTTGGCGGTTCCTTCTTACAGGGCAGTATGACATTTGTGGTTGGGATTTTACAGGTACGTATTTATAAAAACTCAAGCTGACAAATTGCTTTTTTCTGGGATTTGTTTTCCCAATTTTTTTTTAATAGTTTTATAAAGAAAGGAGTCTTGAAGGACAGAGGAGATTAATGGCCATGCCTGACTATAACAGATCTTCCTTAACTTTCTGCAAATTTAAAGGGCAGAAAGGAAGGAAGTTGTGCATTATTTTCTTCAACTTCTCTTTTCCCCTATTTGATGTTGCTTTGGACTCCCTGGATGTCTGGATTAGAGGCCATCTCTATAGATTCACTTCTCTAAATTTTCTGGTTTTGTCCTCGGCTCACGCACAGGTTGCAGTGACGAAGCAAAATAAACTGAGTGGCCAGGGCAACCCTTGCACCCTGAATAACTCTTCAAATCAGTAGGTGTCACTCTCCAAGCACACATGAGTCCAATTTTCCCAGCAGTGGTTTCCCCAGCTGCCACTCATCTGAAAGAGAGGGTGTAGTTCCTTGGCATTTAAGCCAGACCAAGCCAGTGTTGCCTCCTCCTTCATATTCCCTCCCTCATACCAGTGCTAGGACTTGTCTGACACCACAGTGGGCTGGGTCAGAGAGTTGAACTGATATAACAATCCTCCGTTTTTACCATACTAGCTTTTGCCAAGTCTGTCTCCCTGAATCAGCTCCAAGAGAGGTCAGATGCACTTCAGTGCCTCTCATTGCAAGGGAGTGGACAAGAATGCTTGGCCTGAGACTGAGGCACAGGCACTATCAGCTGCAGAGTCTTTAAGTGCATCCTGAGGTTCCGTTTCTGAAAATTGTACTCAACCCTTAGAACGGGACAGTTTTATGTGCTTGTATATTTCTATGCCTTCATATGTTACCCAGAACACCTGTCTGGCTTATTGTCATAGTTTTCTCTGCTCTTTTTTTCAGATGTTGTTTTTCAACCTGCCATTAATGGCCTATCTGTGCTGGTGCCTGTTTTTGCGATGCCGGGGACACAGCTTCCGCTCTCACATCCATCACGTCCGACGCCTCACAGCTGTGCTTGTTCACCTGGCAATGGTACTCCTCCTGGCCTGGCAGGTCTATTCCTGCTATTTCCTACAGCGAACCTATGGGACCTTGGCTTTCTTCCTCTCCCCAATGAGAATGTGGCTGGTGGCACTGACCTCAGCTCTCATTTATAAAACCTGGACACTGAAATCATCTGAGCTCAGAACTTACATAGTAGAAATGAAAAACTGTCAGAGCTCCTGAAGTATGGTATAAGTATTCCAAATCCTTTGTCTTAAAAACTGCCGAGGTACAACCTATTGTTTTGTGATGCTGGAATTCCATGCAGCTCAACCATTAGGTGGTAAGATCTGAAGTTGCACCTGCACTGCTACAGAACTGTATTAAATAGTAAATGTACAACAATATGTAGTACATACTTTTCTTGTATTATACCATATACTGTATAATATATGTTATACAATACAGTTACACATTAAGTCAAATGTATAATAGTGTTTTTTTTGTGATACAGAACATGGATATGTCTGGACATGTTTGTCTATTACTGTGAATGGAAAAATATTTTTGATTTATTAAATTTTTTATTTTTATAATGCTCGGAAAAGTGAGCATAAATCTTGATAATGAGCTTCAGGATTTTTGCTTAACTTTGATTTTTATTTCAAGATTTACAAGATTTTTACAAGAATAACTACAAGACTAGACCAGATGTCTTCATGAAGTAATAGTGGTTGCAGAGGTGCTATGGTGGCCTTCACAGTAAGAGTCCTATGCTTATACACTTTCAGTGCATAATGCTATATACAAGCAGATTATAGGCTGTTAGGTGTGTATATGTGTGTTTGTGGTCATGTTTACCTGAGCTGTGGACTATTGCTCTTGTTTCCAATTCTCCCACACCTGACCAGTGAAAAGACAGTGAAAGATCAATGTTGCTGGGATTCTAAGCTGTAGTCAGAGTTCAACATCAAAGCAATGGAGACTATGTCCTCAGGATGGGAGATCCTGGAGGAACTATGTGGTCTGATGCCTACAGTGTCTGTAACTGAGCAGGTCAGGCCTGTGTTTCTGAGTCTCAGTCAAATGCACTGAAGAGTGACCTAAGAAAACTCTTTTTTTTTTGTTGTTTTCACTTTTTTTTAAGTCCAAAAATGATAGTGCAATTAGTTACATTTATGAAGAATGCAAGGATCCAGAGCCAAGAGAGCCAAGGTGCCTTGATTTGTAAACGAAAACACTGGGTTGCTTTACAGAAGACTGCTGTGAGTAGAACATTTAAAATACTTCAGGTAATTTTACAGTAATTTATTTATGGCTCCTCGAAAGCAAAAGGAGAGGTAACTTACTTAGGGCGCTTGTGACTGTAGTAGAACATAGGAAAATAAACTGAATTGGAAGAAAATGTTAACTACAACAAAGATTTTTTTGTTATTTCTAAAAGGTGACAGTTTTCCTACTCTTTGTGTTCTTCAATGATTGATGATTATAATAGAGCTCTCATTTGCATAAGTTAAATACACTGTTAAGACAATACACAATGTCATTTGTTGCTACATTAGTTTGTTTTGCAAAGCTGTTAGAAAATCAGAGGTAGGGCACAAAATGTATTTGTGAGAAATGCTATTGAAAAATTAATAATGACATTTCACAATTACTTTTATGTGATAAGGGAGCATAAGAATTGGCAATAAAATACTTCATATTTCTACCCTGTGACAAGACTGTGTTCTGAAGTGAGACTTTTCTTTTGGTGGTGGTAGCAGTCAATTGCAACATAAACAAATCTCAATGCAATCATATGTCTATAGACTTTAAAATCTTACAGTCTATCAAATACTTACTTTTGGCTCTGTGGGCTGTGTTTAGTAGATGGATGGAATTCTGTTAAAGAGCTCTCAATGCTATTCTTAGTGGGGCGAGCAAAGATATTTTGTTTGTAGATGCATTATCCCTGGCTCCAGCAACCCAAATAAGAATCACATGCTCCTAATGTAGTTGATGTGTGAATTATATATGTATGTGAGAATAATGTAATAAATTTTGAGAGAAAGGGGCTATCCTACTCTCCTGCTGTCACAGTGAAGAGCACACTGTAGAAGCTTAGAGCTCTACCCTACACAGGAAGCATCTCTGACCTCATGCTCTACAGACACAGCTATTGCAGCTTTTTGTTGCCTAAAAGACAAGTAAAACTTACTTTGTCTCACGTTAATTCAGATTTTCTCCTTCTTAAACAGTTTTCCAATATTCTAAAACTTTAGTAGGAAAATCCTAACTTTCCTACTTGAGCTGTACATTTAACACAGGAAGATTTTATTTACCAATAGGGTCTTTGAAGTTTCTTAATTCTTTATATCTCAGTTATTAGAGGCTAACCCCTAGTCTGTGCTTCTAATTCAGCAGTCCCTATCACGTAGGCAAGTGGTTGCCCAGGTTAACTATAAGTAACAAAATGCACAACACAGGATGTTTTCCCTTCAAATTCAACCAAAATAAATGGGTTTCATAAAATGCAAGCCATCTCCTAGAATCACCACTCACTTAAAGAACTACTAGTAACTGGACAAACCTCTGACAACTATGCAGATAAATAGATAAATTATGATAAATCTGGGATCCACCCTTTAAAGAAAACTGGATTTACTCCTTTGTGGCCTGCTGTGCCCAGAAGGTACAAATCAACATAGCAGACTGAAGCAAGACATTCCAGTGATAACAGATCCTGGGTTGTCCTGATGAATTGCCTGGGTTTGGTCTTCTTTCAAAATAAAGCTCTTCTGCTCTCTAAAAGGCTGCATTTTTACTGAGAAGATAACACAATATTGTGCTGTAATGCATCCTTAGCATTTATATCAGTCGGCATCAGTGTAAGATCTCATTGTGTTACATGATTTATGGCACCTTTTTTTCCAATTTATGGATGAGTAGTGGATAAAAATATTTATTGATTTTTTTTATTTGAACAGAAGCAACTGCCTTTGGCATTCATTATTTCTGGCATATAGTTTTCTTTTGTTTAAAACAGTACTGCTGTTTCAGAGTAAGCATGAGAATACAGAGGTCTGTTGAAGTCAAGAGTCCTTTACAAGCTCTTTATTGGACAAATCAGAGCTACGTGATGTGAGCAAAGCATGTGACAGATCGTGCAACCAGACTGCTGGAGTAAGTACTGTACATACTGCTGGGGAACATTAGTATGATCTGTGACAAATCAATCTTTCACAGTATAAAAGCTTCTATTACAATACTCTAGGGTTGTTTTGATTGGGTTTTTTAATCTGCATGGAGGAGCCCATTTAAAGTAGTTAATTCCCATTTTAAACTACTACTAAAAGTATACTTGAAATTATTATTTGGAAAGAAAAAAATCTGACAGTGTCTTCCAAATGCATTTGGTTGTCTTTTTTGTTTTCAAGTCCCTTAGAAAAAGTATGTGTAATTTTTCAAGTTGCTGTTTGCTTATGAAGGAATTATTCTGTTCATTGGTGAATTACATCCACGATGCTGTGAAATGCATAACATAAATAAGAAATAGTTAACAATTTGCCCAGAGAGTTGCAGGGAATGAGAAGGGGGTTATGACACAAAGTCCTGCCTTATTGTTGCAAAATGTGAGATATGTGAAAATTTTGTAAAGAAAGGATGTTCTTTGATGTTTAATCTTTTTTATACTTTCACACTAAATCAACAAGAAAGAAGATTTAAACCATGAAACAGCAGCGAACAAGCCAGCTCTAAGCAATGTCCAGGTGCTAGAAAGACAAATTACTTGTTGGCCTTGACAGTTTAGGGCTTGGCATGCTTGAAAGATCTCAGACACAGTGGGAGGTTAACAAAGCTCGGGAAGAAGGACGTACCATTGATGGCGGACATGAAGAATGGAGAATGGGCCACGAGGACGTGCAGAACCCCCAAGATAAGGAAGAAACTAATTAAGCCAACTCAGCAACTGTGCTGAAATGGGCTCTCACTGGGTAAAAGGTAATTCTGGCAGGTGGAGATGGCGACCACCAACTCACGGACCACTGACCCAAGAAACCCACCGACTGAAGAGAAAGACTGAGCATACAGACTAATTGCCATGAGAAGCAAGAGAATAGTTAATAGAAGATAGAGCAGTAATTAATAAGAGACTATGCAGGTTGTAGCAAATGGACACTAATTCCTTTGTTTGCTAAAATGTATAAATAGTAAAAATTATAACAATGTCTCCTTTCTAAACTGGACTATTTGTCTGTGTTTAGAGAGCTCCTAAAACCGGCAACACTTACACCAGCCCAAACAAGCCTCTGAAGGTTGGGGGTTAAAAATGTTACAACTAACTTAAGAAATTGCATCCTCTGAGTGAACTTAGCACGTTATAATGTGAAAACCACACCTCTGAAGCTGAGGCTCTCCGCCTGTGAAGACCCCTACCCAGTGAACTTGCACAATGAATTTAGAATGCACCTTTAAATCAAGGTGAGAGAAATTTAAGCCAAATGCAGCTTAGCCAAATAATAGTGTCGCTTCATCATGTTCATATTGCCTCAACAGAACTGTATACATATGCTTGTATTTTTTGGCCTTCAATGTACTGGCTTTGGGGGTTACCACCTAGCACCCCTTTCAACCTTGTATATCTACTGGCTTTGCACACCAGGTGAAAGATTCCACTTTTCAGGGACAACATTGTTAGATACCTAGCATCCTATTCTACAGTATGGCAATAAAATCAAATATCTCAACTCAGTGTATTGATTGGCTCTTGCACTCCAGGTGAAATAACCCTACTTTAGGGACAACTGTCACACAACTCCTACTCTGAATTCATGCTTGCCCTTCCTTAAGATCTTAGGAACTATCACTCATTGCCTTTGTAAGGTAAAGCTTCCTGAGACAAATACCGGTGCTTCTACAGCCAGTGATTACCTATCTACTACATCCAAAGCATACTGGATTTTTGTTACCAGTTATTTGTTACTCTTTGTTAAATGACACCTCTCACAGTACAAAATATGACAGCTGAAGAGCCACACTATTACAATAATTGAGAAATTAAGGTGAAAAAAATATTTTTTATAACTGTTGGCACTTGGTTTAAAGAATCTTCTCTCTTTGGTTTTTGTTTGTTCTTAGGAGGTAACATGAACCAGGATTCACAGGTAAAGAAATACTTCCATGAGAATCCTAAACATTGGGGGTATCAGGATGAAGTTTACTTTGACTGTCCCCATCTTTTTTTTTTTTTTTCCCAAAGGCACTTGACTAATGCTGCTAGAACTTGTATTGCCCTCCATAGCTTACCTAACTCCAGGAATGCTGCTGCAATCAGGCTGCCTTTATTACAGTAAAGAATCAATACCTCAGCATGATCTCACTCTGGATCACCCCTCACATCACAGCTCTTAATAGATTTATGACTTGTGTGGATTACTAAGCAATTGCTGTAAAAATAACACTGCTGGGAATGTTATAATTTTATCACAGTTTGTTTCAGTTGTGAAAAATAACTTCCTAGAGGATGATTACTTCTGGAAGGTGTGTCGACTCACAGTGCCAGAGACGAGCTCACTCTGGACTAGCTCTTCAGCAAATATGGTTAAAAAGAATAAAATTTGTACTTTGGACAAACAAATGCAACTCTGGAAACATAAATATGTTAAACTGAGCCTTTCACCCATAACATATGAAAGAAAATTAACATTTTAACACCTGTTTAGTAGTGGTTATTACTATGATTGCTTTCTTACATTCATACAACACAAACTCACCACAGTTCATAGTTGAAGTCTCTTTTGAAATATACAAGTATTTAATTAGCTTGCTTTGAATACTACTCTATGTATACTTCCTTCCAAGCAGGCTGGAATAAAAGAAAACAGTCCTTAGTTTTAAGAATAAAAGACATTTCTCTCAAAACAGGCTGTTGAAATGGAAATAAAATTGATAGATTGGAGGATGCCATATATAGGGAAATGCATGTTATAGGACATTGCAACTTTTATGTGGGTTAGCCTTCAAGGGTAGAATAGGAAAACACCATGGCAACGCCATGCCCCAAAAAGCACCCAATATTCTCATTTGTAAAAATATTTTTGCATCAATAACAATTTTCAGAAGCAGCAGCAGTGGAGCCTCAGGTTAAAGCCAGATTTTCTGCAGTGTGTGTGTGTGTGTGTGTGTGTGTGTGTGTGTGTGTGTGTGTTATGGTTGGTCATGTGGAGTGTTAATGACTGGTCATATATTTGGAGTGGGCTGTTTTGTTTTGTATTTACATATTTGCTCTAAGAATGAACTGTAAGGACGAGGAGGCTTAATTAGAAAGATTATATGTGTTAGAGTGCATTAAGGCTAATCTGCCCAGCAGAAACTGAATGCAGAACACAGGGTGCATAGAGTGATGGTGATGCTGTTTCAATTTGAATGTTCCTATCAGGCACATACATGTAGGAGCGAATAAAGAAAGGAAAGGGGGCAATGGGCACAGCAGCACACTCATTGGGGATGCTGTTTGGAAAGGCTGTATTCCCAGCAGCACCCTTCTCATTAAATCCAGTTGACAGGAATCCAAGTCTAGACACAGTGCTCAGGATCACTGCATTTCTTGCTGCCTCTCATTCTAATATACACATCAATTACCAAGTCATACAAGCCTGCACTGCTTAACTTTCACAACTGAGTTATTCATCTATAAACAGTCAATATGCAGGAATTCATAGACTTTTGCTCACCTCTTGCTTTCTGTCTTTCATTTGCCAACTGTGACAACATACCAAAGTTACTGTATAAAAATTTTGGCTTCTATTCCAGTGTTCTTGAAATAAAGTACCATGAGAAGGTTAAAAATTCATTGTACTACAGGACAGGAAAAAGAACTTATGAAAAACGAGGGAATAACCAAACCTACAGAAACCAAGAATCGTGACTGGAGAAGTAAGAACAGTATAAGTCAAACTACAAAGCCAAGGAACAACTTCATCTGAACTTTGTGCTCATTAATATAGTAAAATACCTGCTCACAGGCTAAGATCAGCCCTTATTCACGTAAGCCCTTTCCTGATAGAGCATGCAAGGTAAAATAACAGTGCACTGTATCTTTAAATGGAGACAAGAAAATGCAAAGTCAGTGACTATAGTTTTAGGTGGTTGCCTCTACAGGAAATGACAATTTTTTTATTGTTCCAAGTGTATAAAAATTAGCACCTGTCATAGTGAGGGTGTGCTGGCTTGGTGGATTTGCCACTCAGCATCCATCTCTGCACAGACATGAAAAAGCAAAGATCTCGGCTCTGTGTGTGAGATTGGCTTACTGCATAATGGGCGATGATCTCACTTTTAGGGACACAAACTGGATTCAAAATCCAGCTGAAAGTGAACCAGTACCCTAGTTTTGTAGTTGAAAAATGCATAACAATGCTTATTGTTATGATTGCTTTCTTACATTCATACAATAGAAATTCACCACAGTTCATAGTTGAAATTTCTTCTGAAATATACAGGTATTTATTATTATTTTAGATAATCTAATGCTATACTGCAGGTCTCTTCTCCTCAAAGTTTATGGCATCCATCACTGCATGCTTCCTTCTTTCAGGGCCAGCTTAGGCATTAGGAAATGAAAGGACTGTTTTTCATATTGCTCACAACAATATTAGGCAATTCTGATACCCTACCTTTCCACAGCACACAAAATTATTTTCTCGCAGTGTTTCTTTCCCAGTCCTTGGATTCCATTTAGTTTGACCTCGGTAGTGACTTAATGCATAACCCATTCTGTGGACAGTTCAGCCGACTGCTCATTTTTCAAGTTTCCCCACGGAGATGGTAAAAGAGCATTGTTAGACTAAAAATTCAGAGCCAAGAGAAGTTACTGAGGGAACAGAAAATCAAACGTCTGCAACATTACCTCTGTCATTGGGCAGCCTGTTTTGAGATTCTCTGTCTGTTACCTTGGAGAGGTGAAAACAACAGTAAAACTAGTGAAAATCAGGAGATTATAATAAAAATAAGATGCAGTGGAATTTAGAAAAGGAATTTTAAAAAGAAAACTTCATTTAAATCTGGAATGCAAAGATTGAGAAGAGTAAATAAGGATCACCCTACACCTGAACTATCTCTGATTAAGGTCTCAGGTTGCATGCAGAGGGAATTGTAATTCAATTAGGTTTCAAGGGCTCAGAAAGAGACGATATAATGACACAATACAGAGAAATGGACAAGACAGATTGGTGGAAATTTGCTTCAGATGGCAAAACGGAAATACCTTTGTTATTAGAGTTTGCATTATAGAAATGAAATTTTTATTGCAATTATCTGGAAAAAATAAGAATAGTTATGTTCTAAAATTATTAGCTAGATTGATTGAACTGTCAGGGGAAAACTTACATTAGTAAATTAAAAATTCCTAGAGAAGTTCCTGGGCACTGAGACAATCTAGCATGGGAATGGTGCACATCTACACTAGTAAATTCTTCTAAAACCAAAACTAGGTGGCTGTATACAAATTACTTACTGGAAATTGTTCCTAGTGATATCTGGTCCCTCAAGATTTGAACCAAACTTTGCAATTTTTTTGTTGTTAATCACTATCTATAGCTAGGCAGATACGACTAAGCAATTGAATTGTAAAACTTGCATCTTGGCTAATCCTTTGTTTTAAGGGAAACGGAACACAATCCCAAAATGAAAGGGCTGCCTGGACAAGAGCCACCAGGAGTGAAGTCAGCAAGATTGAGCAGTAACTGGAGGAAAGGTAATTCCAGCAGGGGAGATGGTGACCACCAACCCATTAACCATCTACTCAAAACAGACCCTGACTGGAATGGAGGGAAGAACTGCACACGTGGAATAATCAGCATGAGAAGCAAGAGATACAACCAGCAAATAAGGGTTTGAGCACTAACTAATGAAAAAGCCATGTAAATTGTAACCCATGAATGCTGATTGCTAAAAACGTGTAAATAGTGTGAAGTTTTGATGATGGTGAGCCAGCCCTTTGAGGGTTACCACCTTGGTGTGTGAAGTGCCATCATACACAGACCAGATGATGAGCCTGTGTTTGGGACAACACTGGGATTTTCTAACTTTTAAACCATACCCATGAAATATGTGCAAGGGTTACAGCTGGCAACTGTCAAAACCACCTCAAAGAATGTATTACTCATTTCAAGTATAAACGATTGCATTCCTGTTTGCAGTTCTATTTAGTTTATTAGCATCCCAAAATCTCTGCTTTCAATTCACACAGAACAACTTGATGGTTTATTTAAAAAATGGAAATTAGTATAAGTAAAAGCTTCCTCACTATTAGAGACAGAGTGCAATTATTTTTCTCAAAACGATGACTTTTACTTAGAAACTGAGACGATCTGTTTTCCGATATTGCCTCCACTCATCATGGACTGGAAAGCAGCTTCAAGAGAAGTAATGAAATAAGTTAGTGCCAAGTAACCTTTAAAAAAGAAATCAAAAATGGTAGAAGCAAATGTATTAAACAGCTCCCTAAAAAGGAGAGATCCCATTTTGGGGCAGCTTTGTGTCATAATTAAAAAAATCTGACTTGTAAGCAACTGTTTGACCCTATACAAATTAACAATTACATTTGCTGCTGTTGTAATATGTCATGCAAACACCAAAGAGAGACAAGGCATGACTGGAGAGCCCCCAAATGCTGTGGGTTTTACAAGCCTTTGTGAGAGAAAAGGCTTATAAATATTCTATAATAATGTGAGAAGCTGGTACAAAAGAATATACCTTGAGTAAACAAAATACAAAAGTATGAAATATGACTGCTATATTTGACCAAATTCCTTCAAAATACATATGTATACCAGTAAGCAGCAATTAGCAATGACTAGAATAAATTGGAATCTCTAAGATTTGGTTATTGCTTAATTCTACGAGTTCCAATCTTGTGGGACTAAAGACCAAATGGACGAAGTCATACTCTTTCCCCTTACTTGACAGGGATCTTTGATGACATGGCTTATGTCACAAGACCCCCTTTATTTTTATATTTTCTTTGTTACAATATTTTGAACAGGCTACATGATATTTTGTTCTGTTAAAAAAAAATTTACTTTCTTTAGCAATCTCTAATATTCTTTGCCCTTTCTTGCGTGTACTTTTTTTTTTTTGTTAGCAAATCCAATAACAACCTCTGTTAGATATTGGGCTTTTTTAAAGTATAATTTCAAAGTTGTCAAAATAGCATTTTCTTACACGCAAGTTCTAAGAAACAGGCAGCACTTTAAACCAGTAAGATCAGGATGACTATCATCAGCTGCTAAGGTAGCAGTCTAAAAAAAAATCTAAATTTTTATTCAGTGATTTTATAAATGTAAATTAATTTTCTTACAGAACACTAATACCTCATTCAAAAATATTTTATTATAACAAAAATCATGGTTATGAAAAATACAAAAATCTGAATTGGCAAATAAATCAAAGGAAGTAGTTAATCTCTAATGTCATTGTATTTAATAAGCTTATTATTATTCTTATAAAATGATGTAAAAATCTTACCGCCAATGTTTGCTAAGCCTTCTACCATGGTCTCTCTGACCTGTCAGTGCAAACAAGTCCTTTTAGTTTTTTTCAAACAAGATTAGCATTTCACATTTTTTAGAAACATCCCAAGAAACTGCCACAGAAACTACCAAAAATCTAAAGATTTCTCTTGCTACAATGGTCAGTGCTCTGTTCGGACCAGACTCTTTCATCAGGAGACATATGAATATTTTCTCAGAAGTGTGCAGGTGATTTAATTCTTCATTCAGACCAGAAACTGTTTAATTCTTCAATTAGGCCCCTGCCTCTGCCAAAATTTCACATCTCAGGATTTTCCCAGGAAAATTTACTGATCACTACAAGAAACAAAAACTAATTCAGACAGACCTCTGTCTGAAGGCATAGATTAAGCATATACCTATCACAAAATAATAAATGATGATTATAAAGCTTGAAAAAAAATTTCAGACAAGATCCTCAGAAGCATTCTGGACACTTAACTGATCAGATATTTGAAAATCATATTTTTGAAGGCCTGATCCTTTAAGTAAAAAGTGCACCCTATACTGAAATAAAGAAAACTGAAATAAAGACATGAGTAGCATGTAATTAGAGAAGTCTGTCATATTAGTCAGACCATCCTCACAGGTACCTTCTAAAACAGTGCTATCTTATAAGCTTTCAATCATACTTACACATTCTTAAGAAAGTCTGTCCAATTCTGAGCACAGTAAGAGAGCCAGGGACAAAGAAATTGGTCTTCTTGTAGTCAGACCATGATCTGAGGACATAGTATCAGAGGCCATAGATCAAATCTAAAAGTTCTCACCTTCAGTTTACCCTCTTGGATCCACTGGCACAGTTGTAATATACTAGCTTCATGTTTGTCCATATAGTTCAACACTAAGAATCTTTCCCTGTGAAAGAAAAGAATGAGTTTTCATTTAAGAAACATTGGTAAACATTTTAAAATATTTACAAAGAATTTTCAGGAAACAGCATTGTTGAAACTGAAGGGTTATGAGTACAAATTACAATGAGATGTAGCTCAGACCTTTGCCAGCTTGTTGTGACAGCTCCCTGCACTGGGGCCTTGACAGAAACATCTGTCTTAGACAAGTAATTCTGTTCAAGTATCAGAGATAAGAGTAATAAAACTGATATCACCAGAATAAGCAGATGTCCATAAAATGTAAGCAAATTCCTATTATTTTTTACCTTTTTTTTTTGGTAGTAGAGAGAATAATTAATGGGGCTGCAATTAGATGGTGACTATAAATTAACTTCAGGCTACTCAAAATTTTGCATATCCTGCTGTCACAGCTTTCTATAGCAATCAAGAAACTGAAATGATCATCAAAAATCATAATTACTTGTAGCAACATACTGACTAAATTCTGCACTGTATTCTACTAATTTTATCCATTTTTTGAAATGCAGACAACAGTAACAGGGACAAGAAAAGAATTCTAATTAGAAGAGGTCAATCCATTTGCACAGAAATCAAAAGTCTACCCAACTTTCTGCAATGCAATGACTGAACACTCTCCTAAGACTCTGCTCCCAATCTCTACTTTAGCTGCATCTGAATCCTGAGAGGAGACTCAGCAATTCCCAGAGTCATAGCAAAACTGTTTTACCTGTATAAGTCATGCCTACAGTCCCATTATATAAAAAAACCCCCAAATACTAAAAATGTAATTTCAATAAAATTAACTGCATCAGCTGCATCCTTACTTCAAAAATATTTGATTTTCTCTCTGCCTGAATTACTTCACTTTGAGAGAAGGCACTCTGAGAAGGCACATTTCAGAACAGAACCACAGCAACACCTTCTCTTGTACTAAAGAATTTGTTAGAAATTCCAGGACTACATCTACCCGTCACAAAAAAAGTGTAACAACAGATATGTATGAGTATGTGTAACAACATCACTTTCCATTTTTTATGCTGATAAAGACAAATGTAAGAGAAGGGATTTACTGACATTGTGATCACAGTTTCCTTTTTAGGCATGGCAACACTCTGCTCAGATTACACATGTCTATTGAGGGCCTACAGACTACCTTCCAAACATTAGAGTCACAACAACTCGTGTGCAATTGACCTGGAACCTGGTCATTAGTTCTGGAAGAGAAATGTACCTTGTGATGTTCCTTTCTTTCTGTATTTTTTCTATGTCAGGAGGCAGCGGAGGAGGATAAGGCACATCTTTGTTATACTGAGAAATCTGTCCACACAGGATGATATGGCTGTTCTGATTCATCTGTTTGGGACAGCACAAAGTGAGAAAAATTATATTCCTCTCAAAAACTAAATTTTTCAGAGATGCAATAGATTATATTGCAAAACTTTCACATGAGCCACATTTCCTGTAAAAGAGCGGGAATATCGCATGCAGTCCCATTCAACCTATGACAGCATTCAAATAGGTAAATGCAAGGCAATAGTGGAAAAATAAATGCTATACAGCCTACTGTAATTTTAAAAGGCACTAAATAAAAGGAATATAAGAAATTGTTATCTTACTGTGTGCCCTTTTTTCAGAAGAAGGGTAATAGAACAGAGAAGTTTAATACAGCTGTTGGATACAGCTGTGATTTAGAACTCCCAAAGATGGCATTGCCACCGAAGCCTCCCTGCCATGACACAGAGTGGTTGTATGCTAACAATGAAGTCTTTATGGAGGTCCTGCAGAACTAGTCTTGCATCAAGCCAGAAAACGAAAGCTGGCAAAAGACAAGATTACTGTGCTGATAGACAAAGTTTTTATAGAATATTACCAAGTTCTCCTGGCCTAAGATGTGAGAGACAAGAAGCAGAAATCGTGTTTCAATTACTATACTGCCAGGTTAGTCCAAACGACAGACACTTATTTCAAATATCTGATTTCTCCTCAAGACCAGGATCAGCACCTGGATTAGATCACTGAAGTGGAAAACTTGCTCTGCTGTATTACAGGATGGACTCTACCATGAATTAATTCAAAGCTGGGCATGCAGACACTGCAGAATAACTAGAATAAGCCTGACAGCTGGAATAATCACCTGACTTATAACCGTATCACTGATGTCTCCACCAACATTGTCAAAGTAAACATCCACACCGCCTGGGCAGAGTTCACGTAGCTGTTCTGCCACATTTCCCTTCTTGTAATTGATAGCAGCATCAAACCCCATTTCTTGGACCAAAATGGAGCACTTTTCATCTGTGCCAGCAATTCCCACCACTCTAGAGCAGCCCTCCAGACGGCCAATCTGCAGGCACACAGTTAAAAAAAAACAACAAACCAACTAAAAACCCCAAACCATAAAGACAAGTTAAATCATTCATCTGCATACAGGTACCAGTGGGTGAAAGGGGACCTTAGAGGGTGTTACAGTTATCCCCAGTCCACTAAACCGCAGGCAGCAAAGTCCAGTGGACGCTCCCATCTCACGTGACACAATTGCCTCTTGTCACTCCCTCCTCACACCTAGATAAGGAGCAGGTACAATTTGCCATCTTTCCATAACTCACTGGCTGCAGAAGATTTAATTTGTGGAGTCACCAATGACTGGCAGTACTTGAGAACCAAATATGATATACAATTACATCTGCTAAGTAACATAACTTAGCTAATAAAAGGGAAAAAAAATTAGACAATAATGGATGTAAATATATTCTTCATCCATTTGGTTATGCAATGTTTCTTCAAAGCTTCTCTCTATTAGTAAGTCTAAAGTTTGCTTAATAGCTATTGTGTTTGCGTATATATGAGTATGTATTATATATATGTATTTGTAGATATGCATATACACACTGCAACAGTGTGCAAAGCAGACTGAGGAGGACAAAACAGCTGTAAACCTCAAAACACAAAGAATATCATAGAACACAGCACAAAGAAGGGTTTACCACATTTTTTTTACTGACTACAGAAAAAAAATTAAAGTCTCTAGTCAATACAAAGACAGTGTTGAGGTGGCAGGCTACTATATAAATATATATAAATACAGGTATTTACACTATCTACTTTACTTATACTAGCAACAAGTAATCACCATGGGCTGCTCTCTCCTATCCCAGTTTCATGACACTTAGTTTCACATCTAAAATCTTTCCCAGGGAGAGTGTGTGCCAAATCTGTGAAACTGGCTCTTCCCATGGGGTTATACCTACTCATGTTTACAATGATTTTATCCACGTGTTTAGTAACCAGCATGTTTCAGCATGTTCCAAAGACAAAACTTGGTCACAGAGTATGTTCATATGTCTTAAGCCCATCCTACCTGGCCAGCCAAAGAGCCGCAAGCACCGGCTGCTCCGCTCACCACCATTGTCTGATTTGCACCCACAGCCACGTGTCCCTTCTCCCTGACACCCAGGAGGGCCGTCAGTCCCGTGATGCCAGCTGCACCGAGAAAGTAGGAAAGGCGTCCATTTACAAGCTGTGGAACAAGCTACAAAACAGAAACGCGTGTGGTCTTCATTTGTTTTTATGGTGAGGTTTTGCTGTCTGATTGCCTGAGGATAGAAGACTAACTCAGGATATTCTCCAGGCAAGGCGCAACTGGTAGGGAGGAGCTATCTCTAAACTAGCTCTATCCTAACAACAAGTTCATATAAAAACTTTATATTTCCATAGTTTTAGAAAAAGTTTTTAAACAAAGCCACTCACAAAAACTTAAATTATGGAAGTATCAAAAAGCAGTTGGGAGACAAGAAGTTTCCAGCAAGTGAACAATCCCTATAAGGAATGAAAATTCACCATTTTATCAAATATTGTGATTGCAGATCAGAGGCAAAGGGACCTTTAGGAAGGAATTTATTGGAAAGTATAAATTCTCTAACTACAGTAATTTTCTCTGTTACAAGAGAACAAACAACACAATATATGTAGTGCACTGTTCCGTCTCCACTTTCAACTTAATATTGAATACCCTTTCTTCTGTGGATGTAAAATCTCAAGTAAAAGCTTTTATTAACATATATTAGTGAAATAAATTAAATTAAACATATCGAAAGCTTTTCATGTCTTACTACTACACTCTCATGGATCCAGAGTTCTACTAGAATTAGAATAATTATCAGAATTAATTAACAGAAGGAGTTTCAGGTAAATTTATTAAAAAACAACAGTTGAAATAATACTGGCATGTCTGCTAACCAACAAAAGCATTTAAATTTGTCTTTGTTATGAAAAAAGAAAAATTGGTACAGATTGTGGTACCTATGACTGGATCTGCCTTTGGAAAACTAGTTGTTCGAATAACGTTGGCTTGTTTTTGACTAAAAAATAGTATCATTAACAGCAGTTAACACTAGTAGTATCAGCAGTTATTTAGGGAAAAAAAAAAGGTTTAGTAAAAGAAATAGTAAAAGACAAGCGGGGCTTTGCATTTATATTACCTTTTGTAGCAAGCTTCCATCGAGAATTGCCACTGTCTGCCAGGGCCAGGTGAAGGAAGTTACAAAGTCTCCTTCAGCGAGGTTATCATGCTTGCTCTCCTCCACAACCCCAACACCGCCACCATCAGCAACTTCAGAGAGCTGCCAGGGCTGGAGGTAATCGGAGCCAGTGTCCTCATTCATTCGGCAGCGCTGAAAGACAAGGCTTTAACTGGAGGAGATGTGTTTAAAACTTCAAACACAAAGGGCTCCTCAAAAATCTCTCAATAAGCCCCAAATATTCGTAATCTTGTCTTAGACCCCTCTTTCCCCTTGTTTGCTCAGTACAAAAGGAGGGTGGACCATTCTGATCTCCTCCAGCAGTGTTACCAAAGCCAACACATTCTATAGATGCCTCAAAGGCACCCATGCAACCAAAGATGACTGGCTCAGATCTGACGAGAACACTACAAATTCCATTCCTTAACTGAATGAATCTTAGAAATGCAGGATTGAAAAAAGCACCCACAAATCACTTAGTCCGTGCCTATGCACTGAAGGGCAGTCAAACATATGTAGACCATCCTTGACAGAGATCTGTTTAATGAAACACCTTGAAATCAGAAGTATTTTCTTTACATCTCCCCCTGTTGCCTAAGTTAGTACCTCAGGATTATTAAACTTTTTCTTAATTCCTAAGCTAAACCTGCTTTCCAGAAATGTAGACTTTTCTACTATCTCAATCTATGCAGGGAATAAATGCTCAGAATTCTCTTTATAGCAAACTTTTACAGACTGTGTCTCTCTGGTTCTTCTTCTACCTTCACTTTCATTTCAACCCCAACTCTCCCAACCACATGACTTCTACAATTGTACAGAATTAGAAAATACATTTATGAGAAAGGCAAAATTCTTATGGAATTTCAAAGGTTAAAGGAAAAGTTGATACAAACAAATCTGTAATGGTATACCAGCGCTCACAGTCCCCGGTTCTATAAAGTCATATTCCTATACACATCCAAGGCACATTAAAGCCGAACTCCTTCCCAATATAACTCCATCAGAATGAATACAATTACTAAGTTATACTAGAGATATACTGGAGTCCTATAATTGGTAACTTCAGTGTTAAACATCATGACAGGTACAGAGTTGAAGGTATGTTATAAAACAAATTCTAGTTTAGCCCCAAGTCCATCACCTACCATGTAAGGGTCCACAGAGAGATAGAGGGTTTTAACACGCACTTGTCCTGCTTGGACCGTATCCGCTATTGTACTTTGTTCCAATCGGAAGTTTTCAGCCACTGGCACTCCATTCTTCCCTAGAATTATTTTAAAATCAAACAAATAAATGAATCAATATAGAGCTTCCCTTAATCAATACAGGAAGGCCTTTTTTCAAGGTAGTCCTTTTTAGAGTAAGTCAGGTTATATATTTACTCAGGTATAAAACTACCTACCGACTTTCAGTTTCCATGCTGTTTGCTACACATGATTGTTATGAACAATTAGGGCAAATTTAAAAAAATAAAATCAGGGACTGTTCCCATTCTTAAAAACGGTTCTGTACACTCTTATATGCGGAAAAGCCCCTAGTGGTCAAAACTAAGATATGCACTGAGACTTCTCTCGCATAACAAAATCATCATGCACTATTCTGCCAATAGCAAATGACCATAAATTTTAACCAGTTTTAAACTCTCACCTTTCTGCCTCTTTTTGACTCAAGTAGGATTGAGGGAATACAGATCACAACCACTGCACATGCATATGCTTCAAGAGCATCCCTTCGCATATACAGAGAGACCTCTTTAAATTAAAGCTTTCCAGAAATACCTGTAAAACTGTGCCAAGAGCCCCAGAACTGGAGCCTTCATCCTCAGGTTGGTACCACATGCAGCAGATCAATCAGACTGACAATTGGAACCACTGGCACTAAAAGGAGACAGCCAGATACCCTTGTATATTTTAAGTCAGAGTGACTGCACAACTCCAGCAGGCTACTGCTGTAACATTTTGAAAGACTTATTTGCAGGTCAAATAGCTCTTACTGCTTAGGACTATTTTGGCATTAAGCAGCATACAATACTACCTGCAAAAAATAATGTCTTCTACAACAGAAAATTTATGAACTCACTATTCAAACTATTGTGCTGACATCCATAACAATGCAAATGTGTAAGCAAGAAAGTAAACAAACTCTCAAGAGTATAAATTTTAAAAATAAACACTTTGAAACAAGGAATAAAAGATTCAATATTTACTAAAAAGAAGCAAAAATTAATAGCAACAAAATATTTTAGTCATCTCTTAAAATGCAAAAAGAACAAATGTCAGAACTAAAAAGCCGTTTGCTAATCTTTCTTCCCTTTGAACCCCTACACTTAGAGTTTTCTCATATATTATGCATTAATCCTTTTTTTCTCACCCAAGAGTTTAGAAATCTGTATATACAGACTAAATAAAAGCACTTCACAATAAACTTTATTTATTGCTGCATGCAATATTAAGGTATACAAATGCCAATATCTCAAGTTAGTGCCTGTTTCTACCCTCACCATTTTGGAGCATAAGGCAACCATAACACACACAATGGCTTCTTTATCAGAGAGAAATACGTACCAGGCCGTGAATTCAGCACTACTCTCTGTATAATCATCCCTGCTTTGCAGCAATTTCGCACTGGATTTCTACAAAAGAAAATGTTGAAGAACTGAAACATAAGTTTTCTTCAAAAAAAGAATATGAGGCAAAGTACTTAGTAATTTGGAAACTGGGGATGAAAGACAGGCCCCACCAGCTTCAGCATCCATGCCCAAGAATCATTTAAACCAACCTCACACATAAAATAAATAAAAGTGTGAGTAAGGAGTTTCCCTGTTTATCTTGTTAAAGCCCAGATTTTTTACGTCACAGTAGCACATGCTGGAAAGACTGAAAATTATAATGTCCCATGCTCCTTGTAAGACCATCATCACCTCCTACCAGGTTGTAGGAAATGTGTTTGGTTCGCTTTCCTGTGCTGACTGAGAACACTCTATTCCCACCCAAAAGACACAGAGACAGCTTTGCAGGCAAAGTCAAGTGCCACTCAATAAAAGGCACACAGGCACGTCAGAATATCAGTTTGTAGGTACTTGATAAAAAGAGATTGTTGTGTAAGATGTTTTGTGTGAAACAGCAATTCTTTCTACTAGCAGTGCATTTTCTCCTAAGAAATGGTCTGGCCCAGAAATAAGAAAGAATTAGATTTCCGCTTGATCTGATCTACAGAATAATTTTTCCTTGACTTTCAACAGTTTAAGAGGACTGTAAATCTGTGGTCTTGCACTTGTGAGACGCAAAGTGATTAAGAGGGAATTAACCTGATTTAACAGGAGAAAAATCATGATCTTGCATGCTTTCAGAGCTAATATAAAATAAAAGCGTTACTACTGTTCTCAGCAGAGTGCCATAAATAACCAACATCCACATGAACCAAGGACATTATGGAATGAAACATGATAGCTGATGTCTTTGTCATAATGTTTATTTTGCTGACAAGAACAGCAAATTGGAGTGAAGCTAAAAGATGAGCCCTGAAAGAGTACATCATCACCACTTATCCAACACCTTTATTTTTTGAACATGCAAAATACAGGACCTTCTCTGTATTGTTACAGTGCTTACATTACAGCACTCACAAACCATCAAAAACTACAGCCTGGAGTGCTGAAAACATAATTAAAAAGTTATCAGGAGAAAAGGTGTCCCTGGCCTTTCCCTCTCCTCTAAAACCCAAAACTGACTCAAAACACAAGTATCTTAAAAAAAAAAAAAAAAAAAAAAGATAAAGGTTTAACGCTTGATTGTGTTTGTACTTGAAAAGCTACTTATTTGGCAAAATTTATTCTAGAGTTAATTTCTTTTCAGTATTTCAAGACCTAAGGATGCTACAAGCTATAAGGAATGAACCTCAAATGTGTCTTTACAGCATCACATCAGTGAAAAATAAGTGACCTGCAGAGTTCTTTGGACAAAACAATTTAGAACAGTCTAGAAAGATGAGAGTGGAAAAAGTATCCAATATAAGTTTCGACTACTTCTTTGAATGCCTGACATTTTGAGGGAACAAAAAGGCTGTTTACTTCCCTGGTCATTCTCACAGCTTTTGTTTGAGGAGCGTGTGTACTAATTCAATTTGAAGATCTTCCAGATATTGTGAGTGGGTGGACAGAAAGCTAAGCTGGCAAGTGAATTGTCACTCATTTTATGATAACTGCCACAGTAAATACAACACTGCAGATGGACCATTTATTTCTAATATGAGTGCACTTACAGTGGAAGTCAGCAACACCATTACGCAAGCAAATGGTCACACTAACACCACAGCATACTGCGAATCAAGTTTTCCTCACCTTATAAACCATATGAAACTGACTTAAGAAAATAAGTAGAGGCACCATCCTTTAGCACTGTAAACTGAAGAAAGCTTTTGGAGAGAGAGAACAGATTTTTTAAAAGCGAAATAAAGGGGATTTGTATCATATACAAAATCTTTTCCAATACATGCATAATGCCAACATGAAGGATGCTTTTGACTCTATTTTTTTAAAAGACAACACAAAGCAACACACATTAGCATTTTTTAGCTTTTCCAAACAAAAGCAATCTGAGTTGATTTTACACTTTAACATCAAACAGAGTAAAAATCAATAGCAAGTTTTAACATCATCATTCCATGCCAAGTTCACACTATCTGACCCATACTATAAGTACAACAGGACTATTAAGCAGCAAACAGCAGTATCTCCATGGGAGTATAAGTATGTTTTAGCCTAGTTTTATTCTTATCCTTTTGCTCCCTTGCCTTTCCCCATTTTTGCAGACACACACTACAACTCCTTTTAAAAGCATTAAATAAATTCCTCAATGCTAAAATGCTCCAGTTTGTTTGTTTGTCCTAGGCTTGGTTCCTAGAACTTCTTGTTTCTGAGACTGCCTGTAAGACACACTTTTCAGTTACGTATACTTTTGCCAGAATGATTCACCTGCTTTCAAGTTGTTAAAGCCCATGCCATGTGCAGCCTAGTTAAAAAAAAAAAAAGGAAGAGAAGATTGTCCTGTATTAGGCCCAGGCAGCATGAAGGAAGAAAGCAGTCAATTTAAACAGAGGACAAGAATACTTGGAAGTCTTCTGAAACTGCAGTGTCAAAATGGCTGGAGCAAGGATCCTCAGAGGAAACTCAAGGAAAGAAATTTCAGGAAAGAATGACTCTGAATGAGGAATGCGCAGGAAAGAAAGATGAGAAGAACTGGGACTAGGAATCAGAACAGAGAAACATGGCAAGAATAGCAACTTAAAAGTCAGTAAAGCACACAAAAGAGAAACAGCATGGGGAGAGAGAACTGAAGAAACTGGGAATGATGAATGGGACAGAACCAAGGAAATGGAGACAGGAATGACTGGTCAAAAAGAAAAAAAACCCCAAAAGTGTAACTAGTAAGGTGAGGTAAATGGAAATGGAAAAGAAAATGTAGTGGATTAAGCACCAAAGTCTCCACCACATCCCTAAGGAGCTCTACATTTGATGAATATTAATTAATCACAAGCCAGAATCAATACTGACTGTCATGAATGGAGAAAAACACATGCCATAAAAAGGTTAAGTACTTTCATGAACTGAGCTAATAAATCCAGATTTCCTAATGTTCCATGTCTTATCACTGAATTCGCTGGTGTGAAGTTCCTCCCACAGTGTTTTCTTCATGTGGGCTTTCTGATACACTGTTAAGGGCTGAGGAAAGATGTGGTCTTTCCTCCAAGAATGAGGCAGATGAAAAAGAAAGAATGACAATAGGAGTAGGATCTTGATCCAGCCATCTTTTTTTATATATATTCCAAGAAGCCTAATCTTTTTGAGCTTTTTATCAGATTTCACTGACATACAGAGCAAAAGTTCCAGCAAGTATACACATTCATATCTACATACGACTACATAAACTTTATTTTTTCAGATTTAGGTGCCAAAAAAAACCCCTAAAAGTTCTCAGGTACTGCATCCTGGGCTTTTTTTTTTTAATAAACAGTTGTATTGGAGTTGCTGAAAATTATTTTAAAATACCATATATGTATATAGTATATATACACAAGGCCTATTTTTTTGTTAGCAGAATTTCACATAAGGAATGCAGACTGTTCCCAGAAAGGCAGGTGCATCACCTGATGAGATTCTTTTTTTTTTGGGAAGCCTATGATGCAGTATGCAGGCTCGCACGTGAACGCAATTCCAGAGAGCGCACTGATTATCCACTTTTCCAGGTATGCCTAAAGACCACGTTAGAAACCACTGCTGTCAAAGGTGGAGGAGCCCCTGCAGGCTGTCTTGCAGGCAGGTCGTGATCAGTGTCAGAAGCTGCGGACAGAACAACCCCGGAGAGGGAAACCGAGAGGGGCGAGAGGAGCGCAGGGGGCTCGGTCCTACGGGCTCATCTGGAGGTGCCGTGGGCTCCTCTCCTCTCCTCCGTGATCGCTCCACCGCCCCGGCATCCGGGAGCTCAGCAAAGCTCCATTCCCGCTCTCGTTCCAGGGATCGGGCAATCCCAGCAGCCTCTTCCAAGCGCCACACCTGTGTCCCCGCCTGCCCCGCAGCGAGGAGGCGCTAATCCCTGACGAAACGACTCCCGGGAAGGAGGACCGAGTGGACTCTGCCGATCTCCCCCCAGGCGGACCCCCGGCACGGCTCCATTCCCCAGGACCCCCGAGATTCCCGCTCACCTTGAGCCGCCCCGACCGCCCGACAACCACCGGCCCCGCCCCGGGCCCGCCGCGCGCGCGCGCGCGGGCCTTAAACAGGGAAACGCTGGGACACCCCCTTAAAGCGGCGATGCCCCGAGCCCGGCCCGGTGGGCGCGCCGAGCTGTGGTGGGGATGGCGGGTCGTCGTCTGAGTCGCAGAATCACACACAATCATATTGAATCATTATGGCTGGAAAAGGCCTCCAAGATTATCGAGTCCAACCTTTGACAGATCTACACCTTGTCAACTAGACCATGGCATTAAGTGCCACATCCAGTCGTTTCTTGAACACCTCTAGGGATGGTGACTCCACTACCTCTTGGGAAGTCTGTTCCAATACCTGACAACCCTTTCCGTGAAGAAATTCTTCCTGATGTCAACCTGAGCCTACCTTGGTGCAACTTGAGACTATGTCCTCTCATCCAGTCACTTGTTGCCTGGGAAAAGAGGCCAACCCCCACCTCACTACACCTTGAGCCTCCTTTTCTCCAGGCTAAACAAGCCCAGCTCTCTCAGCTGCTTCTCATAAGGCCCTTCACCAGCTCTGTTGTCCTTCTCTAGACTCACTTCAGCACCTCAATGTCCTTGCAGTGAGGGGCCCAGTACAAACACAGCACTCCAGGTGTGGCTTCACCAGTGCTGAGTACAGGGGAACAATCATTGCCCCGGTCCTGCTGGCCACACTATTTCTGATACAGGCCAGGATGCCATTGGCCTTCTTGGCCACCTGGGCACACTGCTGGCTTGTGTTCAGCTGCTGTTGACCAGCACTCCAGGTACTTTTCCACTGGGCATTTTCCAGCCACTCTTCCCTAAGCCCGTAGTGCTGCATGGGGTTGTTGTGACCTAAGTCCAGGACCCAGCACTTCAATTTATTAAACTGAGTCACTGAGAAAAGGCACTTAGAGTTTGTGAGGGGTTTTTTCTTTGAGAGCACAGTTAGCACTAGGAGATGTTTGCTCCTTGCATATTCCAGTGGATGAGATTCTGTTCATTGCTGTGGTATAGGGCTGTTTATAGCCATTCCTTACATTCCAGTAAAATTGCTGTTGTGTGCAATATAATGTATTTACTATATATACGCTTTTTCTATGCTTGAGTACAGATGAAGGTGTTTCTTTCCTTAAAAAAGAGGCTGCAGGAAGAGCCATAACTTTCCTGGGATGGGGCTCAGGTCCTGGTGCTGCCTAACAGGATTCCTATGTGTATGCCCTATGTTGTAGTGACTCACCATGCAGGAAGGGCAAACAGGTCTGTGAAGTGGCCACTGAGTCGGTGGCAATTACTGCAAAGCTTGGAGTGACCACTTAGGACTGGAAAAGCTCTGACTAACGATCCCGATGACTTTGTACTCTGCCTCTCACATAAAGGCAGTCAAAGCCTTTCTGTTGTAGCTTTACCCATAGCACTGTAATATAGGTGTAAGTGAATGATTTTTATTTGTGCCATCATAATATATAAAACTTTGCATTTCACATTAGTTAAAATGACATAATTGGAACTGAGATGGTCTAGGGGGCGAAAAATTGAGTATCTTAATAAGGGCATTTATACCTCCATACTTCTTTTTTTTTTCCCAACTTGAATCAATTGATCTAACGACAGGTCAACTTATTGTGATTGCAATGCACTGAAAGCAGGTCTTCAGGGTTGAATATGTCTTCATAGTTTCAGATGGGCATATCTTGTGTGTAGGAGGCCTGCATTCAAATGAATGAGCACTGACTTGCCTCATACTTGTGCAAGAAAAAAGTAGCACAATTATTACAGAAATAATTATTTCAGAAAACAATGTTACATGTCACTACATGAGCAAACAGGAAAATGATGAACGTATTACTGGAGAGCACCCTGTTAATTTAGAAGTTGTGTATCTCAATAACTAGTAATAATTGAAAGAAAAATGGGGAAAGGGAAAACGTATGCTCTATATGGGCACATGTACCTATTTTTTTCCTCTGTATTATATGACCACAATACAACTTTATACGGAAAAAAAACCCAAACCTAAACCCAAACACATTAAATAGTATTTCAAAAGTTCTGTACAACCCTACATTCTCTTGCCTATCAGAGTGGCTGTGTTTCCTCCACAAACAAGGTTATCCTGGAAGGTAGTTGCAGCAATTATCTGCATTTTACTGTTTAACCCTTATGGTCACGTTCACCCTCCCCCCTTGTCTTTATTGTTAAGTAATTGTTAAGTGAAGGTATTGTAAAATAAGCTTAGGTGTGTACTTACACTGCAGTAGCTATTCTGCACTGACTTGACTTGTGGATACATTTTCTACTCTAAAAATCCCTTTTTGTGGTTCAGCTTGATTCACCTCAGACTCAACTACACAAATTCATCCCTTGTGTGAAATAAAACTGTCTACGCAAGCAGGCCATTTTAGAATAGTTGTTACATAACAGATATTAAGGGTTGTTACCACTTATAAACAAGGCTACATCAACCTGGATGTCATAATTTTAAAGTCAATCAGAGATGGGGCAGAGATGAAATGGAGGATGTGTTTGAGCTGGGAGATGGTTGAGGTGATTGTCAACAAACTATTGCTGCCTACCCAAATAGGGAATGTCATTCAGTTGAGCCTTACTTCGCTGAACAGATCCTCAAGGTATTCTCTGACCAACTTCAGGCAAATTTGAGAAAGTAAAGACATTTCTTGGTCACCTAGTGGGATAAAAAATCAGTCTCATTTGATCCTTTTAGAACAAAGAGGAAACAAAAACCAAGAAAACGCTCATGGTTACAAAGTCATTACCTTGCAAAATCATGTGTAAACTTGGACAAACTGTAAAAGTGAAACAGCTGCCTTGTTCAGTGGTAAAAATCATATTGCCATCAATTTTAGTGAAGCCAAAAGCAATAGTTAAAATAGAAGTCAAAAATCAAAGTCTCAAGGCTTTTTTTTTCCTTCTTTAACTGACTGTCTGACTCCAAATTACCTTTTTGTTCCTGTTTACCTGCCCTTAATATAGAAACAAAGTTACGTATTCTGCCTATACTGTGAGGCTTAGATGTTTTTAAAGTACAAAGTAATCCTGTACATTTTCCAAGATTTGCTGGGCTCATGGGTCATTTTGATGAGTCTACATCATAATAATTCACCTTTTACACATTGCCATGTTCATGGGTAACTCGCTCTTGGCAGATGTGTGCCCTTTCTTTGTTATTTTTAATAAATGTCACTATAATAAATAGTCTTTGAATCTGTCTAGATGAATAATACAGATGTTGCTTACGTAATTGAAGTGCAGGTGGGTTTTGGCAATCAAAATCCTCTGGGGTTTGCATGAGCTCTAAATGACACCAGACGCTTTAACCTGTGTGTTAGGGAGCAAAATGGTTTATGAGGTCTCTCAGGAAACATCCTTCATGGATTCTGTGGATAGGAACAACCAATTAGATTACTCAAATCCAGCACAATTTAAATCTTTCTTTTTGATGTAACAAGTCTGTTTCATGACAGGAAAATAAGATGTCGTCTTCTGCTGTGGGGAAGCATTTTTTCCAAGGGTGCAGAAAGTTAGAGAAATATTTTTTAAACTGTCCTTTGGAGAAGTGATGAAATGTTGATGGAGGTATCCTGAGAGAAGGTGTGTTTCTCCATTTACAAAGCCGCCTTGTGGAAGACCTCTGTGAACCCTGTGCTCTTGGGTAACAAAATCAGTTCACTTGTCCTACAAATTCTAAAACACTGTTTCAGGTTGCGGTAGGAAAGACTATTGCAAAATTGTCTGTGTTAGACTTGATATTTCTGGTTTTCTAAACTATTAGTTTACCAGTCTTCAGTTAAGTTTCATGCCCTCTTTGCTGAGCCAGAAGACCAGACAATGAGAAAACTCCCTTGTTCGCTCAATACAATGTCAGCCAACAGCCTGAAGTGCTGCTGAGCGTAGTTTGAACTAATCCATGTATGTTTGCATGAAATGGCTTAAGAGTTTGCAGCTGATTCATTCTGGCAGCTGAGCTGTGGATGCAATAACTTCAGCAGAGGACAGTAACACCATAGGTCATTACAGCCATTTACAGTGACTATTTGAATCAGTGTAAGTGATGCAATATATGAATGGAAAAATTTTAGCTTGAGACAGCTGCTGAGGTTGAATTCAGCTATTCAGCTGCCATCACTTCAGAGTGACATCCCATGTTATGGAGTGCAGTTTAAAGGTGATTTATGAGCAGCTCAGCTACCTGTTGGCTGAAAATGTTAGAAAGGGTAGACTGCTGGGGAAGGCAAGTTATCAGCTGACTCAAGTTATGCTATCCACTTCTGAATTGTTTCTGCTTTTGCAGTTCATATTTATGCATATCCTGCAATGTATCCAACAATGTATTCCTGGTGGACTGAGCATTAGCTTGAGGCAGAGATATTTGTGGGAAAGTTTTGCAGGTGGAAGCTTAGCTGTCATATGAGACTAATGTCTTCTGGTGCTAATTGCTGGGTTAATCACAAAGTGAGCTTCAGCTGCACAGGTAAGAACACAGATAAGAAGCAATTGCTACTTTTAATGATAATTTGTTTTTCTGATGTTTAATGATTGGGAATGCCCCAACCATGATCTTTAACTATTTGGCATTTAATAATACCTTTTAAAACCATAAAAAGTGAGCACAATATGTTATCAGTTTAATCGATACTGATTACTACTGTTTGACCATCATAAACTTTATTCATAATTTTGCTTCCTTATATGTCTGTGCCTTTTTTTCATCCCTAAGAGAAGAAATAAAATACTGAAGTGCTTGTTGCAGAGACTGATTTTCCTTTCATGTTTATTTTGTTAGTGACAGTTTCTTAAATCCAAGTTACATTTTGGTATAACTACTTATTTAATGTTTATAAATGACCTGAGCATATTGTAGATGAAAACTATCCTGTTGCTGTGCAGCATCATATCAGGATCACATCTTTCATTTTTTATTGCAGAACAGTTGAGGAAATTAGGAACTTCTATTTTAGACTGCTAGATAAGCATCCTATATCTGTGCAGGAGCTTTCTTTCTTTATTGCTCTGTGTGCCATTTCCATTTAATGATATGTCCCAGTTACACATTAAAAAAAAGGTTCTAGTAGTACTCTTTCAGAAATCTGCAACCAGTGAAGTACTAATATAAGTATGGTTAAGCTTTTACACTCTAAGATTCAGACATGTCTCTGTGTCAGAACAAAAACACCTTGAATTTTCCCAATTTAATTTTCATCAGTCATCTGTTGATGAAAAGACACCACTGTAAAGTTAAAATGTGAATGTTGTTGTCATGGCCTGTAGTTGTTGTACATGCTTTGTCATGCAAAATTGTAATTCAAAACAGGAAAGATTGAAGGGTTTTTGAATGAAGAATACTGATAATCTTGAAAGTATTTCTCCTTACTGCTGTTTTTTCCACTTTGTCTAAAATATGCTGCTAGATTTGAAACAAAGTTGTTAAATTTAAGTGATCTCTTATTTTGTCTTGTTTCCCACTAATGTGAATGGAAATTTGAAACATTTAATGAAAAGAAAACTTTGTCATTTAGAAAGAACTGAGATTATTGTAAATTAAGCTGCATTATATGAGATTCCAAGATAGTAGACCATCCTGAAAAATGTGGGGAAGGAAGAAATGTGGTCACAAAAGCTCAAATTACTTATTTAGAACACCAAATGATTTTTGTACAATCAAACTTACACTGTGCTAAGATATGTTTCTTTAGTTTAAAATTACTGGCAGCAAATGGTCAAGACAAGTGTTTCTATTTGAACACCATCATACATATCATACTATCATATGTTTCTGAGGACAGAAAACATATGAACACCATTTGTTGAGAATGCTATCAATTGCTGCATCAGAGCAAGAAGCAGCAGACTGTGCTGCATGGTGAAATCCTAATATTAATAGAATATTTCATAGTATTTCTGTTATTTGTCATAATTGAAATTAAAATTCATTGTAAAACTGCTCTGTTCTTTTTTATTTATGCATCCTAATGCTAGGAGAGCTAATGCTAATGGCTTATAGAAGCACAAAGAGAATAGGGTCTTCTAGAATCAGAAAAAAATTGTTCATATGAGGAATATATATGGGGCTGTGGGAAGTTACATGTAGTATATGTGGTATAGCTTCCTGATAAGATTTCTTGGTATGCTAATCCTTGATCAAATAGAATTGAAAAATCCATGTTTCAACCTATCTGTTTATGAAAAAACACATTTGGGATGTAGATGAAAGATGGCAGCTGATAAAAGGTGAATAAAGACAGGTGTTGACAAGGAGAAAAATTAATTAGGAGGAAGCTGCTTCAGAAGGAACTTTCCTTGCACTAGTATCTTGCTTCTGCAGTATCTGCACTAGTATCTTGTTTCTCAAAAGCAAGTACTGGTTTTTGGAAGAGGACTATGCAGATTTGCAAAGTCTCAAGATAACCAAAGGGATATTTTTGGAGCTCTGTGTAGGGCTTATTCCAGAGCTGCTGGATATAAGTAAAAAGCTTCTCATCCATTCAGCATATGGATGTTCCCTTCTGAAAATTTACAGCACTTGGTTGTTATCAGCCACTTATTAATGACTATAATATCAGTAAATCATCTGTTGTATTTCACTGGCCTGGAAACAAGAATTTGCAGAGACCTTCACCTGTTTTCTCTAAGGAAAAGAAGAGTGATCAGTAAGCACAAATGGCCTGGAAGGAATTAACGATGCCAGTTACTATATTCTTGAAGACTGTGCTTGCCCTTATTATGATGGGTGATAAAGTATTTTATTTGACATGTGAAACTTAGATGACAACTGTTTTGAGTCTCTGCTTAGCAGCTGTAGGATAAGTGTGAGGGTTGTCTTTTAGAGGGTGTTTAACAATTGGTGCTGGAAGGGCTGAGGCAGCTTAGCAAAACAGGCTTCAGATCAAAACTACCCACTGTGTTTCACCAGCGTAGCTGGTAGGCAGTAAAGTGGCTTCATGCCATTTCTAAGTGACTGACTCTCAGGGCATTTTGGGGAAAACATTTGTGCATCTACTTAGGAAATGAGTACTTTGTGCAGCTTTCTGTGATATGCCATGCAAGATAGTAGTAACAGGATACTCCTCTAGGCCACTTAGCGGGTACTGGCTTTGCAAACACTGCAAATTGCATTAATTTAAAGTAGAATGGTGAATGAAAATTGACAGCAATAAATAGGCTGTATCTTAGTTCTGGCAAAAATGTTGGATATTTAATTATAGCAATACATGACTAATTGGAGATATCGGGTCTATAAATCAAGGAGCTGTAAACTTGTGACACTATTTCTACAATTAGTCTTTTCTCACAGTTCCCAGCACTACTTTTTGGAAGCTGAAATGGCATTACAGAATTTTGCTTGGATGTCAGAGAAATGTAATCAGAATGCTGTTTTCTGGAACAGACTAGAAGAATTGTGGCTGAGGGTCTGCTGGTGATACTTGAATCACAGCTGATGACTCTAAGACTGAAATGCATGCAATAGGAGAGAGTTCAATTTTTAAAACCAATGCTCTCCAAAAATATGTTCCTGTTCAACTCCATTACCTGATTCTTTTATGTCCCTGTTCATTTCTGTGTGTGCCTCCTATGCAGCAAAGCTCCACCCTGCAATTAGAAAGTCATCTGTCATAATGAATTGTGACAGTGTTTTGTTGTTACGAAGTCCTCTTTCTTGTCCTTTCTGTTGCTTTGAACCTCTGATAATGTCTTCTGCTCCTTAGCCAATCTGCATCTTTCAAGAGCCTCCACTAATCTTTCACAAAAAGGAAAAAATCCCCAAACACCCAACTGTTATAGTTACCTGAATTGAATAGCAGTAACACTGTTTTCTTAGTGGTGCAGATATTATGAATGATGATCCTATAACTTTTCTTAATATACATAGTTTCAAGATAAGAGGAGGTTTGAAGGTTGTCCGTAGTGGGCTTTTTGTTTGTTTGTTTTGGGGGGGTTGGTTTTTTTTGTTGTTTTGGGTTTTTTTCTTAATTGGGCTGTTTTTTTCCCTTGCAGATTTTGGATGTGATTTTCCTGAACTACTTCCCATTCTTGAGAAACTCTAGAAGACATAGGTTTTCTCCATCTTTTCTGTGATGCACTTTGATATGTAAAGCCCAATATCATGCTTCCACAGTGATTGCTGGTGGACAATGGATTTGCTACTCTCTGCCTTGAACATGGTGGATTTCTGCTGTTTCTTGTTAGAGTGGCACCATGAAGACAACATAAGCATATTCAGAGCACTTCTTGTGGGGAGGAGATTCTGCTGAAAGCAAGATACTGATTGCTTTTTTTATTGCTTGAGGCAGTGGTGATATTGGAGGATGCCTCTCTCATACATATGAGGAAAGAGCAAATAAACTAACTTACAAGTATCTAATAAACAGAGGCTATGGTGAATCCAGCAGAGACAGAACACTCGAGCAAGGGATTTGCTTGGTATTTGAATATTTTTTCAATTGCTGCCTTTGTAGGTCATATGTATTCCTGTCTGTTCTACTGTTGATCTCAGTTACACTATCCTCCTCCAGCTCATATCCTTTTCTTTCTCAGTCCACTGTGGCTTCAAGGAACCAGACAAGTCTCTGCAGGAGCAGGGGCAGGGGGAGATGAGAGAGGAGCATGCATTCGCAAGAGAGGAAAGGTCATGCTTAGTTTATAGCAGGGGAGGGTTTTGAGGGTACTTGCAAAATGTCTGAGATGCATTGATGAAAGACATCATTGCTGCCTGTTTGAACTGCTGCTCCCCATTTTCTTCAGGCTAGCAATCCTGTGGCAGCATGAAGGTATGTGTTTCTGTGCATTAACAGAAATACACTAATAATGCACAAATGCTCAGTGAACAATATACTAGTATAACCACACCCATATTTCTGCCTTGAAATACCACATCCTAGCTAGGGCTGTTGCTTTGAAATTGCATTTTATGTCCTATGTAGATATTGATAAATAGGTCTAGTTGTAGACTGTACTATGAGTACAAGGCTTTTAAGGTTCCTGTTGACAAGAAAAAAAAATTGGCAGGTTTCTATTAAAAAAAGAGAAGGTGAGACAAAAAAGGGGAATATCCATAATGACATTTGTGGTGATAAACATACAGAGAGTAAGTGAATTAATTTTCCTTATAATGGAACATGCTATGTACTTTATAAGAGAACTAAGGAATAATCAGAGATCACAGAGATAAGCAGACCAGCTGGTTGGGATAGGTCACAACTTGGTATTGAAAGGCAACTGGAGGACTGCCAAAATACTTCTGGAGTCCAGGCCTGGAAATCAGTATGATGCAACTTGCACACAAATTCAAGAAGAATAAAAACTGCACAGCAATTAGCCAAATACACCGCAGCATAACAGTGATGACAGGAAAAGCTCTGCAGCCTGGCTTGCACCAATGCAAACTGCCAGCACAGGCAGGCATGGAGTGTCAGTAAAGAAGGATTAAAGAGTAGAGGGACAGATAAGGTCATCAAGGTGCATAACTAAGTGGTTGCAAATTATTTGGTACATGCCTGTCATATATATCTTACATGTTCGTGTCTCCCACTATGATTGATTTATGTCTCCCTGCCCTTCTATCATTTATTTATGGGATGGAACAGGAATGAGTCCTCATGAGACAGAGTACCATGTGCTACCTGTGGAACCTGACATTAGCAAATGCTTGCTTTTTGATTCCCCTGCTGGTCCTAGATTTATACTGCATATGTTTCAATTTAATTGCCATGGTACTGAGTCATTGCTACTAAAATCTGTTTGTGCTGAAAGCTCCTTGGATGATTGTAAGTGTCAAATGATTTGAAATGGGTTTTGAGATTGCTACTTGTAATATATCAGCTACTGAACCTCAGGAGTTCCTGCTTGATTCTCCATAAGAGATGATTTTAAGGATGCTCTTCTACATATGCACATACATAAATGTATATATAAAAATTGCACATAAAAATAAGACATAATAGAAATATTCCAGAATCCTGCAAATCTTTATATACAATGCACCATTAGTTATGAGTAGTTTCTTGATGTCAATGGGGCAAATAATATTTTCATATTATTAAATAGACTAATGATCAAATTAATTAACTTCTGTGTGCTTCAATAAAAAATTGGTCTACTCAGACTATTAAAGGAACAGACTAGATTGTCATTTGTAAAACTAATACCTAGTAAATAGCATTAATGTTACAAAAAGAAAAATATTCCGGCTCATTGTTTCAAATTCCAGTCTTTATTTCTGTTATTACACTAAATTCAACCAAGCTGGGACTTTACTCCACAGTACATGCTGTCAATATTCCTATTTCTTTTGTTTGTTGTTGTTGGGACCCTGAGTGCTTCTAGGGGGTTTCTCTGCCTGGGATCAAAGCCAATCTAAAGAAAGCACAGCTGGTTATCTTGGGGAAGAAGAGACAGAAGAAGCTTTATTGGAAGTCACTTGCCAAAACAAGCCTCAGTGGGGGCTTCAGCCATATTTTCTTGGGAGCTGCTTCAAGCTAAGGCTCTTGGATGTGGCCTGTAGTAGCAAAGCGTGTTCCTTTAAGATATGTTGCACTCTTGTAATGCATAATGAGAGGTAAATTTCAGAAAGAAATCTGCTATAATAGTAGTCATCAAACCATTTAATGATTCTAGCATTAAAAATATGTATTAGAATTTAAAATATGCATATGCCCACCAGTTCTTGATAATTCTTGCCCACCATATTTTTCAGGAGTATTTCCACTGATGTGAAGTATTCTTGATCTTGTTGAGATCTATTAGTCTATGCACTTTTCCTGAAGTAGTAGTAGTAGTATTTATATTATCTAAATTTTAATGCTAAATAGCTAAATCGAGCTAATTACAGTGCTTAACATTTTCAGAATTCTAATATAGAATACTATGTATATTAATTAGTTCATTTTCTAACAGTTCCTCTCACACAGTGGACAAGAAAATAAAATCTCTAAATACTTAAATAATTAGATGAAGTTTGCAGCCAGCTTTTTAAAAAATTGTCTTATTTTAAGTGGTTTTTTGTTTGTTTGGCTGGTTGTTTTTTTAATGTCATCCTGCTTAAAGTTATTTGAACCTAATTTTCAGAAGAACTTGTGTCATTGTTCAGTCAGTTGAACAGCAAGAAACATTTGGTATCCTATAATTGTATGTGTAGACTACTGACACTTAGATGAGAGGACATGTTGTAGTTTAGTACAATCTGCATTCCGAGCTCCTAAAATACAGGAAAAGTATAGTGTGACAGATGAGTTTACATGTGGACTTGAGCATTTGAAGCTAACCAAAACTCAGCTATTGAACCTCTCTGTGGCCTTCAGCTCACCACTTAACTTCTTCAAATATTGTATTTTTCTCAGTTGTAATGAACAGTGAACAATGTTACCACAGACTATTGTTTGTATACAAACAAATAATGTGGGATTCTGGGAAAAGTGATAGCAAATGCAGAAAGGACTGTAAAGTTTTTAAGGCTTCACAAGCTAGCAAAATTAGGAAGAAAGGTCAATAGTTCTGGTTTTCAGCATGCCATATAATTTGATGCTTCATAGAATCTTGCACTGTCTTTCTCACCCCAGTGTCTGAGCTTCTTTCAGAAGCATTTAAGCAATGTGAATAATTTTGTTTTACATGTGGTTTCTTCTCTAAACCACAGTGTCTCTCCCTTTCCCTCATGTAACAATCAGGGAGCCAGTTCATGACAGTGTGTGTGGATGTGGATACATTTGTATTTACACACACATGCTCTATAAATAAACACATGTATTTTCTTCCTAAGTTGATCAAAGAAGCTGAATCTTGCTCAAGTTAGTGAAGTAAACTCAGTGTTTTAAATGCAGATATGAAGAGTCAAATAAATGTCCAAGTTTTTTTTCTTTTTGAAAACTCTTTTTAAAAAGGCAAACTTCTTCTTTCCAAACATTCTATCTCTGTCTGCATCAGGTTTCCCAAGAGAAGTTGTACCCTAGAATAATATTTCAAATGTAAATCTTGAGTAATTAATTTTAATTCTGACAGAGATGGGAGGTAGACATTGATATTGGGGAAATTCAAATTTCTCTGTAGTAAAGAGTAATTGATCTTGTATAAAAAACATTTTTATAAACATTTTCTCCTGTAATAATGCTGGAAAATGGTGGCTATGAGGGAATGGGCTTCTTTGTATTTAGGCTGATGGTCTTCTAAACTCACAAACTCAAAACTAAGGCCCAACAAACCTGAAACACATACAATCACTTGTATATCCTATTATAGTTTTTCAAACTATTTTACTATTGTTTAATTAAATCTCCTCTTACATGAGATAAGAGGATTTGCTTCTTGAATCACACTATCACTCAGGTTGGAGGGGATTTTGGGAGGTCACCAGTTCAACCTCCTGCTCAAAGCAGGGTCAACACTGAAATCAGACTGCATTGCTCATTGCTTCACTATCCTCACTAGCTGTTGAAATTGCCACAGTTTCAATTTATGATAATTGTCTTTCTCCCACTGCGTACCTCAACAAAGGGCCTTGTTTTGTCTTCTCTTGTAGGAAAAGATCTAATCTTGCAGCTAATAGAAGACTGGTGTTAAGTCTCTTTTTTCTGTTCCTGCCACAGCAGACAACTCCAGCTTCCATCAGCCTCTCCTTTCAGAGAACATCTGCCAGCACCTCGCCATCTTGGCTTCCTTCTAGCTCTAGTTTATCAACATCTTTTTTGTATTAGGGTGCCCAAAACTGGACACAGTATTCCAGATGCAGACTACCAAATGATGAGTAAAGGGGAATAGTCATTTCCCTTGACCTAGCTATGCTTTTCTTTATCCAGGCCAGGATGCTGTGAGCCTTCACTGCTGGCTGGTGTTTACCCACTGTCCACCAGGATCCCCAGCTCTTATTCAGTGGTGCTGGGTGGCCTGTCAGTCCCAGTCTATGCAATGGCAAAAGGTTAGTCTGGTCAAAGTGCAGGGCTGTATATTAGTCTGTGTTGAACTTCGTGTGGTTCCTGTCAGTCCATTTTCTACCTTGTCTAGAGACAGCCCTGCCCTTGAGCATTGAATATATTTATGGGATAAACATTGCAGCTATTGCTGGCTTATGCTGACATTAGTTTTTTAAAATAAATATCACATCCAATAGAAATTTTAGAGGAAATTTCAGTGTGATTATGAGGTGGAAATTTTTGGCTTATTGGAATCTGAAACTCCTATTACAAAGGGTGTAAATACTTTATTACTTCATTTTACACTGAATTTCAGGGAGAACTACTAGCTCCTTATTGTCTCCTATCATGCTGGAGCAATAGTTCAGCTTCTGAGGACTAGAAAAAGGATGGGACCTTGGCTCTACTCTGACGTGGTGAAAAGAGTGCCACCTACTGAGCCTGTGGCCCAGTTTTGCAAACTTAAGTATGTAAAGCATAGTCTTTAATCCAAATTCTGACTCAGTGCAATCAAGTTTATTAATGATGTGAGTTGATGCTGTTACACTACAAGATGTGTCTGTACAAGCCAAAGAAACCTGAGATTTTATATGCTGATAGCTAGGAAATCTTCCTTCCTCAATGTAGCAATAAAATAATGACCTAACAGGGAATGCATGTGTATTAAGTTTTGTTACCATAAAACTGATGGAAGTGCAGCTGTCATGTAGCCTCAGCAAATGCTGAGAAAAGGAGAAAGAAAAAGAAAACTTAAAAAGCATAGCAAAAGCTGCTACTGAAAAGAAGAAATTATGATGGCTGGTTCCAGAGAAGATGTAAGGACTGTGTAACGTGAGGAAGGAACAGTCTAGGAACTAGACTATATACCTAAGAGTGAGTGTATAATGGCAATATTTTTACAAAACACTTCATAAAACTTTTATTGCTCAGTAAGATAAACAGTAACATACAGTTCTATAAACACCATGGTGTCTAAGTGTGCTGCTTCTATTTTAGGTCTATAAACTAGTTGGTGTACCTACCAGTTCACTTGTTTTTGTTCTTATCCTGTTTGGTATGTTTAGGAAATACAACCATCCTTTCCTACAGATTTTGCACCTTATAGTGTGTTTCAGCTTTGTCCTTGTGGTTACTCTGCTTTCTTTGGCTCAGCAGGATTCCTATCTACCTTATACGTTATTTAGGAGGCAATTATCAAAACCAACAATGTTAGAATGTCTCCCAGAGCAGGGCAGAAAGCACACTCTCTGGCCTGCGCAGTGTTAGCTTCTGTAGCCGGATGATGACGTTTCTGTCATTGTCTGCTGCTTTTACACGATTATGTATTGTGAAACACAAGACGCTGGTCATCATTTTGCTCCAACCTCCAAAGAGGTGAAGTACAACATGCATTTGTTCTGTCTGCAAAGAAGAGGTACACTTTGCTGTAACAATATGATTTACAATCACAGAAGACTGGTGGTGTTTGTGTTTGTTGGTGGTGGTTTTGTTGGGTTTTTTTCCCTCCAGTGAAAAGTGAGATAAGCAATTATAATCTTATCAGTATCTGATGTGCTTCATGGGAGGCACTGATTGCCTAACATTTGTAACAGAGAGGAAATAACTCCAGCTTATGGAATCTGTCTTTTCAATCTTTACTAGGGCAAATTAAGAGAATGGGTTGTATGCCTTTGACTACAGCTAGTCATTAAATGTTCAATTATTTATATTTGCTTTACATATTAGGTAATTTGTGAACACCTGTGAATATTCTTTTTGTACTGATTTATATAGTTATAGACCTATTGCTCCTCTCTATTCAGAAGTTTGGAAGAGCAAATGAATTAATGGTAATATGAAGAGTTTTCCTTGAAGGTTGAGGCAGTGTCTATTGAGACAGTGTTGCATCAAATGATACCCATGGTTAAGAAAGAAAAAAACTTTACCAGTAGTACCTGTGGCTACTATTTTGCTCTTTACCTCCATGTGTCTCTCACTGTTAGTCTCTGCACTATGACAGGAAAAGATTGGGTGTGGTAATTAGACTACTGACCTGGGACTCGTCAGAGAAACCTGGTTATGCATCTGATATGTTCTGTAGTCATGGGCAAGTCACTTCTCTGGGCTTCTGTTTCTACACATCTTGAGCTTCCCTGGTAAAAAGTTCTGCAGGAACTATTGAGAAAGAAATGCAAACTACAGTAAGCAATGCAAAAATTACTTCTGTATTTCACTCTATAGAGCAATACATGCTGGAAGGGAAACTGCCCTGCTGGTCTGGAAAAAAAAAAAAAAAAGAAGAAAGCAGCTATGCTACTGCGTGCACTGAATGATCTGAGTCTGGATGAAGTAAACACGTGGCAACGTGCACATTAGAGAAAAATGTTTCGCGTTTTCATGTTGCTTGGCACATCTCACTGAATGTGAGTATAATCTGTGAATGCTGTCTAAAGGTCATTTTGTAATCTAAAAGTTTCATTGATTGTAAACAAACTCGAGTAGCAGAGCAGTCTACAGAAGGAGCAATGACAAAGCAGCTTCTTTATTTCCTGCCTTAGTAGGGTAGAGTAGCATGCCTGTATTGGCCAGCACACTGTGTTTTTTACTCTCGGACCAAGGCAACAGAGGAAGCCATATTCCTGTAGACGAGCTGAACATTTTTAGAAACCTCAGCAGTATGTGTTCTTGTGAAAGTACATTTCAGGTTTTTGGTAAAATAGCCAACAGTATAGACATGACCTGAGGATTTGCATTAGACAAAAATCCTTTCTCCCTTCCCAGTTTTTCCGTTTTTTCTTCTGAAAAAGCTGCGAAAAAAGGGCCCAAAAGGGGGAAACAGAAAAACACGTTTTCCTCCAGTACAAGTGGTTCCTTAAAAACTAAAGGTGTTAGTTTGTTTTTCTTTAGACAGAAAAGCCATGAAGCCTAACTTTGCTGGGGAGGCCGGCACTGAACTCGCGGCATCAGAGCGGCGCGTTCCACCAGGTGTTGGACACGGCAGTATTTTGCAGGGCTTGGCTTCCAAATCAGTGCTGCAAACTCTCTGCCCGCCCCTCACTCGTTGGGGTTTTCCCCTCCTTCCCTGCCAGCAGCCACAGCCGAGCGCAGAAGGTCAAGCCGAGATGTGTGCACAAGGGCAGGGGGCCCAGGCAGAGGCGCTGAGAGCCCGCGGGGAGCTGCGCCTGGGGGGGAAGGGGGGGGGGGGGGGGGGAGGGGGGGGAGGAGGAGGAGGAGGAGGAGGGCGGGAGAAGGAGGAGGAGTTGAGGAGCCCGGGCCCGGGAGCCTCCCCGCTTACCGCACTAGGAAGTGACGCTTTCCCTGAGTCCCGGAGAGAAAGAAACAAAGTTTGGGTTTTTTTCCCCTCCTTCTGCGCCCCCGCCCCCCTTTCCGAAGAGGCGCTCCGCGTCCTCCGCGGCGCCCGCCGTGCCTCGCTGCGCAGGTGAGCCAGCACGTTCTCTTTCTTCCCTCTCATGTTTTCCGCGCCTTTATTTTTTTTTTTAATTCGCACGATTTGCTTCCGTTTTCCTGCCATTTTGGAGAGAGGGGTGGCTTTCCTGGGGCTTTTCTTTTGAGGGTGGTGGTGCGTGCTTTGTCTGTGGGTGCTGGGTGCAGGATGAGGAGCAGAAGTACCTGTGGAGGTGATGAGGGCGGCTGGCTCCGCGCCCGAGCCGCGCAGCTCCGCGGGGCCGGGGCAGCGGCACTGCCGGCCCGCCTGCTGCGGGGGGCCGTGCTCGGCTGCTGAGCCATCGCCTCCCGCCTTGCCGAGAGTTGTTACGAACGCTCCGGAGGGGTTTCTACGCGGCTGCCTGGCTGCGGCAGGGCGTTCGGGATGTGTCCGTGTCCGGGTGAGCTGCCTGCGGATGGTACTTTGCGGGATTGGTTTGGGTCGGGGAGAGGTTCCCTTTGCTCGCTGCGTGACGGAGCCGGGGCAGCCCGGCGTGTGCGGCGGCCCTGGGCGCTGCGGGGAGCCGCCGAGCCTCGGCCGCCGCCGAGCGAGCAGCGTGGCCGGGGTTAGATCGCTCTGCTGGGGTTTACGCAGTGGAGGGGGATGGGGAGGAATTTGTTAGATAATTTCTGAAAATCCCGTGCTCGCCAGTGTACAGCTCTTTTCTGGCAGCAACTGCAAAGGACTGATTCGTTGCAGTTTAGCACTAAAAGCTAACAATACACCTACGCGCGTATGTGAGAGTCTTATATAATACTTACGGGGTTTTTTTTAAACAGGCATAAGCAGGATTTATTTTTGGTTTGTAAAGTCTTGTGTGGTAGCAGCTTGCAGAATTAGCGAAACATTCGTTTTGCTCGACAGAGATTTACTTTCCACCTTCTTTAAAACAGCTTAATTTTTTATAATAATTTGATTTCATTCTGACTACGTGTTTTGAGCGCAGTTTAAAGGCCATCTGTACTGGAGCAAGCAAGTTAAGGGAGGGGAAGAGAGAAAAGAATTGTCCTAATGCGGACACTGATATTAGGTTGTTTAGAGGGCGAGACTGCAGTTCCAAACAGAACAGCATCAGCTTTATGACTGTGTGTAATTACAGAGTGATTGCATAGGACAGCATTGTTGGAACGAATACGTATACACAGGCTATTGTGCAAGATTTCTGTACCGAACAAAACCTAGGTTTGCATTGCAAATGCTAAAGAGAACGTATTCTGCATTGAACTGCCACGTTCCTCTTTAACTTAATCGGAGAATTAGAAGAGGAGGTGGGGAGAAGTGGAGCGAGGCTGATCATAGAAGTCACAGACCTGAAATACGCAGCAGAAATGCCTCGAGTAGTCTCTGAAATCACAGCAGACAGAAACTGAAAGCTCGTTGAATCTGTGGGTTCATGTTTCTAAAGTGATTATGCAGCAAGTGAAAATCAAGCAGGCTTGCTAAAGCTCCTGCAGGTTTAGTGTAATTCTTGCTCTGGTCTGATTTCTTCTGTGCTTGTGTTAAAATAAGCAACTGCAGCTCAGCTAGCTTGCTTGGAAATGGAGAGAAGAGTATTGAGGAGAGTTTCTGTGTCAGGCCACAAAAATTACAGCTTGAAAGGAGGTACGCTTAGAGCATGCTGCTTCAACTTTAACTAGAGTTCCATCTTTCTTGCAGGCAGTATTGACTGAGGGGATAGTAAGAAGCATTGGTAATGTGTGCCACTGACACTGTACTAGTAAGTGTTTTAGGTAAGACTTTGAAAGACTGACATAGTTATGCCAAAGTTCTTGTGGGTACAACTTAAGGTCGCTAAGATTTGTTTTTCAGAGGTGCTGATTATCTGTTATTTTTATCATCTTAGTTTTGGAAGTACTTGAAATTAAGGAAATATCAGATCTGAAAGATTTCAGATCTGGTACTCAGAAATTGGCCTTTCTAATATTAGAGACATTTTTCTAGAAATGTTATCTTTAGCCATCACTGCTGATATCTTAAGTGCGACAAAGGCTTGTAAAGTGTTTTGAGTACTGTGATGGAAAGTACTATAAATATGGAAACCTGCTTTAAAATTACTTGATGTTCAATTAGAACATATTTTAGCTAAACACACAGATCATCTTATTATTGGTAGTTTCCTCAGGTTGTCAATGAAATACTTCATGTAAAATGTCTGTAGCTTTGTTAATGAAGAATATACAGATGTACTGATGGTGGTGTTGGTTTTCTTTTTTTTTTTTTTTTTAGCAAGTGGCTAATGATCTACAGGACAAGGCCTGTCACTTGATAAACTTTCATAGTCATCCTTCTATAATTTTATTGGAGCATTTTCTTTTAATACAAAATGCATATATGTTAATCTGTGCATTACTGTGGTGTTCTACCTGTAGATTTTTCATGGGATTGTACTTCATGTCTTGTCTGACTTGTCAATCTGTCCTATACTGGGTGTTTTAATGTCAAAATTACCTCTGGAGTAAAACAGGAATAGTGCTTAAAGATTCCTTGGATCATTTGTAGTGGTGATACAATGTAGTCATTCCTTATGCTAAGTCTTTTGCTTTTCACAACCTGTGTGTTAGGAGAGAAAGTTTTAGGCCAAGATTCCTCAGGCTTGTATACTAAGGAGTAGGTAACTTGCATGTCCTTGAGTCGTCCTGTGGTACTCAGTGGAATTAGTCATAGATATATATACATTTGTGTGCATGTTAGCAAAACAGAGGCATAGCCGTGCTGGCCTTTAACCCGTCGAGGTGCAGGGGAGTAGTGGTAATATGAAATGGTGAGAGCTGTAGCACAGTACAAGCATTTTGAGAATCTGCATGGACATTCCAGATATTAGTTATGTTTTTGCATTTTCACTCTTACTATCACCTGTCAGTGGTGGCTGCAGAACTGCAGGAGATATTTTCAAGCCTGTCATCCCTTCCATGACACTGTTCTGTCGAGCTGCTAAGCTATCCCTTAAGTTTCCCCTGATGGAGGACCTGCAGCCTTTCTTTGGAAATGGGCACCTTGGTGATGATGGTACAGCAGTGTGTATGTGGGGAGGTGTGTCCAGGCCTGTAAGGAGACAAGAGTGACTGTCATGAATCAGAATGGGAGTCTGCCTAACCTGTGGCCTGGTTTCCAAAGATGGATATGTTTCCTATATGCTTAGCAATTTTTGAGTTTCTACTCAGGAAACTTACCTGGTTTTCTGTTGAGCATAGGTAAACATTTAGCAGACACTTTTTTTAACCTACTGATGGAATTGTTGAATGAGGATGTTGGTAAGAGCTCATTTTTATTGTTTCACCTTTTCTAAAAAACATCACCACCACCAAAACCAGATATCTTTTTCTTGTCTGAAGCATTGTATAAAATCTTAGTAATGGTTGCAGTAAATTACAGTGTATGCTAAAATGAAGTCTAGTAAATTTGCATGCTGTCTCCAGTGCAATTAGTTAAATTCTAAATGACATAAAGTGAGAAACAAACCACTTTTCTCTGAGTGTTCACTGTGTGAAAGGGGGAGGTGAGGGAAACGAGCTCTGGTGGTGAGGTTTTGCAACACATGTCCAAAAAGCTGCAAGTTCTGGCATGGGCAAGCCAAGGCTCATGAGTCACAACCAAAGAGAAGACTTGTCACTGAGCAATTTGTAAATAGGAGGGATGTACTGCTAATTCAAGGAAATATCATCCTGAGGACCTTCCTTAATAATTGGAAGTGTGGCAGAGAGCTGTCTGTCAGATGGGAGTTGTTTGTACTTTGAATCACACGTTCCCTTTAGTGTGATTTGAGCATCCAAAGCAAGAAATCCTCGTCATGTGTTATGTAGGTCCCTGAAGGAGGTGGCTGGTCAAGTAACAATTTCAATTTCTGTAGCTGCATACCAGCAACTTGCATTCTGCATGGAAGCTCCTTGGCAGCTACAGCAGCTTCCAGTGCACAAATGACATGTGTTTGCAGCATGAGGCTGCTCAATAAGCAGCTCACAATGCTTTGCATAACTTCTGTTTCTGAATGGTCTCCAACTGTAGCCCTTCTCAGTGCTCTGCTGATCAACTCCAGTGACTGAAAAATACACAGAATGTTATGAGTAAAACCTATAGTCGGCACACTGGGAAAAAATGTGAATATATGCATTTTGAATGCAGCCAATATGCAGGTATTTAGGAGCAACCATTCAAATGTGGATGGAGAGATAATCTTGGTAGTTAATTCTTTGCTTTTCTGACTGTATTGATGCTTTTTATCATATTTGGACAACCAGCGATAACCAGACTTCCAAGTAATATAATTCATTACTATGTATATAATATGGAAGATGTGCAGATATTCTTTGAAATGTACATATCCCAAAAATTAATGTTCTCTTTATGTACAAGTAAATTGCATGAATGCCCCTTGTTGAAGTGACAGCTGTTGTTGTTCAAGAAGTTGAAAACTGGGAACAGCTTGATTTGGAGGGGGTGGCAAAGCGTTCAATATGTGTTAATTTTTTGTTTGTTTGTTTTTAAAGGCATCTTGAAAGGCCTACAGCAAAACATGAAATAATGCTTTCTTTTTTACTCTTCATTAATTAATGAAAATTAATTATAAAGTTTTGTATAGTTTGACTTAAGTATTGGTAATGATTGAAACTTGTGAGGGGAAGTGGAAGAGCAAGTACTGATCTCTTCAGTCTCCTGACCAGTGACAGGACTCAAGGAAATGGCATGAAACTGTGTCAGGGGAGGTTAAGTTGGATATCAAGAAAAAGTTTTTCAGCCAGAGGGTGGTGGGGCACTGGAAGAGCCTCCTCAGGGACGTGTTCACAGCACCAAGCCTGACAGAGTTCAGGAAGTGTGTGGACAATGCTCTCAGGCGCACGGTGTGATTCTTAGGGTGTCCCGCGCAGGGCCAGCAGTTGGACTCCAACTCAGCATATTCTGTGATTTTAAACGTTAAATGCTATTAATGACTAAAGTAGTAAACTGAGAAACAGTTTTGATATCTTTTTTACTAAATATGTTACCGATTCATTACATGTTCAGTGTTGAGATATAAAGAGACAGGGAATGGAATCAAGTCCATATCCATGCTTTATTTTTAATTTTCTGTATATTATCTTTTCACATGAAAATTGGTTCTCCGTTGCTTGGCTTTCCCCATCATAGCTTACTAATAGGAAAGGTTACTGCAATAATATATATTGGTATATCCTCTTGTCATTTATTTTAGGAAGACAAATTAAATGTGTATGTATATTTATAATTATACATTAACACACACTATTCTGTTAATACACCATTAAATTTCTCATGTTGTAACTCAGGTCCCCTGAGTGTTTTTTGACTGTTTGTACTATTATTTCAAGCTTAAATATTGTGCTAAATTTTGGGGTTTATCTTAATTTGTTGTCTTTGATAATGTTGCTTTTGGTCTTTCTAGAGCTATAGCGACCAAAACATGCATGAATTGTGATTACAAGATTTATTCTTGTCTTTTCTTTTTTTTTATAATGAAGGGCATTTAACTGAAAGGATTTTTGAAATACAGGTTTAGTTTTGCAGCCTGGTAGTAGTACAGTGTTGTGTGGTTGATTTCCAGGTACCAGATCATCTGCTTCCCTTTGGTGTGGGTAAACTAGAATCTGTTGTTCTCTGAAGCTGCCTGTAGTGGGGCAGTCAGCCTGCTGAAATGCTTGTCATCTTGTCTGTGGTTTGCATCATGATGAGGTCCAAAGTTGAATAATCTCCAATTTGAATAATCTCCAAATTGCCTTGTTATGGTGTAGTTCATAGGTAAAAGTGCATCCCACGTTACTTGACATTATTCCGTGATTTCAGACTTGGCTTAATCGTGTATGCTTGTGTGCGGCCTTATCTGCTGCGCCTGCGTACACTCAGGATTCCTTGAGCATCTCCTTTTGAACTCCTGCATGTCTCCTGGCGATTTGTCATTAATTGCATTATTGAGTTTTATAGTAATGCAAGTCAACTATTCTTGCAGTTTTATAATACTCTTATCTCTTCAGATTCTCCATCCTAAACAGTCACCTTTAGACACATTGAAAAGTAAAGCAAAACGAAGTGCCATACATTAACAATACTCTTGATATTTTAACTGGATTATTCGCCAGAAAACTGTTGTAATTTCAGGCTTTATTTCTTCCTACATAATGTATTGATTATTCTTTCATGCACTTCGTGAGAGTTTGCTGTGTTTGTGGAAAATTGCTGCACTTGGGCGGAGGAGAATTTAGCAAACTACTTTCGTATTTTAAATTCGGTTTTATACCATTTGAGAAAAAAATACCAGCACTACCAAATTCCTGGTGAAAGGAGGGAGAGAAAGACACAGCTGTAAGGCCTTCTGATTTCTTTAGGAGATTCCAGTGATGACAATTTAGGATCCCAAATACTCATCTGTGTGAAACTGTCAGGAAAATCTGACTGGTTTAGTTTGATTTCAAGACTTGGAAATCTCTGAGTTGAATTATTTTCTTAGAATCTTTTTCAACAAGCTCTAGATGTTATCCTATATGAGACATGCTAAATGTAGGGAACAATTATAATATTTATTCTATTTAATTAAGATTATAAATTTTGTTTTTTATTAGAAAGCTGTATCATGAGTAAACCATGTAGTCTTTCTGTAATGGTATTTGTTTAAATTGACATGTTTTAAGAGATGTTGAGATGATTCCTTTACTTGGAGAAGTAAAGGAATATATTATAAATGAAAGCTATGACTAATGAAATATTACTGTACCATTGAGCATTCTTATTATTAAGAGTCTAAGATGTCCTCCTTGAATAGTTGGAAAGTCTCTTGCCTGTAAAGGGTGAGATTGCAAGTAAATAATTGTGCAAAATGTTGCATTTGATTATGGGCTTCAGTTTTTTCTTATTTAATTTCGATATTGAAGTGGTCTTTGTTGCTATTTCTAAATACATTCAAGAGTACAAAATGTATTTAAGACATTTCTTCTTTCCTGTTGAAGTATGAGAACTACATAGACTCCTCCTCAGTTTAGTCCTCTTCTTATTTTGGCAGAAGTGAAATATTTCAGGTATGGTACTGACTCAGCTGACTTATTTTGCTATTGCAGCTCTCTTTCTGTAGAAAATGTACTGTAACTTTTTCTGTAGAAAAATTTGATCTGTAATAAAAATGCCCTTTTATTGTCTAAGAATATGAAAAGAAGAATCTGAAAGTCCTTATAAACAATTAGTTTTAATTTTGAATTTGAGATGTAAAGAACAAACATTTGAAGAAACGAGGTATTAAAAACCTGGGAAATTTGGTGTAGCTGATACTATACTTAGGTTTTGCACGTGTTAACAGTGAGTAAAGGGCTGCCTTGCAAGAAGCTTTGTTGAAGTCAATGCTGATATTTTTTATTTAAAATATGAATGAAGTTAGCTGATTTTTTTTATTTACAATATAAATAAACCTAGTTACCTTATGTAGTGGGTTGACCCTGGCTGGACCCCAGGTACTCACTACAGCCGCAGTACTACTCTCACTCCCCTCTGCAACTGGACAGAGGAGAGAAAAAAAATAGTGAAAGATTCATGAGTTGAGATAAAAGCTGGGAGGGGTCACTTACTTATCACCATCACGGTTCTTCCCAAACTGCTGTCCCGTGGGTCACTTCTCCGTGGGGTGCAGTCCTTCACGAATGAGCTGTACCAACATGGGTCCCCCACAGGGGCCACAAGTCCCACCTGGGAAAAACCTGCTCCAGCGTGGGCTTCCCTCCCCATGGGCTGCAGGTCTCTGGCAGGACCCTGCTCCATCCTGGGCCTCCCACAGGTTCACAGCCTCCTTCAGCTATCCACCTGCCCCAGCATGGGCTCCTCCATGGGCTGCAGGTGGGTCTCTGCACCCCGATGGTCCTTCATGGGCTGCAGGGGCACAGCTGCTCCACCATGGTCTGCACCACGGGCTGTAGGGGCCACAGCTTTGGTGCCTGGAGCACCTCCTGCCCCTCCATGTGCACTGACCTTGGTGTCTGCAGAGTTGTTCACATGCTCTCACTCTGCTCTTCCCTGGCTGGAATTCTTTCTGCGCCACAACCTTCTGTTCTTAAATGTGTTATCACAGAGGAGTTACTCACACTCTTGATTGGCTTGGCCTTAGCCAGCGGCAGGAAGTCCATCCTGGAGCTGGCTGGCATTGACTCCTCCAGACAGGGGAAGCTTCTAGCAGCCTCTAACAGAAGCCACCCCTGTAGCCCCCCCACTATCAAAACGCAGCCACGGAAAGCCACTACACCTTACCTTTACAGAGGAAATTAAAATACAGAGAGCTTTGTTAGCAAAAGAAATAAAATGCAGATTTGAAGCCTTGATTTGTAAGTTTTTCTCTAAAACTGGAAGAGCTTTTTATTATTAATAATAATTACTATTGATATAAATTGCACACTGGAAAATTCAGTTTCCTTATTCAGGTAATCTCTCCTGGCATTTTAAAATGAGCTAGCCTGCCTATGCAGGTTTTTGTTTGTTTGTCTAAGAATGACATCAACATATGTTTGCTAAATTGTTAAGCACGGGAGACAGATGAAACTTGGATAGACTGGTCAAAAAGAAGCAAGGCATCTATAACACAGAGGTGATAGAGCAAGATTGGAGACCTTTTACTGGCCTTCAGGTTGCACTGCTGCTTTTTAGCAAGTTTATGGATTTCTCCACTAGGCACCTCTGTCAGAGGTATCATTAGGCAAGTATGAGACCAAGGGCAGTGGCCCAAATACTTGTCAACACCAACACTTGCTTGACCATGCATGCGTGGATATTTAGTTAAAGGGACAGTGTATTTGATACTTGGAGTTGATGTTAAAACACCCACGTTGTCAAGGTGCTGCTGCTTCTGTGCTGACAAAAGTCATGTTGAAATGGCTTTTTGGTTTTTGTTTTGTTTTTCCCAGGGGTGATAAATCAATAATCTGTTCCAATCCTGATCAGTAATATTCTATTATTATAGTAGTGTCAAGTTATAGTTAATGTTTATGGAAGGATGATATTTAGATGAAGGGCAAAACTTCCTGTTTTTAAAAGACAAGCTGCAAACAAACATTCTCATGCACACACAAAATAAAAAAATGCCAAGGTAGGAAGACACTTAAATTTAGAAGCTTTTAATGTTTCCTTCATGAGATATGTTGGTATTTAAACTCTACTTGAATTTTGATCTCAAATTGTAAATGCTAAGTCCATATACTACAAAATAGCATACTTCAAGGACCATATGACAAAAAGCAAACAAGAAAACTCAGTATTTGAACTGATTCACATGTTACTCAGCTAAAGAGCAGAGATGGCACTACCATTTGCAGCAACTCTTTGGTGTCAAATACAGAAAGATAATTTCTTATGAAGCAAAAAAATCCAGTTTTCTATATTTTCGTCAAAAGTCTGAGCAGAGATCTAGTGAAAAGGGTTTTTGAGAATAATTCAAATCTGCATAAGATGATTTGCTTCTACACTTTACATCATAAGGATCAGTAAAAAGGACTACACTTGCTCTCAGGCTACATGGTATAGATAAGTGTACAGTTTTACTTCCATATTCTGAGGCAGTATGGTTTTAACTGCAGGTTTTTACCATTTTACCGGTTTTTAGTTTGAATAATATGTAACAAAGGCGCAGGCTACATTTAGACCTTTAAAAGGCTAAGTGACCTATAGGTTTCCCTTTTGTCAAAAGTAAATTTGAGGGTCTGATTTGCAAGTGAAGGTTGCAATGCTGTGACTGGGCCTGTACCAGCAGTTCTTATGGCGATCTGTTTCAGGAATACAGCCTAGAAATTGAAGTTAGGGGGAGCTTTCTAATATATATAACTTTCTAAATATATGTTTAAGAAGTCACATCCATACTCTTCCCAAGAAGGCAATGGCATTGTGTAGCCTTTTAAAATATTAAATAAAATCTTACTCTTAATCTCTGTTTCAGTAGGCTGAAGTGCTTTCATTGTTCTTTTTGTGACAACCCAACCTTAAGGGGAAGTGATGAATTATGATTTCATGGAACCTTTTATTCACCCTTAGACAAAACAAGCTGCTTATACTGAAACTAAAATGGTCAGCACAAGGTACCTTGAGCTTAGAACAAGTCACATTCTTTGTCCTCACCCAGAATACCCATTAGGCCTTCCAGTCATGGAATTTCCTGGATTTGATGTATGAGCCTGCACTTGCATCTACAAACTTAACATAGTTGTTAAGACAACTATGGGATAAATAGGACTAAAGACAGGCAGACTTGAAAGAGAAGACAATAAAATCCTATTCAGGGAGGAAGTGTTTTCTGGTGCCATAGGACACACAAAAAACCTGTTTCCAGCTTTCTCCCTTTCTTGCAAGCTTGCTGCTGAAAAGCAGTTTACACTGTTTGTGCCTTGTTATCATCCTCATTTTGTGGTGAGGTAATTGTTTTCAACCAAGAGGCTACAGAACCTTACTCTGACCTAACATTAGTGGCATAATGTGAGTGGGAATGGAGATTTTTCCCCACGCAGGTGAGTTGATTGACTGATTGAGGGGGGCTCTGATAGGGGAAGGTGTGATATGTGAGTCTGAATTTGCATCTCCATGGCTGGGTGAGTGTTTTGTCAGCAGACTGTGTACAGGAGTTCACGTCCTCTCACGCCGACTGTGTTTGAGAAGGAGCTGACTTTGCTGTTATGAAATGGTTATTGGCACCCTCTGTGGTGGGCACACAGAGCCACTTAAGATACAGGCACTCAAGTCTTGGGTAAAATAGCAACTTTTTGCATTGAACTGCAGATACATGTTTGCCTATATACATTCTCTGTGGGTGCCTTTTGACTGGCTTTTGCCCAGACACTGTGATTAAAAGGCTGATTTTTGGTTCTCTATGAGCTGCTTAATCCCATCATATTCTAGAAATCTGAGATATGGAATTGAGACTTCTGGATTGTAGTCTAGAAATGAGTCACCAGTTTCTGCGTGGAACAGATTCCTAGAATCGTAGAGTATGCTGAGTTAGAAGGGACCCATCAGTATCATGGAGTCCAACTCCTGGCCCTGCACAAGACACCCCAAGAATCACACTGTGTGCCTGAGAGCGTTGTCCAAACGCTTCTTGAACTCAGGCTTGGTGCTGAGTAGATTGAGATTTCCCTAGCCAGGTTACTTGGCTTTAAATCATGTTGTCAGTGAACAAAATTGTCTCCCTGGTTCTATGCACTTAGGTGATTTCAGCCTGGCCCTTATGCAGAGTTATTTCATACTTTTCTGTTTCTGGGTTGGGTAATTTTGTCAGTGTCATTGAAAAGGTAAAAGATGGAAGAAACCAAAGTGGTGGATCAACTTTCTCCCTTAGAGCATGGGTTCAGGGCATTTTTTACATTTCTCAGCTGCTCTATTGTGGTTTTTTTATTGTGGAGATGAATAGAACTACTTAATTTTGCTGTGCTAAAAAGCATTTTAAGAAGCCAGTTCTTTCTGAGTGACTTGATTTATGAGAGAAGCACAGTTTGGAGGTAGAAGAATATTCTGTGTTCAGTGACAGCTATAACAGAGTAATTTTAAGTGACAGAATTTGCTTAGGAAAGTGCTCTAGGTTAAGTGTAGGATGCCTGGCTGTTTACAAGTAACTGTCTAAGCTGCACAGTTTGGATGCATGGAGGCAATGTGAAAATCTATTGACATCTTTAGTTACTCAACTAGTTTATTTTTGGGAACTCATGAATTGGCAGAACACAGTGACCCTGTCTGAAAGGGAAAAGCATCATGACTTTGAATGCAGGAGACTTAGTGAATATACTTGCTACTATTTCTTTGCAGCAACTATCATGGAGATTTTAACCCTTTGCTTTTCCATGAACATTTTTGCATAGTGTTGATATATTTTAATGAAAATCTAATACTACTCTGTCAACACAAAATGGCTTAATGTGTCAGATTTGAAGAGTATGAAGTTTTCATGCTTGAAAAAGGGGAAAAATTATTTGGTGATAGATTGCTTGTTGGTAACTTTTATGTTATACCCTTCACTGGGAATAGCTATAGCCTGGATTCAAAATTGGTCCTGGGCACAAGAGGCTGCAACATAAAAACGTCAGAGCAATCTTGCACACAAGTGATATTGGGTTACAAGCAAGTAAGGAGCTGAGAGACGTTGTATTTATGTATACAAAAGCACAGCTGTATTTTGTATGACACTGATACTGTTTTTGCACTATGTGGCTAGAGAGACCCAGTAGACAGAATCAAAAATTGACAGTAACAACTGCAAAGTGTTGTGGAAATTTTGTTCCTTCTATCGTAAGTTTTCTGCTCGTGACTGGTTTACTGAAAACCAGTACCCTTCACATAGTGCATAAGAGTGAAACCCAGACAGCTTTCTTGTAGCATGTTCCTTGTAGCTGCTACTTATAGTCCTAGTTTGGAGAGCTGATACAAGTTTGCATGGGGAGTTTATTGTGGAAGACAGTTGGTTTTCTCTTGGCCTTTCATATTCAGTACTCTGACAGCATCAGAAATTCAACTGCATTGTCAGTTTAGTTGAAAACAACTTCATTGCTGGAAATAAATAACTTCAAAGCATTTTACTTAAAGTTACTTGCAGTCGTCTTACTGAAAAGTTAAAGTTGTGTTTGTTACTCTTAATTATTCCATATCCCTTTATTCATTCACACAGTTCACTTGTAGTCTCACACCAGCATTGCAGGATTTCTTGCAAATGCTGAATTGCGAGAGCAGATAAGTTACTGATCACTTTGAAAGGAAAGAATCACTGATCTGATTTTTGTGTGTTATAAAAACAAAATTTTTAAAATGCCCACAGATGAAGAAATAAAATAAAGCAAAGGTTAAGACTTGGCAAACTGACTGGACTTATGGAGACCATTTTACTTTAAAGATGACTTCTCCACCATCCTTTTTTTTTTTTTTTAATTAGAAATAGAAGTGGTGTGGGGTTTTTTTTAATAAAAAGGAAGATCTGGAAAACTCATGTGTCTGGAACAATGTCAGCTTATCTGTTCAGTAACAGTCCTGATCCCCTACTATTGTTAAATACAATTGCTGGAAAAATTTGTCTTGAGTCTCACATCTTAATTGAAGGCAGGGATGTTAATACAGTGAGTTCTTTTTTCTTCTCAGTGCTGTCAGTGCTAATTTTCAGCTTCATTTTAATAAATTTTCATTTTGTCTAGCATTTTTTATAAGATGTGCCTAATTTTAAGAATACCATTGCAGTATCTTTTAAATACTAAAATATAGCCAGCTGAAAATATTTTTCCCTCCTATTTGTAGATGACCTTAAACACAAGTTTAACAATTACAAACACCTTATTGGTTAAACATGAAAAGTAATGGTGAAAAAACTCTGAGGTCCTTGATGCATCCTTTAAAAGAACTTGTTGAAAGCAAAATAACTGCTTTTATTTTAAAATTTAAACAAAGGAGCATGTTTTTGATGATTGCAAAGACATTATTAATATGCTGGAGCCTTTGTAATTTAATCGGATTGTGTTGTGTAATGCTTGTTTATGGGGATAAAGCATTATTTTAAGAAAAAATATTTAAGTAAATTACTTAAGAAACAATTTAGATGGAAGAAATTGTTCATACCTGCAGTGTGTGTAGTCATGTAAACGTATGCATGTAAATACAGCATAGGTGTAACATATGGCCAAGATAGAATACAACTAGTTAATGATAAAGGGTGTTGTTTGAAGTCACAACAACAAGCACATTGTGCTTGCAAATAGCATTAGTCTTCTCTTCTTACCAAACAAGATATACAAATATGTTACGGCCTTAATTTCATTGAAAGCATTGCATCTCTTGGAAGTTGAGGATTAAAGCAGCTGAGAGAGAATTTGTTTAGGATTTTTTCTTGAGGATTGTTGGTAGCAGTGTATGGGGTTTTTTAAATATTAAAACAAAACAGAAAAATCTTCCCCATTAATGAAGTCTGAGTGCTGTTATGTAGTTAGACTTTTTAATTTATCATTTTAGGGAGCTTCCTTTCCTTGCAGTGGAGAACTTGGAAAAGGAGCTGTGTATATTCATTGCTTGTAGAAATGCAGAATAAGTAGTATAAACAACAAAAGGGGTTGTATATTTAAAAAAAAATAGAAAAGAAAAATCCTCATCTAAGACCTAACTGTAGTAACTGTGTTCCAGGACGCCTTTCTGTGCACTGCAGGACAGAGTGCAGGACTCTGTGCTGCCAACGTCTATAGCCCCGCCTGCCTGTGCAGGGGTGTTTAGTGCCTGGCTGAGCCTGGGTGGGCCTGAATTAATGAAGGTGGGGACTGAGTGTCACAGCAGCTGCAGCCACAGGTCGTGGCATGCCAGGCTGCCTGTGAGGGCAGGGGGAGCTGCCAGGTGCCTGTTTGTGGGGGCAGCCTGTGCTTCATGACTCTCAAGACCGGTGAGCTCAGCTGCAGGGTGGACACAAACCCTTTGAAAGATAATGTTTCTTCAGGCTATCACTTGGGTTCTTGCTCAGCAGCTGAGGCATTTCATTGGGAAATGCAACATCAGAAAAGCATGCTTTTGGACTCCAAATGGCTTTGGAGCAGCTGTACTGGAACAGCTAAATAAATATGAGCCCCTGTAAGAGGAAATAACTTTTCTACCAGATATATGCACAGATGGATTGTAATCATAGTGAGTCCAGTGTTTGCCTGAACAAGAGAGAAAACTTCAGTAGAGACCTATAAATGGAAATTTGTGCTTATACCAGCTTCTTGTAGCAGCGATTGGAGTACACTACTCCTGTTTAGTAGGAACGAGACAGGCATCTCATGGAGTTTGAAAAAATAAAGGACCTAGGGAGACACCAGCCATGAGCTGCAACAGCAATGTATGCTAAAATTTACTGATGCCCAGATGCCTCCAAAAGTGTCTGGGAGCAGTTCTTCTACAGCAGTGTGAATGGACCATGGTAACATAGGTCTGTGTGCTGGAGGTACTGACCTACTGGACATCAGTGTGCTCAGAGAGAGCAGGGGAGGATAGCACTCCCCTGCCAGGGAGAAACCCAGTGTTTTGCTACCTCCAAAATACAGAAAAATAAGATATTTAAAAAAAAATTTGCAAATTTGGAAGATATCTAGTAATTACAGATACACTTATTTTAAAATATTTTGTAATAGTAGAGCAAAGTACTGAGCTAAAATTATACGTAGACAGCACTTATGAGACTTTGATGCTTATTCAAGAAGGAATTATGATTGTAAAATAGTGGATCTGGTATAAGATAATTCGAGGTTTATTTAATTGGTTTGTTAATGAACAAGGGAGTTCTTTAATAAATCCTGAAGTACTGAAGTTCATAATTTTCAAATTTTAATATGTTTCATGAAGAGGGCGTTGTTACTGGTGTGATTTTGCTTTAAAAAGGCAGCTTCAAACTGAAAGCAAATTCGTAGGTTTAAACAACACCCTCTGTGTCTTAAAATAAATGGATTGTCTCCTGATAGAAATGGTGCCAGTACCCAGAGGAGGCCTTAGGGCCATGTGATGGAGTTGCATGCCTTAAAGGCTAAAACGTGACTTTAAGTTAGTGCATATATTTGTAATTGTATGTCTGTCTTTTTTTCTTTAAAAAAAGAAAAAAATAAAGGCTTATTCAGTTTTAGTGTGGGAGGCTGGAGGTGGTCAGTGATTGCTTTTAAACACTGAAGTTTTCCAGAATGCCTGGGAAGGACATGGTGCTGCTTTTGTGGTGCACGTTCGCTGAGGTCTGCGCGGCAGCAGATCTCTGGCAAGAGCTTGCTGTGCTGCACAGACCAGTTTTCCACAACCCTCAGCAAGTTGGTCACCATGGATTATTCTTTCCACATGTCGATTTTGCGCATGAAGCTACTTTAGGGAATTGAAGCCAAAATTCAAGAGTTTGCTTGAAGAGAGTGTTAACCATTTACACATATACATCTCCCCGCATTCCTCCCCAGAATGATGGTGAAAAATATTCCTAGGCTGATTTAGTGTAACAACTCAGTCACTCTCAATAGTAGAGACTGTTGTAAGTATACAGATTAGCAAGAAACACACGGTGGGTGGATTTTATTACTGAAGAATTAGTTCTCCACACTGAAGAGGAAAAGAATGTGTCCATGTTCGGCTGCGGAAATTTTTACTATTGCAGCTAGACAAGCAAAGTATATTTATTGCTGGGGACTTTATTTTAAACTGTTTATTCAAAGACACCAGAAGTGTCATTTTACTTAAGGCATAAAAAGTTTAAAAAATGGGAGCGTGGCAGGCAATTTCTTTTTTTAACATTAGAGCTGCAGATATAGTTATTTTAGAATTTGAGCTAGTGAAGTGATACTGGGAGCTGAGCAATTGACAGTTGGGTTTTTTTCCAACCACTGCTGTTAAAAACTTGAACCTCTAAATCCAATGTCTACTGAATGCTAGGGGGAGGTTTGTGTATGAAATTTTTCAAATTTTTAACAATTTGCAATATTTCCTCCAATTATATTGAAAAATTTGGCATAAAACATACTTTCCATATTAAAAAAAGTGCTAATTCCTCTTTACCATGCAATATCTGTGCATAAAATTAAAATATATATATTAACAAGCAAAATGTTTTGGAAAACCTTTTATTCCTTCAGGAAGGGAGCTGAGAAGTATAATTAAAATGGTAAACAACTTCTTTTTATTGGCAGTGGTTTTATGTCCAAATTTATCCTATTATTTCCAGATAAGGTATAAGTAGAAAAATTATATTAAAGAAATTACCAAGTCTGAGAAGCTAACTTAAAAAAATAAAGGGGGTGGCACTCTAAGATGTTATTATTGTTGCTTAGTTGGATGTGTGGTTCATGTCTTTTAAAACAGTTTGTCCTGCTGTGGTATCTTAGTGGAACTAAGTATATATAACTGGAAGGCACTGTGTCCTAGAAAATGGACAAAATCTACTGGAACTGTAGGTGCAAGAGGAAGGGCATCTGGAGAGTCCAATACACTTGTGGTTTCAGGAGGGAGAGATTTTCTTCTTTCTGCCAGTTTTTTCGTCGCCTCACCCTTTTCTCTCGTGTTAGCTTCCCACGTGTTGCAACGTGAATGGAAACCAACCATCGTACTTGACCTCAGTCTGAAATCGAAAGTGATGAATTCTTCAGCCCTGGGCCTCTGAAAGTGCTGCTGGGGGAATCCCTGTCTCTGCACTGATGCTACTGTGAAGCTTTACGCCAACACCAGGGTCACACGTCTTGCAGAAAGTGAGCTGAAGTTAGCTGGAGAACGTGGAAACCTTGCTTACGCAAAGCTGCTGAGTTTAGAAATGTCTGCATAATAATACAAACTTAGCTTGCTACCTGCAGGAACTATGTAGGAGTAGAAGCCATTCTTTTATCTAAACTTTTGTTTCTTGAGGGTATGATATGCAGATAGCAATGAGTGTGAAATTTCTTCTGCTTTTTTGTTCATTTTTATGGCTCTGACAGTACTTTTGTGACTCTGATTTGGCAGATTTTGTCTGCAAGGGAACCTTTTGTGCAGTGTTCAAGATTTTCAGGCAGGCAGGCAGAGAACAAAGCCACAAATTCGAGTGCTGTGAGATTTAAGAAGAACATTGACTTAACGACTTAATCTACTGTGAATGCCATCACAGTTATGTGCAAATTAGTACTTGTTCTTTCTTTCTAAGTAACACTGTGACTTAGCATTCCTCATGCATAGCTCTGAAGGCTTGGTTTTCTTGTTGTTTTTTTGTTTGTTGTTCTCCCTCCCCTAAATAGCTGCGAAAAATACATAGCTTTTTATGGAGAGGGGGGAAATGAGATTTGCATTTCAAAAACTCTGGCCCCTATTTTATTTTTTTCTGTGAAACCTTGTTATGTTTCACAACCAAATGCATGATGGTTCTGCTCCTCCCTTCCCCCTCTCACCCCTTCAATAACAGAAATCTGTAGGGCAAAACAGTGGCCAACGACCATGGTGCTCCCTGACCTCTGGGGCCTCAGAAAGGCCAGTGATGGCAGTGGCAGAGCCCTTTCCGTGGTCTGCTGAAGGAGTCCTTGTTCCTGCAGACCAGCTGCTGCAATTTGTGCTGTGTTCCTGCTATCAGTACAAGTTGCTCTTAACTTGTCCGGATTGAACAGAAAATTCAATTAGAGAGTTCAAAGGATGGAAGCTTGTCCCTGCACAGGTGAGCTCACTCATGCAATTCTATCATTCATCCGTTATCTTATGGGCCTGAAAACTGTTTCTTATTTGTGGTGCCTTGGATGTTGCAGTTGTGGGAAAAGAACAAAAATTCTTTTCCCTTGGAGTGGTTGTCAGGAAGGAGATTGCAAAAATGGGAGGAATATATATGCCATGGTAATTGCTAAAAGCACTGTCTTACAGATTTAAGAGCTCTATTTTTTAATTCTCTGATTCCAAAGTGTGCTTTTATGCTTATGGTGATTATAAGTGATGTAAACACATGAAAATATGTATCAAAGTTAATCTATATATAGCTAAAAATTAGTATGTTCCTTCCCTTTGTTCTCCACTTGAATTTGTAATTGCATGCAGGGAAAGAATTTGATGAAGTTCTTCAGCATTGTTACGGAATCCCTAGTCAAAATTAATAACAGTTCAGGATTGCATCTGAATAGGCCTGCCTAGTATCCTGGATTGCTCTGTGTGTCCCCTGGACACTACTGCAGCCAAGGCTAGCGTATCACTATGCACATATGCCTTATAGGTGACAACTTTAATAAAAGCTAGGACAGTATTTTTAGATCGACAATAAACCTGCATTGACTGCTACATGCTTATCTCGAGTTTATTATTTTGCATGGCATACAGTCTTGTGGGTGGGCTGACATAGAAAGAAATGTTTTGGAGAGGTTTACATGTGTACTTTAGCCATCCGTAGGATGGGATTTCAAACAGAATAAGAGTCTAAAGATGATTGAAAGGGTAGGGCAATAGCTTGACACTGAGTTAGGTTATCTTCTCTGTCACAGACCTTCAGGCAAGTGATTTCAGAGTTTCTCTCTCCCAGACTTAGTCCTCTTCAGTAAAATGGGTATAATACTAGTTCCATCCCTTAAAGAGGCCTTGCCAGAGTAAGTGCATTAAGAGTATATAATGCTGTTATAGTATGAGTATGAGGCCATGCAACCGTGTAAAGTAGAAATTGCTGTAATTCAGTTTCTGTACTACAGTGCAAGAAATGAAGCCATGGACAATAAGAAGAGTACACCTGGCTAGTGTTGTCATTTTCTTAGAAAATGCAAAAGCCCCAACCAGTACTGTTCATGCAAGTGGAAGAGCTCTTGCCCTTAGCCTGCAGTGCCAGGCAGAACTTGTGGACAGTGCAGAGGCACTGTAGAACACTGCATCTGTGGAGTATTGATTGGCTAGAGATCTCTAGTGTGACACTGACATGAATATTTTAATGTTAGAGCTCTTCTTCAGATATAGGTGGGTGAACTTTCATGTGCTTTAGAAGACATTGTGACTTTAATATCAAAATAGCCTTAACATTAACATCAGGGCGGGGAGAGTTTCTACGGCATACTTCATGTGTAATGTTCTATATCAGTTTCTGAATTATGGTGTATCTTTTTAAAATGAAGTTGCTTTACCTGACATCTTGCAAGTGCAGTCTGTGAGCAAAACTGAGATCAAGTAATTACAGAAGAGTAATCTCTTGTTGGCTACGTTTTTGCTTTTTAGTGCAAAACAGACTGCTTTGTCTCTCTTTGTTTACCTGTTAAAAGTACAGAATGTTGCACATGACCCATGTGGTGAGGTTGGATGAATTGGTGTTAATATATTGCTTTAACTGTTGGGAAGTATTATGTAAATGGTGACTATTCCAATAACATCAGGTTTGTTTGTGGACAAATTACTTCAACTACTTTCCCCCAGAGAAATTTGTCTGCAGTGTAACATCTGGTAGAATGTTTTTCTGCCTTGGTTGATTTCTAAATCTTTTCCAAATGGGGAAGAACTGTGTAACAAATGTCAACCTGATGATGAGAGACTGGATGTTGATTCTTATTGTTTGGAGATTTGCTGAAAATAGTAAAGTCATCAGAAGCTGTGGGACATAAACTGAATTAGTAACCTGTTTATTAAAATAAAGAGAGTGCTATCTAGCTGGTGTGAAAAAGTCCTTTAGAATCTACTATCACAGAATCACAAAGTGGTTTGGGTTGGAAGGGACCTTAAAGATCATCTCATTCCAACCCATATCATGGTCCAGGGACACCTTCCACTAGACAGGGTTGCTTGGAGGCCTATCCAACCTAGCCTTGAACTAGGTGACTAGATGCATTATGTATTGTGAAGGAGCATCAATCACAGAATTTCTTTGTTGTGAGAGGATCAGGTTAATGGAATCCCTATACCGAAAGACATGATTAGTTTATTAGCCTTTCATTCCAAAGTGAAAACTATATTATGTAAGGGATTTTATTTTTTTTCTTAATGCTTAGTGGCTTCTTTTGGAGATGGTCAGGTGTTTAGCGCAGATCCTCTTAACAGCTTTTCTGGTAAGTTGCTGTATGACTTTCCAATTATTTATGACCTGGCTTTTTTTCACAAATTGCAAGGACTTAATATTCCTGTTAATAGCAATTACATAGTTTTGTATCTTTAGCAAATACATTTGTTCAAAGTGTAATGTGGTATTACTGACCCAAAATGTTATGACTTCAATTAAAATGTATTTATGTTCCAGGACTCACAGAGTTGCCTATGTAAGTGCAAGATACTTTCTGATCTGCTTAACACTCATAGAATTCCATGTTCAGGTGGATTAATGAATAAACTTAAGTTTTTCCTGCAGTATTGAACTTAATCATTGTGACCTTGTATTTTACTAAGAACTGAGTCTTTTGCTCGGTTTAAAATAGCTTTGTAAGGGTTCTTAATAGAGGAGACCTTTCCTCATGCTGTTCTTGAATGACTTTTTCTTTCTAGTTATAAAGTGCAGGATGAGTGGTTTGTTTCGTTTCAGGTAGCCTTGTTGAGCTGAATCTTTAGGAAGCTTCTGACTTTGCTCTGAGTAATATATCAGTATGAGGCTAATGTCACTTAGGCCCCATTGTGGTAGTGCTTCATAATGTTAGTAAGGATACAAATAAGCCACTACAGAAATGGGAGAGCTTTGTATTTGATCCAGTATTGGTGCCAACCATCTGCTCTTTCCTTCATCCACTGAAATCCCTGTGCCTAAAAGGAGGATATTGGGCAGCTGTCTGGCAGGTAACTGGCAGGGAACTCTAGAATCTGGGGGCCTGGAGAGTGCTTTGATTCTTTATTAAAGATTAGGAAATCAGAGTGCTCTCTGGGCCCCTGGATTCTTAAAACCTTGCTGTTTTTCACCATGTAATGATTATACTTGCCCATGTCTTTCAGTGTTCCTACTCCCAGTATTAGTGGGCATTTGCTTGGCTGCGTTGTTGTAATGCCTGACAGCCCCAGTCATGGCCGAGAGCTTACTGTACCTTGTAACAGACCAGCACAATAAAAAGACCCTTTTATAGTCAACAGTGACAGCAGGAATTCTTAAAAGACATAATTTTAGAAATTTGGACTAATGCCCTGTCAGTGCTGTTACAGACTGACTGCTTGGGTAGTTTTATAATAGATTATCTCAGTCAATACTATCATCTGTCTGCTAAAAGTGTGTGGATGTAGGCAAACCAAGGTCAGTACTGCTTCAGGTTAGATAACTGCTGATAAACAAAGATATTTCTGGGTCAAGTGAGATAGAGGCAGGCGTATGACAAAAGAACAACTGTGCTATTGTGTGACCTTTTTCCTTCATTTTTTGGCTTACTCCCTCATCTTTGGTTATCACTACCCTGGTTGCATCATGTCTCAAATTAGACTTCTAAGCTCTTTGTGGAAGAATCCCCATCCAGGCTGTTAATGGCTACTTTTAAAGACAATACAACTTTTTTGACCTCAGACTACTTCATTAATATCTGTGTATTGGGTTTCAAGTATTATTCTCATTTTATGAACCAGTCTGAAGTGTCTTGTTTAAGATGTATGTCTGTAGCAGAGCTGGAAACTGATCCCAGATCCTCTGGGGTTCTGCCTGTACTTTTAGTCTCAGCTCTTCTCCAGCCAGAGTTGGGTGAGTGATAATGCCTGCTTGATGGTGTTAAGAATGTCCATGCTGAGGGCTATGGCCTAGTTATTGAGTGCATTTCAGTTGCTCATGAAGAAACTTCTGGGAATGGAAAGTATCATTGTGTCTGTGAACTTTCACCATTCTCTTCCCTTATTTGTAGCCCATTACCTCTTGCAAAACCTTGAAGGAATCTGTGGAGCACTCAAACTGTGGTATTCCATGCACTGGACATCTATGCATGACTAGTTTTGTGCTGGAGAGGCTGAGATGGAAACACCTGAATTTGCAGCAATCTTTCCTGTTGCAGCTCAGTGCATTCGGATGTGTTTTCTTCTCAGGGCTAAGGTGCAGACAGATTTGCTTTGTTTCTGGGGTGTCCATGCAATTCAGCAGCTGGTGTGTTTGTGGCAGTAGAGGCATTTGGAGTGAAGGACACATTGTGGTGACGTCAGGTATGTGAATGCGAGGGCAGGGAAAAGCTTTTGGCCTGCTCTTCGCCATTCTGACTTTGGAGCCTGCTGCGATTCCTGCATGTTGGAGTATTGGTCTCTCTGTTGCTAGCAACTGCCTTCCCTGACAGCTCCAAACCAAAAAGCTTAAAATAGCTATCTAAGGGCTTACAATTAGAACTGTTAATGCATTTCCAGTGGGAAAGAATAGTGTTCATGTAACTTTAAAAAGCCTGAAAGCAGCATTTCCTACTCTGTAATTGCTGTGCTCATTTTGCACTCTAAGGCTGCCTCAGCCTCTTCAGATCATGGTGTTTATCATGATGGCAGGTTGTAATAGCTAATATGCCTAAACTCAATATACAGTTTATAAACACTAACCAATTTAAGAAATGTACCACGTACCTATTTTATTAAAGAATAAAAACCTGGTCTGTGTTGCAAAGCCATTTGTAAAGATGGGCTTTCCTGCTTATATGTTTACAAAAGACTGGTTTATGTAGCTGCCTCTCTCATAGTGCAAGATGAAAGACTGGTCTGGTGTAAATCGTGAATCGTGTGTTTTCATGAGATGAGGTTCCAAAATTTCAATTATTTTGGAAATACCATTCAAAGTTTTGCTCGAAAAGAAATGAAATTGAGGATCTGACTTGTACCTCTTCAGTAGCTGATAGAAACAATGTTGTCAGTTCCTTTAAAAATAAATCAGGTTTGCTTTTTTTTCTTTTGTTGTTTGTTTAATAATCTGCTAAGTTTTAAAATTTAAGTTTGTCTTTTTAGTTTTTTTTCTTCTTTATCTGTGCTGATTTTGTTCTGGTGCAGCTATTTGTGTAAGCCAGGTTTTGTCTGGCTTATTTGTTATAAGGACAAGACTAATCAACACTTAATTGGCATTTTCTTTGTATCAACTTTTTGTCTCTTTCTCATCCTTTAACAAAGTTATGTGGAAAATTCCAAGTGTGTTTTGAAAAGCAAGCCTCCAATACTTGTACCAAGTTTACAGCTTGAATTGAAGAAGACAACCCAAAAAACAGGTTATTTTTTGAGTGTTCATAGTACACAACTCTAGAAGAAAGAAAACTTCTCTTTGAGGTGCATCTGTGGTGCTTCAGACCCTGTAATTCAAACCCCAAAAATCCTTCTCTATAATGTTGTACATACTAGAGTGGATCTGTGTGTTTAGATGGAATGTGGAAAATTGTGGTGATGGGGATAAATCAAACCAGTCCATGGATGTGAATAGTAGGTCCAAATTGAATCAGATGGCATGGTTTGGTGAACTTGAAGACCATTTGAACAGAAAACCACTCAATTAAATAATGTTTATGAGAATGCATTTTCGCTGCCTCACCTTTATTACATCCTTTACTGTAGACCAAAATATTTTATTGAAGTAGGATTTGTATTTCTCCTTGGATTGAATAGTTCATGAGGTGTAGTTCGTATTTTTCTGTTTGGGTATGTGTATTTTTCCCAAACAATATGTCAGTTCTACATTTTGTGTTATTGTGCTTGCTGTGGGTAATTAACCTCTGGTGCTAAATGTCAGGAATGGTCTAGATTGGAGCAGTAGTTTGTTGCATCTGGTGGCACAATAAAATCTACCTGATTTTGCTGGCACAAAGTCCTTCAGTATGACTGTTGTCTCCCATGCTTCACCTCACAGAGCTGATGGATTTCACTTTTGACTCTCTGGTTAGTACAGTGGTTTAATAAGGCTTTATCAGTTCCCAGTCTCTGAAAATGGGAAAGTGAAAGTGGTAGCAAAGTATTTTTAACAATGCTGCCCTCAGGGCAGAGGCACCTTTGTACTCACTCATTGTAGTCCCAATCTTTCTCTGCAATAGAAATGGGCCAATGACGTGAAAATTCGAGTAGCTTATAAATATCTGCCGTGCATACTAATTTAGGTAAGTGTTTGCTAGCCCCAGGCAGGCACCTTCAGGAAACCGTGGAAGTTGTCAAACTTCCTGGATGCTCTGTTTTCCCTTTTGTTGTCTGTCTGTCAGTGAAGCAGCTTTCCTTTCATCTCTTTGCCTTTATTATGGGCATGCTGTAGGATTCCCTTTTTTGCTATGCAGTGTTACAGAAACAAGTCAGCCTTCCTAATTTCATAGCCTTTATTGATTCTAGGTGATACAGTTCTCTAGATTAGTTTCTCACTGGGTAGATGATTGATACGTACTTACATTCTTTTGTAGTAGGCTTCTTTTTAACTGGAGACTGTTCAGTTGGTTGGTTTTGCTTGCTCATTTTGGGCTTCAGTTGCTGCCCTTTTGTATAGAGATAGGCATTCTAGGTGTCAGGAAAGTGTCGTACCATTTGGGATAAGGTGACAGGAATGTAAAACTATCGTCTTCCATTTATGTTTTTGGCTTTCTTGGACACAGTTGTGTTTCTCAGTTGCTTTGAGCTTTCCCCTGCCTTTCTTCAGGAGATAGATTGCTGTGCTTGCTGTATAGAATTTACAAACATGGTCTATTTTCTGTTCTGTTACCTTTCCTGTTCAAGGTGTCTGAAGGTGGTGAGTAGGAGGTTGCAAACAATCTGCAGGAATTTTTATGTAGCTAACTGTCTGGAAGAAAATGTGACAAAGAGTGTGCGGGAGAGGCTTTGGAAGGAGGGATTGAAGCTGTTGTCATATACAGCAGGGTAAGCATAGGATATGTGCAATAAGGTTTGTAAATGTTTTATCAAATGCAAAAATTGTCCCATGTCTTCTTCCCTTTCTCAGTTCTTACTCAAGACTGTTGCAAATGGTGCTGGTGGTTCTATAGGGGCAAATTTTTGTCAGCTGGAACAAGTTTCTTGTTTGTGATGCCCTGTACATCTTCAGTCATTTTAAAAGCACAAAGAACCAAAACCTACCTTATTGAACCTCTTTGGTCCTGCTATTACACCGGAGGAATTATATTTTCTTTTGCTCTTTCTGCACATGTGTAAATGGCACACCCAATTTTTATCTTTTACAGGTAGATTTAATTAAACCTGTGTTTTCCTCTAGGTTTGAAGGGGAACTGGTAGCTGGTATCCTTTATTCTGTGCTTAATTTTTGACCTTCTTTTTGTGTGATCTTAGAAGTGAGTTAGTTCCTCTGTTTCTGTTCCTCATTAATAAAATGTGTGTCATGATTCTTTGTGTTTCATAAATGTGGGATTTGACCATAATGAGCAAATTGGAGAAGGAAGGTTTGGTTGCGCTGTGTCAGAAGAACACCAAGTCGCTTTTTGCATTTGACTTAAGTGTAACAATTGTTCTTGAAATCTGTTCATCATCATTAAAAGTGATTGAGGTTCTCACAGGGAAGATAGATAATTTCAGCTGCTGGCAGCAGGAGGACTTAGTGAGAAATGATTCTCATCACTCTGATTTGACAGTTTCCTGTAAGGAACTGTGACAGCATTGCTGTAGTTAAGGCTGAGAATGTACATTAGCTAGAACCCAGGAGCACTTTATTTTACAGGAAACCCCCCCCACTAAGATAGAGGAATTTAAAAGCTAAGATGGTGGAATAGAAGATGGTCTATAAGCACTGAATCCTTAATTTTGCTGAGGTTTAAGGAGAAGTCAGAGTCTTTCCTGAGTCATTTCTGCAGCATGCTGTCAGAGAATTGTGTGCAAATGATCTCAAAGGAGATGAGGAGTGTGCACAATTTAAACTTGCTTATCATGCCAGATACAGGTGGTACAGCAAATGGACTAAACAAAGCACAGGACAGCACAACCCTCAACAGGTGAATTAAAGAGTAAATTTTAAGGTTATTGCAGTGTGTGAGGTCATGAACTTGATATGTGAAATTGTACAAATATGCACATGGTTAGTGAAGAGATATTTACAGAAATGCAATAATGGTGGGTAGATATTAAGTATACATGCAACAAGTTTTAAAGAGAGGTAGATATATTTTACATTAAATGATTGCAGTTGAGTGTTTTTAATTTGTCCCCTAAATCAAATAACCTTTAATTAACGTTTTATGGCAAACTCTTCAGGCTAATGTTAAACTGGGACAAGATGGTTGCAATGGATAGGGATGTCTAAACAATTCTGCTTTGGGTTGAGTAAAATCTGCTGATGGGTCCTCAGGGCTGGTACCACCCTAGTGAGTGGCTCTGAGTGCCTGTGCCTTGCACTTCTCAGATATCTCTGCTTTGAAAGGACTTCATAATTTCAGAACCAACATCCTGGATGCAGGCAGAGACTCCTTCACAGTTCTGTTGTGTACTTGAGGAAGTCCTTCAAGATGCTCTGCCTGAACGTAGCCCACACAGTATTTAATTTATTTTTATGATTTTCTTTAAGGCAGTACTGCAGATACACTGGAGAAGATTTAGCTCTGACCTTTTTCGGTAAGGTCCCATAGGTTACTTTGCTTATGTATTTTTCATTTCATTCCAGAAAATACTGCATATGTGCCCATTGGGTGTGTGTGTATCTAATTTGACATTCTTTTTAGGTCTAGAAGAGAAAGCCTTGCAATATGAAAAATTCCTTAGAAACCTGAAAATATTTACAGTATTAAAGGAGGTGGCGTACAATTCATATTCATCTGAAGAAAGTTCAAGAGATGTTCTTGAATGTCAGAAGTTCCTGGAAGTGAAAATAACTGATGATGTTGCATGCCAAATCTTAGCGTTATTAAAACAAAATACACTGATGCTAGGTTCTGCTTTTTCTCTGTGCAGTGTAAAAGCAGTGCAAGGTGTGATAACACCTCAGTATATTTGGAGGTAAGACACAGTATCTTCAGGGAATTACAGTATTGGAATTGGCTTTGTGCTTTATTCAAAGATAAGAAATGGTCAGGGGTGTACTGCTCCAAAGCACACGTAAGGCTAGAAGTGTGTTGGCATTTTACTGTGCTACTGCAGGCTGACTCTTGTGCTGAAATTAAAGTAAAACAAAAGAAAAAAAAAGGCCCAAAGCTGGTAATTGGCTAGGATGATGATAGCGTGAGCTCATCCCTCAACCTCAGGGAGGTAAGCCTGCTTAGTCAGAGAGCCAGCAGTGCTCATCCAGTGAAGCTGCCAAGTGTGAGCTTTCCTGAAGCACAGTCATGCTGCTGCTTGAACATTTATCACTGCAGCTTAAACTATGGACTATTATTATTATTAGGATGTCATAAAAGATATTCTTCTTCATTTTTTTCTATATAGAAAGAACTTCTAAAGAGCTGGTTTTATGATGTGTTCTTTTATTATCTAATACTGGATGCACCAAATCCTCTTTTGTTCTTGGTGATCGCTTGGTTAGGTTATAGTTATTTTTGCATGTAACTGGGATAACTGGGATGTTCAGTAATCGCGTCTTGTTCAAAGTACCTTAAATCTTCTTCCTCCTTGGTAATGTCCTTTTCACTATCCTGGGTCTTGTGCTGAAGAACAACTTCAGTTGTACATTCTCCTTTGCCTTTAGGTTATATCTGAACTTACTTAATTTTAAACTTTGCATCTTTTTATCTTTTTCGCAGATCAGTGCAGTTCTAAACTGGTCTGAGCTAGGTCTTGTAATGCTGGTGGCTTCTTATCTGGTAATGGAAAAAACAGAGCCAAAGTCCACACAACTGGAGGTTTGGAAAGCTGTGCTAATGCAATGCTTTCTCACTAACCTGAGAATCCTTTTGCTAAAGGTCTTCTGAATACTTGTCTGTGTGGTAGCTGCAAATCTCAGCCACCACTATTAAGAACAACATCAATTGGGTTTTTTTGTGATTTTTTTTTAAATTTTTATTTCTTTTTTTCTTCTTTTTAAATTTTTTTTGAAGGCAGGTTGAAAACATGGACTCTTGAAGTTGAATACCAGCTTTTTGGCAGTTACTATTACATTTTTCCTCAAGGTACAGAACTTCAGAAAGCTGTCTGACAGATTAAAATTTGATCTAGTGATAACATCTTCTGGTACACAGAAAACCTTGCATTGTTTTTATCGGAATTATGTGACTGATCAATATAAAAGCAAGTAGAAGCATCAGTGGAAGGAAAATTGTTACAAGGTTGTCTAGTTTGGAGAGAAAAACAGCTTGTAATGATTTCAGAAAGTAAGACTGTCAGAAACCACTGTTAGTAGTATTACCTCAGGTCTTGCGGTTTAGCTGTTAGCACTGATACATTTGCAGTGCTGCAAATGGCAAGGAGAGAAGATAACATTAATGCTCCTGAGAGGCATATAGCAACCTTTCCACCTCTACATTTTTGCTACCAGGGATTAGTTTCCTGCTGTAAGATGTTTTTTCCTTTCCTAGTGAAGTTTTGAAATAGGAAAAACTTACTTTATGAAGTATTCGGTTGTATAGTAGTTGCAGTTTAGAAAGAATTTTCCATCTCACGTGTCCGTAATTTCTCCTAGAGTTATTTTCATCCTGGTTAGAGAGGCCTGGAAAACGCGCTGAGACATTGTGCTTAGAGGAGGGAGGAATGCCCTGGCTCTGTACTATGAGGTGTCAGGAGTCCATGATTTGTAGCCAGGGTGAAGGGGGGGGCAGTGTGGGGGAACAGCTATGTAACAGCCTGAGGAAGTGACTCACTTCGCTCTGAAACACAGTCCCATGGTTCCAGTAGCACTGAAGCCAAGCTTGGCTTCTGAGGTGGAAGTTGTGTAAGTTAATTGAAACTCTTTGTCTTTTCCTCCTCCTCATATTTCCAACCCCACCTCAGTATTAAAAACTGCACTGTACCCATATCTGTTTAGAGGAAGCTCAGGTTACAGGACTTCAGTGTGCTATATAATCTCTGTTTATTATTTTTCATTTTAAAGAGAGATAAATGGATTGCAGGTTTCATTGGAGTGGATGTGTGTTAGTCTTACCTGCTCCACTCAAGAGAAACTTGATCATGTAGCAAAAGGGCTGTAACAAGAATAAGTTTTTAACGATTTGTTATAATCTTTCTGAAATATGTTGGCAGTGTGAACTGAAGTGGAACGGAGTGTGTATTTAAAAAGATAGAGACTTGCTCTTAATAACTTGAATGTTAGTAGTACTAGTTTAAGAATTTAATTAAATTTGAAACTAAACATTTTAAAACGTTTTAAGTGTCCTAGTAGAAATACTAGTGTATGTGTTAACATGTTAGACCTTAATCCTGCAAGGCTCTTAGAGTTTGTGCATAGCTTTTTTTCTGTGGAAGAAGAGGGTGAGAGGGTAGAATTGTCTTAGACTGCCTGTTACGGAAAGGCTTTCTTCTGTTATGTTTGTAGCTCTACAGTAACAGATACTTGCCAGTGTGTGGGAGCAGCTGTAACATTCTGCCTGAACTACTTTTCGGTATGATCTGAGCAGGAGCATTTGCTTTCAGCTATTGAAGAAAACATCTGAAAGAGCAACAGGTAGAGCAGGCCCTGTCTCCAGTGCTTGGATGTTTGGTGGGCAGTTCTTAATTGGAAAGCAGCTGTAATGACTGGGGGGGAGCGGGGAGCAGTGTGACTGATGAGCTGCTGCCTGGCCCTTTCCTTCAGAACACTGCATTGAGCATCTTGCTGTGTGTTTGGCTGCAGCCTTCGTGTACGTGTGTGTTGTAAAGGTCTTTGGGAAATGTGGCCTTTTGGCAAGCCATGAAGGTTTTTTTGTTTTGTGGTTTTGAGTTGAGATTAGAAACAGATTATTCTGGAAGACTTAGAAGTAATTGGCCAGATGAGAGGGAGTTTAAGAGAAAAACCTTCAGGATGAGCTTGAGTGATTAGTCAGAAGTCTGTGTGCAATTGGGAGTTGCATCATGCAAGTACAGTGTGATATCTGTTTTGTAAAACTAAGTTGTTTTGGTTTACATTCTTGTAGCAGGTCAGATCTATTGTTTCTTACCTGTATTATCCTGGTCTTCATTTCTGTGGGAAACAGGACAGACATACACATTGTTGCTTATCGCGTGAGCGTTCTTAGGCCAGTTATGTCTGGTGATGATTCATTGCAATTGCTTCTCTATTTCAGGACCTGTAACTAAGTGGACCCTACTGACCTCTGAACCACAAAGTATAGGAGTGAAAAGAAGTGGGAGAAGCACTCAAAGAAAAAGGAAGTGAATGCACTTTCCTCTGGACTTCTTTCTGCCCTTTATTACTAAAACTGAATGGAAAAGAGAGACTTCTGTGCCTTTCCTCCCCCAGCCTTAGGGATGGGTGGATTGTAAATACTATGCATGCAACCGAGAGAATAGGCTGAACCATGAATCTTCAGGCTCAGCAAAAGTCTTCAAGCAAAAGGACTGGGAAACGAGTTGCCTATTTTAATGAGCAGGAAATAGGCGTGTTGTCAAAAGAACCACAGCAGCAGCTTAAGGAAGGACAGTACTATGGTCATGGAGGGAATATACCAGTCTCCCAAACTATGGAGATTCCTCACACAGGAGGATTAACAAGTGCACCCAACAGTGTTGCTTTGATGAACTCTGTTTACAATCAAGATAGGGGAGAATCAATGATGATGCCCCAGTCAGTAACAACTGTCAAATGGCAGAATTCACTAATGGGAAACCGGTTGCCAGAGAGGGGCGACAGCCACTGGCAATCTCCACCTTCAGTGTGGAACCACAGTATGGTTTTTGGAGGCAACCCAAAAGGACCCCACTCCAATGCTGGTGCCCCAGGCTTCTATGGCCACCCAGAGGCCCTTAAAAGAAATCAAGAGAAAGGAGTGTTCGTGTCACAGCTGGACTTATATGGAGATGCTGTCCAGCAGATGATGTCCCAGAAGGCTCAGCTGGAACAGCAAGCCCTGGTTAGACAGCAAGCTCAAATGAATTCTTTTCATCAAATGCAAAAGCAGCAGCAGCAGCAGAATCAAAGTCTGCCATTGCAGCCTTTCCAACTTGCATTTGGTCACCAAGGTCAAAAGCAAGGTCTTCCTGAGTTGTTACATGTCTTTCAAGAAGCCCCAGCTTCTTCCAGTCCAGCATTTACTGCTCAACAAAAGCAGCAAGCTCTTCCTCAGCTACAGCTGTTTGAAAATTTCTATCCTCAGCAGCAGCAGCAGCAGGCTGCTGCACAAACCTTTGGGTTGCAGCAAACTACTTCCATAGCACAGCCTCATGTGGCAGCTGCAGCACCTCAGCATCACATGGTGGCACACCAGTTTCAGCAAACAGAGAGGAACCAGGAACTATTCAAGGCATTAACAGAGCAGAATCAACAGACTGTGCTACCTCAGACCCAGATTCCCTTTCCAAGAAGGTCACGGAGACTCTCCAAAGAAGGTGTCATGCTGACATCTGCAGGAGAAGTGTTGCCTTCCAAGCAGGCAGAAGAACAACCTGGCAATTTATTTCTGCATCACTGGCAATCGCATCAGCAAGAGGTCCCATTACAGCATCCGTCTGAATCGCTGGCTCACAACAAAAGTGGCTTTTCACACCCCAAAAGAATGGATCTGGAGCAGAAGGATGTCCTGGTCAATAGTGAGCAGTGCCAGATGGAAACAGACAGGCAAGCCCCAGCCCAGAACGGTAGAGATGAGGAGAAACAGGCAGCAGCAGCTGAAGAAAACACTCAGAGAACTAATGATTTTCAGGGAGTCAGAGGTGGTGTAATCCAGAGTACTCGACGGAGACGACGTGTTTCTCAAGAGGCCAATTTGCTGACTTTGGCCCAAAAAGCCGTTGAATTGGCTTCTCTTCAGAATGTAAAGGTAAGGTATACATCCTAACCAATATAGCATGTTTTAGACTACAGAATAGGGCTGAAATGAAAGGAATTTATGTTCATATGCAGGATAGGATGGTATCTTGAACTGTACAGCAAGGGCAGCTCTGGAGTGGAGGCATGTAAATTCAACTTCTGTAATTCATAGATGTGGGAGAGCAGAGATCTAATGGAGTGAAACCACCTCAGGGCAGTTTTATTTCACTAAAACTGAATGTGATTTTAGCCCAGGACTTCAAAATATGGGTGTTTTCATCTTAGGCCTCAAGATATCAGGAATTTTGAGAGACAATTGTAAGCAGTGTACTTGTCTTTTTACCAATTTAATGTTCTCTTCTGTTAAAAGACTTAACTGGCTTACCTGCCAGTTTTTCAGTTTCAGCAGTTGAAGCATTTCTAAACTGTGCTCTCTAAAAATTACATAATGCATGTTCAATATTTCCCAAATATTAAATGTCTGAGAAAGCCTCACTTACATGAAGAACTTATACCAAGCATAACAAAGGTCTGTCTCATGCAGCATCTTGTTTCTGAAAATGACCTGAGAATAAAGTCTGCCTGTAGACTGTCTGTAGGGCTTGATGGGGAAGAAATCTAGTGTTGGCTGATTAGGTAGTTCACCTCTCCTGTCCTTTTGGCATCCCATCAGTCTAAACTGTACAGTATATATTCCATATGGCAAGATGATAGAGTTCAAAATTAACTGTCCTAGGGGGAGGCAAGGGATTTTTGGAGTTGGGTGGAGTTTTTTGAGGGATTGTTTTTTGAAGATTTTCTTACAGTAGTGGTTTGACTAATCTTTCATTGAGTGTCTGTCATGAGAAGTAACCATACACTTTTACCTTGGAAGCTTTGTTGCCAAAGGTTGATGAAATACAGATGTTAGGGCATGAGCCACTTTTATCTACAGTTTTTGCCACTTGTGTTGCTGCCCAGTCAGACAGCAGAGGGAAGAGTATTTTATTCCCAGTCTTGTTCTCATCATCATTTTTTTTCCTAGTTTGTTTGTGGCTGGTTTGTGCCCATCTCTTCCTTAGAGGAATGTGCTATTTCAGTGAAAAAACAGTACTAAAAAACAATGTGGTGAATATCCATAGCCTGCTTCATCTCCTTCACAGCAGGCAGCAAACAGTAACTGATGGTTGATGCTGCCTTCAATCCTTTTTGCTCTCAACTCCAGTTGAACAAGCAGATTTGGTAGAAAACTAGTAGCGTGGTCTGTTTGCTCATACATTTCCCAGCCATTGTGTGGTTATATTGCAGAAGGCCTACAGTTCACATTGCACTCTGATCACCAACAGAGCAGCAAGAAAAAGCAAATAGAGCATCTAGGAAAAGGCCCTGAGAGGTGAAGGAAGGAACTGGCCATTTGAAGGCATGTCCGCTTGCAGCTTGATTCATAATGTAAACACCAAACAGAGAAGTGTTTTGACAGATGCTCTTTTGTTCTTTGCTGTTAGGCAAGCAGCTTGTTTGCTTCCATGATGGCACTAGCAGAAGAACTCTATGTTTAGATCTGTTCAGGCCTTCAGGATAAGCTTTTGAAGAATGTTAAATTCTTACCTGAGGTCTGATGGATTTTGCATCTTTAGGGGATTGGATATCATGCAAGGGAGAAAAAGAAAACATTTACTGGAGAAAAGTGATCTGCTTCTCTTACTAGTGTCCTTCTGTTACAAACAACCTAGAAGCCTTCTCTACATGGTTCTGTGGAGAGTGTGTAGAAGGCTGTAGAGTTAAATTGTTGATGAAAGAAGATACATCGTATTTTGAACAAGTTGTTTGAACATTCCAATGTAGGTGTGTGTATCTTATGCAGAAATAGTGTTCTGGACAGCAATATCTGTCTACATGCAGTGTCACGACTGATGCTTTGCACCAGAGCTGCCCATCAGCTGTGCTTGCCTCTTTTCAGGTGGTGCAAGCTTATTGCTGCTTACAGGCTGCAGTAAATTCTCAGCTCTTAGTTTTATGGTTTCATTTCACATATAGCTGTTATATGCAAAAGGGCATTGTGATTTGTTGTCTTAAATAGTGCAGAAAACTTTTCTCAAATCTGAAATGGTCATCTTAAAGGGTGTCTGCATTTAAATATTCCTTTATGGAAGGGAGACAGAGATTTTGGTTACCTGGCCTCTTTGGTAACTTTGGTTACCAGGGCACCAGCTGCTACATATAAGAGAAAAAAAAAAGTTTTATTTGTGGAATTGTGGTTCTGGACTCACCTACAAAAGAAAAAAAAAGTTTTATTTACGGAACTCCTTCATGGACAAGCTTTCTTTTTAACTGCAGAGGGAAGCTGCCTCTACTTGATGCAAAATGATGGCAGAAAGCACTGTGTGGGCAGGTGTTTCTGAAAGCCTGGTGTGGGTTCTTGTCTGATCACAGCAGTGGCCTTGAAACAGTTCTTCCAGCTGTTGCAGTTGAGTTTTGTCTGTGAATTCTAAGTTTTTTTAGAAACAACTTGAGGGATAGGCAGGATCAACGCCAGGACGTCTGATGAGTTTCCTGGAGGACTGTACTAGTTCATCCTGCAATATTTATGCAAGAGTCTAAGTGAAAGTGCAACAAGTTGCACTTGCTGGAGTTATCCAGCAGACCTCCTGTCCCAAATTCTGCAACAGGGATGCTGAGGTAGCTGAAAATCCCCTAGCAGTTCTAAAACTGAAGATCCCATCCCTTGGTCAGAGACTCCTTTCTGCTTACCTCTAAGAATAATCAAACAGTTGAGAAAATATTTGGGGATCTGAAACAAATAGCTTAATTCCAAAATTAATCATGTCTCCTCTTAGTAAAACTTAGGTATGTGTGGTCTTTCATGACCAGAAAAGCTCTGGTGTGAACCAGAACATCTTTAAGGATGTCTCAACTATTTATATATTAAGTTCCCAGTGGTGCCTTTTCTCAGCCTTTGCTCCTGTTCAGGTCTCCTCTTCCTCTTTTCTGTTGAAGGGGTCATCTCTCCTGTCATTAAGGAGGAGAGTCCTTTGCTGGTAACCTCCCAGTCTTGAAAATAAAAAGAGCATGGTTAGCTGATTGTACAGTCAGAGAAAAGTGACATCTTTTGTGTGACTAGCTGCCATAATTTCCTCCTTGTAGTCAGGAAATTAGTTCATGACTCTTGACCTACAGAGATATATGTAGCACACAGGAAGTACCTGAGGTTTTTTTGGTCAGAATTGGTGCTTGTTCACATATTCCCATTGTGATTACTTGTTTTATTGCACAAAGTAGGCCAAAGTGCTTGCTCTAGTAAGAGCTATGTCAGGTGGATAAAAAGTAACCTGATTAAAACCAAGACTTTTCTTGACAGTGGTCTGAACAATGTGGTGTGAATGCACTGCTCCAAACAGTGGTTCAAAACTATCTGCTGTGGATCTTGCTGTCAGATGACCCCAGAGCTATGCCAGGTGTTTAACTAGGCTTCAGTAATAAGGTGATAACAGCATCAATTTCCCTGATGAATGGAGGCATATGGAGAGCAGCAGGTGTGAGCTGCTTCTTCAGGTGTGGGCAGGACCAGTAGGCATAGATATCTGTTTCCAGTAGATGACCTGTTCAAGTGTTTAAAAGGCATCCTTGTTAGTCTCTCTTTCCTGAAGTGATGGAGGGAGGCTATGAAAATTTACAAGAGTCCTTTACTGCCTTGAGATGGTGGGTCCTAGAGACATGTCTGTCAGCATGAATGCTCTCCGAATCCAAAATTGGTAGTTTTATGGGAAAGTACAGGTGTATGTCAGTAGCCTGGAGTGAAGGCAGGTCCTTGGAGCTCGTTAATTTCTCCTGAAGCGCAATTTGGGACAGCAGAAGCCACTTGTGGCTTTACAGTTGTGTGTTTCATCGCTGCGTGGTAGGGGCAGACATTTGCAGTCTCTGTGAAGAAGCAGTCAGACTTCTAAACTGCAGTGTCATTTACAGGATAAACCTTTCTGTGCTCACTTAGCCCTACTCTAATAAAAGGTCTTGGAAGGAGGCGGTCCTGAATCTTCTTGATATGGTAGATTTTACGTGCTCAGGCTTGGTACCTGGCTTATTTTGAAGGCTTAATGTTTTCCAGGGTGGACCTGCTTGCTCTTAAAAACAACAAAAATTACCAGGACTCTCATTTGGAGAGAGACCAGAGCACTAACCCTAGGCTCTGACTGATGCATGTTGTGACAGTACAGTTGTGCTTCCCTCAATATAAATATAGTATCAAAATGAGACTTCAGCCTAGTGTCCTTCTAGCTATCATGGATTGACTCTTCGTGGGCCAGCTGGAGCATGTTCTCTTGCTCATCAGTGAAGCTGAATGACTTTCTTCATCTATGACCACAGTGAAATGACTGGGGTTGTGTCTGAACCCTTAGGACAAAACCTCTCATGTCAGCTTTTTCATCAGGACTAGGTACTCATTATGACACACAATAGGTTCTGTTTGAGGGCTTCAGTAAATCCCTGCAAAATTTTGAAAGTCCAGGTTGGAGACCTGTTGTCATATCTGAGAGATTATGTGCCTTAGTTTCTACCTAAAAAACACAGCTGTTCAGCTGGATTTCTCAATAGATTGTGGCTCTGGTGGAGGATGACTTTGCATACCTGATCCTATCCAAAGGCTTTCCAAACAGAGCTTGAAGGTGGGAGATGTTCTGAAACACCGAAAGGAGCATCTTCTACAGCTTCTACACTGCACTTCATCAGAGCTCAAGAAGACCTCTTACATCTCTGGAGAGAGGTGTTTTTGAAAGTTGTATTTAACATCTGGCTTCTAAGTGAGCTGGCAAGTGCTTCAGAACTGAGAGTGAAATGAATATGTTGATAGTAATTTGAAGGACTAGAAATCAATGATCTCTAGCAGTACTTAAAGCCATTTGGTGTTAGAGTATTCATGTGTTTATCCAGTAACTCATCCTCCGTTCCCATATCCTTGGAGCTCAGTGTGCTACAGTTTCCATGAGTAAAACAGACATGGAAACCGAAATATCAACGCCAAAAGTGCTGCCTTGCAGTTATACCTTGTTGATTCTGCAAGCATAAGTGCTTCGTGCTCAAGCCTAGTTAGACAACAAAACTTAAAGGCTCAAGTTATAATAAGAAAAATCTCTTTTTTTCCTGTAAGTCAGAAAAAAAAATGCAGCAAAAAACTAGTTCTGCTTTTTTTGTGTGTGAGAAATTTAATTAAAATATGATCACTGTTCAGTCTTTCCTGGAACAGAAATCCAATATTTGAAATTAATAACCTGCAGCTTTTCATCATTACTAGAACTGAACAACCTTTGCTGGAATAACTTCCAGCAGGGCACAAATAAAGCAGGGCACAAATTTATCTGGAAAATAAAATGTCAAAACATAGATAGTGAAATGATTCTTAAGAATGATGTATATAAATATTCTAGCAGTTGAGACTACGGGCAGTCCTCAAGTAATTCTGTAAAATTTTGGTAACACTCTGAAGTATTCTTTTTCCTTCAGTAATGCCTCCAAATCCATTTCAGCTTGCAAATTGCATTGAGAAACTTGATATACACTGAAGGTGAGATATCATCTCATTTATTATGTAAGTACTACAGAACTTTTTAGGAATCTATTTTTCTTCTCAGGAACTGGATAATTCAGAGGAGAAGAGTGTGCTGGTAACAGCTCCAGGACCTACAGCTGCAAAAAGTGTTGTGGAATTTGCCAGTTCTTCACCAGCTCCCAAAAAAGCCCGGGAGGACAACAGCCTTGTGCCTCTTATCATTCCTGTGTCTGTGCCAGTGAGAAAAATTGACCTGCAGAGCCTTGAAAAGGAAAAGTCTGAGGATGGAAAGCTGCTGAGAGGCCAAACAAACGATCGCGCTTCTTGTGAACGCAAGCCTTCTGTGATAGTCACTCGGAGGCGATCTAATCGTAATACTAACGTGGAAACCTCAAGTCAGGTATGGATAGGCTAAGAAACCAAAGATAGGCCAGATCTGTTAGATTTAATTGCACAGTTTTTAGCCATAAACTTTTCTATGAAAGTAGTTTGATCTCAGGCCTTGAACTTAGAATGTGTGTAGTCTGGGGATTTTTTTTTTCATCATAATATTGCCATATATTTGGGCATTGCTGGCTTTTCATGACCTACAGCTAATGCTATGCCCCACTACCAAACAGTGAACAAAGCCATATGGGCAATAATACTAGATTAATTGTCTGTGCCAAGAGTGGTTTCTCCGTACATACATAGATACTAATAAATTGTACATAGTGCACATATCTCTCTATATGAATAAAATCCAAGGTGAAGATTTATTCTCATGGAGTTGAAACCTCTTACTGAGATTCTGAAGGTCGGTACTTGTGCTCCGCGGCAGTGTGGTGGTGGTAGTGAGTGGGTGGGTTGATTTTTTTTCTTTTTTTTTTTTTTTTTTAATTTCGTCTCTCTCTTCTATCCAGAAGTACAACAGATTGTTCAGATATCAGAGAAATGGCAGGAATCTAAGGAAGTTTCTCTGAAATTAGATGCTTGGCCATCTAATAAAATATTGTTATATTGTCTTCTGTTCTCTTACTGCTATTTGATATCACACTGGTATACCAGGATTCTGCTATGCTTTTGTGTCCTCTTTTAAAGTTACTATAAAGATTGGACCAGATGTATGTGTAGTTCTTGTAAAATATAACTCTGTAATGACTCAGAGATAGTGCTGCTACCTAATAATTCCTGTGTCCATTCCATTCCCTGTCTTCTTCCTCCCTCTTTCCTTTTGTGCTAATTATTGACACCCCCCCCAACTGTCCTATCCAGATTTTGAGCTGCCATGAAAGTGTGTTGTCATCTCTCTGAAGTTTTTCAAATGACCTCAGGTTTTAAAATTAAAGTATGTAATTTTTTTTTTTTCAATAGCATGAAGATGCTGTTCCAAAGGATGAAGCAGAGGGCTTTGCCCGAAAACCAAAGCAGCGGCCAAGACCTGAGCCACTCTTCATACCACCAAAAGCTGGCACCTTTATTGCACCCCCTGTTTATTCTAACATTACTCCATATCAGAGCCACTTACGGTCACCTGTCCGTCTGGCAGATCATCCTTCAGACAGGAACTTTGAGCTACCTCCTTACACTCCTCCACCAATTCTTAGTCCAGTGAGAGAAGGATCTGGGCTATATTTTAATGCTATCCTCTCTACAAGTGGTCACTCGGTTCCACCTCCAATGACACCGAAAAGTGGTCACAGAACTCTTCTTAGATCAAGTAAGTTTTTACTTTATCCTTCCTTTCCTGGGTAATCTATGATTAGGAACTCTGGAGTAATAGGGGGAAGATTATGCCTTTAGGAAGTGTGGTTGTGTGGAACTGGGGCTTCTTAATGATTGTCTGGGGAACTGGGATGGAGGAAATGTGTTGTTGGGGGTGTTAAGACTCGTTCACAAGCAATCTTCAACACCCCCTGCTGACGTTCTTCAGAATGGAAAGGCCGTTCCTCTGTAGCAGATTATCAGTATCTTGAACTGAGGGGAGGAAGGCACGTTCTTGGTCATGTTAAACTCCTTTAGTGTGTGGGTACTTTTTTTGAGAGATGGACAGCTCTGATTAGATTTGCAGGCTGTGTGAAATGTAAATCTCAGATATGAAGCTGAGCTGCCTGAGCAGTTATTTTTTTCTCCTTGCAGATAGTTCAGAAGTTACCCCTCCGGTTCTTACGGTAGTGGGGGAAGCCACCCCAGTCAGCATTGAACCGTAAGTACATCACAGATCCTTAGCCTCTTAGTAAATGTGCTTCATTTCTTCCTTCTAAACCTTCAGGCTGCTCTCTGTACAACTGGTGTATCTGTTAGAAGTATTAAAGCTATTCCTACTGATGATTCAAAATATAAGTTGTCTTCATTAAAAATTACTCTGTACAAAAAATAATGTTTGTTGGATGTAATTCTGGAGATAACAATTGCTTTCTATTACTGCTTGTCTGTCTCTGGGCTGAAATACTATTAGTTAACTAAGGGTGAATCTGTCCTGTTTGGTTGTATAGGAGCACTTCTTTGTATGCTGTGTTTGTTTTAGTGGGAAGATAATGCTCTTTTAGAGGAAGGACAGAATATAGTATGGAAAACTGTAGTTAGCTCTCACATGAACTGGTCAGATCACTGTTTATCCCTGTGGTGTGTTGTAGCTGCAGCACAACTATGAACACTTCACTCCCCCCAGGCGAGCTCAGTTGAAAGCACTGCAGACGGTGGCATATGGGGGATGTGTGCTGGGAAAGCTCAGATGTATGTGGGCACAGCAGCACTAGGGAACACAATTTGGGGATACTGCAGCTGGCGTTGTAAGCTTAGGCTTGGGGCCAGTCCTGATAAACCTGAGCAGAGTAGCACGTCTGCACAGCCTTTGCAAATGCTCTGGGAAGTGTTATCAGCTCAGGCTCAGTGCTGCAGAACTACACCAAGGTAGTTCCAGTTCATTATTACACCTAGTTAATGAACTCTTGCAAAATCTAATCATGGAGATGCATGGCATGGAAACACCCATATGGCATAAAGACACCCACGTGGCTCTGCGTCACTGACTGTACAGTGCAGAATCTCTGCTCTAACTCTGCAGTGTATCCTGTAACATTTGAGATATTTAACTCAAACTCTCTCCAGATAAATACAGGGCTTATTTTGCTTTTCCTTCCAAAATGGCTTATATTTTAAAAATGGACTGGAGCATTTGTTGACAATTTATTTTTTTCTTGCCCTTTTTCCATTCTGCCTTCCTGTTTGAAGTTCATTTTTCTGCACTTGTGGTAGGAGGCTGTCCTGAGCAAGTGTTGCAATTGTGAATGAACCCAGATTATTCTTGTCGCCTTTGCAAATCTCCTCTAGACTGAGCCCATTTATGGAAATAAGCACATTTGGTGTTGTTTAAATCCGTTTTAGAAATGGCCTAATTAATCTTTTTGCTGTTGGTTCATTTCACACTAATCCAGGGGAACTTCTTGAAAAGATTTTTGTTTCTCTTTCCCCCGCCCCCTGCCCCCCTGTTTTGATCTTTGACCTCTCTGTGGTGCAATTGCCTTTGGCTGTTGTGTCTGTTGGTTTAAATTGCTGAAGTTAATGGCATAATTTTAGCTGTGAATTCAGTTGTGTGTGAAAATTTGCGGACATGTTGCTAGAAGTTTCAAACCATAGTAACTTAGTAATGCAAGTTCATTTCCATTTGCCAAAAGGGAGTTACGTGCAGAGTTGTCTTGCTGTCATTGTCTCACTGAACAGATGCTTAAGCAGGTAGATACCTTTTAACTTTTAACCATGATAAATTAATAAAGTGGTGTCATTCTGTGTTTGGCAGCAGTGTTGTGGTCAGTTATATAGACATACCTTCCTTGAAGAAAATGTGGCAGGAAGCAGTTTTTTTGCAAAAGAAAAGAAAATGTTTAATTTTATTTGTAGTCTTGACCCTAATTTGTGATTACCCAATACAGTGTTCTTAATTGCTTGTGCTTTCACAAACCTTCTGCTAATGCTTCCCAAAAGGTCATTTCATTGCAGAGATTTGGAATAGGAAATGTGATAATGAAGCTTTATTCTTTGTGAAGTGGTACAATAGGCAGTTGGTGTCACAGATCCTTGTGTCCTACTGGTTTTGTAATTCAATTGTGCCAAAGTCTTGAAGCTTCCCCTCAGCTAGGCAGCCTGAAATGTAGCTGTGGTGTATCAGCTGTGAATCGCTTTCCCAATTCACAGCCTCAATTCAGGATGTTGCCACACTCAGCTGCCCAGTGGGCATTGCAGGGGCACCATCGTTGCTTACAGGCAAGAACTCTTGTTGTACTGATATCTAGGTTTCATAAGCAAAGGAACAGTGGAATAATGCTTGAATGGACCTCTGGAGGTCCTCTGGTCCACCCCCTTGCTCAGAGCAGGCTAGATCAAGTTGCTCAGGTCAACTCTTGCAGTAGAATGCCAGCTTTACTTGGGCATTGCAGGTAGAAGGTACAATTCTTAGTCTTTGCTAGCACAGAGATATCATTCCAAGTTTAGTTTCAAGATAAAAAGTAACTTCTGATAGCCTTTCAGGAAGGCCCACATTCTTTCCCTCCAGCTTTTCCATTTGTGTCTTTCCTTCTCACAAGTAAAGTCAGAGGAGTCTGTGTCTTGGGACACAAAATCTCTAAAATTTCCCAGTGCAGTTAACAGTCTTTTTATCTCTTTGTAGTGTGTAGTGGGTTGACCTTGACCGGATGCCAGGTACCCACTAAAGCCGCGCTCTCACTCCCCTCTGCAACTGGACAAAGGAGAGAAAATATAACAAAGGGTTCATGAGTTGAGATAAGGACAGGGGCAGATTGCTTACCTATCACTGTCATCAGCAAAACAGACTCAGAGTGGGGATATTAATTAAATTTATAACTAACAGAATGAGAGCAGGAGAATGAGAAGTAAAGTAAGTCTTATAAACATCTTCCCCCACCCCTACCTCCTTACCAAGTTCTACCTCCTCCCCCCACAGCAGCGCAGGGAGACGGGGAATGGGGGTTACGGTCAGTTCATCACACGTTTCTGCTGCTGCTCAGAGAGAGGAGTCCAGCGTAGGGTCCCTCCCACGGGAGACAGTCCTTCTTGAACTTCTCCAATGTGAGTCCATCACATGGGCAACAGTTCTTCACAAACAGCTGCAACATGGGTCACTCTTCCACAGGGTGCAGTCCTTCAGGCACAGGCTGCTCCAACATGGGTCCTCCAGAGAGCCACAAGTCCTATCAGGAAAACCTGTTCCAGCATGGACTCCTCTCCCCATGGCTCAGCAGGTACCTGCCAGGACCCTGCTCCATCATAGGCCTCCCATGGGTCACAGCCTCCTTCGGGCATCCACCTGCTCCAGCGCGGGTCTCCTCCAGGGGCTGCAGGTGGATCTGCATCCCTGTGATCCCCCATGGGCTGCAGGGGCACAGCTGCTCCACCATGGTCTGCACCATGGGCTGCAGGGGAACCTCAGCTCTGGTGCCTGGAGCATCTCCTGCCCCTTCTTCTCCACTGACCTTGGTGTCTGCAGAGTTGTTCACATGTTCTCACTCTGCTCTTCTCTGGCTGCAATTTTCATTTGCACAATAGCTTTTTTTTTTTCCTTCTTAAATGTGTTATCACAGAGGCATTGCCACCATTTCTCATTGGCTTGGCCTTGGCCAGTGGTGAGTCTATCCTGGAGCTGCCTGGCACTGGCTCTACCAGACATGGGGGAAGCTTCCAGCAACTTCTCACAGAAGCCACCCCTGTAGCCTCCCCGCTACCAAAAACTGGTCACAGAAACCCAATACAAGGTGACAGCAAAGTGTCAGTTTTCAGATGTCATCCCTTCTAGGGCAGAGCGTAATTCATAACCCTTTCCTCCTTTGTGAAAGTGCAGGCCATAACAGTAAGCGAGACTAATCACAGTGAGCAGAAGACACCACATGAACATCTCTCTGCAGTATGCCACAATGTGCTGAGAGGAGGGCTGGCTTACCAGGGTAGTTGTTTTGCTTTGTTTTCTAGCCATGTCTTCTCAGTGTTGCATGAAATCTCTTGCTTTTTATTTTTAGTCTGGATTGTGCTTTTTGTGTCCAAAATGAACAGGACATGGGAAGGAAAAATGGAAAACATTTTCAACTGCTTTAGTTCTTCCCTGCCCATGGCCATGATTTGAGATGTGTAATGTTCCTATTGATTTATACCTTCAATAGGTATTGGAGGTAGTGTTTTGGGGAAAAAGACAGATAGTATATGGCAGCCTGTTTAAAACTTCCCTGTTACATCTATCATGCTGGATGTCAACTTGCCATCACCTACTGAGAGAAAGTTAGCACCAGTCTGCGTATCTAGCAGATTCTGCTTGTCCAAGGAGGAATCCCACCCCGTCAGAGTTGAGTTGCTGCTGAATGGGTGATGAAGTCAGAACAAGTGTGTAGGCTAGTTAACTTCTGTATCTCTTTGTTTACATGTTCCTCTTAAGTAGATCTGGATCTGCTATAGATGCAAAAGAAACAGTTTTTAAAATATCTTTTTATGTGTGTTAGAAGCCAGACATTTTTTTGACTGCAAGCTTTTCCAGCACATGACATCTCATGATTCCGATGTTTACTGACAAAACCAAAATGATGTATTGGGCATAAAAGAGGGAAATAAGGTGTTTGCTTTTCCTCCTTAAATGATACTTGTTTCCTTCCCTTTGATATCACAGTCTCTTAGGACTTCAAAATATCCTATTGAAACACTTGCTAGTATCTCTCTGGATTTTTGTATGGGTTATATGTGTTGTTTCAAGGCCTACCCACACCTTTTCCAAACCCTTGTTTTTGTAATAGACACGCATGTGTCATTTCAGTATACCAGAGGATGAGAAAAGTCTGGAGGTTGGCATTTATTTCTTGGATGTTTTTGTTACTATTCCTTATTGCACTAGATCGTGCTTTTTCTCTGGTAGTTGTGCTTCCCCTCATGCTGGGAGGACATGAAGCCAAGACTTGAGAATTATAGGAAACCTTGCCAGGGGGTTTTATCTTCTTTCTATTGAAGCACCTCCAGAATTTAATCATCTTGTGCACACTGCCTGATTTGTCCTCTCAAAAAAAGAGCTTATTTCTATATACTTTACTGTTTCAGGAGCTACCAGTGTGGTGCTAGTTGACTGACATCTGAAAGAGGCACACTTTTGCATTACGTATAAATACCTTATTTCAGAATAGGAGGTTTTCATTGTATTCTAAGTGGTCTGAGCAGCAGCTGTTCTCAAATATCTTAGATTTTCTGATATCATGGTTTCCTGAAGGGTTTTTTTCTTTTGCTTACTTAGCTTGGACATTTCTTTTGTTCTCTCCTCTGGACCTCTGAATTGTATGTATAGTTTCTGTGTTACTTAAAAAGTTGTCCTTGGCCATATTTTGCAGAGTTTGTGTAGCTACTGCTGTCTCTCTGCGTATTTTGCCACTGAGACATAGAGTAATGATAAAGTACTTCCATGCTGTCACTGCTTGCTGTGCTCTTGGTGTAGACCTCCAGACCTCAAAGTCTGGTAGAACAGTCTTTTAGTGGGGGTTCTTACCTATCTCTGTGCACAAAGTCACATTTGCTAGTACGGAGTAGAATGTCTCTGGATGGTCCTTTGACTTAAAGCAAGTGTAGGGCTCTGTGGATTGCGTGTAGTGAAAAATCTTCTGCTGATTCAGATCTAAAAGTATGAGATTGCTGCTAACAGAATGGGATTTGGTTTTGATACAGAATGAGCAATACTGCTTTCATTACCTCCTATTTTTTGTTTCGGTTGTTAGAAAGAGTATCTAGAAGACACTACCTTGTGTCAAGATCATAACAGACCAAATTTTGATCCTGCTTTGAATTGGCATTTGGACCAGATGGCATTGTGTAGGTTGAAAAGGACTTCTGGAGACTATGGTTCTGCTGTTGTGGCTGACAAAACCCTGATACTTAAACAGGCTCACCCGTCTTATGCATGAGGAGCAAGCTTGCCATAAGAGGACTCTGTGTGACAGCCTCTCAAAAAGTGATGTTTATTGGAAGCTAATAACTGTTATTTGAGCAGCTATTAGGGGATGCTAATTTAAATACAACTTCCAACGGTTGCTGATAAGACAATGGAAACTGGTAATGGACGTAAAACCTCTCAACTTCTGAGTCATAATGTAACCTACAACACTGTTGTGTTATATGCAAGAGCCTGCTGCATTTTTTTCTTCATAATTAGTGTTTCTAGCAGAGATGGAGACTTCCTGGATATTGTAAAGGGGTCCTAACTGTTACTTTTTTCCTTCCCTGCAGGCGAATAAATGTAGGAACTCGCTTTCAAGCAGAAATCCCATCACTCCAGGACAGGTCTCTGGCAGAAGTTGATGAGCATAAAGCAGAGCTGGTGTGGCAACCGTGGGGCGACCTGGAAACCAACAAAGACACCCAAGAGAAAGGTAAGAAGTTGGAAGGCTGGTAAATAGGACTGAATTGTCACAGTGGTTTTAGGGGTAACCACAGATCTATTGTAGGCATAATTTAAAATCTCTGAGCTGCCAGTCAAGTGACATGTTTGAATGGTCTTGGAAACAATTCTAGGAGTAAAACTTGTTTATCAGGTTGCGTGTGTGGGGAGGGGGAGGTTAGTAGGATTGTTTTTTTTTTAATTGACAGAAAACTGGGACCATTTGTTTCTAGTCAGGTAAAGAGCAGCCTTTTGCTCAGTGAAGCTTCATTGTTTTTGTTAACATTTGAAAGCCACATACACGTCTGTATTTTTGAGGGATGTTCTGGACATAATAGTAAATTTTGGAAAAAATCAAGTTTGTAGACAGAAGTCAGGATGAGGAAGCAGGAGTTGTGGCAGCTAGTAAGCAGACTTGGTGAGCTGTCTGCTTTTGCTGCAGATGAGTTGTGGCCTGTATAAATCCTAAAGGGAAGAGGAAGTGGACAGGTTTGGAAGAAATCTTTCTGATTAGAGAGGATAAAGGGTATTGTGAAATGGAAATTCACAATATAAGAGGGGATTCAAGAAGTCGCTGAGGTGAAGGGAGGTGGGAAGACATTATAGGAGGGAGGAGATTTGCAAGAAACTCTGTGTGGAAACAGTACTGCATGACCTTTCTCTGAAAGTTTTACTTTCTGGTATGCCTAGTCCTCCTTCAAAAGAGCAAATTAATCATGGAAATCTGTAGGAAATTTCATTTTAATTCTCTTACCTGAATTTTTTTGTACTCCTCTGGAAATAGTGGAAAACCTGCTAGCTGCTGCCTGTTCAAGCATTTTTCCTGGGGCTGGAACCAACCAAGAGCTGGCATTGCATTTCTTACATGAAGCAAAGGGAAGCATTCTGGTGAGTCTTCCCAGGTGTTCAACTCAGTGTGGTCAAAGATGTTTGGGAAGGTCAGATAACCTTTCACTCCTGAGAGGAAAGCCTTGCAAACTCCTTGCAATGCATCTGGCTTCCACTGTTTAGTGTCCCTTGGATGTCCCTAAAGTGGGTTCTGTCTGATGTACAGTGCCATGTTCGCTTACTATCTTTTATATTTCCAACTTCAACGTTTGGCTTTTTAAGAGATGCACTGACAGTCTACCAGGGTGAGTGAGCCAAGACTGATAAATGAGTCTTAAATGTTGTCTTCCTGGGAAGATTACCATTTTGGAAGGAAAAATAAGAGGCCGGGGCTGAAGCTGAGTCAGAGTGCAATGTCTTGCTTCTTTTTGTTTTGGCAGATCCATTTAACTTCTCTGTGTCTGTAGAATGGCTGTGCTGCTACTTTTTTATCAGTATTGTAAGACATGATACACTTCCATTATTGTGCTTTGACACTTCTGGGAGTGGTCAAGAGCATCCAACACTTTTGCCTGACTGCTTGTTTCTTGTCCCCTGGCACTGAATTTGTGATACTGCATTTACCTGTATGGAGAAGAGAACAAATACAAAGTAGTTTTTGTGTGTGTGTGTTAGGTTTCTGCCAGCCCATGTTGTGAGTGCTGTTGCTGGCATAAGGGAGGAGCAGGACTGCCTCTGGCAGCAGGAGATCATTGTTCAGGTGGTTTACACTGCCAGTGGAAGCATGACTCTGTTGTCACCTTCCTACTAACTTTGAAAGCACTTCCAGTTTAAATACAAATGAAGAAGCAGCTTGAGAGGTGGGGGGTTTTTGTGTATGTGCGCGGAATCTTTCAGTCGTGTGACCGCTATTTTATTTTGAAATATTGCTTAGTTAAGTGAGATCAGATCACAATGACTTGGATGTGTAAGGCAGGCATAATTTACGGCAGCGTTTTTGGATGTGAGTATGTAATAGAGGCCTTTGGTTAATGAGAGGAAACTGCTGCATGGTCTCTGTCTATGGAATTGGCTCTCTCCCAGTACTGTGGTGATTGTATCAATTCACAGATGTGAAGAAGGGACAAGAACATACCACTTGCCTGTGGTACCCAAGACTAGGTGGATAGTCAAGAACGTAATTTTTAAAGTTGTCTCAACTGTTAAACTGTGCTATGGTTCTTTTCAGTTAGCTTGCCACAAAAAGGGGATGATTAACAATTGCCTGATATTTGTTTTTAATACCCCAAGCATTAAATTCATTATTTTACTTGTATTTATCTTAGGGAGCTCTGACCAAACTGCTGTTGAAGAGGCCAGTGCGACCGCCTACCCACCCTTTGGCAGATTATCACTACACAGGTTTGTTAACCGAATAACTCCGTGCTGCCTGCTTATCATACCGGAATTTTTCTATTATTTTCTGATTTTTTGAGGCACTCTGTAACATTACAATAAGATTAAAAGACCACTCCTCTCCCATAAATCAAATGATGTCATGCCAGAAATTTTGCCTGTGCAAATTATGACACTTATAAGAAACACTGCTTCCTTCTGAAAATGTGCATGTGTGTGCTGGCATATGTATGTGTTCTGATTTCCTTTATGGGGAAAAGAGAATGCAATCCCTTGCACTGAGCCACAGAGAATGCAGAAAGATAGAAAGAAAGCCTGCCATTGCCTTAGAATCACAGCCTGTCTGGCATGAGTTTCCAGGGTAGCATTAAGCAGGGGTTTTATGACAAAGAGCTTTCAACCTTGGTGAAGAAGCCTCAGCCAGCTCTTGATGCCTGTCAGTGTTTCTGCAAAATTTAAATGTCATAAACTGCCTCTGTAGTCTTGCACCTAATTAGAAAGTAGTCAGCTGTGCGACACTAATTTCAGTGATCAAGAGTAACCTGAGACACCTGAAAGACCTGATGTAAGGTGGTAAAGCATAGAAATTACATTTCTTCATTATTACACACTACTGCAATGGTTGGCAAATATTACTTGATAAATATCTAAAAGGAAGGAAGGAGTTAAAAAATGTGTTTATTATTAGAGGCAAGGAATATTTGAGGAATATTTGAGATGTAATAAATCTTCAAGTAGAGTGGATTGCTGCTGGAAGAGAAGATCTTGTTCTCCTGCCCCACCATTTCCTGTCTATAAAATCTATGACTGGGCCACCACTAAGTATGTCTATTCACATTGCTGTTTGGTTGGGCAACATCTTAGTTCATCTAATTGAGTGGTTTTTCAAGCTGAACTGAATTAACCTGTGGTGATGAGCATTAGATCTAACACAAAGGAAGTGACGAGAGGAGAACTGAGGTGGAGCAGTAGGGGAGGGTTTAACAGCAGTCTGCAGTTTTGCTGGAGTAGGTGTGAGGAGAGACTGCACCCTTATATGTATGTATTAATCTTATTTAAGGCAAACATGAACAAAAGATCATTTGAAATAGCATGGGCTTCCATTACAACTTTTGTTTTTACCTGCAGGATCAGACAAGTGGAAAGTTGCAGAAAAAAAGTTATTCAACAAAGGCATTGCAATCTACAAGAAAGACTTTTTCTTAGTCCAAAAGCTTGTAAGTAACCTTTTTTTTTTTTAAATTACAACAATGATACATTCTTACATGTTTGTTAAGCATTTAATATAGGAAGTTCAATCTTAATTTTTCTGAAACCTCAGTTTTAAGCATTAAGTCCTGCACTCAGAAGATTTCAGAGAAATTTTATCATCCAGCACAGCATAAAATCTCACTAGAAAGCCAGAACAGTAGTGTTCCTTTCACTGTTGTTGTTTACTTAACCTTGGTACTTGCTGCATTACTTCCATTAGTCTGTGCTGCAGATAACTCCTCTGCAGGGCATATTTATAGAGCGCTGGTAATGTTTGGCTTAAATGGCTTGCCTGTGAAACTATATAGAAACACATCCTTGCCACTGATGGAAAGCACTAGAGGATGTGTGAATGATGTATCCTTTAGGACCTCTCTTTCCAGTTTCTTGTGACAATGACTGTAAAAGTGATCACTCCCATATTTTGATGTGGTATGACATGTCAGCAAGGGGGAAATCACTGAAGGAGAGTGCAAAACCAGGAGTCGATACATATAAATTTACATATAAATTCCCAAAGGCATTTAAGTTGCAAAAGCTTAGAAGCTAAGAATGTATCCCAAAACTTTCAGAAAAATCACTGATACAGGATATGTAGATGGTTCACAAGTCTGTACTGAAAATTGTGTACCATCATATGCCTATGAAATGCATGTGGCCAAAATGGGAAAGGGCTGCAAACCTTCATCTCCATTTTTGGATTGGTATTCTGGTCTGGTCTTCTCTGAAGTGCTACTGGAAAATAAAGCTCCCCCAAAAAAACTGAAAGGCTGCTTTCAAGGCTGACAGCTCAACTGGAACATTTCAGAGGCCAAGAGGTGCATTAAGCTTACAAAGTTTAAGGTTCTGTCACCTTTACATTGACCAGCTTTTCTTTGGAAAGTTGGTCCTGTAGTTCTAAGTGAATAACAATGGCAATAGGGGATGGGCTGTGGGATGAGGCATACAGGTGAGTGTGACACAGAAAAGAAGGCTTTAGCAGCAGTGGTGGAATGGAGATTACTGAGGAAAGAAAATATGAAGTATATTTATTGCACCCTTAGTAATTATTTATAAGCCTTCTTATAATCATGTGATCCATTGGACTTTGATGTTTTTTAAACACCAGATAAAAACCAAAACAGTGGCTCAGTGTGTGGAATTCTACTACACATACAAGAAACAGGTGAAAATTGGTCGGAATGGGACCTTGATCTTTGGGGACATTGATGGTGCTAATGAGAGATCTATGAAAGATGAAGCTGAAGTTGACATCAAGGTAATTTCCTAAATTTCTTTCACCTCTTTTGGAGTGTGTTTGAAGTCTTGTGTGTTGTCTCATTTGCTGTCAAATCAAAAGCAGAAACAGTCTGGCTCCTCTACAGGAGGAGTCCAGACCCATAAACTTGTGTCCTGTATCACATAATGACCTTTACTTACAGACACCAAAATTAACAGTTCCTTTATCTTCTGATGAAGAGTTCCCATAGGTTTGCGCGTGTTCTTCCTCTCAGAAGGGACATCTTCAGTGAAGAACAGGGGCATGTGGAGGAGGAGGAAGAGGAGGAAGAAGAGGAGGCAGAGGAAGGGTTAGAAAACAGAAAGAGGAGTGCAGATGCTCTCAAAGATGAACAGACACTACAACATGGTGTAATAGTAAGTGCTGCATTGTGCATATCGTGCTTTCTATGCCATCTTCACTCTGCAAGTAGTTTAGAAAATAGCAGGTGGGCAGTTCCAGGTGTAAAAAGTTTCCACCTCCAACTTCTCCCGGAGCAAGAGACTGGACTAAGGTAGCTCAGAGTATTACTATCAGCCAGATTCTGTGCTGTGAGGGGAGAACTGGGATGTGTAAGAAAGAAAAATGAAATGTAATTCTTTGTGGTTGGTGCACACATAAGACTATGATGAGAAATGTCCTGAAAGCCTGAAGACTTTCTCATTAAATAAAACCTTGGTCTGGAATAAAGGAAGCACAGGAGCTCAGCCATTGTTTTCTTTCTGATGGTGGGTTTAAGTGTCAATTTGCCTTAACTCTTCCCCTCTCTCCAAAGGCAAGTGATGGCAATATGAGGAATCAAGAGGCAATTGTCACAGGCAGAATTGGAAGGAAGCCAAGGGAGACAACCATGAAGCCTCGAAAGCTTATTACTGCTCCAGTGCAGAGGAAGAAGCGGAAACAGAAGATAAAATCAGATGCTACCAGTAAAACTCAAAACACAGAAAACACATTTCCATGTAAAAAATGTGGCAGGTAAGAGCAACTCTGCTTCCAGCAGTAGGCACAGAATCACTGTAGGGCGTCTCCTGTGGAAGCTTTTTCTCAAATGAGCTTTTCATCTTTCTGTTTAGGCCAGAGATATTGCAGTAATTTTAATGACTTATTGCCTCACTAATACTTGCAAACTACAGACTGTTTTTCCTCAAATGGAATAAGACACCACCTGCATTTCAACTATGTACACTGTTTAGTGTTAAGCTGTACTTTCAAGCAGCTGCTGTATTGCCCCACTGTAACATCTGCATTTTTGTAATGAGTAGTTTCTATGTATTTGTTGGATCACATATTAAAAACATAGTGTAGACTTAATAACAGTAGTGTAGAAACGTAAGACACTACCATTGTTATAGCAGCAGGGATTAGGCCAGTAGGTACATAGTTCATCTAGTTAAATTTGTGCTCATCTGTGGTGGATGTAAAATATGTTTGTCTTTCCTTACACAGTTTTAGCAGTTTTTTAGGTTTGTTGCCAACAGAATCATAACTGTAATTCAGTTTTCTACATAAATTGCTCATTTTTAAAACAAGAGAGTCTTATAATACCAGTGGTTATCCCTTTATTTAAAAAAGACAGCAAGGTAGAGGATGGCAAGAAAATGCAATCTGTCCAGTTACCTCACCAGGGCTGTGACAGATTCCTGCTGTGGCTGGGACTTTCCTGAAGGCATCCTGTCTCTGTGCCCTCAGGGCATTGGAAAAGGCAGTGCTGTAGGAGGTCAGGCAGTTAGGATTTGGTCTTGGCCTCTGACAAAGGACAATCAGGAAAGGATTCTTAATGGTGTCTAATCTTTTCTTGTGGCATTTGATGCAAAATCCAAATAGTTAATGGCGAAAGATGGAGGAACAGATCATAGAAGTGCAAAGTCAGGAGGAAAAAGCTCAAGTATTTCTAGCTGTGTGTACAAGGCTCAGGAGGGCACAAGGCTCAGGAGGGGCACTGGGCCATCGTTTGCCTCCATGTTTGTATTTTTGCAGCACAGGAGAATGCCTGAAAACCAGGGCCCTGTTGTGTTAAGCAGCATGTGCATAATTCTGATACCAGCACTGCACCTCTGAATTTAGAGCTGAATGTGAAATAAGAGGAAATAGCCATATTAAGAAATGAAGCAAGTGGTTTGAGGGTGCTCAGGATCTCCTGCTGGCATTCCACCTCATGCTGTCATGCCAAGTCAGCATTGGTGTTTGTTGTGGATGCTCTATTGCAATGGCAGCGTGAGCTCCAGTGCTGAAGCTCACAAACTTGAGGCTGGAGCAGCAGAAGCTCTTTTGAAGAAGTAATAGGAGAGACCACTGCTAATGTACGTGTGCCTTCCTCAGGGTGTTCTACAAGGTGAAGAGCCGCAGTGCTCACATGAAAAGCCATGCGGAGCAGGAAAAGAAGGCGGCTGCGCTGAGGCAGCAAGAGAAGGAGGCGGCGGCAGCGGCAGCAGCAGCAGCAGCCCAGAGCCAGGCCCAGCAGGAAGAGAGCAGCGAGAGTGGGAGCAGCAGCAGTGGGAGCAGCAGTGCAAGCTCGGATGAAGATGGAGAAATATAGCAGCTGACCAGAAGTGGAGGGAGTAGTAAGGCTGGACCCAACCTCCCTCTTGGTGGTCTCACTTCTTTTGCTTGCACTTTCTTACCTGAACCATCAGGTCTCGGTTTCAGTGCTGCCATTTCCTCATGCCACATGTTCCACTTCACCTTGCCAGTACTGACCAAGCCAGAATGGTGGATAACTTGGATTTTTTTTTTCTTAAGACTAATAAGATTTCTATTCTATTTATAATGATACCCAAGGTACATAATAAGACTATGTCACCGGCAGTGGAAGTGAATTCTCTCAGGTCAGTCAGACCTTTCTTTTTGTTCTTGTCGGGAATCATGCTAACAGGACTCTTGAATATAAAGGTTTCCAGACCAGAGCAAGAAAGTAAAACTCTACTCTGGGCTATGTGTATCCAGTTACTGTGACACTGGTGACTTCTAGATGTTTCCTTTCTCAGCAAGTTCTCCTTCCTGTTACGCTTTCCTGTCTTTCTTTCTGAGCAATTATTCAGGCAGACAACAAATTTTGTGGAAAGATAGTGTGCACTTTTGACCTCTGTTTCACAAAAATGAAAAGTGGGATGAGCAAGACACTCTTCTTCCTTTTGAGAGGAAGTTTTATTTTTCAAAAAAAGCCTGAGGTAATTTCTTTTAAGGCATTAAGAATGCAGCAATGGATATAAAAATACCCTGTGGGATTAGAGTAGCCACAGGCCTTGCGAGTTGTCTCATCTTGGAAAACAAAATAGTATGCCTTTGATTAACCTTAAGGAAAGTAGTCTGGGCTTCACAAGTGCAATTTGAAATGAAAACTGCTGGGTTTGACTTTGCATAAATGGGAGCAAGTTTGTTTAGTGAAAATGAACCCAAGTTTTGTGCACTGGATTGTGTGCACCTCAGAGATGGGAGGAATGGACTCTCATCTCCAGCAGTGATGCCTTTGTGAATGTTTTTTAACTCTCAATATCCATTTCTGTCTTGTGGCATCCCTCATTTACTCCTTGAAATTGCCATCATCAAGAGCTTTTATGATGGGGCCCTAGTTTCCCAAATACTTCCTGACAGACAGTATGTATGTGCAGGAGAAACTTGTCACCTATTTACACACCAGTGGCTGTGCAGCACTGCCTGCTGGGTTGTCCTGCTGAAAGGCTGACTCTTCCTTCAGAACTGACACAAGCTAATAGCCAAAAAGTCTATACACCAAAAGCTCCTGGTGAAAGAGAGTTAAGAAGAAGTAAAGTGGTCCAGGTGACAGATGTTAGATTTGCACAGGATTGTTCTGTACATCTTTTAGCCCACATTTATCATTACTTTGTAAGGATGCAGAGAATCGGATCACTTCCTTGTGCTTCATGACTGGTTGGTCCCAGCCCGTACCGTGGCTGCCCAGCTCCCTTCCTCCAGCCAGTCCTTGGGGCAGCACTGATCCCCAGCTTCCTGGGTGCTGGCAGTACCAAAGGAGCCAATCGCTCCTGCATTCCTGAGCAGGGATCCAAGAGACATTGTTGGATGTGAACTACAGACTGTGCCTGACTGGCTTTTTTTTTTTTTAAATCTTGACCCTTCAAGTTGCTAGATAAATTCCTGGTTATCTATGGAAAGGGGCTTTAACTCCAGCATGCCATCTGGCAGTCTTCCTGCCCTGTGGTTTTATGCAACCATGATGGCTTCACTCGTTTGGGAGGCTCATGTTGTACCATGTTTGCTTTGACATATCTATGCCTTTGCATAGAATCCTTTTTCTTAATAGCAGAAACAGTTACTACTCTTACAAAATCAGTAGGAGTATCATGAGGACTGCACTTTTTGCAATGTTGACACTTTTGCCTGTAAGTGTTCAATTTTCTGCCAAGGTTGTACTTTTCATTCCTGTCAAAATTGGGTTTCCTTTCAGCGTTTGGATGACTGTTTCATGCATGGGTCTTGTTGACTAACTAGGCTGTGGAAGCAGATGGCACTTCATGAGCTGTTAAAATCATTCAAAAACTGCAAAGAACTAAAAGCTGCTAATCTTTAAAAAGAAGCTTAAGCAAATCAGTCTTCTTATTAAGAGTTTCATTGTTGATTGTTGACTTTTTTTTATAAATTGGAGAAAATGCTTTTCCGCCGTTATCCTAGGGCCCTTGGGGAGAACAGAAGCTTTAGAACACTGTGCCAGGATGGAGAGTATAGGTGAAGCAGCTGGACCTCATGGTCCACTTATAGTTCTGGAATTAATTCCAGTAAAAAAAAATGATGCAAATAAACAAAGTTCTGATGTATGTTTCTGGGAAGTTGCCGGATCCTGAGAACTGCAGGGCAACAGGTCAGAAACAAGCAGGGCTTGTGAGTGTATCTAAATAGGATTTAAAGTAATGTAGATATTCTACACTATAGATGTAGAACCTGATCCTGTTGTAAGGGATGTATTTGTCTGGAATACCTGTGCTGCAGCAGGTCTAGAAACACATAATAAAGAAACGGAGGCGGAACTCACACACACTGAGAATCATGGCAAAAAAAATGAATATTTTTTTTAGATTGGGGAGGAGATCTGATTAAACTTGAGAACTAAAATAAAGTTAATCAAAGTGTCTTGGGAAAATGCTTTTACTGTCCTTGCTAAAGCAGTACAAAATCAATCAATGTAATCTCTTAGGGAAAAGCAGAACCTGTTCATATTGGGACAAACCAAAGTTCTGTCTAGCTTCAGGTCTTGTTTCTAACAGTGATCAGGAGCAGATGCTTAGGAAAAAGTGAGGGACAGGATGAACTAGGTATAGTTCCAGCTAGAAAATAGGATGCTAAGCTAGAAGAACTTATGTCTGTTCTCCTGTAAGGTAAATCTTCAAAGAGTTTTGTGCTGAAATATACTTGTCTCCTTATGGGCAGAAAATCAGGGTATTTCCCTGCCTTTTACCTTCCTTGTACGTCAGGTGCATTTACTAATTTATTTTTTTTAGTGTCTGGAAGTCTGCCTGGGTGATAATGAGCAAACATTTAGTCATGGCCCTTAGGAGTTTTCAAGCTTGAAGTAGTTTTAGCTAAGGCAAAACAAATTATGGTGACAAACAACTGATCAGATAAAATGATCAGTTGAATTCTTTGAAGAACAAAGATTTAGGGAGCAAATCATGGGATTGCATTAAGTACCAATTGTTTCAAATACAATGATGCATGAATGCAAGCACTGTTATAAGTCTTCCGAAGACCAGATCTTTCACTGATTTTCCCTATTTTAGGAAACTGATATAATTTTTCCTCTGATCAGGGACAAAGCATTGAGGTGCTGATAAAGATAAATTGGAGATTTTCTTTACTTGCACAAAAACATTGTGTATATTACACACTGATTCCAGTACTGGTTGTTCCTCCCCCACCGTGCTGCAGTATAAGAGAACAGGAAAAGTGGACACAGTGAGGTCTGTCACTGGGAGAAAATCAGAAAAGGGCTTTTTCTGAGGATAACCTCTTTAACAGCTGTGGGTTAGCATGGCTGACCACAATCAGATAAATGTTCCAAGTAAGTGGCATCAAGTTGGAATGTTTCTGAGCATATTTACAAATTGCTAGTAGCCACCAGAAGACCTCTTTTCTGTCATGGTAATAAGGAAAACTATTCCTCCAAGTATCATCTTAAAAAACAAACAAGCAAAACCAAACCTGCTGCCCCCCCTGCTTACAGTAGGAGTTTGGAATTGATCCTACATTTTAATTAGATCGTGCTTACTAGCAAAACTTGGCAGAGAATTGTTTAAAAAAAACCCAAAAACAAAACCCAAAAACCAATCCCAATTTCTGTGGACAAAGCATTTGAACTGAATTTGTCTAATCTGGAGTGAGTCATGTTCCTATTCTTAGTGGGGGGAAAATAACTTGAGTGGCTCTTTACTGCAGTACAGTGTTAATTTAAGGCTGTGTTGTTCAGTTAGGGTTTAAAAAAACCCACCCAAAAGAAACAAAATTCTTGTCTATGTTCTGTTGCTATATCTATTTTAAAACTCCATGGTCATTATTTTCCATCATTTAAAGGCCTATTGATTGATCCCCATTTAGTGTAAGGGTTTGCTGCTAATTTAGAAAACAGGCAGTAAAAGCTCAGTCATTAAGTTTGAAGAAGGCTTCCCTTTGCTTTAGCTCTTTCTGTGGGAATAAATACAAGATTTATAGACTGCAATTCCGTCAATGTGTGCTAATAGATTTGCCTTTTACAGTGCAAGATCAGGCTTCAGGTGGCTGTATTTCAAAACCATTACCTGAGTCCTGATACCAGCACTGGGCATCACGGAGATGCAGCAACAGGTCATGTTTTGCCCTGATCACGTACTTCTGCCTGTGCTTCTTTCTGCCTGTTACAAATAAATTCAATCTGTCAGGTTTGTGATCTGCATGGGAAAGCATCTGATTTTTTTAAGACTGTGTGTATGTAACTACTAGAATGTAACTACTAGATAGATGCATGCACTTGTGATGCATATCTGATATAGCTGCAGGTGTTTTGCAGTCTTGCTGCAAGAACCAGTCTGCATTTTAATTTATTTTATGTTTGTCCATTTACTGATACAGCTGATGTTATCTGCAAGAACTCAGCTCTGTAAGTTGAAGGCCTACAGAATCTCACTCAGCTGTGCAGGACTGTGGCATTTTGCTGGCTAGGAACAGGTAGGAATGGAGCTGCTTAAAGACAGGGTGGAGATAGAAATTCAAAAGCTTAAAGGTAACTCATCTGTTAAATCCCATTGTAGACAACGTCCAAATTAGCTAAAAATTCTCTCTGGTTTGTCAAACTGAGGTTTTGGTTATTTTTATCATTGCAACAAGCTTAGATTAAAATCAACATTTTAAAAAAAGTGTTTCCTAAACCATTCTCAGCAGTTACACACTTCTTAATTCTCTTTCAGGCAGTGGACTAGAAAGTTTCTATAGATACATATCTTTATTTTAAAGAAATGGGAGTAGGGAGGACTACTGGCCCTAGGAGTCTTCTCTGCTTTCATAGAATGGCACTTTCAGTCCAATGCTTACCTCTGCCAGAGACCTTATTCTAATCCACATTTTCCCACACAAACTTTCTCCCTGCTTTATCTTCTGATCTATGTCTGGAAGTTCATAAAGCTTTAAAGAGACAGAGAAACAGAACCTACAAATCATGTTTGATTTCTGTGGGGGTGAGTTTCCATATAAATTCGTCACTTGGGTTCAGCTGCTTTACTCGCCCTCCTTCTCTCCTGTGTCATATGTTAGAAAGACACAAACTTTGAATTCCCAGCTGTCTGAGGATCTTTCTTTCCAAGACTAAGATTCCACTGACAGCTGAGCCTGAGAAAAACCCCTTAACTTCTCCAGATCAGATGACAACATATATTTTTATAGAAATGTAATTGTGTATTTTAAAAAAGTTTCCTGCAGCTTCACCACATGTATTTTTCCCCTTGTAGTTCAGATTTGATATGAACTTTTTTTGTGTTCATTCTTTTTATGTTCCGTTTTTAAATTTGTAGTCAAAGCTTTGGTGTACTGTACAGGAGCAGTTTGCCTTTGTAATTACTGTATAAATGCTTTATAATAAAGTATATTACTTTTATTTTAACAAGTGAGCAGGCACTTCCTTTTGTGTGTCTGCTGCCTAGGGCACCTTTTAAAAGACTGTTATGTGTTTAAAATGTACATATATAAATATATTTACCTGTTGCTGTACAGTTGTGATAGACTGGACTGAATTTATTTTTTGTGTGCTTTTTTATAAAATATTAATACACTAAAGGAAATCTTGCTAATGTGATTGTATTGTACTATGTAACTTATTTACTTAATATCCTCTATATATCTAAAATACCTTTTATTAAAAGAGGTTTAAAAATAGTTTCATAGCTGAGTTTTTTGATGGTATGAGGGAGTGTCTGGGCGGCTCAGGCTGGCTGTGGTGCAGAGGAAGCTGTTACGAGTCCTTCTAGCCAGGCTGCTCTCTCATCATACTTGCCTGTGTTTTTCATAGCAACCCTCGAGGCTGTTTCTCAGTGTAAACCTCTCCCCCAAGACACCTGCCTGCAACGTTTTATGTCTTATATCCAAGAAGATAACTGGCAGATGTGGCTCCGTTGCTTTACAGAAGTGTTGATGGGGGTGTGTGTTCCACTTGAAGCCAAGCACCTTCACAGAAAGCCAGCGATTCATGGGGAATAGTTCTGGGTCCGCTGTGCTGTAAGTAAGGCCAGTGGGGTTCTGACACTGCCTGAAACAACTACAAAGACAGTGGGCAGAGCAAAGGCATCATGGAGTAACTTAGTACCTGAGGGGCCTGCATCACATTCCTGGGTGGCTTCAGTTGTAAATCACATTGCACCACATTTTTCAATGGTAGAGTTTAAAAAAAGTTTTAGTAAATACTGTCTTAAAGACCCTTGTCTGTTACCTGAATCTAAGGGGGTTTTTAAACCTATTTTGTTACACAGCACTTATTTTTGTTCCCTCTGGCAGTAGCTGGATCTCTTGCTGTGATTTTAAATATCCATATGTTTCCATCCATCCTCAAAACACCTTCCTTCTGCTTTGGTACTTAATTGTTTTTAGTTAACTAAGCTACATAGGTGTTTCTCACACCTATGGGCATGACATCTTTAAAAGCTGCAAATGTTTTGCTGCACAAAGCAGATGGCAGGAACACGTACCAGTGCCTGACCGGCCTCCTGTGAGATTGCAGTGAGAATCTAAGGCAGCACACCTGCTTTATTTTTAGCTGTTATTTTTGGTTTATTTAATTTATGCTGATGGTTTCATTTCAATGTTCTTAGCAAAGCTGGCAGGAGAAAGACTCAGCCCAAGACAGGAAAATGCTCATTTTTTTCAGCTCAGTGTAGAAGTCCTTGCTTTAGCTTAGTCCTGTGCCTGTGGCTGTTGATCAGCAATAGCGTTTGGAGAAGTAAGTGGTATTTTGCTTGGTGTGCAGAAGAGACAGGGAACATCAAGGCCTTCACTTGAGATAACAGATCAGGACTTTAAGGCTTTAAATAAATGTGTTTGCCTTCCCATCAAAGCTAGCTGGCAAAAGTGCTAAAGTTTAGTAGTTTGTACTAAAACTGTGAAGCCATGCAAACAAACTTTGGATATCAAAAAAGTCACAAGTTTTTGACATTTTGGTTTCCATCTTTTTTTAACTGATGGATCTAAGCCCAAGCTTCTGGAAGTTATATTGGTTACTGAAAGAGACCTTATAAAGCATTTTAGTGATTAGTAAGCTTTGAATTAGTGCTATTGTGAGGAATTCTGCAGCAGCTCCCTATATGTTTTTTAAATAGCGTTACAACCATCACTGTAGGATGCTGCTCTTGTCATTATTGAGATGGGCTGTGGCGTACAAAGTGTTTTCTTTATGTCACAGTTTTGAAATTACATTTCAGTGACACGGTCTACTGAAGGCTAAAGTTTCTATTAGAGAAGCCTTCCCTTATCTGGGTTTAAAGGAACTGATAGTATATTGCTGTTAACAGAATTTAAATTCAAAGTGAATTAGTAATTTTGTACTGAAGAAAGAATAGCCATTTCTTTAACTTATTTGGATTTTTTTTTCCTATATAGCAATAGTAGACTTTTCTCTTAGGACCTAAGAACAAATCCTGACAACCAGTGTCTTAAAAGATTGGAAAATATTTATGTATCAGATGACAATGATCACAATATATCAGCATTTTTAAAGTCTTAAGTTCTTCTGTTCTAAAATAGAGAGGCAATAAGGAACAGCATTTACATGCTATCATACTATTAATACATTGCTCCCTGAGCAGCTAGGAAAGTTTAATGAGAACAAAATTGAATTTCTGAGCAGTCTTCACAAGCTGAATTATTTCATTACACAACAACCAAAGACGTTTGTATAAAATAAGGTTATATTATTTTTAAACCAAGTTTCACAGAATAACATTTATAAACATAAGCCTAAATAATTTAAACACAGCAAATTTAACAGCTTTTCATGCTACAAAATTATGTATACAAAAGATAGCCAAAGGGGATGTTAAAAGTGCTCTCTTGCTTGAAGATTTTTCTAGATGAGCCTACTTCTAATGTAACCTGAGTCATCTGCTGGTTCTCAGGTCTCTTCTCTTATTTTTCCAGCAGTTCTCAATAATCACTGCATATATCAGCTCTTTTGAAGACAGGGCACCGTGCCAACAAGCAAGCAAAAAAACTTAGCTGTTTCCTACTACTAATTTAATTTTAGGATATTTCTCTAAGGAATAAAGTGGATGCTACTCCTCCATAAATTCACAGGGAAAAGCAGAATTCCACATGGCTTGCATGTTTTACATGGGTACTCTTTTCATCCATGAATAATAATGTGCTTACTACTTCCTTGGATGTGGTGTGCTAGGGGAAGAGCAAAGTGTACCAGTGAAAGCCAGGCCTTCCCGCATCTCCCTCGGACGTCCCTCCAGGCACACAGGCCGAGTGTCGCTGTCAGCTTATACATGACATCGTGTAGCACCAGCAATATGCAAACCATCTGTTCTAATTCTACCACCTCTGTATGTCTTCCACCACATCCAGTGCATAATTTTAAAGTGCAAATTTAAAAATTTAGGAAAACTTATTTTGGAGGAGAAAAAGTTGGGGGGGGGAGGTTGGTCTTGAGAATGATCATGACTCACTAGGAAAAGCAAGGTTAAGCTAAAGCTCTCACCCAGCTTCAAGATGAAGCTTCTCCTGACAAACAAGAGCCACAGTTTATTCTTTTCTTACTGTGTTGTCTCCTTGAGACTGACACATAGTTTTTATGAGAAAGGTTTTAAATTATATGCTAATTTATCACAGCATGAAGGATGAAAGGTGAGGGAAATCTTGCATCTCATGCTGCTGTTATAATTGTGTTGAGACTGGATGCTCCATTCCTTCAATAATTTTTTTTCTTTTTTGGTGGTGCTTACAATGCAGCCCCCCAAAAAAGAGCTTTAGAATTTGTGCTGTTAAATGTGTAGAAGGGGCCAGTGACAGTGGGCCACACAGTATATCCAGCTCCACCACCATCTACAACAGTTCTTGAACTGATTCCCATAGGTGTAGCCTCTAGTGGTCACTTAAAAGAGCCAGGAACTGCTCTTATCCCTCAGGACTTGTCAATGGAGCTGTGTTTCATTTCAGTTGTCACCATGTAGTCAGAACACTAAGTTTCTATTTTGCTCTCAGAATGTCCCAAAATAGCCAAAGTGTAGAGTATTTGCTGTATCTAACATGACCTTCAGAAATGTACAGACTTAGACCATATTTAGATATTAAAAGATCAACCAGCAGGATTTCTTGGCATTGGCCTGTGTTCGTCACTCCCTTTCTCTCCTGTCACATCTCATGTGAGGAGCTAAACCCAGCCATACACACCACACTTGCAGATGTTGTTCTAGGAGACACCAGGTACAGAGGTTCAACCACTTTTCTTTGTGGCCAAGCGCTAGGACAAGAGCACCACATGGTCTATTCTGAAAATATCTCCAAACACAGAGATGAATTTGGCATTTCTGTTTGTTGGAAGCATTCAGAAGGCAAGTTTTGTGTCACTCAAGCTCTGGCTCATGGTACCCACACTTTCCCACACTTCAATTACAGTCGTCAAGGGCACAGCCCCCCCCCCAGCAAATGGGGTCAGTAGGGCTCACATGCGCCACAGGCTCTGTACTGCCAAAGCATATCCACTTTGCCAAGAGTGGTTGGCTCCAAGTGAACTGAGAGGCTTAGCTTCAGAAGACACCCGTATGAAATGGCTGTTGGCTATAGGCACTCTCTCCCGTGGTGCTTCTTGGTCAGTGGTGCCTTTACTAATGAAAAAGCGAGGAGAATACTTCTAAAAGAAATAACATACCAATATGAAGTTGTCTGTAAGCTAAATCCAGTGAACTTAGTTAACTACAAAACTAGTTTCTGATCAAGAGAACAGCTACCTGGAAATAGTTTGTGCTGAGTGAAGAATGTCCACAGTTTTTGCTATTGTGCTTTTGACCTTTTTAGTAACAGATCTAAATCAAATTCAAACTTCATCAGCAATTGCCAATTTAAACTGGAATGCTTTAGAATTCCTCTAACAATCACAGATTAAGTATCAATATATTGAAAATAAACTGTGATTGTCATGTAATCATCTACTTCACAGTGCACTTAGAAATTGATTAGAGAGATAGTATCTTCTACTACAATTATACCTGGAGCTTGAGATCAGTACCACTGTTGCCTGGGCCAGTTCTACCTTTTTTTTCCTGACCATGACTTCCAAGATTTCTACTCCTGTCACACCTTCACAAACAAAATAATTAAGAGTGGTGTTCTGCCTCCACCCCTTCTATGTCTGGGCTGGAACCAGCAGGTGCACTTGTCACCACCTGAATTTAAACAAAGATGGTACCACAAATTAGAAGAAAAGCTTGGTAAAAAACCAAAAAGGAGCTGCAGAAAAATCTATTCAGGTGACTCAATCTGTTCTTCAAAGAGAAGAATTTAAACCGCACTACTGGCATCCCACAGTGCAATCGGGCCTGTCTTCACCATTGTTTAATACTTTTCACTAGAAATAGTCATATAAGAACTAGTTACCCTGCAAAATAGCATATTTAGTACATCTTCAATACTTTTTTCCCCAATGCCCACTTTCCATCTCATCTCATCTCACCTTCCCCACTGACTACGTACACCTTCTCTCACTGCTTACACCTGTGCTTTTTCTTACACCTGTACTTTCATAAAAAATGAGTATCCCCAAAGCCAAACTTTTCTGTCCTCAAGCCCAGGTCTTCTGTTCTCTGTTTGTTTCTCTATTAGTATCAGCCTACTTAGTTATAGGAAGATTCCAGAGCTGAGAAGGATTATGTCCACCAGTGACCAAATCCAAACCCAGGAACCAGCTGCAGGCTAATATTCCAATCCAAAGTAATTTTTTAGTTAGAGATGAAAAAAAAAGCTAGCAGATATTTTAGTCTCACTGAAACCATGCAAAGAATTCCCATTGCCTCTTAATAAATAAATATATATAAGTTATACACGGCCTCCTAAGCAATGCAGTTGAGTTCCAATGTCAGAAGCCCATTTCAAAACTTAAGGCCAGGAACAAACGATCATCAGATCAATACCTTTTTTGTGCGTGTATCCACAACTACTGGGCCTGTTTGGCATAACAGTTCAGGGAATAAAAAGGCAAACTTGCATATTAAAAATATTGAGGGAGTCCCACGACAAAATTAAACACAACAAAGCTTGTAAGGTTCTCTAAACCACAAAATTGTTCTTTTGGCCTCAGTGTTTCCAATTAAATGTTGGCCAGCTGCACCTAACAAGCTAAAATGGTTCTCTTATAACCCAAGAGTGAACAAGCATCACTAATCAGGAATTAAAAACAGCTATATGTTAGTTTAGGTAAAGATCTCTTGCTAGCCAAAGAGCAGATAAACTCAGCTCCACTAGTCTCTACAGAAAGTGTCATAAGCTTGACACAATCAGTGTGACCAATTTTTGGTAACTAACTCTTTGGATGATAGACTGTGGAGACAAGCTGGTCTTTTAAAAATGGCCCAAAGATTTTCTTCAAATATTTTATATAAAAGTTCTATGTGCCAAGCTATCTGGAGTCACTTAAATATTTAAATACCCAACAAGAAAGTGTCATCAGTTTGCTCCTTCTGCTCCTTCTGCTCCTTCTGCTCCTTCTTCTTCTTCTTCTTTAACAACTAGGGTACCTAAGAGAAAGAAAAAAAAAAGAGAAAAAAATCTGTAAAGATTTATGAACAGATTATTCAGAGAAAGACATAGTTAATGCTGATCTACCTGAAAGCTGTTGGAAAAAGTCAAGAGTTGTATTTCCTGCCTGTTTCTAACCGACATGAACTTCTGCATACCTGAACTGGTCTTAAATAGAAAAGCTTTCAAATGATGAGCTCTTCTGTTGGATATTTTTCCAGCTTCTTGGGTAACAGGGAATAAAAAGGTACTAAAGCAGGATCTGAAAAGATCAACCTCAAATGGTCTTTGGGAGATGCACTACGTCAGTTCAACTGCTAACAACCAACATCACCCTTCTCTTGGGGTGAGGTATATCACCGTTCTTGTGGGGCCCCTACTTTGTGCTGCTATTTCCACGACATACATGACCAAGTTTTAGTATGGCTAGTAAGTCTAACCTTATATTACCAAGGTTACCTTTTGCCTGTAAAAATATGTGCCCTGTTTCATTTTTTGTTTCACTCTCAAAATGTTTCCTACTACAACAACAAATGGACTACTGCAGGCCACCCTTCCTAGCAGTGCAATTCTCTCATCAGGCTTCCACTTCCTCTTTTACTGCAGTTGATCTAGTTTTAGATAGAATCTGCTAATAGATTTCCCATCTATTGCTCCTTGTAATTAAGCTGTCTCCTCTTGTCAACATCCCTACACTCTTCCCTTCCCTACTGCTATTCTCTTTGTTAGTGTTACCAGTCCCGCTCTCCTCTTCACTGCTTTAGTAAACGGGATAACAGTGAACAGCTAACATCTCCATTAACAGAAAGTAACATATTAAAAAATATATTTTAAAATTATCTAATTTTTAGTTACTAACCAGGACATGGTTTAGTATCTTTTCATATCAGTGTCTTGAATAGGAGAGGACAGCTCACAAATTACAGAATCACAGAATATGCTGAGTTGGAAGGAACCCACAAAGATCATTGAGTCCAACTCATGGTCCTGCACAGGACTATCCCCAGAAGTCACACCATGTGCCTGATAGTATTGTCCAAATGTTTCTTGAACTCTGTCAGCCTTGGTGCTGTGACCACTTCCCTGGGGAGCCTGTTCCAGTGCCCAACCACCCTCTGCGTGAAAAAACTTTTCCTAATATCCAACCTAAACCTCCCCTGACACAACTTCAGGGCATTCCCTTGGGTCCTCTCACTGATCACCACAGAGAAGAGATCAGTGTGATGGAGGAGGATATTCATGCATTTAGGAAACTTGCATGAAGTTTTGAAAATTTGCCCTTGCATCCAAAGCAAAGCAGAGCATATCCCTGCCTACCTCCACTCCCTCACGTCACCTCTTTTTTTGGGAAAACTGTACATCAAATTTGCTGGGAAAACTGCAATTCAACTTGGCAGATGAAAGCCTTGTTATTTAATACAAAATCTTTCAGTTCCTTATTAGTCATATGCTAAAATGACTTGGGTAACTATGGAGTAATGCCCAACTGTAGGCTGCAAGGCCACTTGGACTTAACACTCCAAAATCCACCAAACACTCTCAGAGGATCCTGCAGTCAGGATCTGAGTAACTACTTCTGAATAACTCCAAAGAGCAGAGGGAGGAATATTAATTTCATGAGCACACAGATGAATCTCTGAGGTTATGATTCCTTTCCCTGTGGTTGTCTTTATATCACGCTGTTAACTCCCACCAACTGCTTCATGCCCCAAACTCACCATCCAGTTTTTTCAACTTTGGTACACGTTTGGTTGCTTCTTCAATCCAACTGTTCTTCTGATCAGAGGAGGCATATTTCTCTTGTAGTGGATTGCCTACAAACACCAGATCCTCTAGTAATGGCAGCTCTGCCAGTCTCACAAACTCTGCTGCAAGCACAAAGGTGAAAACACCAACCAGATTGTGGAACATGGAAAGAACATCTGCACCACACATTCCTTTCAAACTCAGTTCAAACTTAAAGAGCATGGGATATAACAGGAGAGGGACTACTTGGCTCTAACTGGTATCAGGTTAAAGAGCAGGTATGCATTTTAAAAGAGATCCAAGATGATGATTCAAAGCACAAACTTCATTGGACTTAGAAGTCAAATTCAATATTCAAACTATTTTTACTGTCTTGAATGAGTAGATATTTAGGGATTCTGCACATGTCTGCAGGCTTGTCAGTTGGACTCAAAACCTTGTAAGATACAGCACTATGTTTTACTTGGTGACTTAAGTCATGCATTCATCATACTACAGGAGAAATTACAGAGTATAGATGCAAGGCTTACCCCAGTCTTTCACCAAATTATTTGACATATAAAGAACCTTCAGCTTCCTCATTACACGGATACCCCTCAGTTTCTCAATTAAGTTGTATGAGATCCACAGCTCCTCTAAAGTATCAGCAACTGCCTCCTGGAAAATGACAGGACTATTCAGGTAAGCAGAAGTACATCTCTCTTATTCTTCAGACTCTTTCTTCACTCCGTACAGGACACCTCATGTGAGAAAATACTAAGGTATATTGGTCCTCATTTCATTTTAAGTGGGTCCCCAATTATGCATGACAAATGCTCATGGGAATTAAAAGCAAAATTATATATGCAAATATATGTAAGGAGGACAGAAATCGCAATATTAGAATAAAACAAGAAATAGCTGGCTGGAGTAGTTGTTCTTAAGGTATAGGGGCAGAGGAGACAAATTTTGCTGCTTGTGCCCTGCAAGCATACATGAAGTGAATGTAATTCAAAAACTGCTTTAGAAGGGATGTTATACAGTATGAGAGAGAATCATTCATTCAGATGCGTGTGTTTGTACCTGTTGGCCAGAAATTGCTTTCATAATTCTCTCAATAGAGAGGGTTTTTTAGACCAGTCATTACACACTAACTTTGTATTTTACACTTAAGAGATATGGCATCTCTGAAGGTGGAAATAGCTTTGAAGAGAAACATTCTGCAGAAGAAACACACAGTATCTCTTGAGAAAGGAAATAATTTATATATTCATTAAAAATGTGTTGATTGGAAAAAAGTTCTTCTGCCCTGAATTAAAATGTAACAAAATTATTGATCCAATTTTTTCCTCAAAAAATTTTTCCCTACGCGGTAGACTCAGTCCTACGATCATCTTCTCTTAATCCATACAGCTCCAGGTGCCAGTCAGCATAAAAGGGACATTCTCTCAGGAAGTGTGTGTTCACTGAATTGTCAATATTTGTAGTAAAGAATAGCCTAAATATCTTCAGGTAGAAAATTCTGTATGCAAAACGTCTGTAGGAATTACACTCATGTAAAGCCAGTGGAATTTACATGGCTTTACAAATGGGCAGCAGTTTTCAAGTAAAAGTTCTGCTCATCTTTATCAAAGACACCAAAATCTCTCTTTCTAAAATTCTTCTGAGTAGTAAATTAGTGTAGCAGAATTTCCAAACATGAAGAGAATTTTTTAAAAAAGTGAAAGATTATCCGAAAATTCAGAAGCAATGTGTAACAAGAGGGTGAACAGATCATAGCAAAAGTAGAAAATAAAATTTTATTAAATTCAGCAGAGACTTGTATAAACATAGGGGAATCACCCCACATTCTAGACAGTATTCCATTTTGTTAGTGAAGAATTGATACTAAGAAGCACATACCAATCCATTCAAGTTCTTTATGTTATTTCTCCCCAAAGACAGAATCCTCAAATTTTCTGTAACAGATAAAAAAAACTCTTGTTAATAAACAGGGTTTTTTTTAAAATAAGAAGATGCTAGAAGTCAGGTAAAACATCATATTCTACTTACAAACTGCACTCTGAACAGGCTGTCTTAAGAAAGAATGACCTAACAGAAACAAAACCTCCTGACTACACAGATCAGCAGGAATGGATACAGGAGACAACTCAGAAATACACTCATGAACACAAAGCTGCTCATGTGTAGGTTACCTAGTTGAAATTCAGTCCAGATAAATACTGACTAAAAATTATTATTTCACCTTGCACCTGAACTCTAACTGCTGACTTGCTTGTTTTGATCTTACATAATTCATATCCCTTCTCCTCCAGGGAAAAGTTGTTCTGATCTTATTTTAAGGCAGTATATTTGGTTTCTAAACTAGAGGCAGCATATAAAGCTGCCTTACAGTGTCTGATGACAAGCATTTCAACTTCGTCTAGCAGGCAGACAAAACTCCTTTCCAAGTGAGCTGTTCACGCTGGGGTGTAGTATAATACTAGTGTACCTCAAAGCTACCACAAACTAGCAGTCTTTGTGATAATCATTTTCATTTATCCCACAAACTTTCTTGTAGCTGTAAACAAGCAAACTGAGTTGCAGCATGTAACTGCATTAGCTTCAGATGTATACCTTTCACAAATGTTTTAACACTTCTTAACTGCATTAAGAATGAAATACTTAATGATCTTGCTTTGCTCTTGTACGAATAATGATTGAAAATACAGTAATTAAGGGCAAGATCAATGCAAGTTCCAGCCAAGTAGCCACAGATACTCCATAGACAGCACATGTAGCATCTTGAGATTGCTACAGATGAAGATTCAATGCTAATCAAGAACAGACAGTTGTATGTTCTGTCTCAAGAAATGCAGGGATGAAACCACACCTGATGAAACCATACCTACTAAAACCACAGGAAGATTAGTTTTCACTAAAAAGTTGAGGTATAATGAAAATTCTTTTTCTTTTGAAGCACAACAACTTAATACACGACCATGCTCAAAAATAAAGAATCATAACCAGTAAGTCTAAAATTTCATGTTTAAACTAAGTCTAAACTATTTTATGCCTACTATAGCTAATATTCTCCAGAATATATCCAAGTATCCCCATCCATGAGGGAGAATGCTGGGAGATGGTCTTTTGATCTAGCCAGCTATTCTTTCTGTAACTCACATTTATAAATTACAGGTTTGCCCTAGCTTTTGAAATCTGTGAGAAATGAAAGGACACAAATACCAAAATGACAGATTGCTTAAAAAGCCATGTCTTAAAATTGTTTCCAACTGCTGTTACTGTTTTTTATCACTCTTGTTCTGAGATATTATATATTTTAAGGGAATAAAAACCTCCCTCATGGAATATTTATACTCTCTAAAACACAAAACTAACACTTGTTGCTGTCATCTAAAACCTCTTCCTTGTGTACAGATACAGGGGCGCGATCATTTAGACAGAATTATCTACTTGACATAACTACCATATCAGGTATATACATTATAATAATATTTTCCATCTGAAAACAGTGTAGATCCTTAAAATGGTTTCTCGTCTTCCTCTTTGAAATAAGCAAAAGCAAGTACGTAATAATTAGCACCCTGTTTATAGCTGTAAGTACTGCTATCCCTCTCTTTCACAGAAGCCAACAGACATGAGTTCCTCATTTGCTGTACCTTTAAGAGACAGAAGCTGTAGGCTTTAGGATCAAGTATTTGGTACAGACTGGATGCTTTGAATCCACTTTTTATTAATATAAATATTAAAGATGCTTTAAAAGCTTTTAATGTTTGATCCCACAAAAATTTAGTTGATTTCACTTTTATGTATAAGTGGCTAATTATTTTCTCTCATGATAGAGTTACTCAAATTGAAGTATTACAGTACAGTTAATTGGAAAGACTATTGGAATATTTTTTCCCTGATTAGAATTTGCAAATTTTTTGAAGTCTGAGCATATTATGAAAATAATTAAGTTCATAAAGCTCTTTGAGAAACCTATTGATGTGCAGTTGGAGAGGACAAGATTCCAGGTTCCTTGTCTGTCCACTGGCATGTTAATGGGAACAGAAAAGCCTGGAAGCTCCACCCCAAAACCTGCAGCTCTTTGCCATCCTCATGCCACAGAATCAAAGTCTTGACGACAGACCATTAAGACTTCTGTCCTGAAGTTAGTAGCTCAATGAGTTTGATAGACAGCTGTCCAAGAAAGAAAAGTTCTACTTCTAGACAAGTGGCACATCCATTTATAAAGCATGAACAAAATGAAACCAAGTACATCCAATCCTCTGCAAAGTGGAATGACATTTTTCCATCCAGGTCTACAACACTCCAACCTCACTTCAAGCAATAAGGCAATTGTGGAGTTGTTGAACTGCAGACTATATCCATCATGAGTGTGGAAAACGGTCATTACATCACTCTAGAATTGATGAGGTGTTGAATAGCACAGTGAGGCCCACTGGAGGGTACTGAAGTGCTTACTGAAGGGAATTTTTTGTTTTTTTCTGTTAAACTTGCAGTAAGACAACTGTCAAGGCTAGTGCAGGGATACCTGTTTCAATACACCATTACTGCTAAGCATGAATTCTCCAGTAAGACTGATAATTCTAACATTGTAATTGTAGTGTTCTAAGAGGAAGGAATAAAAAAGGATAAGAATAGGACTAAATAAAGCTGGATACATATAACAAATGACAGTATATATCCTAACAAACAACTAGAAAACAAACATTATGGCTGGCTGGCTTGTCACTTACTTAGGTTGTTCAAGTTGGCGATTCTTTCAATGCAGTTTGTAGACAGCGATAGTTTCCTTTAAAAGCAAGAATAATCAATTCACAGTATATATGGGATCACTATATTGGAAGAATTCCACATCTAAACACCACTGCATTAGAAATAATTTTCTCTTGTTCTCTCAATAGATGGTGAACTGACTGTGTGTGTTAACAGACTCAAAATATCCTCAAACCATCAAGGCTTCTTGAACTTTATTTAGCTTCTGGGAAAATACCATGAGGTACTTATATGACATACTGAATTATCTTTTGGTGCCTAGCCTTATCAAATGCATAGATGTTTATTTTTAAAGTGGCTCTAATCTCTTTCTGAAAGTCCTGCTTAAATCCCCGCTTTTTTTTTTTTTCCAAAGTTTTGGAGTGGATCATAAATGTGCCAGTTAGTTGACAGACTCCAAACACAGACCTGTAATTATATACCATTTTTCTGGGGACAAATATTAATACAGAATCTACCCTAACATTTTCTGAGTTAAGTCGCAGGGATCTGTGAATTAAAAAGAGCAACTGTTTGTGGAAAGAGAAGCTCAGCTGAGGCAAAAAAAAAAAAAGAGAAAGCTGCTGCTTTGAAGGCTACACTTAAACATAGTAAATACATGTTTGCATAGTGGACAGCACAAAAACTGAAAAAAAGAATGAAGAGAATATTTTGTTTCCAATTTGTTTTTAATTGAACTTACTCGCAGTTAACAAGTGTGGAGAGAGATTCATCCATCTTCTCTACAGGAGGAACCTGACCGTACAGTTTTACCTCCTTTGCCTCTGAAGCCTTCTGGCCATTTTTTTCTTCCTAAAGAAAAGAGAAGGTGAGGAAGAGGCTCACTGCTACATGCAATTACCAAAAATTACTATATTTAAAAATTACTACAAAAGCAATTACTATAGAAATAATTCCAATATACTACTAAAAGATATTACTGAAAAGAGAAAGCATTTTGAATCCTGTTTATCAAGATTCCTGATGGTGTAGCACAAAAAGGGAAGGCTACCTTATTTTCAAAATAGCAAAAGAACTTACACATTACATATGCTTTCTTAAAAGTTGTGTTTATTAAATGAACTTAATTGAGGAGTCCTGTGCTGTAAAGAATGGAAAATAGACAGAGGTTTAAAATTCCGAATTAAGGTATTTCCATGGAGACTAACATATAGGAAACATCAGCCTTGGCCAATCTGTAGCAGAAGCAGAGTCTTAAAAGCTCTGCTAGAAAAATCTCCTTCTCACTTCATCCAGAGACCTCAGAACTCACACCTAACTCACAACACAAACTGAACATAGGGGAGTGGGGTTTTTTGGGGGGGAAAACCTCAACAGATTCATAGAGTTAAGAATCTAAAAAAAAAATTGTGATTAGCCATTAAAAAAGAGTGGGGGAAGATTTCACACTTAAGAGGATACAGCAAAAGATGAATTTCCTTTTTACAACCTAGGCTGATAATTTTCTAAATTAAATACTTAGTAAAGTTCAAAGCCTTAGAAACATGGCCAAATAACTTCAGCATCTGGGTTTATTAAAAAACATACTCTATTAAATCTTTTAAAATTCTGAAGTGATGGCAATTATTGGCTAAACACTTGGAACAAGTATCTGTTTAGAGAGTAGCAACAGTTTGGACAGCTGCCTCCCTGACAGCACAAAGGGAGCATTTTGTCAATTCACTCAGTGTTCAGTGGGAGGACTGGAGGTCCATTAACAAAGGAGAAACCTCAGTGCTTTCAAAACAAGGACTCTTGTTTTCTCCCCCATTTTAGGCAGCTACTGAAAAGAGAGAGAGCTGAGTGTGGCCTGGTTTATATGGCTACTTTGTAATGAAATTAATCCTATCCCAGAAAGCTTTAAGAATCCCATAGCAGAAGATCAGGTTTTGATAATGTTATTTTCCCTTTTATGAACCCAAAATACTTCAGGAATCTTAATGTAATAAAAAATTAGCATGTTGTCTTGTACAATTACTTATATTCTAGATTCTGTCCAAATTCAGTGTGACAGTATTTTTACCCATAATTAGCGATTTAGCAAATAAGCACGTCAGATGTTTTGCTAGAATATGGCTATATGTATATAAACTAAATCACTGTATGAATGTGAAACTTCCACTTTCTTTTCTAAGAACAACACTGTATCTATTTGCATTTATGCTCAGTTTCTAATCTATTGGTTCATAAATAAAACTACATTTTGCCTTAAAAACATGAAAGGGAGAGAGCTTCCAACACAGACTCTGGACAGCAGTAAGCACCTGCAGGAAGAAAATTCATCCTGATTGCCAAATACTTCTGGAAGAAAGGTCAGCTGCACAACCACAATATGCCATAGAGAAACCACAGGTAGAACAGACACACTTTTTTAAGAATAGGTTATATATTTGCTAAGTTGAAGCTGCTTTGATTTAAAGCTGCTTTGATTTACCTAATGTCAAGCTGGCTGTAGGGCATAGTAAACCCTTATGCCAAAGGGAAGAAAAACACGCAGAATGCAACACAACACCAGATCCAATCGTACAAGTCACATGGGACCCAGATTAGGAATAGTAAAAGGAAGATTTAGACCCACCTCCAATAATCTGAATGGAAAAGCAAATTCAGCACTTCATGCCTAACATTAATGGAAACTCATTGACACAGGCCTATTATCTCTAAGAGACGTGTGACAGAGAAGCAAATGGAAAATAAATCTTCACTACGCAACACAGAGCTGAGGTTGTGAAGGGCAGAAAGAGTGAGGGAGGAAGAGCAAATTTTTTTAACACTCAGTTCACACCTCTAGTAACGCTAATGTCCACAAGTTGTTGCATTCTAGCTCTTATTAGGAGAGCAGGAGTGAAGTTTGTGGGACATGTCAACATAACTGGGAAACCCCTGAAATACTGAAGGTACTAAACAATGATAAAATTCAGAATGAAAATAGTCTTCAATTCCAGGCTAGTACCTTGAGCTGATGATAGTACAGATCTTCTGTCTTTCAAGTGTACCCGCCCATGCTGTCTCACATCCAGATTTCTAGAGACCAAAATATTTATAAAACCTTGCTCTAGCAGCTGGCCAGAAATAGTGGGGGAGTGCATGTACACGGAGTGGCACCTCTGTGCCCTTATCTAAAATTCACTGAGACTGGGGAAAGAGTCTCACTGATTTTACTGGACTGCGAACCTGACCCCAGAGCATCCTACATTATCATTTGAAATTATATTCACACCCTTGCCAACACACAGTTTTCTAAAAGACCAGGTCAGTCACCACGAAACTAATGACCTTCTGTATTAACACAGTACTTTAAGAGGAAAAACAAGCAAGAAACTCAGATTCTGAGTTAAGCTTTGCACAATATGAGGGACAACATGCCAAAAGACATGTAGAAGTTTCACTGAATTCAGTATAGTGAAAATTTCATACTTGTTTGTTCTGTGGGAAGGACTACAGTCAGGTAAAGTGAAAAGAGCATAATTAAAACATAAGACATCTCCAACTTTAAGTCCCTTTGTAGCTTCACGCCAATGCATACGCAGCAGAATGAGGCAGGAGAGAAAAACAGACTCATCTTTACCAGTCATATCAATTTAACAAGAACATACAGAAAATGCAACAGAATGTATTATACAACAACAGTAATCAACATTTTATTTTGTGAAACTTCTTAAAGCAGATGTTTCAAGCAAATGTATTTCCTACAATGTTTGAAAAACAAATTTAGCTGAATACAGTCAAACCCCATGCCGCAGAGTACTGCAAAGCAGCTAGACACTGTTCTAGTACTTACCCATTTGGCTAGAGCTTCTTTGATAGTTGTTGCTTTGGCCTAAAAATGAAACAAATTTAAATGAATATTCATTGCAAATTTATAATTGGCTTGTTCTCTGCAAATCTATTTCCTCTCCCTTCTCTCTCCCTATCCTGTTTGTCTATCCCCTTCTACCACTTTCTTGTATTGCCTTGTGTCAGCTGAGTTGAAGAAGCTGGAAACCCTCAGTGTACCATAAATTTGTTTTCTGAGGTACTTGGCAGCATTTTCAGAAGCAAATGATGGGCTTAATGTCAGGACATTATGCTCCTATCTTACTCTCTGCCCCATGGGACACTGCTTGTTAGCTCTGATGGTGAAATTCAATTCAACAGCATAAGAAGCTACTGCACTGAAAATTGTGGTCTAATGCTCTTAAACCCTCACACTTTCTATTGTCCATTAGCAACTTCCTGTTTGAAAGCAAATCTGTGAGCACACAGAATGATACAGCCTTCTTCAGATTCACTGAGGAAAATGAGGTACATCTTGCCAAAACTAAAGAGCAATTGGGATTGTTTATATTTGGTGTTTTTTTCCAATTGCTTTGCATAGAGTTGCATCATATGATGTGAAAACGTATTATTCAGGTTGAAAAATCTGAGAGCTGCTGTACAAGGCTATTTAGGGACTGACCCACTGACCAACTTCCTGTTGTCACTAACTCCAACTTTTCTGTCTCACATCAGAGCCTTATAAAACCACATGAAGATATCCAAAACAGTAGTATATAAACAACATATTTAATGCTTCTCTAAACACTAAACATATTCCAAGATGGCTTTTGGATTAAAAAGGTTTCAGAGACCAATCTTTCACAAACACTGATCGACAGCCTCCTTTGTACAAATATAGAAGGACTCTAGTTTTGGCATCTCTGTTGCTCTTATGTGTAGCACTATCACGTGCGGATAAAAGCAGTCTTTCGGGTATTCAGATATAAAAAAAACCCCTACAGTAAAAGTTAAACCCAACAAACTAACTTCCACCCAAAATCTTACAGGCAACCACCTCAACCACAGAGCTCTAGTGTGGGGTACTTTACTCTGGACCACTGGAAACACTGGTCTCAGGGCAAAAGACAATAGCTGAGGCAGCTGCATATAAAAAATGGCCACAGCCACTGAACACCCAGCAACCACCAAGACCCAGCAACACCAGGGAGCCTGAGCATGCACCTCAATCACCGATACACACCTCCACTTAGACATGTATCACTGGGCATCCTCAGATGTTCCAGCTGCTTCTGCCCATTGACAAGTATTTGTTTCTGGTCTATACCAACTGACAGCTAGTTCATGGTCCCATTGGAGATGACTCGGCAAACTTGTGCCAGGCAGGATCTCCTCAGTGTCTGCCACAGATAAACAGCTGCATGACCTCTTCCTGTTCAGAAAATCACATCCTTAATTCCCATTCCAATAGCCTCATGCAATCCAATTAACAGCTACCAGTGTGCCAGCAAAAACAAGGGGCTTCCAGCTAATTGGGTTTTCTGGACAGAACTTCATTGCTGTTTTCATAATTATGGCAGTAAATCAGTACAGCACTTGGGTACTTGATCTTGGTCACTCATGTTGAAGGCAGAAATGGATTTATATGACCAATATCTGCTTCTGTTTCTAAGTCATGCCTAAAACCGGATTGGATCCATCTGAGCACAAGAAGCAGTTTCTTTCCTGACCTCTGCTGACTTATCTCTGCTGAGTTGCTGGAAACATGGACATCAGCACAGTGGGTTATTTGGAGAACACATGTCAGAGATTTCATTCTCTTTGAGGTGAACTTGAAATTTCTGTAGATAAATAATGAGTATCTTCTGCCAAGCAAGATTACCTAAAGGAAACTTCCCTGCGAGCAGCTTATTTTCAGGGTTCCTCTACCTGCATATTGAACAATTTTATACAGGTATTTAGACTAAAGAAAGTCATAATACTTAAAATACTCAAAACGCCAAGTGATCAATTGTCACCCTGAAGAGTCGCCATCAACACGGCAGGAACAAGAAACAAAATACCTTAAGGGGAAAAAATAACCATACTTGTATTACAATAGTTATAACAAGAAGTATTTCCCCTCCCTAAACACGGCAGATGGACATAGACTATTTACAAAATTTAGTCCCCAAGGAAAAAGCAAAACAGCGACACTTCGCCTTAATTTGGAAACATTTATTTATATGTTCAATAGAGGAAATCGGAATTGCACAGCAACCGACAACAACCTAATCGCTGTAGTGATCGCAGACACTGCTGCTTTAAAAACGCTGAGGTTTGTGTGCGATGACACCCCAGACTCCCCGCTTCTTTCGCCTATCCCGAAATGCCCCTTTCCCAAGGCACAGCATCAGGCCACCACGCCTCAGCCGCCGCCCCGAGCCCCGAGCTGCCCCCCGGACATCTCACGTCGAGCCCGGGCTGCTCGGCAGGGCCCGGCCGCGGAGGGCTCCGCCACCGCCACCGCCGGCCCAGGGACCGCTGGGCAGCGGCCCCGGGGGGACGCCGCTCACACACCACCCGCGGAACCAGCCCCGCGCCGCCGGGTCCCAGTCCGTCCCGCGCCCTCCCAGCCGCCGGCGGGCCGCGGTGCCGCCCGGCCGCCCCCGCCGCAGGACCCACCATGGTGCCGTTGCTACCGCGAACGCTCCGGTTGCTACGGGCGCGGGAACGCCCCGGCCCGGAACTCGCGTCGGGGGCGGCGGCCGCGGCGCCTTGTGGGACGCGGCGGGGGACACTGTGCGGGCCCGGCCCGGGGAAGGCGGCCGCCCCGGGCGCTTTGGGACCCCACGGGCGGCTGTGAGGCCTCCCAGAGGTGGCCGGTGCAGCTAATCCAGCCCCCCGAGCACTAGTCCCAATGGAACGTGATGGGAGCTTTGCCTGGCAAGGAATTACTCTGTCCAGTACTGGGCTCCTCAGTACGAGAAAGAAAAGGAGCTACTGGAGAAGGTTCAGAGGAGGGCCATAAAGATGATTAGGGGTCTGGAACATCTCTCTTATGAGGAGAGACTGCAGGATCTGAGCCTGAATAGTCTAGAGATGAGAAGTCCGAGAGGGGATCTCATCAATGGCCTAGAAGTATCTCAAAGGTGGGTGTCAAGAGAATGGTATCCAGTGACAATGGCCACAAACTGAAACACAAGAAGTTGCATCTCAACACGAGGAAGAACTTCTTTACATTGAGGGTGGCAGAACACTGGCACAGGCTGCCCAGGGAGGTCATGGAGTTTCCCTCTCTGGAGACATTCAAAACCCACCTGGACATACTCCTGTGTGTCCTACTCTGGGTGACCCCTTCTTGGCAGGGCAGTTGGACTAGACGATGTCCAGGTCTCTTTCAATCCTAACAATTCTGTGATTCTGTGAATGTAAACCTATATAAATAACGTGGCTTTAACTAAGGCCACAGACACTCAGTTTAATGTACACTTCAGGAAACAGCTATGTTTTCTGCAGGGTCAGCAATGCGTCTTTGGTCTCCAGGTAGCATTGTAAATATACAAAATGCTAGTGCAAAAGTTGGCTGGTTTTCTACAGGCCCTTCTATGAATTATTTTGTCCAGGAATACCCTGACCCTGACCCATTCATAAAAGGATCTTCAAAGTAAAATTACATTCTTTTTATTTTTTTCCTCCTTTTTAAACAAAGTATCATTCAGTTTTCCAAACAAATGAACTATTCAGAAACAAAAATCTAACATCAAATTCTTACACAAGGTTGTTTTTTAATAAAGCGTTTTACTTCTCTTTCAAATCGCATATATCTGACCAAATCTAACACTGAATTATTTTAAAGGTTTGTGCTTTAGAAATTAAGTGTGAGGACTCTTAACCTACCTGGCTTTTATTTATAAATTAACATTTACTTCCTGATCCTCCAGATTGCAATCTTGCATACCAATGCATATGCTGAGGTACGACTGCAGCGTGGACACACAGGTATTGGCGCTGGGAGAGTGACAAAACAGGGTTAGGGGAGGTGCTTCTCTTGCACAATTAATTACACAGCTCTGACTACTGAAGATGCACAGGACAAGGCAGACAGACAAACGGAAACCTTCAGACAACCCTCTCCTCTGTGGCTGCCACTTGTAATGAGTCTAGAAAAAAGGCAGGGTACCAAGTATCAGTGACACCAACAAGCACATCACAGCAGGCTGTGGTCCTGGACTTCTGGGGCTGCTGGTGTTAGCGGATGTTCAAGCACTAGATATGACTTGGCAAAAGCCTCCTCAGCTAGTGAGGAAGTTTAGAGACTAGGTATGAAGACATCTTGTGTGGAGTTAGCAGGATGAGGCTTCTCTTGTAAAGAATCGTAAAAATGGATAAATTGTTCAATTGGCATTGATTGTGTGTAAAGAACATGTGACTTTAATCAAATGATAAGGAGTAATAAGTTGCAGAAAGCTAATAAGACCTGAGCAGCAGCATCATGACAGTTAACTGGAGAGAGAAGATCCCTGAGAGCAAAACAAAACTGATTACCAGAATTGAAGGGTTTGTATCTTCCTGGGCAGCTCTCAAACTGGTCTGACAAAATGACTTTGGAAGGAGAAATTGTCTTGATAGAGGTCCTCATTAAACAGGCCTGCTGCACTGGCACCATTTCAGCAAGACCCTTTAAACAGATCAACTCATTTGGGAAGAAGTTGTTTCTTTCTACCTGAATAGTGGGGAAAAATAAGGTACTAGCCAAAAATTAACTCGGATGAAAAAAAAAACGATCTCAGGCAGTGATGGAAAAGATATCCTAGATTTGAGTTCAGGGTTTTTTTGGAGGGCACTGTTAGTTAGGTTGGGTTTTTTTGTTTAGCTTTTTTTTTTTAAGAATTATGACTCTAAGTTAATCATCGCCATAAGGTGACAGCTTTTTACAGTCAGTTTAAATCTTCTACAGGCAAGGTTTTTTGTCTCTCAACTCTGCTTCCTCCCTAAGAACAACTGTCAGCATCTGTTGACATCATTACTAAAAAGGTCCAAGAGTAATTAATCCCTTACTTACTGGCTGCATTTAGCCATGCTCTAACCTATCCAACAGAATTCTAATACCCTGAGTGTCAAATGCCAATCCAAGACATTACAGGAACAAGTAGTTATATCCCCAATACAACACAGTGCTAGTGCCGCTGTTCTCCCTGGATGACAGGAAAAGTACTCTTCATTTTCTCATGCTACAGGTAGTTTTTCTTGGAAAGAAACAGCCTGTGTCACCAGAAGACCACTACATAAGGTATACTAAGTATACAAGCCTCATTGCAAATAGACATCTCCAGCTTCCTGCAAATAGAAAACATTTCCAAGGTGTTTATGGCTGTAAATCTGAGTTCTGGGCTAAGGTAACTGAGGACTCAAAGCCAGAATCATTCATCATTCTGATGTCAAAGTTTATCATCCATCATTCCCCAGGGGTGATCCTGTCTGTCATTACTGAGGGTGCAGGCTGGCTGTGAACATTCTCCAAGTCATAAATACTGCAAGCAAACAAGTACCTACTACGCTCTTCAGATACTTTTTTTCTTCCTATCATGACCACTTTGGGCTGTCAAATTTATACCACAGTGCAGCCTGCTTATTGTTTCACTTCTCCTCTGTGTACCTAGTTAAAATAACTTAGGCTGATCCAAATAAATCTCTTTCTTTTTGGATTTATACTTGTAGCTAAGTAGTCATTTGGTTATTTCACATTTCAAGGTTTTTCTCAGTCAGTCCCTCCAATTCACCAGTCATTTTGGTGGCTCAAGTTTAGTCCTTGCAGTTCCGCAACAGCTTGCATGTGTGTAAATGTTCATCCCAAATGCAAGCGCAGAAACTCCTGAATCTTTCCCCAGGAGTGTTCCTGTGCATGGGCATGTGCTTTGCTCTCTCCACCCCCCAGAACAGGCACCCCCAAAACACGATCCATAGCTACATGACAAAATGGAGTAGAGGGAGGATCAATTCGGTGACCTGCTCCTGGATAACTCAAGAGTTCAAAGTTCTCCTTCCCGTGCTGGCGTAGACGCCTGATTGCCAGCTCAGCATATAAGGAGCTCTTCCACATACGATCATCTTCCCCTACCACTAAGAGAAAGTGTCCTTCTGCTTTTTCAATGGGGATCGTGCAAGGAGAATTAGCAGGATTCATTGGATCCTCCAGAGCTTCAAAAATATCAAATACACCAGTGTCAGAGACACTGACCTTGTTCATATCAAAACGCAGCCCAGGCAGAGTCATCTCACCGTAATGGAGGTCTGCAACTGTGTTTGAACTACAGCCAGAGATGGAGACAGCAGCCACGACTTCTGGCAGGAAGGTGATCATGGAGAGTGCTAATTCTGCCCCTTTTCCAGTCCCAATCACTCCAACTCCTGGTCCTTTCACCTTCAGATAAGATGGGGGTGGAAAAGAGAGGAAGAAAAGAATAAAGGAAGTATGCATTATAATGCGATTAGCCATTAAGTGACTTTGGAGTTGTGTTATTAAAAAAGGGAAAGGTTAGGTTAATTATTGATGTGACCTGTTGGAAAGCTACAGCCTGGACCCAGGCTCCTCCTCTGTTTACTGTCTTATTTTTCAGAGACATCAAGAGCTGTCAAACCCCACGGAAAATCTCAGAGACAGGCATAAGATGTACCATCACTTGATCCTCACCTGGGCCCTACTGCATATGTTGATACAAAATTTTTCTCTTTTTCCCAAAACAGGTAGCAAGAAATTCAAGCATGTGTTGTCTCAGGCAAATAAAGTAACCTTACAGATTGCATTTGAAGGATTAATAAGTAGCATTTAATCTTGTCTTTTTCTAGCCTGGAAAGTAAAACTGAAAGCAACATCCCAAACCATCGAATCCATTCTTTCAATGACTGTTGAGCAGCTTTGTATCATCCTCTCTTAAACTAATTGCTTTTATTAAAAAAAAAAACTATCACCACTGCTCCTGTTTGGAGGACATTCCAGCACTTCACCATCCTAATGATCAGCAGTCTTCTAGTTTCTAGCATGAATTTATTTAACAGACAGTTTGTGCTGGAATAAATTCACTCTCACAGTCATATGCATAGCCACCTATGCAGTGTCTACAATTTTCCCACTATTAGGCCTAAACCTGCTCAGCAGAAACTGATACTCAAAAAAACCCAACCAACCAAACAAAAAAAAAAACAACAAAAAACCAATCACCACCACCACTTGGGCATGACTGCTGAATCCTCCCTTGTCCCAAGAGATCTCTCATTACACTCACTTTTGGGTGACGCTGTAGGAATCTAGCTGCCTCCTCAAAGTACTCGAGTTTGAGTTCTTTCATGACCTTAGGAAGATCTTCAAAGTCAAAATATGGCAGAGAAAGAGCAGCAAAACCACGGGTAGCCAGGAGACTGGATCTAAGTTCAATCAAGCCTCCTTCATCACCATACATGTCAATCACTCCTGGAAAGGGGCCATCCCCTATATTAAAAAGAAGTGGTATAGAGGACAAGTTAACAAACAGGACACTAAAAACTATCTGGTGAAGAGTGAACAACAAAATATAGAATGCTTAAGACATTTGCTATTAATGCTCATTACTTTTCCATTTGCGCAGTAGAGATTAAGAGAACCAGCGCTGTATCCCATTTCAGCTATTTCAAACTAAGAATAGGTCTTTAAAGTCCTGCAAAAATATCTGAAGTTAGACTTTTTTTTTCCTTTAAAAAAATCAAAAACAACTGTTCTAAATGTATTTTTCAATGGTCTTAACCTCTCGCCTTCAGAACAATCATACCCTAAGTCTGCTATTTTCCCCACAAATATGTCATATCTTAATTAACAAAGTGCAAGCTCATAAGTAATGAGCAAAGAGCACTAATCCCTCAAAGTCAATTCTACAAAACTTACGTAAACTCTGGAATAAACTGCACTGAGCAAAGCACAGCAAAGAGACACCAATTGCTAAACAAAATCAACCAACTTAACTAGCTCTATCTCAACATCAGCACTGTAACACTTGGTAGGAGAACTGCTACTGCAGATGTGACCAGACGGAGGGTAAAACTGAGAGCTGTTATGGGTGTGGTTACACGCGCATGACTGATATACAGATAAATGTGCACATACATGTGTACAATTTGTCCCGCAAAACTACAGAAATAATCAGAACTGCAATTTTAAACAGCCATGTGTTTGCAGCCAAGGTTGTGTTGTACCATGTTGGTATGCCAAGCCAGCAGATCTTGGGTTAAAAGGCTAAGGATACTACCTCGTGGAGTTATAAAGACCCCAAGCAAGCAATTTCTTTTTTTCTTTTTTTTTTTTCCCTGGCCACAAGACATCACCTCTGATGTACCTGGATCCAGCTCACTACAACCATCTCACAAAAAGGACCCACTTGTGCAAGAGAGTGCTAACTCTCTGACATTACCTGTATGCACTAAAGAAAAGATCTCTGACTTCAACACACTTGAGAAAAGGAAGTTTTGGACAAGACATGCTAGATGGTGGAAACCTCCTAAATTAAAGCGTTATGAAGTCAGAAAGGGACTGAACCATGCTTTTGTGTTCTCTCTCTTTCAGTTCTGATCTTTTTTTCATAGAAGTTCAATATTCTTGAGAGAAAATATGTTGGGATAAATTTATCATGCCATGATCAACAGGAACTTTCGGTTAACAGCAGTCAGCCTACATGGCTGGAAAATACGTAATTTATTTATCACCCCTACCCAGAAAGCTTTCTAGCAAGAACACGTAATCAGAACACAGTCAAGCATGACTGTTTCTCTCATGAAGAGAAACTTAAACTTATACAAGGATCCTGGACTGCCTCCCTGAGTGCCTACACATGCCCAAGTATAGTTTCTGCATAGCTCACTGAAAAGCAGGATAAAACACGATAGACAAATTTACTACTGTTTAAAAACAAAGAAACAAAACCCCACACCTTAACTCTTATGCGCAAATCTAGAAATTTTTCATATCAAAACTACAGCATAAGCCCACTCACATCATTTCACTTTTACTAAGAATGGTTCACATTTAAGATTCCTATCTTAACAGTATTAACATTTTTTTGTCCCTGGAGCAAAGGAGGGTATAGTAGTAATGCTGTAACTGGATCCTCCATCACGAGGGATGCCAATATCATTTAAGCAATAATTCCAGACTTTTCCACACTATTACAATGCCAAACTTCCTAAAGGGGAAAACACAGTTCTATCTTGCAGATCTCTGGATTTCCACTGAGCTCAGCAGAAATCAAACTCATTCTCTAAGGCAGGATAGCAAAACAATCATGTCTCAGAGATGGAAAATCCAGCATGCTGACTAAACATCTGAAATTCAAAGTTCAATCTCTGCTGTTGTTTTTTTCTTCAGTGAACTTTGGATCCACATCTAAATAGATAAAAAAAATATTGGTTTGGAAATTCACTGAAAATACTTAAATACCTAATACTGTAGGGATACTTACAGGAGCTGCTGAACCAAGTAGATTTAAATTAGAGGTAATGTGGAGTGCAGTTCCTGTAGCACAACAGTCAGGGAACTACAAGAAGTTTAGATCATGGCTAAAGCATACAAACGACATCACTGGTGTAAAGTTTTGTTTTCCAATACCACTAGGAGCCCATCAGAATATCACACCTCATAAAGCACAACCATCCCACAAGCAGAACAGGCAGAACTTGCTGATAAATCTATTCTGCCTGTTTACCACAAAGTAACCCAATTACTAACTCAGCGTTGGCTCCGATGTAACAGAGGGGGAATAAGTGTATTTTCTAGAAGCTCTTCTGTTGCTTTGCTTACTGGCATGTGTTTCACATGGAAGAAAAATGCCTCTGATTGGGACATTCAGCACAGTCTCATACAATGAAACGCATCAGCTTTTCTGAATGTTACATATTCTGGTAGACCAGAACAAACATCCAACCTACTGAAAAACCGCAGGCAGAGCGCAGCGATGTAAACTCTAGAACCCCTGTTCTCCTTCAGTTCCTTCCCGTCCCGCAAGAGCCGCCTGCCCCGTGCCGCCGAGAAGGACCAGGACACGCACAAGCCGGGCCTTGTCCCGACAAGCACTCGGGAGAATCTCCGTAAGGTTTCGGGGAAAAAAACCGGCCACCTGTCTGCAGGAGGGCGTTCGGCTCATTGACGGAATACGGATTCCGCGGGTGGCAGATGTATGTTTCTGTTCTGCGAGACTTTCCCTGCTCCGGTCAGAGAAACCAGGGGGTTCCGCCAGCCCCGGAGCGAAGGCCTCCGGCCGGGACACTCACCCGGCGGCAGAAAGAGGGAGCCCCTTACGACTCCTTCCTTCAGCCGGATCCTTCGCACGCCGGGGGCCATGAACCACCTCTCCACCTCGGTCTTGGCCACCACGGGCCCGGGCATGGCGCCGGGCGGGCTGTGGCCCTGGTGGACCAACACCTCCACCTTCATCGGGGCGTCGGTGCTGCGGGGAACGAGGCGCTGGTACGGCCGCTCCATGGCGGCGGGGGCGAGGCTCCAGAAGAGCCCCATGGGCTCCACGCCGGTGTAGTCCCCGCCGTGGGAGGCGTCCGTGCCCAGGTGCAGCTCCCCGCGGCTGTCCGCTCGATAGTGCGCGCACGACTGGAAGAGGCAGCCGCGGTCACCGGCCGCCAGAGCCCGCAGAGTCACCGGCTGCCCCGGGCTCAGCCCTGCCACCCGCGTCTCCACCTGCTCGTCGGCCGGGCCGGCGGCGGGGGACACGGCCAGGCTGGCCGCCCGCCGGGACGGCCGGGCGCGCAGCAGGGCCCGCGCCGGGGCGGCGGGAGCGGCGGAGAGCGCTCTCCACATGGCGGCGGCAGCAGCTGCGCGGAGCCGTCGCGCCGCCCGCAATATCAGTACCGCAGCCGCCGCCCCCTCCAGGAGGCCCCAATCGAGAGAAGAGCCCCTCCCCGCCGCCGGGAAAGGCGGACAGCCCCGGGTTGCTCCCACCTCTCCCAAACCATCCAAGCGACTGGAGCAGCGAAGCCGGGAAGGGTCGCCAGCCGCGGGCCGCTCCCGCCTCCCCCAAGCCGTCCAACCGACTAGGGCAGCGGCTAAAGTTTCACTTTAAGCTATTACAAACACAGGGAATGCAAAAGCCCGCCTGACGCACGGGGAGGAGCCGAGGCTGGATGCGGCCCGCGCGCGCTGTCAGGCACTAGGGGGTGCAAAGTGTTTGGATACACCAGCGCAAACTCGCCGGCAACATCCAGCGCCTTCTCCTCCAACCCTGGCTGGGTGCCGAACGTTACCGAGGATCCCCGGCTGGGCTAACAGCTCACCCCGCTGCCCCCGCTGCTCAGAGAGAACCAGACATGCAGCCGGAGCCCGGCTCCGGCACAGCACGGCAGCCGCCCCACCGCCCCTTCCAGCCTGCCTACCCCCGCACAGCACCCGGCGCCTCATGGAGCCGCCGAGCCAGCCCCGCAGCCGGACTGCTTCCCGTAACTTCTGGAAGCAGGCGCTAAGGGATTGTACAGGCAGGGAGACGCTACCCTCCAACAGCGCTGCGGACCTAGACCGGATACCCAGGCCAGCTGAGGAGACGCCCGAGAGCGGCTCCAGGATGACTACCAACAGGGCCGGGTCTTTTGTTTTCTTATGCTTACAGACGTTCAAAAACTGTTAAAATGTCTCATTTCTGCTACATGTGCCCAGAATGTCACATCAGGCTAGGGGCTGTTGTTGCCTACGAACGGGAGATTTGCTACCTGAGGAGCAGGCACATTATTGCTGCTTTTGCTAAGTGAAATATTAGATATTGTAAAGGCATTTTAGTGGTGTGAGAGAAGGGGAATGAGCAACAAAGGACGGGGACGTGCATAGGGAGAACAGAAAGAATACTGGAGGCAGGAAGAGAGAACTGCTGCTTCCAGAAAAACTAGAACACTGGAATGAGCGCACAAAGCTGCCTCTGGTAAAGGCAATGGCATATGTTTCCTCTGAGAACGCCAAGGTATATTTTCACCCCAGTTCTCAGCTTGGATAAGTTACCTTCCACTTAAATTCACATTCAAAGAACACCCAGCCTTACCACATTTGTCTTCCACAGCTTTTAATCCTATACTACACAAAGCAGGAGGCCAAGAACCTCTAACCAAGGTTAGAGGAGGGTGTAGAAACCAAGCAGCTTTCATGCTTTCACCTGCTGTCATCCTCCAAGAAACCCAATAGCTTATTCTCTGATGTTCCTTGTTCTCATTCTGAGCCATTTAACAAAGCAATCTTGAAACACCAGCATCTTCATCTGTAACGTAATCTACTTCACATCACAGATTACTGGATGTTCCAGATGGCTTGCCTGTGAGGTGTTTCCAGAAGAAAGCTTGGATCTGCTGCCAAGCATCTATCTGTGCCTCACAGTGTGCCTTGGGCTCCCCTCCCCACTCCACAGGTTTGCCAACTAGCAGATGCATTGAGGCTGCGCACATTGGGAAAAAGGGAGGTTCAATGTAGTGCCCTGCTCCAGGATAACAGACTATCTCAGGCTTTTCCTTCCCATGAGCTTGCAAACGTTTGCTCCCCTCAACTGCAAAGAATTCGCTTTTCCAGTTGCGATCATCCTGGCCAACAATGAACAAGAAGCGACACTCGGCCTTCTCCAAAGGGATGAAGCTTTGCTGGTCAGGCCCTTCTAGTGGGTTGTTCAATATATCAAAAATATCAGCAATCCCGGACTTGCTGACCTTGATGCGTTTCAAATTGATATTAAGAGGTGGAATGGTGATGTCCTTGTAGCGGAGCACTGCACCCACATTTGCCACTGAGCCGTTGATAAGGGCAGTGGCTGTGATGCCCTTTAGGAAGGAGGCCATGGAGGTGCACAGGTCACCACCCTTTGAGATTCCAAGCAACCCAATTCCTGGACCTTTAACCTGAAGGTGAGAGAAGAGAAACCACAAGGAATGAACCAAAGCGTGCCACTTCTTTAAGATGTTGCCACATTTGCAGCCGTGTCTGTCCCAAATTTGGACCCCAAGTACAGGCATATAAGGTCCTGTTTGCAGAGCCCACATCTGAGGGACCCTGGGCACTGTTCTGTGCTTGATTTATGGTCCTAAGCCCTACTGGGACTGCAGCATCATCACCTAACAAAGCTACAGGGTTCAGTGCTGAAGCAGAGAATACAGCTGTGTTTGCAGATGTGCAGTCCCAAATTCCCTTTGCCTATAAGGCAGTTGAGGGAAGGAGAAGGGGAGGCTTCTTCTACAAATGCTTTCTTTCAGTGCAAAATGCTCAAAGTCAGCAATGACTATGATATTGTCATCACTTATGATAATGTATTTCTTATACTCAACCACTGTCTTTGGTTTCCCTATTAAGAAGATAACATGGAGTGGCAGGCTCCACATCAGCAGCTCTCCCGCTTCTCCGGTATGCTTGGTGTCTAACTCACAGGAAGCATTCTGAGGTACCTTACTCATTAAAATGCATCTTAAAGAAATAACCTATTAAACCCATTTTTCTAAGAGAATTGTACAGTCCTCTGGAGTCAATCTAGAATAGGTTACCTTCATTTTCTTTTACACAAGGCAAATTAACTAGAATAGAAAAATTAAATGACCTTACAAGGTATTGAAAGCCTCCAAGGATATTGGAAGAAGGTTAGCTAATACCACAACTGCTTCAAAATCCAAAGACCCTTAGGAGCAAAAAGGCTCTGAGACAGCATCAAAATTTAGTATCTTTCGTATCTTATCACCAGTGTTATAGGCTCTAAACCCACTGACTTTGAAACATGGAAAGGGAGAGATTAGAAAATACAGCTGAAACTTTGCAACGCATTAAAAACATGATGAGGGTATGAGTGGAGGTGTTAATGGGAGGCAATGGTACTGCTCTCAGGGAAAAAAAAAAAGGCAAGTGGAAGCAATTTTCAGATTTTTTTGGGCAGAGAGGTGGCACGAGCAGTTAAGGTTAAGGCTTCTGAAAAGCAACCAAGACATGTACTCATCTTTCTGAGGTTGAGGAAGGTATTTGTTTTCATTCTCCAGAGAAACCAAGTATTGCCTTGTACAGTTCTAGCTATTGTCATGCACAGCTGCTTGCAAGGAGATGCAGATCCAAGCAGATTCTCTTTCAAGAGGTGTTGACTTAGAAGGATCCCTAAGTGCACAACTAGCTACTAAAACCCACACTCACCAAATAACAACATTTAGAGTGATTCTAACAGCGTATAAAATACACAGCAACAAATGTGTACTGGTGGACTTCCTTGAGACTTGTATCACAGAAGGTTATCGTGTGCTCCACAGCTGAAAAGGACATTAAGATCTGCAGGACATTCTACAGAGCATAAACCTAAAAGCCCTGCTGGAAGTCAAATAAGCCTCCAGGCAACTAGCACCCTAGTTATGACACTGGGCTGAATGGAGTAGAAATTACCAGTATGTTACTTATGTGTCACTGTTTCTCCTGGCCACTTCAAAAGGAAGAATTGGAATAAGCTGCCAGAGAGCCATTGTAATGGGAATTAAAGATATAAAACAAATTAATCACAGCCAACTTAACAGTGATGCTATTTTAAATACAGCAGCTCTGCCCCATCTGCAGTCTGACAGGACCTAAATAATGAGAGTTCACTGTAGTGAGTCAATGAACAAACCAACCTGGGTGCGTTGTAACATATAGTTTACAGCTTCTTCAAAATATTCCAGGTGGAATTCCTTCATCTCTTTGGGGAGATCTTCATAGCCGTAGTAAGCCAGAGCCAGCACAGCAAAGCCATAGTTGGCCAGCAGGCATGCCCTGTATTCAGGGAGTCCTCCTCCAGTTCCATATAAGTCAATAATTCCCGGAAAGGGGCCATTTCCTGCGAGAGACCATATAACAGGACACATTAACCCACAATTCTTAAGTTATATGCCAATATCATAGGCCTAGGAATGTGTCTTTTTAAAAAAAGAAAAAAACCTAAAGCAGCAGAATGGCGTTAAGGGTCCTAAACTACTGTGCCAGTTTTAATTAAATGGCTACATTGCTTCAATATTAAACAAGTCAGCAAAAATTAGCAGGCCTGGTAATGTTCTGGATAACATCAGGGAACATGTGGCTGGAAGAGAATTGATCTTTTGACAGTCACAACTAGTTTCTGTATGATGTAAATTCGCTGCAAAGGTATCAAGCTCTGCTTCAATTATACCCAGGAGGCTTTTCCTTGCTGCATTTCTCAGTATCCAAAAAAAATCTCCTCTTCTGATGATTTCAGCTTCTCAGTTTCAGTGTAAATGTACTATGGCCATTTATTCTGGGATTAAGAGAAGAAAAGTATCTGAAACTAACCTTGCTAACCTGGTAAGAGAAGCTTTACATTAGGTGCATCAGGGGACAAGTCCAAAGCTGAGAGGGATTGCTGCAAACTGCTAACAAAGTATGGAAAGGAGGAGGCCAAGAGGGAGGCTCCCATTCCTGCTCAGGAGGGAAGGCGAGGCTTCCCTCAGGTGTCTGCAGACTAACATGGAGAACATGGGCAACAAGCAAGAAGAACTGGAAATTCACCTCCAGCCTCAAGGCTACAGCTGAGTCAGAGCCCAGGACACTGGCTGGGACGTGCTGTATGATTTTAGCGCTATCATGGAGGAGTTGGCAGGGACAGACAGGGAAGAAAGGGAAAAGCACATGATACATAGAGGAGCTCTTTGAGTACATGGGGTTCCAGAGACATGCTTGGTGAAAGCCTTTGGATCACAGGGGGAAGGAAAGATGGGGTGTGGCAGTGGTGCAGCTACTGCAAACCACTCAACCAAGGGAATGAGGTTTCCTACAGCCAACTAGCAGAAATCTGGACAGCTGCTGGGAGGACAACACAGCATTTGTCAGGCAATCTGAAAACCTCACAGACCATCGTAATGATTACTTTCTGACAAAAATACTGTAAGAGCAAACCTGTCTAATGCTTTCCTTAATCTTCTGCTCACAAACAAGGAAGAATTGGGGACAAATGTGGCAGCAAAAGACAGCTTGGATTGCCTTGAGCTTCAGCAACTAGGATATAACTAAGTTCAGGATCTGTGGAGAGGCTGGAAAGGGAAGCAGCAGGCTTAAACTCTATAGTTTGGGAGAGCAACCGTCTACTTACTCAAAGAATTACTAGCTGAATTCCCTGGGAAACAGCCAGGTAGAGGAAAGGTATCTTGAAGACTGGCTGACACCACCTCCCACAGCATTTGGGAACAAGAAGGGTATTGTGATAAATGCCTTCATGTCCAGTAAGAATCAATTAAATAAACTCACGTGTGCTTCAGCACATATAGCTGCTCTCCGTAATGAGTGTGCCCAGCAGACCAAAGAGGGTTGGGCTGATCAGACCGCTCCTTGAGAAGTGTCCAGTGCCAGCTGGCAGGGCGAGGCTTCGGAAGCCTGGAAGGGGTCACGCTCCGGGCCTGGAAGCGCGGGGCCGAAAGCAGAGCAACACCAGTGGGAGAAGGAGCCCGGCACGGCCGGTACTCACCGGGGGGCAGAAAAAGCGTCGCCCGGATCCTCCCCTCTCGCACCGGGACTCTCCGCACCCCGTCCCGCAGGAACGCCCGCTCGTGCTGCGCCTGGGCCAGGAGGCGCCCTGGAGGCTTCCCGTGGCCCTCAAACACCTCCAGCTGCAGGAGGAAGGGGCTCTGAACGTCCCGCTTCACCAGCCGCCAGAAGGGCCTCTGGGGCTGCAAAGCCCAGAGCAGCCCCATGGGCTCCAGGCCGGAGAAGCTGCCTCCCGGCAGGGCAGGGCAGCGGGCTAGGTCCAGCTCCCCGTCGTCCCCCGCCTGGTAGCGGGCACTGGCCTGGAAGAGCTCTCCCTTCTCGTCCCGCAAGGATGTCCTCAGTGTGACCTGCTGCCGCGGGCCGAGGCCCTGCACAGCGATGGCCAGCGGCTCATCGAAGAGGCTGCGGGTGGCGGGCGAGAGGCGGATGGAGGGGGCCATGGAGGCGAGTCCACGGGCAGAGGCTGTCCCGGGGGTCCACGCGGGGCTGCGGCACCGTGAGGCTGCAGGCGCGGGGCCGGGCCAGGACAGTCGCCTCTGCCAGCTACGGGAGCTGGCCCGGCGCAGGGAGCGGGCAGTGATCTGCCACATTGCCCCGGGTAGTTCCCGCCTCTGGGGGCGGATTCTGGGGGAGGTCCCCGCGGAACCGGAGTCGGGGTCGATCCCGGAGTGCCGCTATAAGACCCTGCGGGAAGGAGCGGAGCGGTAGGTCCCTCGCCCCGCCGGCCTGCTTCCCTGCTGCCCTGCCTGCCTACTCTTCGCCTCTCCTCTGTCTTCGACCCTGCCCTTCCGGCTATGGGAGGGTTCTCTGTCAAACTCTACCGAGTTCTTGAGACCTGTCCTGGCCCCAGAGCTTCTCAGTGTCCTCCCGAGCTTCCCCGGACCGGGCGGGGGCAGGACGGGCAGAGGTGTTGACGAGCCACCGAGCAGAATCGCAGTCGGGATTCACTGTCCGGGCAGCGAAGGGCCTGTGTGGGACCGACCGCACAGAGATGGGGCAGCGCGGAGCTGTTGCCCGCCGGCGGCGACTCCGAGTAGGGCCGAACTGTGCTGTGCCGCTCAGCCGAGAGACCGGAGCGTGGGCCAGCCCCAGCAGGGGCGGGGAGAAACCACACCAGCACCAGCCCGGCAGTGCTTCGCCTCTCCTTGCCGGTTCTGCCTCTGTATTGGGTGCCCCAAGGCATGGGCAAGGTGGCTTATGTCTCCACCAGGCTCTGCTCAGCCCTGGCAGCTGCACAGCCAGGTGAATTGGGAAGGATGGTTAGGATCGTCAGTGGTGCAGGAGGGATGAGGAGGGAGTGATTTCACAGACTCTTTAGGTAGGTCAGGAAATATCTGGCTCTTCTAGTAATGGATTTTGCAAGGTTTTGAAAAAGAAGGCCATTCAGTCCATCTTGCCCCGAGCTGGATTTTCTGATCCAAAAGGAGCTGCAGAGGGACAGCTGTTTCCTAAGGCTCCCAGACTCTTCCTGGAGATGCAGGTAGGAGTGCCTCACACTCTGAACTCCTTATGTCTGACTTAGTGATGTGAAACAAGTGGAAGCATCTGAGGGAATCCTGAGCATTGTCCTGTTTGGAAATACTAAGTGGTCAGAGGTGTTGGACAGAGTCTCAGCAGTCTTTCCTTCCCTGTGGAGATTACCCATTCTCTCCTAAACAGATGAGGTGCTTTGTCATCTGGCATTTGGGCATGTTGTCTGGTGTCTAGCCCTCAATGTGTGGTAACTACTCCTGTTGTTGAGAAGAACAATCCTTACAGTACTGGATTTGATCACCAGCTTAACCATAGGCTGGAGCAGATGCTAAGGGAAAAGGTCCTGGAGGCTTCAGCAACATTCCTTCTCCTCTATGCTTGGTGACACAAGAGGAGTGGAAGAGTGAAGGTAAGAGAGCTATCTTCTATGGTGCCCTGTTCCTACCTGGGCAGCCCTTGATCCCAAGCTTCTGCAATCCCAAGGTTTCACCCTGGGATGAGAGACTGGTCAAGTTGCAAACCCTGCTTCTAACCAAAACAGAACAAATGACTCCATGGCTTTCAAATCTCAGTCCTTTATTACAATTCTCAACCCAATAACAAAGATTAAAATGTTACACATCATGTGGGAGAAGATCACAATGACTGTAAATTCAGCAGGAAGTTTTTTACATTACATCTTGGACCCAGAAGTATCCACTAGCCAGAACACAGCATTGTGAAGGGAAGATGGAAAGAAGGCACAGAAGGCAAACGACCTTCCCCAAGGGTAAACTAGAAACAGTCCAGCAACCTGGCTATAGCATCCATTTTTGCATACTCCCAGCAGCACAGAGATCAGAGACATTTCCATTTGCAATGAGACATTCACCATAACAACAGTGAAATCCCTGCTCCAAAACTGTCATTTGGGAGGTGTTGCTTTCAAGTATGAGTGTGTACATGTAGAGATCACAGTGATATGGAAAGTACTGTCAAGAATGCATTAGGAGAATAGAACCTCCCCAAGAAACATAACAGCGCATTTGGCACATGAGGTGTTTTATAAAAGACAAAAAATGCCATGCATTTTCTTGACACTTGAACAAAAAGGTTCAGGGAAGAAGAGAAAAGGCAAACCCATTTCTTTTCTGAGTTATGGATGTGTAAAGTCATGGAAGATACTGTCATTGTACAGCTGAGACAAGCTGTTAGATTGATAACTGTAACGGAATTTATCAGATCTAGTTATTCAAAGTTGTGTGTTGCTTGCACATCACTTGTTGCACATTACTTGTCATTTAAATATTTCTGGAAAAAAGCCTGGATCTGTGGCCAAGCATGAACCTGAGCTTTAGAATAAGCCCTGAACTCCTCACCCAGGACTGCCCACTTGTGAAAAATGGGATAGTTTCCTATGGGGTACAAAGGGAAAAAGGTAGGGTCTATGCAGTGCCCTGTTCCAGGGTAGGAGAGAATCTGAAAATTTTCCTTCCCTTGAGCCTGGAAAAGCTTGCAGACTTCAGTAGCATAATACTTTCTTTTGACAACATGGTCATCTTCTCCCGTGATGAATAGTAACTGTGCCTCAGCTTTCTCTATTGGGATCAGGCTTCAGTTGCCAGGGGTTTGAAAGGGGTCAATAAGGACATCAGAACAATCAAGAATATTGGAATTGGTGACCTTGATATGTTGTTCATATGTGGTCAAAATGGGGATGGTTTTATCCTTGTAACAGAGAGGAATAAATGTAGCAGCCACAGGGCCATTGAGGGAAGCAATGGCTGTGATGTTCTTCAGGAAGGCAGCCATGGCGAGACAGTTCACCTCCTTTGGAGTAACCAAGCAGGCCAATCCCTGGACCCTTCACCTGGCACATGGGAGGAAATGCTCATCAGTACTGAGCTGAAAAGCGTGACAGCTGGTTCATGGAGGGGAACATCATCTAAAGCTGAGAATTTGCAAACTGCATGAAGAAAGTGATGGCAATTATTAGTTTTTCTTCTGGACAAATAACAGGAACCTCCTATGCACAAATTGTTTCCATTCCCATGCAAAATGTTCCTTGATGATAGCCAAGAGAGAGCAAGCATAATGATACCATTTGAGTGCTGGTTGCAAAACAAAAGTAAGGCTATCCAGAGCTATGGTGGAAAGGTTTTGGTAGTGGGAAGCTGTGGTCTCTGTGAGAAGAGACCAGGGCTTCCCCCATATTGGACAGGGGCAGTTTCAGCCAGCTCAGAGACGGACCTGATGCTGCCCGAAGATGGGGGGGAGATGTTTTTAGTTTTGTTCTTATTTCTCACTGTGCTACTCTGTTATTAACTGGCAATAAATTAAATTAATCTTCTCTAAGTCAAGTCTGTTTTGCCCATGGTGTTAGTTGATGAATTACACCCCGTCCTTATCTTGACCCATGAGGTTTTTCATCTTAGTTTCTTCACCTCTCCTGTTCCTAAAGGGGATTGAGAGAGTGGCTAGGTGGGTATCTAGCAGCCAGCCGAGGTCAGCTTACCACAGTTAGCTACTGGTAAAGGCTTTTTTCTTTACCCTTCTTAGACTAAGGGGTCATATGGTGGCATGTAATGACAATTCATGAAGGCTGCTTCGAAAAATGCATGTTTCTCTTCTCCACTTCCGCCCACCTTGTTATGTCTCAGACACCATCTCTGTCACTCCAGATGATGGTAGCAGAATAGTACCCCATCCTCTGCCCTTCCAGTGCATATCTGTTTGATCCTTCCCCTTTCCTAGGCGAGCATTCTGGTAGATGCTAGCCATGCCAGGTGAGTATTTGTACAGCTTTCCCCAGAGATAACTCTGGCAGAGTGACAGGCACATCAAACGGCTGCAGGCAGCAGGCGAGAGGCATATGGAAGGGGCCAGGGATGATAAGTGAGTGATGTGGAAATGCAGGATAGGAGAAACCTTGTCTGCCATGACCACAACCATGCTCAGCGAAGAAGGCTGGGAGCAATTTTGCAGCTTCTGTGATCCACTCAGCTGCATCATGACTGTATTTAAGCTGGATGTTCTGGCTTCCTGTGCCTGGGCAGCCAGACATGGAGTGCTGCCTCCTCCTCCTGCCCAGGTGGGACGGCCGGCTTCGCTCCCCACTTTCTGTGCCCCGTGTGGTTATTGTGAAGACAATGGTCCTTGTATCCTTCAAAAAGATGTTTTACCAATGCCCCGAGGGGCTGATTACAAAAGCAAATAAAACCCAGCTCTCTCACAGCTCTCCTGTCCTGCACAGGTCCTCTTGGAAAAGTTGCTGGATGTGCTCCCTGTACCTTCGTTTGTGTTTCTGCACTGTTTGGAACCATGTGAGGGAACTCTCAGCATGGTCCTTGCCTTGCCTTACAGCATGCAGAACATTCCCCTCCAATAGCCATGGTGTAGCCTCTGGAGGACACAACACTGCCCTGTGCCTTTGATGCTTGTGCTGTGCTGTGCTGCACTGTCCTTACAATGTGGCCTTCAGGCCTGTGTTGTGCTGCACAGATTCCAAGCCTTATGGGAAACTCAGCCATCTCTTCCTTACACAGTGTGCTGGTTTAAAAGTTAACCAGCAAGGGAAAATGAACTCAATTCAAAAGAGAGATTTACAAGTCAGAATAACAATTTATTAAAATAATACAATAAGTACAATTATACAGACAGACAATTGGTTTTAACCCACAAAACCCAAATGTATACCCAGCACCCTAGGGTATGAACAAGAGTGGTGTACCTTGGCCCACCCCCGAGTCCAAAGCAAAAGGAGAGGGGATAAACCTGCTGGTGGGAGAGCTGCTGCAGTCTGGTCAGAAGTGGTGATTGCAGTCCAGTCGAGGGTGGTGGTCTCAGTCTGGTTGAACGCGGTGGTCTGCAGTATTCCTCTGGATCCCACGAGAGGTGGTAAGGTTCTGAAACTCCCAGTTATATACTCTCCAGTTCAGGCGGGAGTGCTCAGTCCCTCCCTCAGAGTAGGGAATTCCATAAAAGGGCATGCGGATGCTCAGTCCCTCCTCCATAAAAGGGTATCAGAGCGGGGAATTCCATAGAAGGGTACAGGAACATCTTCCCACCTTGCAGGCCTCTACTGACAACAGTTTTTGGGAAATGGCATGGAGGCTATAGAATACACAGTTTTGGGTTACACCCATCCAGTGATGAATTGGTCCCAGCCGTTCTAACCAGGACACACAGAATCTCAAAGGCAGCTTCCAGTCAGTACCTGTGGTTACGCGACCTGCGTGGCCCTGCCCTTATAAAACAGTGCAGCAAGATATTCCCATGCAAACATTGTTTCTCTTTGACTGTAGACATGATAAATAGAGCTGTTTCCTTATACAAAAATCTTACAATACCTTAAAAGACCGAAAGAGGAGAATCTGCTATGGACCATATCTGCAAGATATGCTGTATGTGGGGTGGAGTCCTGTCACATGCTTCATTGCTCAGGGTTCTCAGCATCTAAAGGGGTGTAAGATTATCTATACTAGTCTCTTTTTAGAGTGTTAGCTCTAATAAATAGCATTTTTAGATACTTTACAGAATGTGAGTGCTTTTCTTACAAAAGTGCTTTTTCTGGGATCATAATGGACCAGCACCTCCCAGTGCAAATAATTTGGCATACTCCCCCAGTCTTAGTGAGAAATACCTTTATGGAGAAAGACCCAAGAAAAAAAGAGAAACTCTGTGCTTGGCTAGCCCTGCATAAAACCGTGAGGAGTATGTGTAAGGTGTTTAGCCCAGGCAGTTTCCTTAGCAGGTTCAGAAGCTGGGGAGAAATTATCAGAATTCCCACCCCAGCTGAAGTATTACGTCATTTTAGAAAACAGGGTGCAGGGAAAATTCGTGCCATCTTTGATTGTCATTAATGTACTTGAAATGGACATGGGGGTGCTTACAACCATCACAGAAAGGGCTGCATGAGCTCCTGGTGCAGCACTGCACTGCAAGCCCCCAAGCAGCAAACTGCAGTGCAGGTGCCCGTGGTTGCACAGGAGCCACACAGAGGAGCCTAGGAACTGGGCATGAGATATTTACCAGGGGCATGAATGGTGGGACAAGGATGGCTGACCCTCTGCTAAGGATGACAAAAGGGTCAGAGGACATGTGACAACAGCATTTCTGTCCAGCCACTAGTGATTTACAGATCAAAGAGGGCTGCAGGGCACCTCAGCACACTCTCATGCTGTGCAGTTTTCCACAGCCCGAGTTTCAAGATTTAGCAAAAGCATACAGGCAAAAGAGGAAGGAAAGGCTGGCACACTGGCTTTTGCAAGTATGGGACCTTGGAGGACATAGCGTACACTTAAATCCTAACTAGTTAAAAGTGCATGTGTGCCATCTTGCAAAACTCTGATGATCCAACAGCTCAGAAGGACCACAGGGTAATACACCCTGCTCCTTGTGGATATAGCTTCAGGAGGCTTTAAAGACAGAATATCCCTCACCTGCTGACTGCTATGATCAAATAGCATTGAGGAAAAGCATATCAGAGGTTTGTCAGTATTTATGGGAACTGGCCACACAGCCAGGCATGTGTTCATGTAATTTGATAGGTCCTTAAATGAAACTTTTTTCACCTAGCACAAAAAAAATCGTATTAGAGTGTGCCCCATTTGCTTTGAAAGGACCAATAATTTCATTGCTAGGGGCTGCTGTGGGAAAACCAGTAGGGGAGGTTATTTTATCACTAAGACACCTTGCAGACTGAAGAAGATGCAAGTGAGCCTGAAACATTTCAAATGCAGCAGATCGTTTGCCTGAGGACATCTTGCTGCACTGTGTGATAAGGGCAGGCTCACGTAGGTAATGTAATAGCTGGAACTGAGTGGGAGCTGCCCGCAAGCTCCACTTCCAGGAAGAGCTGGACAAATTTTTTCTGTGACCAAGGGATTTTTACAACACAGCATAGGCCTGAAGATCTACGCAGCATGGCACAGCACAGGCACATAGAACACTGACCATCACCAAATCTGCCTGTGAATAATAAGAGTACTTCCTGCAGCAGAGCAGGCTGCTTTAAAATACTGTGAAAATACAAAGATGATTTACAGACTGCAAGAAAGGTCACTAGGTTCCTGAAGTTACCTAGGGTGTAGTAACACGTAGTAACATTTTCCCTTCTCTAGTCACTCAGCCACTCTGCTCCTAGAGCAGATACCCATTGTAATCAGAACATTTCCCCACCCGTACCATAGTCCTTCTGCCCCCAGATGAGATGCAGGGACCTGGACTGCTGATTCACATGTAGCAGGTGTAAGGCAAGACCAAGACAGAACACTTCCTAAACAAATGTATGTTTATTTTGTTAAAAAATAAGAGTTACACATGCACCAGAGGCTTCTTTGTAGTCAGAATGCCCTTCTCAAACAGGAGTGTGGCTAGAGAAATCCTTTCCTCCAAGGTTTCACATGGAAGGTTACCCACACTGATGTGATTTGGATAGGAAGACAGCAGAAATTCGATACTGTCTGTATACTCAGGATCTAGCTCAAAGAACTTGGGTTCTTCTTTGTGATACACTCTTGAGTTTTCTGTCGTGTAATACAGCATCACACCTGCTTCTTCATTACATAATCTAACAATGCCATGGCGGAGGAGGCGTATTTCGGTGTCTTTTGTTATCTGTATATCAACATTGTGAGGGCCTCCATCTTGCCACCGGGCTGGGAAGCCATAGATACTCTGTGCCTTTTCACTCTGTGTAAGCAGAGGGGGCAGACAGTCATGAAGAAATGACTTGCCCATCTGATCCACGGCAGCATCAATGGGTGCATAGTCAATGAGTCTCTTTATCAGGCTCTGCACCTTTTCCATAAAGGCTGTTCGCCGAGCATCAACTGCCTCTGAGTTGGCAACCCCCATGTACCCCAGGTAGTCCATGGGAAGCCCTCGCCGGTACTCCACATCCTCCTCCAGGGCCATCTGCAGGGCAGCTGGGAGGAGCTTCTCCAGAAGGTCCCCCCAGGAATTCCTCTGGTAGGAAGACACAGTGATGTGGAGCGAGTGTGCATCAGGGAGACAGTCGCCCTGGTGGATAAAGCCACGGGGGAAGTACAGCAGGTCCCCGGCCTCAAGCACCGTCTCCAGCACGGGCTCACCGAGCTCAGCCTGCGTTAGGTTTGAACTGGAGAACTGAGGCAGCACCTCGGCATCCGTCCGGGGGCTGTAGACGCGCCAGTGCTTCTTCCCCTCCAGCTGCAGCACAAAGGCCTCGATGTCATCGTAGTGGGGGGCGAAGCCCTGTGTCCCCGGTGGCGTGAGGTATGTGTTGGCTCCCACCATGCTGCCAAACTGCTCCTGCAGGATGGAGAGGAAGTGCCAGACGGTGGGAGAGAAAGCCTGTGGGCAGAGGAGCCGCAGGGAGCAGCCGTTCTGGTAGAAGTCCCAGACGACGGCAGGCAAGGCTCGGCCCGAGGGATTGTGCGTTTCCCGCACGCCCTCGGCGTAGCTGGTCACGTCCAGGTGGGTGCCAAAGTGCACTTCGCCGTCCCGAAGGGCGGCGTCCAAGTCGGCCGTGGAGAAGAGCCCCGCGTAGTACCTGGGGTCGCCTCGCCGCACCAGCAGCGGTGCCCGCTCCCAGTGCTGCCCCAGGAACTCGCCCGGCGCCACCGGGGCCAGCAGCCAGCGGAAGAGCTCTGCCGCCCGCTGCCGGCTGTCCTCCAGCCGCCCCAGCCGCCGCAGTAGCCCCGACACGCCGCCGCCGTCCTCCCCCGCCGCCCGCGGGCCGCCTGGGATGGTCGCGGGGCCGCCCCGCGGCTTCTCCTCAGGCCCGGTGGCCGCGGACCCGGGCCGGGGCTCCACGCGGAGCTCCACCGGGAGCTCCACGCGGCTCGGGGGCGCGGCGGGCGGCGACGCCGGCTGAGGCGGGGCCTCGGGCTCCGGGCCGCCGCCTCCCGCTCGGCCGCGCCTCGGCCGGGCCTTGGCCCGCTTGCGGCCCGCGGGCAGCGGCGCCCCGCGGCGGCGCCGCTCCAGCCGCCCGGGCCCCGCTACCCGGCGGTACACGGCGAGCGCCGACAGCCCCCCCAACTCCCGCTGCTCCGCCGCCATGGCCGCCACGGCCCCGCCCTGCCGCATCCGCCGGAAGCGCCCAGGGCAGGGGATGTCGCGGGACGCGGAGCCCCCACGCCTGCCCCCGGAAGGGCATTTCCCGAGCGTGCTTGTGGTGCTGCACGGAACATATCTTGTGTTCTGTCATCACGTCCGCTTAAAATGTGCCGGGCGTATTTGCTTTCCCCTCCTGCAAAAGGAAAGGAGAGGCGAATCCCCTGGGAACCGATGCAGGCAGATCTGTTCCTTGTCTGGGAAGCTTCGCTCCGGACGTATGCTCTAAGCACGTTCATAAAGTTATTTTTCTCCGAAGGCGTAACATAAGAATATACTTTTGGACTGCCTGCAATTACTTTGCAGCTTAATGAGGCGAGATGAGGTAAAACCGATTTCATAAGGTTCTGTTGTGCAAGGAATAGAAATCCAAGTTGGATGGAGCTAATTCTGGTGTACCATCCCTCCTCCCCCTTCTAATGGTGATGATAGGTTTTGGTTTTTTTTCCAAATCCACTAACTTCCTAATAAGATGGGCAGACCTTCGTTCCCTCTCCATCTCTCTCCTAGGCCTGAAGTTTCATAGAAAGGTAACGTTAGTGGTGCTGTAGGTACCTGGACAGCCTGAGGGCTGCTCTGTTCTTCCAGAGACTGCAGCTTCAGCACAGGAAGCTTTGCTGAAGGGTAGAGGACAGACCAGCAAGACTCTGGTTGTGGCAAATGTGAAAAACTGTAGAGGTTTGTATTGTCAGACTGTGTTGATGCTCTTCTGATCAAGAAAAGCTTCAGTACAAGAAATTCACACTTCAGTACTTTTGTGAGAAGAATCTGTTATGGGCTGCGGTAATTCATGGGAATGAATTTTGCATGAGAATTTTATCTCCAGAGGCTGCTGTGAGTCTAAAGCATTTAACTGGAGCAATTACCCAAGTGTGCCCAGAAACCCTCTGGTTCACAGGGTGTTATTAACCTCTCACAGATATGAATATCAGCTGCACACAATATGTGAAACAGCTAGCATTCCCAAGGCATATGCGGATCTGCTGTGTGGGCTACTGAGTGTACCAGGCATAGGATGCAAAGCTGAAAAGAGAACTCTCACCTCTAGACAGGGTTTCAATCCAGACTTACACTTCAATTTTACCACAGTTCAGGAGCAGAAATCAGTTAGGCCTAATGAGGATAAGTTCAGCTGTTAAGTCTCAAATTCTAGAACATGCAGATATCTTAAAATTGCCTGTTGCTTGAATCGCCTTAAAACCAACACAAATCAGCCTCAGATCCCAGCACTGAGCTGTAAGCAACAGACCCTTCTTGCATATATGCAGTAACAACTATTTTCATTTTGGAGGTATTTTTCTGACAGAGTTCATCGGGCACAACCTTTGCAGCCAAAGTTGCGGGACGAGCAACAGCAGAAGACTGTCCTGTTTGTACCACGATGGTTTTCATTAAAGGAGACAGATTTTTGGCGTGCATAAGCAACACTTCAGCCTCCCATTTCACGTCTGGACCGTTTTTGGCTTTGCCAGCAGGTGGCAGAGGCCGATCAGCGCTCTGCACCCCTGCGGTGGGAAGCACGCATGGAAGAGGATACCGTATTTCCTGTCAAGGGGACAGGCGTGGATGAGGTTTAAAATGAGAGGAGTGTGCAAGCAGCCTGTGCATGCAAGAGTAGACGGGAAGAGAAGGGAAGGGCGAACTCTCTATTTCAATCCATTCTTTGTTTTCCCAAGGTTAAGCCCTGATTACCGAAATAATCTTATCAGCTGAAACCGTTTCAACAGAACTGGGCCCTTAACAAAATCGAGATGCAAGCGCTTTGAAATATGGTAGAAGTTAGGCCATTGCATGCTTTAGTTATATGTAAGCATAGCTAAATAGGTTTGGGAGGGGGAAGAATTTTGAAAAACCTAGGCATCTGGATTGTTATTTGTGTTACTGTGTAATTTACTGGAGTGCAACTGATCCTTCTCAGAAGAAGCCGGGCACTGTACACAGAGCCTGACCTGAGTTACACCAGAATATCTGTAATGACTGCAGCAAAGCTGTCCTGGATGTTTACCAGTACAGGGGGGGTTCACAGCCTTATTCAATGGCTCTGATCTTCATATGGATGTCACTTTCTACTGCTGAGAGACAATTGATTGACATTGGATTCTTTTTTGATGTATAACAAATTCTTCGAGTGAAGGACACAGTGGAAAATAATAGTGGTGAAATCTCTATGACAATAAAGCGTTTCTTTTGACAATTTAGACTTTCTAAGAATAAATGCTTTCAAGAATAAAGAATGTTGCTATTTTTCCATGTGACACAAGAAAGGGTTTTGACCTAGGGCAAAAAGAGAGAGCTTCAGTATCACTTACAGAGTACTCAGATGGTTGTCTAGGAGTAGCCACAAGGTCTACATGCTGTTTGCATTAATTGTCCGATACTTCAAGGGAGTTTGCTAAAGAAAGAAGTGTCACGTACAGCTCTTTAAATAAACAAAACAAAAGTAGCACAGATCTCTGAATGATTAGGTAGTCCCCAGCTGCTGCTCATGTGACAGAGTAGCAACTGGAGGCTCAATTAAATTTCTTAATTAGAATTTAGCACAAAGTTACTCAGATTTTATGAGCATATAAGCTGCATTGCCAAGAGCCACACATTTTATTTAAGAGGACATATAAATGTGGTGAGTACAACCTATTAAAGAAGCACAAGTGACTTCAAAAGAAGTAAGTAAATGGCACCTCAAAGAGATGGTAGGGTTCATTTGATATTTTAACCTTATGCCATTCAAATAATGGAAACCTTGAGTTTGAAGTGCAGTTCAGATAAGTCCTGATCCTGTAGAGCTATGAACAGTCTTCACTAATGAGTGGAAAGGGCAAAATTCTTTGCAATTTTCAGCATATTGCATGCTCAGTTGTTCACCACCATGCAAACTTTCTCTGTGTTCCCAGCAAACCGTTACTGTAAACCAGTCACTTTTAGAAAGTTAAACCCAGTTAAACCTTTTTATTTTTATTAGTTTGCTGGCAACCTTCCTTTTGCACCTTCCTCATGCCACAAACAATACCTAGTAAGGAAAAAGAACATTTCAAGCCTTCACTGACAGGTTTTCCAGCTGACAATCTTTCTCATACAGCCTAGCGACATGCACTATGTCATCACTAGAAGGACACTGGGCTGGATTGTGAAGCCTGCTCCTTGTTGTGAAAGCTATAAAGTTCATTGCCAGATAACAAGACTGAAAGCTAATTCAGGAACTGTTTCTCAAGAGCTATCCTCTGGCCTCCCTCATCCGAGTGAATGCACTCACTCACTGAAGCATCTCTTGGCAGAGACTTTGGCCTCTCTCCAGCTGTTCCTCTCTTCTTGAGGACTTTCTTACTCAGTCACTTGTTGTGGTCTTTAAGCCTGGTTATCTTGTACACAGATCCCCACTGAGAAGAGAAGCTTTCTCACCATGGAACAGCCAAATTAAAACACATTTATAAAAATAATAATTAGAAGGTCCAGTCCTCCCTATGAAATTATCTTTTTGGAGGGATTTGGAAGCACAGATATTTTGCTTAGTACCATGTAACACTAAAATAGTTAAAGCTGAATTTACCTGATGTATTTAAGTAGGACTGTTGACTGAGTTTACTTACCCCATTGACAGGGCATGTGTCCTTTGAAATAATTTTATGAGGGTTTTTGTGCTCCAAATAGATGCTATCTAGCATTTGGTAGCATTGTGCAGATACCATCTGCAGTGACTAAATTCAAAGCTGCAGACTCCAATGCTCCAGCAGAAGGAGAGAAGTAATGGCCATGAGGGGAAAATCCCCATCCTAAAATGAAAGCAGAGAGAACCTGAATGAAATATTTGCCCTGTGGGATTAATCACATCTAGAGAACCGAGATAGAAGGTATAGTCAAACCCCTCCTGCATAAATCATATATCTTGTGCTAGAGAATTCTTTTGATATGCACAGTGTGGCTCTTGATGAGCTGTTTAGCTGATGCTTTTCCATGGAAGCCAGATTTAAAAGGATTGTTGCTATTCATATCCTTTCCGTATTAATGATGGCAACTGCATAGCTTTACTCATTAAATATATTTATACCCACTATTTCAAGATTAACATATAGCCATGTTAACATAGGGCAGCACCATTCAACATTTGCTTCTTTTGTAAGTTTCTCCATTTCAGAAGCCTTGCAAAAAGACTTTACCTTTTATTTCCTATACTGAAGTTTTTCTGAAGTACTTTGAAATTGCTTGCTCACCTCTGATGCAGCACTACCAAAACAAAAATATTATGAAAACAGGATGTCTTGATTTAGCAACCATATTGTTCAGATCTGCTCAGAGCATGACAGGAGAAAGCCCATGTAATACTTGCTTATTTGATTCCCATAGCAGATTTACTTTGCTACTAGACACTATGGCACCTTACAGAAGTATTTATGAACATTTTCCATGCTCATCCACATACACAAGCTCCCAGTGTTTTACATATAGTGCCAAAAAGATGGAATTCCTCTTGGTGAGCACAGTTATAGCAGTATAAAAATGCTTATGTTGTAGTATTTATACTGGTATGGCTTGTTCCTAGAAGGGATAATTGTATGGTGTGATTAAAGAAGGGAGATTTAATCACTGACATTGTTTTAGATAACCAATAGGGAAGAACGATGTTAAGCCTCTGGGTATCTGCAGTGAGGATAAGGAGTTTGCATTGTCATGGATGTGTGTGTAATATATTCTCAGGTCCTTAGGGGATAGCATACTATCCTGCTGTCCCAGGAAGGATCTTGGCTAGAAAGGCACAGCTGACAGGAGTCAGTGGGCATCATAGGAACAGTCAAGTCCTTTAATCCTGTGTATTGCCCATGGAACCCTGTTCTCTATCTTAAA